>NC_135655.1:90189068-90832818 GCF_964188315.1 Podarcis muralis | reverse complement strand
CTGTTTGCATTGCTTCAGGATAGTTGTAGAAATTGAAAACCTTCCCCCCCACCACCCCGCTTTCTTTTTGTCTCCTGCCTGTTATGTTATTCTTTCTGGGGAAGCACACTGGGCCCATTAATGCCAGTTAACAGCTTTCTGCTACACAGTCTGGATCTGTTTAGAAACAGGAGTGTACAGTATATGCTGTGTGATAACAAAAGCAAATGTTGTAGAAAAGCTTTTCATGAAGGTGGTAAAACGCAGGCTAGGATACAGGGGGAAAGCTAGCTACTTGGCGATTAGCGCAGTTTGAAACAACTTTTCAGGCCACCTCTGGTGGCTTTTTATTTACTTAATGGCAAGTCCTCCCATCAAATCACACCGGCATGAAATTTGTATTAGTGGGAAGGATTTATACTTATGTTTGATTAGTGATTAGACTCAGTTAGTCTCCCTCTCCAGATCACATTTGACAACGCCAGAGTGCCTTGTAGACATGCTCCCATAAAGACTGAGACTGCATCACAAGTGTCTCTACCTTCCTTTTCAACCAGAGGAAAACGTTGAGTAATTGTCATTTTCTATCTGTAGGCCTTCTTCCCAGAAGCGTAGAGGCTTCTCCTCTTAGAAATGGGGGTGAGGAACCCTTTTCAGCCCATGGGCCGCATCGCCCTTTGTGGGCTACAAGCCAGTGGTGGGCGGGATCAAAAGCAAAAGTGGGTGGAGCAGCAAATGCAAATTTCACCTTGGCGCAGTAAGCTAGTTTCTACACACACACACCCCCATCCTCCATCCAGGCAACCTAGATGCATTATTAGGGTTCAGTGACATATATGATTGTGGCAGAAACACTTCAGAAGGGTGTGAGGCAGGGCTGGTGAGGAGTGCTGCCTGGAGAAAGGGATGCTGGGTGAGGAGTGTCCCAAAGGCCAGATAGAATGGGGTAACTGTACCCCTGAAGGACCAGGTGCGCAGCCTGGGAGTCGTTTTGGACTCACAGCTGTCCATGGAGGCGCAGGTCAATTCTGTGTCCAGGGCAGCTATCTACCAGCTCTATCTGGTACGCAGGCTGAGACCCTACCTGCCTGTGGACTGTCTTGCCAGAGTGGTACATGCTCTAGTTATCTCCCGCTTGGACTACTGCAATGCGCTCTGTGTGAGGCTACCTTTGAAAGTAACCCAGAAACTGCAATTAATCCAGAATGCGGCAGCTAGACTGGTGACTGGGAGTGGCCACCAGGACCACATAACACCGGTCCTGAGAGATCTGCATTGGCTCCTAGTACGTTTCCGAGCACAATTCAAAGTGTTGGTGCTGACCTTTAAAGCCCTAAATGGCCTTGGTCCTGTATACCTGAAGGAGTGTCTCCACACCCATCGTTCTGCCCGGACACTGAGATCCAGCGCCAAGGGCCTTCTGGCGGTTCCCTCATTGCGAGAAATGAGATTACAGGGAACCAGACAGAGGGCCTTCTCGGTAGTGGCGCCCGCCCTGCGGAACGCCCTCCCTTCAGATGTGAGGGAAATAAGCAGCTATCTTCTCTTTAAAAGACATAGACATCTGAAGGCAGCCCTGTTCAGGGAAGTTTTTAATACAGTGGTGCCCCGCAAGACGAATGCCTCGCAAGACGAAAAACCCGCTAGACGAAAGGGTTTTCTGTTTCGGAGGCGCTTCGCAAGACGAATTTCCCTATGGGCTTGCTTCGCAAGACGAAAACGTCTTGCGAGTCTCGCCATTTCCCCCCCCCCGCTTCCCCCCCTTTTTCAAAGCCGCTAAGCCGTTAATAGCCTTTTAACAGCTTAGCCGCTAAGCCTTTAATAGCCGCTAAGCCGCTAAATCGCTAATAGCGCTAATCCGCTTAGCCGCTAATGGGCTTGCTTCGCAAGACGAAAAAACCACTAGACGAAAAGAATCGCGGAACAGATTCTTTTCGTCTTGCGAGGCACCAGTGTATTTAATGCTGTATTGTTTTTAACACTTGATTGGAAAGCTGCCCAGAGTAGCTGGGGAAACTCAGCCAGATGGGCGGGGTATAAATAATAAATTATTATTATTATTATTATTATTATTATTATTATTATTATTATTATGAGAGGCTTGGAGGAGGGCCCCTTTGGCCCCCAGACCTGAGTTTTCCCGCCCCTGTCTTACAACTAGAACCATTCCGATATCAAGGAATCATGAACACAACATTCACTGACAACACCTATGATTTAGCATCCATTTCACATGTCTGTTTAAAGATATTTAAATTAACAATTGTAGTGTATTGGAATAGTGCCAAGACCTAGGGGGAAAGTATTAAAAGATAGCTGACAGAAATGGATCTGTTGGCCTATACAGCCTTCAGTAATAAACAGTTAGCCATTTAGCCCAAAGCATCCAATTAAGTCTAATTACATTTAATGTAAATATACCTTTAAATTACAGTTTGACCCACAAAGATTGCATTGTTCTGCTAAAACGCTCCCTCTTTGCTTTCTTTTGGCACAATGTGCCTCATTTCAGAATTCGTTCACTGTTTGCCAAGATCTGATATATTTCCTGGTGTGTGTGGTTTTTTTCCTGAAGAACAATAAATTTAAGAAGAATTTTCAATATTTTTATGTACACAGCTGTCAAAGGAGTATTTCGAGAAACATTTGCTAGCTGCCAGAAATGGAGTAAAAGCTAGGGCTGAGTGATGCAGGGTTGTTTTTTCCCCAGTTGTACTTTTTCTTTTAATCAGAAAATGAACATTTTCTCCCATTTTGCATACAGCGGTCATTCGTCACACTTACTGTATTAGTCGTCATCCCCTATCCACAAGAGGAAAAGATTATCATACCCTTGAACCAAAGAAACAATGTTGTTTGACTCATAATGTTAATATTTTCTTCTGAACCCCAGTTAGGATTGAGGATGCTGTCGACATTTCCATTGCTCTAGTTAAAAAATTCGTGATGTGGATGCTAACCTTTTACATAAAGTGCAACTAAACAACATCTTGGAAAGCAATTCAGCCTAGCACTATGGAAATCATTCTGTCATTTCAGCTTGCCATGTGTGACAATCCTCTCTCCCTATGAACTGTTCTGGGGGTTCTCCCCAGCGTCAATTTTTTTGGCAGGGTGGGAAGAGAGATGGGCACCCCATCATTCTAATGTAAGTTCTTGTGTGGGCTTCTGCTTGGGGGGACTTGTTACTTAAATCCAGCCTTGAAGTTTCTCTTTCTGTAAGGCTGTCGAGCAATATAGTTTTGTTCTTTTAAACCTTGATCTAATTGATGAAATCAAAGGGGAGATAACTTTAATGTTGGCTTCAGTATAGCTGGGCTCTTACTTTCAAATTGCCTTTCTGCATTTGAGACTGATGAAACGTTTATATCAGCTGTCTGCCTAACAGGAATACTAAATGATGATTCCTGCACACATCGTTCACTGTGTTATAAGTGTTTTTAAAAGGGTTAAACCCTAATCCCTGGCATTCACACAGAGGCCAAGAAAAGGGCTTTTTACAGTAGACTTCACAATTAAGAGATTAGGTGGGAAATGTTGCTTTTAAAAACAAAATCCCCATGGCATGTTTTAAGAAGTAAATTATGTCTGAACTGACTGAGCAAAGCACGTATTACTATTGTTTGCAAAACTGGGCCGCCTGGAGCTCAGTTGGTGGTACGGAGTCATGCAGAGTGGTACAAAGTTGTACTTAGAAGCGAGTGTTCTTTGAAGCATAATGTTCATGCTTACCTCTGAATATCCAGGGTGCTCTGGATATTTTGGTTCTTGAGTGTTGTCTGTCTCATGGCATTATTCTTTGTGAATGACTGCCAGATCATTTAATTAATTAATTAAAACATTTGTAAACCCACACTTTCCTAAGACAGCTTACAAACATGCAAAATATAATAAAACAAATCCATAAATATCCATAAAACCTGACCAAATACACCAATAAAGCATCAGTAGATATCTGTGGTTAAAAAGAGTAATTCATATTGTGAAGGCCTGTCTAAACAGCATGGTTTTCAGACAATGTCTGATACAAGGCAGGGGTGGTTCCTCCCAAATCTCTACTGGCGGGGAGTTCCACAGGGTAGACCTTGATACACTAAAAGGCTTCAGGCCCTTAGTGAAGGCCAGCTAAAGCTCAGGGGTGTGGAGAACCTCATGAAGTGCTCCATGAGATGATTTCAGTGACTGAGGTGGAGTATAAGGGATTAGATCAGGGTTTCCCAAACTTGGGTCTCCAGCTGTTTTTGGACTACGGTTCCCATCATTCCTAGCTAGCAGGACCAGTGGTCAGGGATGATGGGAACTGTACTGCAGAAACAGCTGGAGACCCAAGTTTAGGAAACCCTGGATTAGGTTATACTTGTCACTACGATGTTTACAAACCAGAACAATATAACATACTGAGAAACACGCCATTTTGGAATTGCAGTTCACTCTGTGTAAACTGTCATGTTTTGTTGCAGCCCCTATTTTCTACCCTCCTTTGGAGCTACCTTGCATATGGCATTCATCAGGTGAGGACTGCAGTGTTTTGGGAAGGCCATGCAGCTTCAGTTTCCTCCTGGTAGCCCTCAATCTTTCTCTCTGTTACAATGAAGGGTCATCCATACAAATGAAACCGAGTAGCACTAGACCAAGGTCAAGCATAAGAAGGTACTTCTCCATGCAACACATAATTATCTTACAGAATTTGCTTCCAGGAATTTGCTGGGGAAAGCCACAGGTTGAGGCTCCTTTTAATAAGGGATTTGACCCACAAAGAGAGGTCTGCCAATGGCCATTAGTCATTATAACTGAATAGAAAATCCACTATTCAGAGGCAGTGTTCCTATCAATATCAGTAGCTGGCCACAAACAATCCAGGGTTGCAGCTGACTGATCAGCAGTGCTGGTGGATCACTTTCATTTGATCCAGCATGGTTTTGTCCTGTGCTTACAGCGAAAATGGATGAGGAGGCCTAATTCATAAATGCCACTGAGGACTTTTAAGCTCTTTGGCTGCTGCTGTCTTCATTAAGCCAGTAGTGTTATGAGTTTAAATTAGCCTTGTACGTGAATGATTTATTATTATTTATTAGTAGACCTAAAACATCTATACCATAATTAATAGTTTTGGTAGCATTTCAGATTAATTGATTAAAATCTATAATAATGCTATGAGGCTAGTTCAGATAATCTACTTTGTATACTGATTTTGCTGCTGCACAGGTCGTAACGTGCTTAGGTATTCTGATTCCAAGAGATAATTTCTCTATATTGAATCTGAGCAAGTTGATAAAGGAGGTTTATAGTGATTTGGTTTGATGGGCATTACTTAAATTTAGTGTTTGGGGTAAGGTTAACACACTACAGACAAGTGTGTTGTCACAAATAACTTGGTTTACTTTGCAGCATTTAATTATATGTTCCCTAAGTTTATATACTGGGTTATATAATGAATTATTTAGGAAATTTATTTGGCTTAACCTCCGCCACACTTTTCTCTTAAGAGAATGCAATTGCTTCATTCAGTTCAGAGGTTCACTAAGCTCCCCCAGGGACAATTGATTAAGACAGAGCATACAGGACACTGCTGTAATGAACTCTCGACTATGGTACAAACCTGCTTAATGTTTGACTGTTATAATTTGCACTGTTTATACATGGAATGTGTGTGGGGGTATCTGTATATTGTCCCAAGTATTTTCTGAAACTGAAAAATAAAATTTAAACATAAATTAAATAAAAATAAAAAGCAGGGCATTGGGCAACCTTGGGGAAGTCACTTTCTGTCTCTCAGCTTTATCTACCTCACAGGGATTTGCAAGGATAAAATGGGTAGGGGGAGTATATCATGTACTCCTTGCAGGAAATGTGGGATATAAATGTAATAACTAAGTAATAATAAATTAATGCAAATTCAACTGCAATGTTTGGGATTTAGCTTTGGTTGTTATTCAGACTGGAGTGCTGCAGGGCTGTGTAATTGTTGCTGTTGTTGTTGCATATTAGTTAAAGTGATGACGGAAACATTTCAGTGAGTTCCAGCTGTTTTGTTCATTCAGTCTGCTGACTCTGTGTGTGAACCTCCCACCAGCAAACTGGGGAGCTCTAACATGAGGTGGGGAAAGTATACAGGGCCGGATTTAGGTTTGATGAGGCCCTAAGCCACTGAAGGTAATGGGGCCCTTTCTATGTCCAACTGTCCTTTGTCAACAACAAATTGTCACTGTTTTTTGTGTTGAATATATTCTATATGGTACTTTATGGACCTAATAGGTATCTAAAGCCATTTGCGCATGTTGCCATGCAACCAGTCTATGCAGAATGTAGGCACCCTATATATAGAAATGAGCAAACCAGTGATATTTGAGGGAGCAGGCTAGCTGGCGGGGTGCATTACTTACATCATAGGAGCCTACACAACACAAAACACTGTTGCTGTATGTAGGTTTTATTTTATTTGTTTTTTAACTTATATTTTGAAAATGTACGTCCAGCTTTTTTTCCCTTTAAATTTTTTGGGGGCCCCCAAGAAAGTGGGGCCCTAAGCTATAGCTTGTTTAGCTTTTACGTAAATCCAGCACTAAAGGTGTAGGAAATGGAGAATGTTGCTTTTGGAGAGGGAACTCGGCTGACAGTATGTGGCAGGAGTGGGTAAAGCCAGCAGAACGTTGTTTTCACATACTCAAAATAAGCCATGTTGTCAAAGGTTTTGTGTTGCCTAAAAACAAGGTAGTGATTAATGGCAAAAATAATTAGCCTTTTTTATTATTTACTTATGGGGAGACTTGTCTTATGGGGGGGGGGGATTGCTATCTTTTGGCACTTTTCCAGAAGAAAGTGATATTCAAGATATAACTGATAGCAATTACCTCATATATAGCCTCTCTGCTCTATATGCAGTGATGAATGATGAAGCCTAAATACCAAACATTCACTTCTGTTTTTAACCCCTAGGCAAATCTTTCATTTCACTTTCTTGTCTGCCTGTCCATATATTCATACCTTCTATTCTATAAAAAAGTGAAACTTTATGCCTAGGCCACCATTTTCTGGCTCCATTTGGACTATCATATCTTGGCTGAATATGAATATGGCTGAGTGTACCTTTTGACTGCTTATGTATCTCCTTTGTGTGAGTGAGCAAATAACTAAGAAATCTGTTAACCATAGTTTTCCAATTTGGATGAAATAGTTAATTGCTTCAGACAAGCCAGGGTATTAAGCAATGGTCTGTGTCTTAATATCGTGGCTTGTTCTGGAGATTTTAACCTTAACCTCTTGGTTCAGATGAAACAAGAAACTATAAATTAATGGAAGAATTTCTCATTTGTCTGCTGGCTCATGTAAATGGTGGAGTGAATGGACAATGTGTATTGGAAAAGGCTTGTTCACATCTCGGCTTATTAAACCTAGATATGATAACCTGAACATAGCGACTCTTACAGCTTCTCACTTTTATACACACACGCATATATCTATAACACACACACACACACACACACGGAGCAACTTGCCTTGTGGTTTATATTATTTCTGTGAGTACTCAGTAAGTAATCACTATGAATTATGGATCTTTCCCCCTGAAGCCTGATCTGTGTTCTATATTTGCTGCATTAAATGGACACACTTGCGAGTTTTAAAATGACCTTTACTACTTGTGAATCCACGGTATGTGACATCTTTGTGCATGATACATAACGTTTAAACTGCTACTGTATTCCCATCTTGCTCCCCCCAAAAAAAACCCCGAAAAGGAGAAAATGGGAAGTATATTTGTATTTGTATTTGTACTTAGTTATCTAAGTATTTGTACTAAGTATTTGTACTTAGTTATCAGGATGGAAGGGCTGATCACCCACCCTAGCCAAGTACTGGCAAAGGCTGCATTTGAACATCATGTGAATAAGCTGCAATAAATATACAGTCATACCTCGGGTTGCGAACGTGATCCGTTCGGGAGGCACGTTTGCAACCCGCAGCGTTCGCAGTCTGAAGCGCTGTGTCTGCGCATGCGCGTGACGTCATTTTGTGTTTGTGCGCATGTGCGAGTGCCGAAATCCGGAAGTAACCTGTTCCGGTACTTCCGGGTATGGCGCGGTCCGCAACCCGAAAACGTGCAACCCGCAGCGTTTGTAACCCGAGGTATGACTGTATAATAATTTGGCATGGAATCTGGAATAGTAACTGCCATTCTTTAAAAATCCAGAAAGCTCTTGCCTTCACAGAACAATGTTGGCCCTGCAAAACCTTTCTTTCTTTATCACCATTTACTAGCTTATTTCCCTCCCAATCAGCTACATGCACAAAAAGGTCTAACTTATAAATCCCGTAAATAAGCAAACAAACTCACTAACAGCGAGTAACAAGAGCGCATTAAAGTTTCAGTCATGCATTATATATAAAGTGTAAGTGCTTGGCAAGAGATGCATTGATCTTACAAAGGATGTAAATTAACCCTCAAATCATAAGTGGCTTACCAGAGGACCGTAACACTTGTCATTTGTTTAACATCCAAACCCTCTCTTGTTTTATCAGTTGCAGTACTGACATAATACTGCTGCAGCACTACACTTCTGGTGACATTTTGTAAGTGCGGCTAAGCTAGGAACTTAGCAGGCACACACGTTTTAGAATAAGCTCTTTTGGGGCCCATTCCTCTACAGCTGTACTCGAAACCATGGAGCTTACTCCCAGGAAACTGAGTTTAGGATTGCAACTGTAGGGCTCACCCAGACTTCCATTTTTTCCCGTGATTTCTAGGCACTTGTCCGAAAAGTGGTTCTTATGTCCTGCCACTTTCCCCGGGAAAACCTGCTGTTTACTTCCTAATCGGAACAAATCTGCAGAAAACCTCCCTTTTTCTTTATTTTGGAAGGTTCAATTATTCATGTTGGGTGGTAAAGCCCCCATGTTGAAAACTTTTGGAATAGAGCATTCTCCGTTATATGGACAATTACAGGCCAACCTCTTTATCCAAATCCTGCTTCAGCCCTACTATCTTTGGACATAGACTTCGGCTCCACTCTGCAACACAGACCGCAGCACGATTAGTGATAGCTCAACAATGGAAGAACCAGACTGAAATACTCCTAGAAGTATGGGAAAATAATATCTGGGACACAGCAATGTCTGAACATCTCACCAGACGCAGGAGGGCAATTAAAGGCATAACATGCCAAGAAGTGTGGACCCCTTTCTTTAACTATGTTAATGACCAAAATCAAGTCCTTGTTATACCAACCACTCAGTATTCTCAGTGGAGAGGGTACATTAAGTAATATGTTTGAAAGTATAATGTGTGAGTGTATGTCTAAAGTCAATGGATAAAACAAACACCACTGGGTGTTCTGCTGGATAAGTGTCTAATGGTTCTTGTATTTGTTTAAAAGCCAACAAATTTGTAAAAAGAAAGAAGTAAAGCCTCTCAGACTTGTACCTAGAAATCATGGCACAAACGAAAGTGTGAGTGAGCCCTTTGCATCTTGCAAGAAGCTAACAGCCATACTTTCCCCCACTCACAGTTTTAAAGCATTTAATTTTAGCTTCTGTTCAGCCTTTGCAGTTTTCCCTGGACAATGTAATCATGCCTTTTTGTGCTGGTAACCATTTAAACTGACATGTGTTCTACAGCTTCTTTCAGATGAACGGCTAATACAGGAGGGATTATTGCAGTAGCACAGCCCAAAGCTACATGACAAAGTCACTGACATGGGCTGAATGGCTTAGCTGATCTTGTAGCAAAGTTGGAGCTGGTAGACAAATAGGAAGCCCAGTTCATTAATCACTCGTCTGGGACATTGATTTCAAGTCCGCAAGTGAGGATACAAACTGCCTTGAATCCTTTTATACCCTGGTGAAGCTTTTGGTTCAAAGAGACTTCCATCCCTCCAAGCTGGAAAGAACATTAAAGGGCCAGGTGTTAAGGGAACAAAAAGGAATTCAGGTCCCAACTTGGATAGCTGTAAATACTGTAAATGTACTTTGAAGTAACTACCTTACTTTGCAAGCATTTGTTCAAAACAGTGTGTGGAGGCTATCTCCAGGCTGACCCAGGGTGTGTTGAATATTGCATAATTAACTTGTAACATTTAGCAGTCTGCCCATTCTTCACAGATGGTGTACTGAAGCAGGCAACTCCAAAAGCTGTACTCTTTAATTTGGTACATCAACCAAGGATCCTATAGACTTAACAGTTTTATTATTTAAAAGGTTTTTGTGGGCTAAACCCCACTTACATCTGAAGCATGAAACATTATTCTCAGATGTCATGGGTGAAAGGGGGAGAAAAGAAGTAAATTGTTGGGTTTAATGTCGTGAAAATGTACAATGCAGCATTTGCTGATAACGCCATAATCTTAGCATTGCTGAGCTAGCTCAACACTATTATTATTATTATTATTATTATGCTTACATGCCAGAACTGCTTCTAAGCGGTTTACAAGTATAAAATCAATTATAAAAGCCATACATAATTAAAATCCATTAGAAAAGATTTTCATCAGAGCATTAAAATATCAATATTGAAAACTTAAAGCACAAAACAAACCAGTTAAAAAACCAGAAAAAAGAGAAAATACTTAGACCAGGAAATTCAAGTTCATGGGAATGCTGCAGTGGGCCATGAAACCATCTCTTTGTTCATCGCTTAATGAATATGATCAAACATCCTGATAAGTTCTAATTTTGCATTTTCAAAATGAAATATTTTCCTTTGCAGGAGATCTGAAACTTTTAGGTCAGTGATAGAGCGTCTTGGGCAATTCTAATGTTCCCCTGATCTGAATGTTCTCCATTCTAATGTCAAATTTCTGCCCATTGATTCTTCTGCAGAGAGACTGAACTATTTGTCTAATGTACAAGGCAAAAGGGCACTGCTAAGATGACTGCGTTATACCAAATACGGTTGTTGTGAATGCTCACGGTACTTATCTTGCATATGTTTAAACTGCAATTGAATTGTCTCAGACTATATATATATATATATATTGCATTTTGCATTTTGAATATATTGTACTCCAACTGGGAGGAAGTGGAGATCTGTGGGGTTTTGCAGACAAGGCTATATTTTAATCTACGCAACCAAAAAAAACTGTATGCCGCACTTACCCTGTTCATGCACTGCTAGATAGCACTGTGTACTCCTCCTCCGAGCCACTGCACAACACCATACACACCTCTAGCCGGTCATGTACAGTGGTACCTCGGGTTACATACGCCTCAGGTTACAGACTCGTCTAACCCAGAAATAATACCTCGGGTTAAGAACTTTGCTTCAGGATGAGAACAGAAATTGTGCTCCGGAGGCGCAGCAGCAGGATGCCCCATTAGCTAAAGTGGTGCTTCAAGTTAAGTACAGTTTCAGGTTAAGAACGGACCTCCGGAACAAATTAAGTACTTAACCCGAGGCACCACTGTATATAGGTGCAGTTTCTGCTACCCATTGAAACTAGCACCTACAAGGCAAGGAAGAGGGTGGAGAACCATGGTCCCATTAAAACTAGCAGGGTCATGCTTTTCCTGTCAGTATGCAAGAACTGCTCACCAATTATTAAAATGTCAAGAGGGAGAATCACAAGAGATCAGTTTTCAAATACTGAGGTTACTTCAAGATTCACTGCGCTTCTGAAAGACAGAGATTGTTGCCCCCTCCCCAACAGCATTGATATTTTATGTTGTGTCCTGGAGTTTGTTTGTTTGTTGGTTGGTTGGTTTTTAAAAAAGGCATTTCCAATATTTCCTTTTTCCAATAGGTTCATTGTGACAACCAGGTATAATTGAGGGTCAGGACTCACTCTGTATATAATAGCCTGGTGGTTTTCTGGAGGTTGCAGATATTTATATAGAATATATTGCTGAGTGGGGAATTGGGAGGCTGTTCACAAGAATTGTTTTTATTTTTTAAAGCAGTGCTTGTACACAGTATGTGTGCGGTTGGGGGTTTGGGGAATGCCAGAGGTGTTCTGGGAGGGAGCAGGGTGGGGAGAGCAGAACACCATGGGAAGGATGGTAAAGAAATTATTTCTAGGTATATCAACACATAAGAAATGAAAAGGTCTGGTATTATATGTGAAATTATATGTTGGCACAGATACATAATTATAAGGAAAACCTGGTGCTTGGTCTGATAATACTGTGCTAAGCACTAGCGGTCAACATTTTTACTTGGCTGGAATAGTTCAATCACTGCCTCTTGTGTTGATGGATTGGGTGGTGTACGCACATTCAATTTCTTAAGAAACCTTGTTTCTTAAGTCACGCTGCTATGGGCAGCAAAAAGACAAACAAAATAACATAAATGCAGTGTGTGTGGGGTGGGGGGAAGAGCACTGGAACTTTGTGTGAGTTGCCCATCCCTTGTGGGAAACATATGGCTTGATTTCAGAGTATTGTGAAATGGTGGGCACATTTTTATTCTGTTTAGAATTAAAAATGCATTATAGCATTGACACGTAAGTGCAATCTATTAAATAGAAACAACCACCCACCTACCCCATAACAGCAGCAAAAAGCTTGGGCAGAAAACTATCATGGTTTCTCCTTCCCACTCCATTTTATTATCAGAAACCTGTGAGGTAGGTTAGGCTGAGAGAGAGAGAGAGTGATTGGCCCAAGGTCACCCAGTGAGCATCATGACTGTGTAGATGGCAGAACCTGTGTGTCCCCAGCCCTAGACTGACAGTTTGCACTGCCATTTTTCATTTTACTCCACTCTGCATTGACAGTGTAGAAAACACTAACATGAAACATTTTACCGCATGGAATAATGTTTGCTGTTCTGCAAACACAGCCAACATCTCTGCAAATTCAAAGCCGAAGTATCATGTGTAATCCACGTCACTGGATTCAGGGGAACTTTGCAAACCCAAATAATCAGGCAATAAGGAAATACTTTCAATGTGTTGATGAAACTAGAATTTGCAAATATATGGTTGTGTTTGCAGAGGATCAAAGAGAGAGAACGCCAGTCAAATGCCTCTGTTGAATACAGCTATGCTTGATGGGTGAGAGGTAACTGATTTATGAGGTGCCAGATTGGTTTGAACTAGTAGTTGGCAGAACGGTAAAGAGATTATAATATCTGTGGACACTTGCATTGAGGCCAGTTGAAACAGCTAGGAACTTTTTGAGAATGTATTGAAATTCTGTTAGCCTAATGAAAATTTGCTCTGTGGAAATTACTGAGGAAGCTCCTCAGGGATATCCTGTAGGTCTAATAATCAGAAGTATGATGCCCGTTTACGTAAATGGGGAGAGACATATCAGACTTGTAAGGATGGGCTACCTTCTATAACTGTGCTTTCCTTCTTTTTTCTGTAAAAAACAAACTTCAATTATGTGATTTTCCCTATTATAAAAAGTGTTTTATGATTCTTTATGTATTTATTTATGAAAGCTTATATACTGTCTTCCATACCAATCCCAAGGCAGTTAGAAGACAATCCAATAAACACAATTTAAATCCAATAAGAACACTTTACAATAAATACAAATTGCAATGATAACAAGATTCAGTCACTAGATCAGTTATCAAAGCCTCAAGCAGCGAATCAAATTTCTCAAGGGAAGAGCAGATCATCAAGCCATGTTGTGAATAAGAACCTAAGGACTGGGATCAGAATTGCTGGATCAGACCAAAAGTCTATTCTGTCCAAGGTTTTTTGTTTTTGCTTCCAATGAGGACCATTTTGATGGAACATCATATTACTGTGGTTTTATGTTTGTGAAATGCAATTTTTTTTAAATGTCCAAAATATAGGGCCTAGATGAGTTCTAATTGGCTACTGCGAGAAGCGTTGTGATACGAAGCACAATATCAAAGAACCATTGAGACTCTTATGAAGGAAAGGCTTTTAAGGGAGAAAGGTAAACACCCTGTATTTCTTGAATACAGGTCAGAAAGTCAAAAGAGTCTGAAAGGATTGCAGACAAATGATTGCTCTGGATGCTGCTAGCTGGATAATTAAGGATCTCATAGCACAGAGGAGTTTGGGGAGATGCATCTCACCACTCAATGTGGGTGCAGAGTATCTGTCCCAAAGATGCTGCCTTTGGGCCAGGCTCTACTAGTCCTTTCCCCTTGGCAATTGGGAGCAAGTGCTCAAACCCCTTCCTCGCTGCTTTGTTATCTTATCCACAAGCTTGTCGGCACATGGTCAGAAAGATGTCAGCTCTACTGTACTGGTGGTCTTATACATGATGGTGCTGATGTTTTTCCGGGTGGAAGCCATGCAGGCTTGTTGCATCTGGCTGGGTACGAGGGAGATTTGATATTTGTCTTTCTGAATAGTGTCAATATCTTTGTTTTTCAATGGCAAGTGTTTTTGCATAGGATATTCAGGCAGCTGCCAAATACCCATTTCCAAAATGAAGCTAATGTCACCTTGCCTTTAGCTTCATTCCTGGTAGCGGAGTGTTCTTTTATAAGCTAAACATTAATTCCTCACTCCCACCATATTACATCAAGAGCGTGTCAGACTGGAATACTTGGAGGAAAGAAAAGGTGCAATAATGGAGAAATGTAAAGGCAATTTATATAAGTTTATACTCTGCATTTGTTTATTTCTCCAGCCTTTGGCCTTCCATGATGCTTTAGTGTAGTTCTTTTGAAGGGGAGACAGGTGGCTGTGGGAAATGGAGGGCAGAGCTCAGAAGGAAGCAAATTGGAAGAGAAATGGCAGCATGGCAAAAGAGCAGAGGAAGAGAAGACCAAAGGAGTTGGCAAAGAAATTCTTCTTTTTTTAAAAAAAGTAACCTTGGTGTTAGAGCTTTATTTGCAGAAGCAGCAAGTGAAATCTTCACTGACAAGGAGGGTTGCACAGATGGCTGTAGCATCAGGTGCTAATGCCTAACAGTGAAGAGGAAGAGAGTGCAACAAGACAAGCTGTAGGGATAGAGAAAGCAGTCAGTATAAAGGCATCTCTTCCCAGGGTTTCTGTGTGTGCGTGTGTGAGAATAATGTTAATGGAAGCTTTGGGAGGAATTTGGGGTGTTTGCAAAAGACAAGCTTTCCTTTTATCCAGATAACTGGTGAATGGATATCTTGTGAAGGGAGATTTCCCCTTAAAATTGAAGCATCTCATTTTATTTTACTTTTTACTAAAGTACAGTGGAACCTCTGGTTACGTACTTAATTCGTCCCGGAGGTCCTTTCTTAACCTGAAACTGTTCTTAACCTAAGGTACCACTTTAGCTAATGGTGCCTCCCGCTGCCGCTGCTCGATTTCTGTTCTCACCCTGAAGCAAAGTTCTTAACCCAAGGTACTATTTCTGGGTTAGCGGAGTCTGTAACCTGAAGCGTATGTAACCTGAAGCGTATGTAACCTGAAGTGTATGTAACCTGAAGCGTATGTAACCCGAGGTACCACTGTATCATATAGGCATTGCTTTGTCATGATTTGTCAGCTTCCAGAGTAACCCATTCTCTCTCTCTCTCTCTCTCTCTCTCTCTCTCTCCCTCCCTCCTCTGCCTTCTAATTTCTAACCTTTTTATGGATTAAATAAATATTGGAGGCTGTATTTTATTATCGTTCAGTGGAGGACCCCCCACCCTGAAGTTTTCCAAGCAAGCTACTCCTAGGGTCATGCTTTACTAGAGATATGTGCAATTTGTTGGAAAGGAAGACGTAAGGAAGGGAAGATACTCCAGGTCTCCAGGGTGCAATAGCTGTCATATTACTCCACCTCCTGCCCTACCTCTTATGTGTATAACTCAGTGGAGGAGGATGTAGCTGGCAGCCAATATTCAGCATTTCCTACATCAAACAAGTGTCTAAATCAGGGGTAGTCAACCTTTTTATACCTAACGCTCACTAATGCATCCTTCTTGATGGTAAAATTTCCTTACCGCCCACCAGTGCTTAATGGAAGGAGGATTCAGCTTGTGCCGTAGAACCCCCTACCGTCCACCTAGAGTCCTGAAACACCCACTAGTGGGCACTTAGACCCCTGGTCTAAGTAATGTGCCCTGGTAAGCTTTTGGGATGAGGTTATTTTGCATGTGTGCATTTGCTGCAGATTGAAGGAAAAGTAGAGGTCATGACTTAAACAGTCACCCATAGGACTGTTCCTAAATGCATTGAATATATTTTATAACTCCCACCACTGTATTTGGCTCAGCATCTTACAGGAAACATATGGAAACATCTATCCATCCAATTTCTTAATGGAAAACTGAAGAGAACAGTCTAGTTCTGAACCTGGCTGCAGACGAGGAGCAGCTTGTGTGGAAACACATATTTAATGTAAGCAAGAATTATAGCAGATGGGTGGCTTTGTAATTAAAGAATTCAGGAATTGAAGCTAGGTCTTCATTTTCCAGATTAAGTCAGAAACACATCTTGTTTTCTTACAGCTTCTCTCCCCCCCCCCACCTTCTTAATATTGGTCAAAATCAATTCATCTAGCAAAATGAAGCCCAACAGGAGTTGTCTAGATGCTTATTCAGGCTGGCACAAACACAGAGCTGAATTAATTGTGAACTGCTGTTGAACTTGGTAGAACCAGATGTAATGCAAGGTTGTATCGGTGGCAGCGATACAAATGAATGCAGATAGTCTGATGCAAGTGGTTTATGCTCTGCTTATTTGCTACTAGGTAGCTCCATCTGAGTGTAAACCTGACCCCAGAAAGTCCCTTTTCTCCTTGTAATTCTATAAGTATTCATAGATGAGGAATACTACCAAATAGGACATGTTATCTTGCTTTGGAGCATGTTACCAAGTAAGCCTTTCCTTGACTTCCCCTTCACTTTATTGATGATCCTTTCTGCCATTTTCTCCGTTTCCATTATTTACCAGAAACTTCCCTTAAGAGTTTCCCTTTAATTCATGTCAATTTCTTATCTGTACAAAGTAGTCACAATCTGTCATTTAGCTAAAGAGCCTCTGGGTTCTCTTTAGCCTCTGGGTTCTTACTCAGAGTCCAAACAAATTATCAGCCCACCCACAAAAGTCTCACAAGAAGAGTTATTGGACACAATGGTCTTTCACTCTAGGCTTGCTTTTTATGGGCAGACCCAAGGTGGATGGTACTTCCTTAGGCAACCCATAACTGTGTCCCATGCAGCTGCACTCTCTACATCCAGTTCCAGATGCAGCACTTTTTTTGAGTTTCCCAGAGGGTCTGGAGGATGGGAAAGGTGCCCCCTTCCACTCACAGTTCTTTCTTCACCCTCTGTCCTCTCCTCTTCTTCCTCCAGCTATGAATGGTATATGCATGTGGGCGTGTGTGTGTGTGTGTGTGTGTGTGTGTGTGTGTAGAGAGAGAGAGAGAGAGAGGTTGGGCTGTGTATGTGAAGAACCAAACAAATAAAACAAAAAGCATCTATTGTGAGCCTGTTTGCAGGAGGGGCACCTTGGAGGCCCTACGATCCATGAGTCTTGTTGGGAACAGGCCCAAATGGGAGCCCCAGTTAAGGACAAGATAGTCAAAAGTTCAGGAACTTCAGCTTTACAGTGGTACCTCGGGTTACAGACACTTCAGGTTACAGACTCCGCTAACCCAGAAATATTACCTCAGGTTAAGAACTTTGCTTCAGGATGAGAACAGAAATCGTGCAGCAGTGGCGCAGCGGCAGCGGGAGGCCCCATTAGCTAAAGTGGTGCTTCAGGTTAAGAACAGTTTCAGGTTAAGAATGGATCTCCGGAACGAATTAAGTTCTTAACCTGAGGTACCACTGTATTGAGTTTAGGTCCTTGATACCGATACAGGTCGCTATTCTCCCAGTCCTTTCCCCTAGGCAAGACTAGAATCAGGTATGCCAAGGGATCAGGCTAGTTCTTCCTCAGGAATCTTCAGCCCTGTGTCTTATCCATTAATATAAGCTGTAGCCTTCAAGAATTCAGTCTAGTACCAGTAAGCTTCATTTTTTCAGTAGGCTAGTTGGTGTCCATGACATTTGAATCAAGGACTCTGTCTCTACTCTTATAGCTATATAAAGGCTATCTTTAATGACAACTTGTTTAAAACACCAGATAAGGCGAAGTGACCCAAAATACTATTGACATTATGACAAAAAGAAGCTATAAAAAATCTTCTGACAAAGGCTGAGGCAGCCACATCATTTATCCATCAGTGATGGATAAGTCTGAAGTTGATCCAAAGCTTGGTGACTGACAGTGACCATATGATTCATGAATTACTACATAAAATCAAGATTTTGAAGCACATTTTCCCATAAAAATACTAATTTAATAAATTGTAGCTAAAGTATACACATTGTAATATCTGAGGGCGGCTTCTACCACATTTGCCTCTGTGGATTTCCAGTCACTTTGAGTGTGGGTTTTAGTTGTAAAACTTGGGCTTTAAAATAGTTGTATTTTTCTTAAAGGTGGGTGTTGGGAGGCACAGAACCAGGGCCAAATGTGGACCTTCAGACAGCTCTATCTGGGCCTGGCCATGCCCCACTCTCCAAGTTGCACCTGCACTGGTCCCACTCCAGACCATTATTGAGTGCTGCTGTCTGACTGGAAAGTGTCCTTGAACTGTGATAGTGATCTATTCTTTGCCTGGATGGAGGATGGAAAGGTGTCTGTGTGTTTAGAAATCTTGGATTTATGTGTGGCCTACTGTACAAAGATAAGAATCACATCCACTACTATACCCACTTTTGCCTCAGGCCCCATCCACTACTGGTTTGCCCCCACACTCCAGAAGGTTCCCCTTGAGCAAATGCAGCCTCCCTATGGGGCACTGCAGTTGTTGGTTAAAAAATTGCCGCCCCCCCCCCCCGCCGCTTAAAGGTCCTCCTGTATAGGAGGGTTAGAAGATCAAAGGTTGAATGTTTAAGGGGATGTTTTGTTCAGGAGGTTCTGCCCTAAAGGGCCAAAGTTTCAGCCTAGGAAACTGGCAGTAGAGGGGGGGAAATGAAAGTATAGCTTGCAGTATACTTTCCTGATTGGCTGGAAGAGTTAGGGGCGGGCGGAATGAAAATGTATTCGATATAAATTAAGCTAGAAAATTGGGCAAGTCAGATAGTTGAGAGTCAGATACTTGAAGAGATGCAGACAGAAGGAACTAGAAGGGCTCAGAAGCTGAAGTGAGGGATGCAAATTGATAAGTATTGACTCGGTTAGAAAAATTGTGTCGAACTGGTGTAGGTGGAAGCATTTATCTGCTTGTTTACTCAAACTGTACAATGGATTGATCTTGTAAAATCGTTTTCTCAGACTGTTTATCTTATTGCCTTACTAAAACTTTATGTAAAAGCGTAATTTGTCTTGGAAAAAGTTGGTCTGAGGTCTTGTTGTTTACTCCATGCCTCAGTGCTTTAGCCAGTATAGGGAGTATGTTGGGCCAGCTAATGTACAGGAAGTTATAGGGACTGTTTAGTGAGTGTAGCCTGAGGGAAATGAAATATATTCGTTTGGTGGCAGTGTTGAAGTTAAGAAGAAGGAAGGGTTGGCTTGTCTGGTTTGCTTGCCTGCCTTCCCACTCATAGTGAGGGCTATGGCTGAGGCCCACACAGCCCTCCAGTGCCTACTGTCACAAGTGAAGAGTTGTTGTTGTTGTTGTTGTTGTTTAGTCATTTAGTTGTCTCCGACTCTTCGTGACCCCCTGGACCAGAGCACGCCAGGCACTCCTGTCTTCCACTACCTCCCGCCGTTTGGTCAAACTCATGCTGGTAGCTTCGAGAACACTGTCCAACCATCTCGTCCTCTGTCGTCCCCTTCTCCTTGTGCCCTCCATCTTTCCCAACATCAGGGTCTTTTCCAGGGAGTCTTCTCTTCTCATGAGGTGGCCAAAGTATTGGAGCCTCAGCTTCAAGATCTGTCCTTCCGGTGAGCACTCAGGGCTGATTTCCTTAAGAATGGATAGGTTTGATCTTCTTGCAGTCCATGGGACTCTCAAGAGTCTCCTCCAGCACCATAATTCAAAAGCATCAATTCTTCAGCGATTAGTCTTAATTCCGGCTTGGGATTCATCCAGCCCAGCCTTTCGCATGATGAATTCTGCATATAAGTTAAATAAGCAGGGAGACAATATACAGCCTTGACGTACTCCATTCCCAATTTTGAACCAATCAGTTGTTCCATATCCAGTTCTAACTGTAGCTTCTTGTCCCACAGAGATTTCTCAGGAGACAGATGAGGTGATCAGGCACTCCCATTTCTTTAAGAATTTGCTATAGTTTGCCGTGGTCGACAAAGTCAAAAACTTTTGCATAGTCAATGAAGCAGAAGTAGATGTTTTTTCTGGAACTCTCTAGCTTTCTTCATAATCCTGCGCATGTTTACATCACAATTGTCTGGTTTGTTTTGTTTTAAATATATTGCCAGTTGCCTTGAGAACTTTGGCTAATAGGCTAGTGATAAATATTTCAAATAAATATTTGCATTCAATTGTCACATATATTGTGTTATTCCTTTCATTGCTTCATGCCGCAGTACTGAGCTAGCAGAGCAATTGAAAATGGGTGGGGTGGGGGAGAAAGGGAAGAGGGTTTATCCCATGTGGAAGATCCAACAAATACCTGGGCACCAGTGGAGTGGAAGGTAGGGTGGAATTTCCCCACTCCATTTTCACCTCCTTTTTAGGGCTGATGTTTTCTTTTCTGGGGAAAAAATATCAGGACTGATGGGAGGGGATCTGTCACTGTATGGTGATCCACCCCCCAGAACACCCCCTTTTCACAGGTACCACCACAAGAGTACTGGTGTTGTAGGGGCAAGTGTGCTCGATTTTTAATTTTCTTGCATTCCAGCATTTAAAGTACACTGACTAGTTCTGTATGTAACTTTGCCGTTTAATTTTTCTATGTTCTTGGATGTATTTCATCAGCCTTCTCCTGGAGCATCAGTACTCCTTTATTAAGATCACTCTGTCTCTTTGGTCTTATCTGTTGTACTTGAGACTCTGTACATAAAAGGAATGTCATAGTTCCTGTTCATGAGGTTTTCAATTTACCATGCAGTTGGCATTAAATAAGCAAACATTAAGTGATAGTGGTGCTAATAGTGTCGTCACATTTTATAAAATGATTTCTGCTGACATAAAAGGCTGGTTGAAGCGTATCTTTCAAGCTAAGATTCTTGAGGGGACCTAACGGGAACTTTCAGTGCGTCGAAAGGGTTGGGAAATGAGGTTGTCAAAAGCTTTATTACACAATTGTGATGTAAAGGTTCACTGGATCTGCAGGAGCCCATAAAGAAGTACAGCAGTGTCAAGCTGTCTTCTTGGAGGAACATAAAGAAAGATACTAAAACTGGGAGAGGAAAGATGGCAGCCAAAGGAGAACAGTTAATGAAGGGAGATTAATGTTTTTCATGAAGGAAATGTAGATAGGAGGTGACTTTTGAAGGAAAGGGAGGAAGTTTGCGTGCCATACTAGTACGTTGTGGAGAAAGAGATCTGAGGAATTGTGTCAGTGTGTGTTAGATCATTATTAGGGGCAAGATTCATCAGGCCGTTTTGCCAGCAGCATTAATTTTCCTCTAGAGTACCAGGGTTTCTTAGTCTTTGTCCGTTTCCCTCTCAACATACCCCAGGCATATTCAGAGGCCTAGTAAAACATAGCTTGCCCTTCCTTTCTGCTTAATTGCCCCCTTGACTATAATTAAAGCTGAATTGACTAATGGAGCAGTCACCAGCAACATGTTCCCATAATTTTCTCTGTTGTCAATGGTTTCTATTATCAACAGATCTCACTGTGCTACTTGCTGATGTTAGACGAATTTAAGGACAGTGTTGCTCTCACACAGCCATGGGAATGCCATTCTTTGATATGAACTTAGGTGTTTGTGTGTATACTTATATATTCTACAGAGTCCACTAACTTCCATCAGTACAGTTCCCAGAGAGGCCAGAGTATTTACCTTCTGAGTTGTATTGGTTGCTGAAAGTAAAAACAATAACATAAAATCTTGTTTCATTTTGTCCTGTCAAGTGTTGTCAAGCTAAACTCGGCTAGTAATGGAGAATGTATCTGGGTGTTTCTGAAATGGGAAGAGAAGCCATCTCATGTCTGGAGGTTGTTAGAGTGGGTTTTGTTTTTCCTTTTAGCTTGTCAAAAATTGATGTGAGGTTAGAAAACATTGCATCTTTCTGGCAACAGATACGACTATGTGAAAAACTTTAGTATTTAATCTTCTTTCTGCTTTAGTTGTATGTATGGGGGTGGAATATGGTGAGGTGGAACATTTGTTCTCCTCAATATGACATGAGATGGATTTTTGTCCTGTTTTTAAGTTTAGGGAAATTTTGTTTCTAGAATGAAATGATTGGGTGTGCTCAAACAAAACACTAAGCTATGGTGTAACATCATGAGACTGGGCCTAGGTTCTGCTTTCATTAATTAAAAAAGAAAGAAAGGGAGGAGGGGAAAGAATGAGAATGTGTTTTCTAAAACACAGGTCCAAACCCCAAACTGTTATTAGATGCGGCCAATGGCCCAGTTTGTGCTAATGGCAGATAATAATATTTCAGGGGAGAATGGCTTCTTAGGTTCACAGGGCAGTTTAGGTGGCTTTTCAAAATAAATTTGTTTAAGCGTGCCTGTTTGTTCACTGTAATTATGTTGTGCTTTCAATGTAAATTCTTACAGAATAGCGAAGTCCTGTAAGTCATTGGGACTTCATTATTTGGGGTATTCAAACTCCTTATTTATGAAATGTCATTTTGACATACTGTACAAAGAGTATTAACAGAGTTAACTTGTCATAAACTCTCATTTTGCTTAACTTTACAGAAAATCTCAGTTTGCATAATTTGCACCCAAAGCTCAATATAAAAGAAGAAAAGAAACAGAAAACATCAAACCAGAAAATAATACCTCTATTTAATATTCCCCTTTTTGCTCATAGTATCTTGTTTAATGGAAAGAGTAAACTGCCATAAAAATTAAGATTTACAGCCAAACGAAATGGAAGTTAAGTAATATGACTACCGTAGTGTAACACTCCCAATGTGAACATTTGCCCTGCAAAGTCTGTTCCTAATCTCACTTGTGCAGTCACATATGCCTGCACCCACATGCCACCCACCTTCAGACAACCTTATCTACCCCCCATTCCTGCAGCTTGAGTCTCTCTTATGGCCATTCCCATCTTGGCTGCTTCTTATATCAATCCTCAGTTAGCTATAAACTCCGCAAATTATAAATGGAGACAAACATGCGCAAAGGAGGCTTATAAGAAACATTCATTTATTTTTCCCTAGTTTAAAATGGCGGGATGCTAGGTTCAATTCCAGAATGTGAAGCAGCAGATAATTCTCCCCAGCACACTTTGAGATTATTCTTCAGTTCAGCATTGTGTTATTAGTTCAAATGAAAAGATGGTTACTTAACCAATTCTTGGCTTAGGTACAGCTCCCCTGATTCTAGACTGATGCTCAATCATAGTAAGAACAAGCTTATACCCTGTATGTTGGGTTTCTCTGCAGTTTATTATTTTCAAGGTAAATATGTAAATAAGAGCAGGAGGTGACTATCTCTGCTATGTTATGATGGCTGGATTCAAATATCTGCTTAGCCATTCATTATGGCACTTTTTCTCAGCCTAAGCTACTGCATGGAGATTTGTTTGCTTTTGTTCCAGATGGGATGATCGCCTTATATACCATCCTGGGCTCTCTGGGAGAGAAATAGGATACAAATTCAATAAGTGAAATAGTTTAGGTCATAATACATTTAAAATAAGTCGCCCTGTAAAATTGGAACTGGAAAGGTAACAGAGGAGAGAAAATCCTGTAATGTTAAGGAGTGTAGAGGAAGGTGTAAGTGAGCTCCTAAAGATTAGTGATTGATATGGTGATTCTCTGTAATGATCTCAGCCACCCACTGAACTTTTCATGCTTCTCCATGTCATGTGCTGTCCACTGTGTTGGATAAAGTATGTGTTTGTTTTCTATGAACTGGTCAAATTGTTGGAGAGTGTTAGCCAGCCACAGCTCCCCACTTACTTATAAGTGGCCAGTGCTAGAACTCAGCCACAGCTACTTTGGTCATAACTGAATGTGAGCCCAGAACTAAACTGGAGGTATATATTTGTCTGAGGGGCAAAACAAATGAGATGTAGGAGGGAGCCTTAATCCAGGATCTCATGCATTTTTAAATAAAAATTAGTAGTGGCTGGGGAACTCTGTGGGGTTTAATCCTTTCCCTGTGAACTATTTTCCTGTTTGAAACTATACAAAACAACAACAACAACCCACTACCAGCTTTTGTTTGTTTGTTTGTTTGTTTTGGTTTTTTGCCCCATGGAAGATACCTAGAGGTACTAGGTGGGTACTTGGAAGTTTTTCACTCAAGACAAAGAGGAACTTTGGGGATGGTTGATTTTAATCAGGGAGGTCATACAGGGAGAAGGGACTAAATTCCCCTCTTCAACTCCTGCATCTGTTATTAATTTCAAATTCAAACATGGAAGACCTTGATCATGGATTTCTTAGCTCTAGGCTTGGCCCTGGGCACCCAAGACAAAGCACACACAACGCTATGATAAATGCAGCATGAATGATGGAAATGTGTTGAGATTTCAGAACATTCTCCATTCTTGGGATTTTCATATGAATGAAGTCCTTTGGAAAAGTTTGAGCTAAAGTTTGAGCTAGTTAAGGCTGAATTATAAAGTGTTGTTGCATTTATATGAACATGTAGAAACCATTCTTTCCGATGTTCGTATGATTTATGCCTCGGCCCCTAGAGGGTTTATCTCCTTTATTGATTGCTTCTTCTTTGCACTCTGTAAGAGTGATGCAAAAAAGAGAATCTACCACAATGTCTGCTGCTGCAAATTGGCTGGTGTAGCTCACTTTTAGATATTCCCCTGTGTCTTCAAATGAGAGCTGCCCCCCAAAAAACAAAACAATAGTGCATGGTACCGTTATATAACTTTTCTCTGTTTTGGTTCCCCAGGCGACAGAATGGGGTTCAGATGAAGACACCAGGAGATCATGTCAGAGTAAAGGAAAAACTGAGGTATGTTCACCACCTACCCCCCCCCCCTGCATACAGCCATAGTTAACTGATTTTTATACCACTTGGGAATGTTCACAACAAAACATCTGATGTCAGAAGTCTGATATGATGCTACCATAACATATGTGAAATACGTATATATAAAACGCTGGTAGTTCCTTATGACCCACAGTACAATTATTCCATGAGAATTTAAGATTGTTTACTTCTGGAGGTGGTACAATTTGTTGCAGGTCATGGAACAGAATGGTGTCAGGCTAGGAGTGTGGTTTACTGCAGAATAGATGATGCTAAAGCCAGAATTTCTTACAGTGTTCAGCATCAGATGTCTGGAGCTCAGCAACATGAGCCTTCTTTGTTTTTACTGTAACTGCAGAAGAGCACCTTTCTGTAACTAAAGCTGTGTCCATGCTCCAGCTCACTCTGCATCCATGGTACTTCCACCACTGGTTTGGGAGCACTGCTCACACAATGTCAGCCACGATCCCTATCTATCCAGCCAAATCTTATGAAATACTATGTTTTGATGCATTTCCCCCACCCAATCCGGCTTGGATCTGAGTTGAGTAAAAGAGTGTGTTAACTGCATTTTTACCTGGTAATGGGAACACAGTCTGAGATGCTTAAGTGGCAGCCTACAGGCATTATTCACCCAATATCTTCTCCTGCTTGGTCCTGCCAATATCTTCTAGCTCAGAGGTTGCTTGGTGACTTAGGTCCTATTCCAACTATGCTACCCACAGTTACTAGGTCCTAATTAGAAATGTGTTAAGGGGATTCACATAATCGCCTAGCTGGCCTGGGCAGTTTTGTATAGGAACTTAATTATCTTTCAGGTAGCCTGGGCCCAAGCCATACAGGGCTTTATAGGTCATAACCAGCACTTCGAATTATGGCTAGAAGCAAACCAATAGCCAGTGAAACTGTTTTAACAAGGGAGTGACATGCTTCCTGTCGTGAGCCCCAGTCAGCTGTCTGAGTGCAGCATTTTGGGCCATCTGAAGCTTCTGAACACTTTTCAAAGGCAGCCCTATGTGGGGCATGTTACAGTAGTCCAGCCAGGATGTAACTAACCTTTTGAACTGCATCTTTTGCTTTAAGCTCTCTTGTGCAACACTCCACTAACCCTACCTGTCCTAGTCCTTTTCCAGACTGCACCTGCCGCCTTCCATGTGTTTAGATAGCCTTTCCAATGCTGATGTTAGTGCTATCCTGCTGAGTCCCTTTCCTACTGATTTGGATAGTCCCAGCCCTGGTTATGCAAGCGAGCTGTGTAAGCCTCTGTATGTTTGCTTTGTCTTAGTTACACATGGAGATTTCATTTGTTTTCTTGGCTTGGGAAGGTTCCCCAGGACATAGCTTGACAAAAAAATTGCCCTAGACAGAAAGGACAATGCCGTACCTTTTCCAAATGGTTGAGCTTATTTCCTTCATTCTTTCCCTGCGGAATGCAGTATAAGTCCTCTCTGTCTTCCGTAAAAATGGTTTGTAAGTCTTGGCAATAAAGAATCTTGCAGACATTAAAAACAAACAAGAGACAGAAAATCATTAGTAAATCCTGTTTGGTATCTTCTGCACGCCAGGAGAAGACAGCTTGGCTGGGATGCTGGGCAAAACTGATTAATGAAATTGTTTGTCTAAAGAAATAAATATAAATATCTGAGAGCGTGTTAATAACAGTGTTTTGCAGCCTGCAAGGTGTTCAAAGAAAATTAGGACAGGCGGCAGCAAACACATTACAATCGTCTCCCTGCAGTCCTGAATGAAATTTCTTTGAAAAGGCAGGCTGGAGCAGAGCTTTCTTTTTTTCTTTTTCTTTTTCTTTTTCTCTTTCTCTTTTTCTTTTTTCCTTTGCTTTTCCTTCCGCCCCAGTCACCAGACTTCCAAATACAGTCTGTAACCAGGTTGCTTTCTTATGATGCTATTGGAAAACCATGGACTCTAGCTGTCTGGTAACAAAATGCTTGTTGCAGAAAGCCCATTGGAAATAATTTCCTGGCATGTTAGGAGGTGGACTGCCTTTATATGTTTCAGGTCCTGTTTTCCCGGTTGGCTTTTATGCAGTCGCAGGGGACCTTTCTTTCTCCTGCCATGTATTTCCTGCTGAGGTTTTTTTGTATCTTTGGTCCCATATGAACAGCTAACGCAAATGCTGCCTGCACTGGATTGTCGGCCAAAAACCTGAGGTTAAGGGGTCATAATTCGTTGCCATTTCTCTAGGATATATTTTGCCATGAGCTATTGAGAGCTTTTAAAAACGTTTATTTTGTGATAATAGTGAAGTTAATAAATGAAAGGAGCGTACAGACCAAGGATAGGAAACCTGTGGCTCTCTAGATGCTGCTGAACTTCAAGTCCCATCAGCTCTAGCCAGCCTAGCCCAATGGTGATGGGAGTAGAGGTAGATGGATTGTGGGCTTGATATGGTCTCGTTTGAAATAGCTTCCTGTGCTCCTGTGAACCAAGTTTTCTTTTTATATCAAGCACAGTTATTAGTTGAAATATACATCTGTAGGACAAGAAGGAGAAATTTTGTAAATGTTAATTAAGTATATATATTGGAATTTATTTAATAGTTTACTAAATGCACCCCATTAAGTTCTAGGGGGTTCATTTAAATCATGGGTAGCAAACTAAGGCCCGGGGCCTGGATCAGACCCAATCGCCTTCTAAATCTGACCCGCTGACAGTCCGGGAATCAGTGTGTTTTTACATGAGTAGAATGTGTCCTTTTATTTAAAATGCATCTCTGGGTTATTTGTGGGGCATAGGAATTCGTCCTTTTTTACCCTTCAAAATATAGTCCTGCCTACCACATGGTCTGAGGGGCAGTGGACCGGCCCATGGCTGAAAACGTTTGCTGACCCCTGATTTAAATGTAAGAATCTTGAGATGCAAAAATCAGATTTTAGGCTCTAGAAACCTTGAAGCTATGGTTTGACTCAAAATAAGTCTTTTAACAGATCCCTTTCCTTACTGCTTAGTTTTGGGATGTGTTGTGCTTTCCTTTGGTGAAGTAGACCAAGCAAAATCATCATAAATCCTGCTTCTTCATGTGTAATTCAGCCAAAAATGCTTCTTCTGAGCTTTTTGCCTGAAGGACACCTACAAAGACTGAAAATATTTGACAAGACCAGATTTAAAAGTGATAGTAGGTGTGTAAATGAAACTTTACCTGTTCTGTTGATTTATATGCAGGCAGATTTGCCTTTGAATCAGGTGCCAGATACCAATTTAACTGGATTTCATTTGCAAGCATCTGACCGCCAGCGCATTCTGCACTTATGCCTTAGATTCCTGCCATGCATAGAGGCAGGCCACATGATTCAAATGCGATATGTGTTGCCCAGCATGGGTAAATGTATTTTCTACAGCAAACAGTGCTGTTAATGCAGAATAAGCTGGTAGACTGAGGTGGTAAAATTATACATTGTGACATTTCAGAATACAGGTGGAGGTGAACTGTGGTTTTATTATTGCTTACCTCTGTATAAAAAGCTCTCTGTAGGTAGTATACAAACACATCAGGGAAAGGGGCCATGCTAAACCTTTCTTGGCCGAGTTGATAAGTTTACTCTCTTACAGTGTAGCTGGGGGAGAGCCAGAAGGGTGAGATCACAGAATTCAGCTCAGAGCCTTTGTTTCTTAAGGCTCCATCTGATAGGCCAATGTACAATAACCCACAGTTTATCTATTTCTGGAAGATTATGAGCTGAATCACCACAGCTGAAGTCTTGCTTCCAGGCTGAGAGGTATTTCAAATCTGATCCCTGGGTATCTGATCAAGACATAATGGAATTGAAAAGTGAGGCATGTGAAGCATCTCCAAGGAACATTGTGGTCTTGACATGCTCATTCTGAATGCTCCCTCGGCCAGCTCTGGTGGTTCAGATCCCGCTATCTGCACAATAGAGTCTCTCCGTATCCTTGATAAATACATCCCCAAACACCAAGCACGTATGGTGCCTTGTACATAGGCAACGCTATGATGCCATTTGTTATGGATAGCCTTTCAATGAGTTGGTTTCCATATCACAAATGAAAGAGTGGGATCTTTCTTTCCCACCAAGGTGATTTGGAGTGCTTTTGCATTCCTGATATGCCGAAACAACATCTCCCAGGAAATGTTTGCCACCAGGCAGGCTTGTGACATGGGATGTAGAAATAAAGTTTTTGCTCAAGAGGAAAGAGGCTGGTGCTTCCAATTTATAATAGTTTTGTCCAAGCTGCAGTACATCAGAGAATGAATTTTAAAAATTAGAACTGTAACCCAAAATACTGTAGCCTCTTACGGTAGGTGGCCCATCTTCCCTGACCACTGGTCCTGCTAGCTAGGGATGATGGTAGTTGTAGTCCCCAAACAGCTGGAGGGCCAAGTCTGGCCATCACTTCTCTAGGGGAAGGAGGAAAAGGCATAGTTTTTTCTCAAGCTATCTAACTCTTATGTATTGGGGAGAGTAATATCCATACCAAAGTCACTGTATGGCTCTATTGCTGTTTATGGGCTGGATGGGAAGCAGTGCTTCTCTCTTGCCTTTTATGTAGGCAGTGGGAGCAGCCCCACTTGTAATTTAACAAATGTCATCCCATTCTGCAGTGGACTAAGCATCACCATAGTTTTGTGTCCATGTTGCTTGAATTTAGCCGATATATTAAGTTCCAGTTTCCAGATGGTGAAAGTGACAATCAGACAAAGGTATTGATCATTATGAACGAAATATACTGAATATTTTTTTTCCAGGTGATTGAGTCATATGTTGTCTCCCACCCCAGTTTGCCAATAATCTAATTACGTTTTATAGAATATATTACACATGGATTGTTAGTTTTATGAAGGTTCATTTTCCAGATTGCTTAGTGCTGAATTATAACAAACGCTTCAGCAAAGACTTCTTGTATTATGTTTACATTCACTGCAACCTGACTCTTTCCAATTTTAATCCTTTAAAAGAAGATTTGACAAATTCATGGAGGAAAGGCTATTGATGGCTGCAAACCATCATGGCCATATTCTGCCTTCACTATTGGAAGCAGTGTGCCTCTGAAAACTAGGTGCTGGGAAGGACAGGTGAGGAAAGTGCCATTGCACTGTGGTCCTACTTGTTGGCTTTACATAGGCATCTGGTTGGCTACTGTGAGAACAGGGTGAGCTTTTTGCCTGATCATCAGGGCTCCATTTATTTTATTATGGTCTTAACTTAACCCCGCTACTCATTGAACAACTTCATTGTCAAATGGTTGATTATCTTAGCCTTGTTAGGTAAGCTTTTTAAATCCTCACCAAAAATAGTTGTCAGTAACTGTAGTTCCACACCTGCTTTGTGCTCCTTGTACCTTTGGGATTATAAGACTTTTGAAAGGGCTGTGCTTTCCATTAAAGCAGATGCTTAAAGTTTTGGCTATCTTCTGCTTTTTGGTAGTCACTACCAGCATAAGGCTTGACTGAGGGAAGTCACATACATGACACTAGGCACACCATATTTGAATATAATGTTCCCTGATCACATTAAGAGCAGATTTATGAACATAGGGACTTGATGTTTGAATTTCAACAATTATAGGTGCCAAGGCCAGTCTCTCTGGAAATTATCCTCTGTGAAGCTTAGTTATATCAGTGAAATGGACTTGACATGTGCTCAGAGACACACTAGTCTTTATTTCCAAGTCACATTTTCCAGGACTAAAGCATGACATCAGAAACAGAGTCTGGACTAAGCCCTGGGGAGTGTTCACTCATATTAAGCACAGGCTGTTACTCTTTCTTGGAAATGTGTTTTTCTGTTTTTCGTTTCAGGAGGAATGTCAGAACTATGTTCGTGTCCTGATTGTGTATGGAAAGAAAGTTTTCACTTGTGGTACCAATGCTTTTTCACCAGTGTGTTCCAGCAGACAGGTAAGTTGTGCCTCTTCTCTTTAAGGATGAATCAGAGAGCAGGATGAAAAAGAACGACTGTAGGTTGTCAGATGCTGATGGTGGTTGCTTGTGAGTAACCAGGCAGGACTCCGACCTGTCTTTTACAGGTTTTATTGTGCAAACTATTTACAGTGCAGATCTACAAAGTTCATGTCCATCTTAGTCACTTGCAGAATCTGGGAGTGGCCCCTTCTGGCTTCTCCCCCAACATAAGAACTTCGGCACCCCAAGCCTCCTCCTTGCGTTTCACCTCTCTGCGCAAGCTGGGCGGTGGAAGTGGCGTGTGTCCCTCCAGGCCAGCCTGGTGAGGTGAGGCGCTGGGACTCTCAGCAGCATCCTCGAGCCCTTTCCTCGCTTGGCTGGCCCCTTCCCTCTCTTCTCCACTGGAGGTGTGGCTTTCCCCACCGCTGGAAGAGGAACTGCTCCTCAGGAGTTTCGGAGGCTCTCTGTATCCCAACGGTCCCCCTGCCTCCCTCCCCTGTTCCGATGGCAGTCCCCTGACAGTAGGTAAATGAGATGGGAAATGTAAAGGCCTCAGTTTTACTTGCCTGTGTAGCATCACTGGGTTGTGCTTGCCTGCGCCTCTAGTGGACAAAGGAAGGAGTAGCTGTTACAGGAAATAGGCTGCTGGCCCCTCTTCAGTTGTTTGTTCCTTCCTCACCAAAACATGTTACATTCTCCTTTGGCTCCTCTTACTCTTTCATTTTGGCTTAGGAATTTTCTTCTTCTTGATAATATCCCTAAGTAATCTTCTGGGGGGTGGGGGGTGGGGACTAAAGCGGGGGGGACGGGACTCCTAAAACAGCCAAGTGAGAAGTGAGTATACACAGTCATGTCTGAAAGGTGACTTACTCTTGGCTGGGAAGGTGGAGGGAAGGAAGAACCAAGTGAAAGGAATAGAATGAGGTATGATGGAGGAGAGTGTGGCTGACTGTTAACAGGAGCATTCCCTGCTGCAGCATTTCATTGCAGCTTCCACTTGTTCTAAACGAATTCTGATAGATGTATAGGCATACAAGAGAAGAGGAGGAGAAATAACAATATATGTTGGGGACATTATACATTATGGTAGGTTGAGGTTATCACTGAGCAGTAAAGTTTCTGCAGTGATGAAAAGATTTTATACACAATGCACTATTTAACCTAGAACTCTGGGTTCTGACTCGCAGCTATTGCTTAAGCATCTTGTGCAGAAATACTATCAAGCTCTCTGACTGAGTTTTTTTGGTTGAAGAGCATGTTGTTGGTTACTAAACCATAGCTCTTTTTTAAGTGTCTGCAGGCACAATACATTTATGGTAGGACTGAAGGTGATGCAATCAAATGACTTTGTTCTGAGGTGACAGTGCCACTTTCGCACCTATCAATTTATACACAAAAGGTGATAGCCTTCAGGATGGAAGAAAGTGGTTGCCTATTTTCAGCTATTTTCCATTTGCTCCAGTCATGTGCATTTCTCTCTTCTGCACTGAAAGGCCAGTTAACATTTTAAGATGGAAGCAGATGGCATGAAGATCACATAGCATTGCACTGTGTTTATAAGCCTGCTAGTCACCACAGCAAACAGCAAAATGGAAGGCTGGTCAAATGCAGTAATGCATGGAATTAAGTTACTAAGACTGCAGTTTTATAGTTGAAGGGTTGCTATGGGTTTGGATTTTATCCTGGATGTAGCTCAGGCTAGTGCATCAGATATGTTCATTTCTGGAGGCTGCATGTTCTCAGGCCTCAGGGTTCCTGTAATGTGCTGTGTGTAAGACTGCCTATGAAGAGTAAGCCTGTAAGCTACATTTGGTCCAGAATTCAACAGCCACATACTGGGAGAATAACTCCCCCATTGAAGCAATGGCACTGACTTCTAATTTGTTTCCTGGTCCAATTCAAAGTGCTGGTGATGACCTTCTAAAGCCATTCATGCTTCTGGACCTGGAAATCTGAAGGACCGCCTTCTGCCATGCAAATCTGGCCATTTCCTAAGAACTTCAGCAAAGACCCTCTTGTGAGTCTCAGCAACCCAAGAGAACTCACGCTTTTGGGGAACCAGGGAGACTTACCTTGCCCCCCCCCCCGTCTTTCCTCAAATATCTAAAACCTTCCGAAGGAAAGCATGAGCTTCATGTCAGATCATGTGAAGAGGGCCTTGAAACAGGTGGACCGTGGTCACTATAACTTAGAGGAGCAGGACTAGTATGCAGAGTACATGGAAGGGCATTATGAAGGTAACAATAATATAGTGATGAGATGCTTCTGATGACTTGACATGGCCAGCAAATCAGTGTGCAAGCTTCCACTTGGGAACTAGAGTCAGCTATAAAGTAGATATCTGCCAGCATTACTCTGGTGCTGAGGAATTCCCTTGCTGCCCAGTCTCCCTAAAGCCTAGATTCAGTTGGATTTAAGTTTTCTGAAAAGAATACACCCAGTTCCACAGGGATAGCATTTACCTCTGTGCAAAGAATACAGGCATGGTATGCTTAGCTATGCTAGCTCAGAAAAAGCTATTTTTTACCTTGCCTTTGGTGCACTTAGCATGATCCAGGTTTGCTAATTTAACCTATAGGGATCTGTGGGGTTGCAAAAACACGAAAGTATTGCTTGGCCAACTGTGTTATCTGTCAAACTGTTCTCATCACCCTTTTCTCTTCCATTGCTTTTTACATACAGGTGGGAAATCTTAGCAAAATCATTGAGAAAATAAATGGGGTAGCCCGCTGTCCCTATGACCCCCGGCACAACTCAACAGCAGTGATCACATCGCAGGGAGAACTGTATGCTGCAACGGTCATTGATTTCTCTGGACGAGATCCTGCTATTTACCGCAGCCTTGGGAATGTCCCACCTCTTAGAACAGCACAATACAACTCCAAGTGGCTTAATGGTAAGAGCACTCTGGGAAATAGAGATCATTAAGACCAGCTGGGCAGCCTTGGGAAATGACATTTTTTTTCTTATCTCATAATGAAGATAAAATTCATTTACCTAAAATATGTAGCTATCTACATTCAGGGGATGTGTCCACAATATATTTATCTACCAACTCATACAGGGATAAGGCAGACTAAATATTTTAAGTAGCCAGCCTCTTCCTCCAGCTCTTCCACAGCCCCTTCAGATGAATGAGTTTGTAGTGTGTTTCTGTTTATTTTGGTGAATACTGGATTTTGGATGTGAATACTTATCTATTGAGAACTTGGACAAAAGCTCACTTCAGCAACTTTGACTTAAAATGGAAAGTGGATGCATTTCTGTGTGTGGGTTTCCTGCTTTCTGCAGGAGAAGCAGATGCATTTCTACCCTAAGCCAGACTTCACATATGGCATAATGTGTACTGCAAGAGGATGTGGTAGGTGGACATGATTTGGGGGAAATGACCTTATGGGCTAAATGGGGAGGCCTGGCAGGCCAAATCTGACCCACGGGCTGGAGTCTCCCCACCTCTGCCATGCAGAGTACTGTAGTGCAGCCACAAGAGGAGGAGGAAGATTTTATTAATTTATATATTGTTTTGACTTAGACATTGTAATATGAATGTCTATAATTAAAATAAGCAATAAAAACAATCCCGTTTAATGGCAATCACTAGGCCTTATCAAATTGATCAGATTCCAGCCTTCTCACTAGATGGGAGTTGGTGAAAGGTGTTCTTACCTGTTACTGTAACTGAGGCTTTCAGGTACATCAGGGATCCAGAAGCTGAACACCATTTCTTACCAGAATTCCTGGTTTGGATTTGCCCTGATTGTTTGCCCAAATGCAGCCCCTCACACTGGCCAGAAGTGGTGTAAGGAAGAGATGGAAAAGCCTGTGTCAGATGAGAAAGACAAGATTAGCCCTTCCGGCTACCATGCTAGCAACAAACAGAATCTACTTGAAAGCAAGTCCCAGACAATAACCCTTGCATAAATCTCACTGCTAAACCGTACGTTTCCGAGCACAATTCAAAGTGTTGGTGCTGAGCTTTAAAGCCCTAAATGGCCCAGTATACCTGAAGGAGCGTCTCCACCCCCATTGTTCCGCCCGGACACTGAGGTCCAGCTCCGAGGACCTTCTGGCAGTTCCCTCACTGCGAGAAGTGAAGCTACAGAGAACCAGGCAAAGGGCCTTCTCGGTAATGGTGCCCGCCCTGTGGAATGCCCTCCCATCAGATGTCAAGGAAATAAACAACTATCTGACTTTTAGAAAACATCTGAAGGCAGTCCTGTTTAGGGAAACATGTTTGATGTTTTATCGCTTTATTATTATTCTGTTGGGAGCTGCCCAGAGTGGCTGGGGAAACCCAGCCAGATGGGCTGGGTATAAATAATAAAATTAATAATAATAATAATAATAATAATAATAATAATAATAATAATAATCAGATCTCATAAAAATAAAACAAGTTTCTTGTTAATGAGTTGGCCACATATGATTTGAATAAAAAAAAAATACTACTTTATGTAGATATAGTCCTGAACCCCTCTTCTTACCTTATATTGTAATTATTTTGCCCTGTTGTTGGGCATTTCTTACTTTTAGGCCACACACACACAAAAAGCTTCCCTGTTATTCAAAGGCTAACGTATAGTATAGAGTCACTCAGAAAGCATTATCGGAAAGCAGAACTTAGCATGTTGCAGAATAGCCCCATTTTAAATGCATCAAGATTCCTTTGGAATTCATGACTTCAAAATTCCAGTCTTAATCATTAGTACAAATTCTCATGGGAGGAGGAAGGGATTCAGAGAAAGTGTACCCTTTAGTTTGCTTTCTCACGCAGCCAGCAGAATCCTCACAGGGCCCCAGTATTACTTTCTGCTGCAGGGGACATTCAGTAGTGAAAGCATGTACTACAAACCATAATCTAGAGCCATTTTGGGATTTGGGGATGCACTGCCATCAATACATACCTTACTTTGCTGCTCTTTTGTTCTTTGGGATGTTTGCACATAGACTTTAATCTATGGGGTGATATAGAGATATTACCTACAGAAAATGGTTCATTCTCAAGTGTAAGGAATGGCTTTAATGACAACAGCCAGATGTCAGTGGATTATTGCAGTTGGCCAAATTCAGCGAGACAGTAAACTAGTGCTGGTGCCTTTAAAAACGCACTTTGCCGCAATGCCATCAATACATTTCACAGTGAGGGATGGGTGAAGATATCTTTCACACCTGCATTAGGTCAAGGAATCTTGCAAAATGACTTAAAAGGTTTGTTTTGTTCTTGTTTTGATGAGCTCAGTGGTTGGTCAATTAATTAGTTGACGGAAAAAAACAATACATACTTGGATACTCCTGCGATGTCCCTTCCTCCAAGGCTGACATCGCAGGGAGCTTTCTCTGCTGGAAATACTGCTTAAACCCAGGTGAATGCTGCCTCCTGCATAGTAACGTATCTCTCCGTACCTTCAGGGGGATTTCCATTCATCATAATTCAGCACAGCTCCAGCTGACAAGCAAATAACCCTACCTGCAGTTTTCCCTTTCCCTGTAGGCTTTGTCTGTCCACCTGTTTAGCTGCTGTACAGCCGTTACCTGTATGGTCTGTCAGCTGAGTCTTTAAGCAGGTACCTCCATGCACACTCAGAGCACATGGGGATGCACAGCATGCTCTCAAGCACCAGGGTGGGATGAAAGAGGGAGAAATAGGCAGTGGAGGAGGTGGTCCAAGTCTAGTATTAGCAGTGTAAATTAATTTCCAAAAGGTTTCTCTTGAATTGTCATTTTATACAATAATCACTGCTGTATGCTGTTTATATATTTATGCCTCAAATTCTGTTCTTCCACTAAGAGGACAGAGTTGGGCCCACAGTTTGCTGCCCCTCAGCGCTAGCACATAGTTTTGTGGTGTGTGCTAGTGTTTTGTCTGTTTGGAGAGGGAGGTTCTGAGCATTACCTTTTTTCTGTAGATGGGTATTTTGTGGTGCCCACAGCAGTTTCTAAGATGTGCTCCTAGGCCTAAAAACATGGGAGGCACTTGGGATAAGCCCAGCTCTAGTGTGTAGAAAACTTGGGGAAAATATGTGAACTGCAGGAACATTACTGGTCCCAGGATCTTGTATCTGACCGTGACATGTATTAGTTGCAGCAAAGGAAATTGGCAGATTGCTGGAAAATGGACAGTGTGCTGCTCCCCACCATTTAATCACAGTATCAATTAGCCTCAGTCCTTGAGGCACCTGACTATTTTAGGAAATAACAGTTGATGTTCCTCTTCCCACTCCTCCCTCTTTTGTTGTATTTTTGAAAATACGTATAGTATTGACCATCCCTGTAGCTCAAAGTAGTCAATCAGTACAAAAGGCAGATGAGGTGGTAAAACTGCTTCTGGAATATATGCCATTTCAGACTGTGAGTGAGGAATCACATGACTGAATTCTCCCTTTCTACACACACACACACACACACACACACACAGCCCCCCACTTGTAAAAAATTAGACAGGAAGAATAATAACTAGGCAATCCAATTCAAGACAGCTTATTTTAATCATAAGAGTTTTTGTTGATTAATTGATTCATTAGTCAGTTTACTAAATTTACACTTGGATAAAAACTATTTCTGAAGTAATATTTTTTGTGTTTAGATAATGTACATGTGTTTTGTAGCAGGCATCATCTTAAAATAAGCATTCCATGTGTGTACCATTTCAGAAGTGTATGGGTACTCACATTCACATGAAACTTCCCCACTTGTTGAAAGGACATTTGTGGGGCACTGTGGGCTAGGTTCTTATCACAGCTGCACAGAGTGGAAAAGCAATCACATAACCAACGTGTTCAGCTCCTGTGCAAAAGAATACTATGCATGTTAATCTCCAATTAGGGTATCTCCTTGCGCTGAGGAGTTCTACTTTTGTACACCGGTACGCATGTGGAGCTTTTTCTTCCATTGGCATGTGCAGAAACACTTCTCTGTACATGCCAACATGACAAAAAGCTCCACATATGTACCAGAGGGCATGGCTATGGTGCGCAGCTTCAGCTTGGGGTGGAATTAGTCTATGGACCCTGCAGCCCCCTCACATGGTTTCATGGTCTTCTCTTGATGATGTAGTCATCAAATGATGAATGTGCCCATAAAAACAAGCCTATTGTGTTCTCCTGTTTCTTGGATGTTGTAAAAAAGGAAAAAAAGAGGTTTGTTTTCCTCTTTCTCATCCTCTGATCACTCCTGAACTTTTATCCCCACAGGCTGTGTAAATCCAACCCTTTCTATGTAAATCTCATTGCTTTTTATGGCTTTATTTTTCTCCAGAGCCCAACTTCATTGCTGCCTATGACATTGGTTTGTTCACTTACTTCTTTTTCCGTGAGAATGCTGTAGAACATGACTGTGGGAAAACTGTCTATTCTCGCGTGGGAAGGGTTTGCAAAAACGACATTGGGGGGAGATTTTTATTGGAGGACACATGGACAACATTTATGAAGGCTCGGCTGAACTGCTCCCGTTCTGGTGAAATCCCTTTCTACTACAATGAACTGCAAAGCACATTTTATCTACCTGAACAAGATTTGATCTATGGAGTGTTTACAACCAATGTGTGAGTTTGTTGCTTTTCTTGCTCCTTATTTACTTCCTTATAATGCTTACCTCCTTTTTCTAGTACTGGTATTTAGGCAAATTCCTTCCATTGTTCAATTTAGCGAGGCTGTATTTGGACATTACAGTGAACCATAATATGATGGCTTGTTGTGACAGAAGCCAACTTATATGACCTTGTGCATGTGTGTGTCTCCTCTGCTGCAATTATGAGGACAAGACTGGAAGTTTTTGCGTCTGTTTTCTGTTAGCTTCAGTTTAGCAATGCATCTCAAACCAAAATAAGGTTGCATCTGCTGTTAATCTTACCTAACTTTTGTTTGAAATAAGCCAGCTTTATAACCCATAGTTTGATTTATTTTAAGCAAACTATAGTTACGGTTAACCAATGTTTATTGGGTTTGGATTAAACAATAAACTGCAACTAATCAAAAATAGAAGTGAAATGTTCTGAACTCACATTTGTGCTGGGCGGCGGGAGGTGGGAGTGCTTAAATCAAAGGTTCACTGTGGCTTGGTTTATTGTGATGTCTAAATGCAGCCCCTGGGGACGCGGGTGGCGCTGTGGGTTAAAGCCTCAGCGCCTAGGGCTTGCCGATCGAAAGGTCGGCGGTTCGAATCCCCGCGGCGGGGTGCGCTCCCGTCGCTCAGTCCCAGCGCCTGCCAACCTAGCAGTTCGAAAGCACCTCCGGATGCAAGTAGATAAATAGGGACCGCTTACCAGTGGGAAGGTAAACGGCGTTCCGTGTGCTGCGCTGGCTCGCAGATGCAGCTTGTCACGCTGCCTACGTGACCCGGAAGTGTCTGCGGACAGCGCTGGCCCCCGGCCTCTTAAGTGAGATGGGCGCACAACCCTAGAGTCTGTCAAGACTGGCCCGTATGGGCAGGGGTACCTTTACCTTTAAATGCAGCCAGATTAAGTAAAATAAGCGAAGCAATGCTTGGTCTTCCTCTACACCTATCTGCCTTCTTCTACACCTATAATTCTAATATTTGTAAGGCAAAATAGGTGGTTCTTCATTCAGTGTTATTCTTACTTTATTTTTGAACTGTGATTTTTACCCAAATTATATTATTGGTGATATTCATATTATTAGTATGTTCTTCTATATATATATATATATATATATATATATATATATATATATATATAATGACCAGCCCAGAAAAAGACATAATTCAGTCCACCTGCGGACTCGTGTCTATTACTGTGCACTTGTTTCTATTACATCTGAGCTAGATGTAAACCTATCCTTGCTAACAACTGGGAGTCTGTGGTTGCAACCCTATGCGTACTTTACCTGAAAGTAAGACTCATAGTTGGACTTAGCTTCTGAATAAATATACATAGGGTTGTGTTATTAGTTACAGTGATGAAGTCAGCAGAACAAAGGAAGACATCTCCAACTTTGACCAGAAAACCAAGGGAGGGAAAATTCAAAAGATGCTAAATAAAATTCACTGTTCCTTTGCAAATGTAGCCCCAAATCTTACTCTGCCTAATTTTTTAAGTAGAATATGCTCTTTTTCAGTGGTACCTCGATTTAAGAACTTAATTCGTTCTGGAGGTCCGTTCTTAACCTGAAACTGTTCATAATCTGAAGCACCACTTTAGCTAATGGGGCCTCCTGCTGCCGCCGTGCCGCTGCTTTGCGATTTCTGTTCTCATCCTGAAGCAAAGTTCTTAACCTGAGGTACTATTTCTGGGTTAGCGGAGTCTGTAACCTGAAGCGTCTGTAACCTGAAGCATCTGTAACCCGAGGTACCACTGTATTAGTTATTTCCAGTAAAGGTAAAGAAACTTCTCATTCAGAAACTTGGAAGTAACTACTGCCACTAATGAAGACTATAGTACAGTTATACCTCGGGTTGCAAACGCTGTGGGTTGCGCGTTTTTGGGTTACGGATGTGCCGAACCCAGAAGTACCGGAATGGGTTACTTCCGGGTTTTGGTGCTTGCACATGCACAGAAACACTAAATCACACTTTGCGCATGTGCAGAAGTACCGAATCACGTCACACGTGTGCACAGACGCGGCGCTGCGGGTTGCAAATGCTGTGGCGAATGTGCCTCCTGCACGGATCACATTTGCAACCCAAGGCTCCACTGTATAAGTAAGCTATATAAGATGTAAAATAAGCAATTGATTGCATTTGCAAATAAAAATAGAATTTTCTTTTTTTCTTTTTTTGAAGGTTGCTTTCTTCTTTATACACATTTCAATGTATTGTATACTTCTTACTGTTTACTTAATCATACATAGAAATGAGCTGTTAGTCATAGATGTTGATGGTTCTTGGTTGCAGCATTTTTGTGTTAACTAGAATATAAGAAACTTGTTTTTAATTATGAACTAAAAGAAGAAAATCTGATTAGCTACTATGCGGGACAGTACTGTCTAGACACCAGATTATGAAACCTTCCTACTTTAATCATTTGAATTAGCCACTTGTGGAGAAGAGGATTTCTTAAAAGTTGTAATTATCTGAAAAACTGTTCTCAGAGTAGCAGTGTATGACTTATCTTTGACAGAATTGAAGAATTGTCATCCAAGAGCTGGCTCCGATGAGAGGCCAGGATTGATTTGTGCTAAAGTGCATGCTCATATAAGCAGCTTGCTTGTGTGAACCGTGCAAGGTAGAAGCCAGGAACTTATGAAGGGTCCTATATTTTATGTTTCATTTTTGTCTTCACAGAAGGCAAGGTTGTTGTTTTCAGTTTCTCAGAAGACTTGGGTCTTGCATGAGTTCATAATTCCTGAATTGCAGTGCTCATGCAAGAAGGCCCTAACAGAGGAACAGAAATGATTTAATAGTCAGGGGCCAAACTACACACAACTGCAGCATCCTTAGGGCTTTAAATATGGACCTGCTGTGATTATGATTAAAAGAAGGAGTGTGGATGCAATTTGACATGCAGAACAGATGCATGGGCAGAGAGGTGCTGAATTATTCGCTGCCTCCCCCCCCCCTTCAGTAATCTCCCCACCCCTCCTAAAGACATAAAAATGCATACCACAAGAACACGCAGGGACAATACCCTGCACACAGTTTAAAAGGCCATAGATTGTTTAATTGGCTAAAGGCTTGTGAGAAGAGGAATGTTTTTGCCTGGAGGCTAAAGATATGTAACAAAGGCACCAGTGACCCTCCCTGGGGGAGAGCAGTCCACTGAAAGATGCCATTTTCATAAATCCCTCCTGCAGCACCCTATACTGCACCTAAACATACTGCAGAGAGTCCCCTAATCCTCTGGAGCACATTTGTATGTGCTGCAAGGTGCAAGAACTGCCACTCCCCATATGAACCAATCTGGACCCTGTGATCATAATCTGAGGCCATGCTTCATGGGCCTCCTCCAAAAGAGCTCTGGAAAGCAGCAACATGAGAACGGGCCTTCTTGTTTTGATGAAGGTTTTTCTTTCCATTAGTGGACAGTCACCATTAGATACACCCTGTAACTCTCTGTAAGCTTTAATGTTTAATCCAGCTCTGTTGATTTATGAAGAGAGTGTATGTGCAGAATCTAGTGTGGTTTTCCTCATCTTACCCCGTAATTGTTTAGACTGCTGTCTTGTTAGCAAGAGGCAAAAGGACCAAATATGCAATTACGACTTCTCTTTTTCTTTTACATTGCAAGAAAAAAAGCATTATGTAACTGCAAAAGAAGTGAATAGAAAAAAATTATTATTGATAATAGCTAAACTTAGATCAAATAGGGGCTTTGTGCTATGACACAGTGTTCTTTCAAGAATTCAAAGCAGAGAAAAGTTCCAATTTGTCAGCTAACTAGACAAATAATGGTAATTATTCTTTTAACTTCTATCAGGACTTATTCCATGCTGTATGCATTCTGCATACAAAGTAAGTCTTCCATTTGCTGCAGTAGTAAAACTGATGCATTAAAGGTGTATTATTTTTATCGTAAGGCATATTTACTCTTGAAGGAAGAGAAAAATATATGTGTACATACTCAAATCTCAAAGATTCTCATTTAATGGGGTCAGAAGCAATTCTCCAAAAAATGGGCATCAACCAGCATGGTGCACTTCATTGTGAAAAACATGTTATAGTCTGATTTATTGCTCATTGTTGTGTAATGCAGAGCTAAGTCAGCAAGAAAGATGGCTATTTAGGGAAGAAACCTATGAAATATTTAAGCAGTTGTTATTAAAGTTTTCACTAGGGTCACTGAAACCCAATTTAAAAGCTTTTGGACTTTCCCCCTCAACATTCTGGCATAATTGTCAGTGGGCCTGAATGTAGAATGTAGGGCTGTCTCTCAGAATGGGACAATGCACAAATATATGAATGCAAAGTCGGGGTGGGGAGGGGAGAGGAGAGGTAGAGATGGTGCTTCGATATGAGTATGCCTACAGCACCCCACTTTCAGTCTTAGCCACTCTTGTCTAGCACATCTGACTCCAGCAAGTCACTTGGTAACTGTGCTGATGCTTCCAAACTCCACATAGCAGATGCAGGAATTTACAGGGCAGGAGGCACATGGCAGGAAACCCAACAGAACAATGTGAAAAGAGTACAGTCATACCTTGGGTTGAAATAGCTTCGGGATAAGTATTTTCGGGTTGCACGCTGCAGCGACCCGGAAGTAACAGAGTGCGTTACTTCCGGGTTTCGCTGCTCTCGCATGCGCGGAAGCGGCAAATCGCGACCCGCAGACGCGCAGGCATGGGTTGCGCTCGCTTCTGGAGGAGAACGGGGCTCCGGAACGGATCCCGCTTGCATCCAGAGGTACCACTGTATATTTGTTTCTCAGGCTCTGAAGGAATTGTAGAGAAAGCATATGTGCTGTCTTAATACAATAATGCCCTTCTGTTTCTGACTCCATTCTTAGAGGCTGCATGTACACATTTTTGCAGAATTATAAACTCATTTTATCCAGTGGTGTCTGCCCTCTGAATCACATATTAAATTAGCAACAGGCTGTAGATATATTTTGACATACTGGATAATTATTTTATTGTTAAGACAATGATCCACAGACTTAGAAGGTTGGGTTACAGCTACTTACACGTCCATGTTGCAGCCAGTCGATAAAATGTGGCATGTGCACAAGTCCGGACTCTTGTCATGCATGTTGGGAAATGAAGAGTGCCATGGGGCTGGAGATAATCTTGAGAAATAGCTTTCAGTGCATCATCTCTATGACTGAAATCTAGTATCATGCCTGGGGCTACTTCCAAGGAACCTTGAGAATATAATGTCATAATGATACTGAGGATTCAGGGTTGGGGGGGGGGCCTAGTCTCTTGATACTGGCAATTCATTTGTGCACCAGAGGGATTTGTTGTATCTAGGAATTTAGCCCACTGCAGTGAGTCAGAAGAATATTTGAAATTATAAACATCGTTTAACAATGCACCAGGATGCTCTGGAGTTATGATACCGTAGCATAGCGTGGTATGTAGCATACTGTCTCACAGTAGTGGATGGCACAGTGGGGTGGAGACACTTACTTGAGCTGCTGGCAGTTGAGTCACTGCTTCTTACCAGGAGGGGAAGCAGAGAAATGGCAGGGATGGTGGTGTGGTCAAACACATTGCCTTGCCCTCCCAGGTGCCTCCCCCTCATCATCCTGGTAAGCAGCAGTGCTCACCCGCCAGGAGGTCAGATCAGCACATGCAGCTCACTATGCTGCCACTTACTGCAGACTCACCGATGGTCATGAGGTAATGGACAGATGCGGATGACACATAAATATTTCGTAATACTGTCCTTGTATTTTCTCCTTCAAAAATTTGGAGTGCTTGGATCAGCTTTATGACTGTTTCCAGATCAGTGATTTTATGGTCATTCCAGCCCATCTTTCACGCTCTAGTTCTGCATCTTTCCGTGCACAAGAACAGTGCAAGCGAGTGGTTTATTATTTGGGCCAGTGTGCCAGCTCTAACGACAGAAAGCTGCAGGGCAATCCAGGGTTGTGTTGATTTTGTCCCTTTGCAGTTCTGAGGGGAGAACTTTGCTATGAAACGTTTGGCAGCTTGTTTTGGAAGCCCCACTCCAATCTCAAACAATCTGCAGTTTTATTTAGACGATTGTTTTTCTTCTTCTTCTCCTTGTGCCTGAAGGCATTAACTTGTCACTCGTCATTAGCTTTGTCTAAAGAACTGCCTTCTGTGAACACGCAACATGTCAATATCACTCAGATACCAGCAAAGAAAGGTTTAGCATGTGGTGCTTTGACAAGTTCAAAGCCTACTGCTCCATTGCTCAGTGAAATGGAAGGATGGCTGTGAGGGGAAAGAGGGAAAGGAGAACACGCAATCTTAATAGTAATGTTTTAAAAGTGATGTCTTGCTTTCTCAGTGGCAAAAAGGCATTTCCCAGTCAACTTCAGATTGAGGTAGTTCTCTGGATTAGTTTTCTAACATGGTGGGATTGTTATGGTGGAAATTTTCTTTGTAGGAACAAATGAGAGATGTGGTGTGCATCATTTAAGCATAAAGAAATGTTGGAGGACCTACAAGTAGTTTATGAGGTGCATGCTTTTATTCATTCATTCATTTCATTTCATTTATATCTCACCTTTCCTCCAAGCTGCTGATGGTGCCCTAAATTGGTATGATACAATTCTGTACAGGCTTCCTATACATACTGCTCGTACCACAAAATAGGAATGAAATAGAAGCATGCTTTTTTTGCTTCTTCATGTAGCAGCATCTTTAAAAAAAAGAAGGAAGGAAGGGAAGGACCTTCTCCGCTTATTGCCTGCCTAAAATCACACGGCTTAGATATGTGTTCTTAAGTAATTACTGGTTTAGTAAAAAAATCCTTTTCATAGTAGTTCAAATTGCTACCATTAGCAACTTGATATATAAAGCAGTCATTCAGACATTTACACAGCACGGTGACAAAGTCTGCCATGTTGTTCTGAAAGGGCTTTCTGTATTTTTAGCCTCTTCTTTACAATTTTCAGCTCTCTCTGATTTCCTCTTCTTTGTTGGCCCTTTTCTCTCCCCACCTTTTAAAATAGCATATAAATGTTTTAGAGTCCTCAGCTGGACTCTACAAGCTTGGTCTGATGGCCTTTATGTGGATATGATTCCTGGCAAAGCATGAAATCTCAGCCTAATTTTCTCAACTGTTTAGTGTGAATAATTGTGGCTTGCCTGCATCCCATAGTGGAGGAGAATTAGGAGAAGATTGTAAGGCAGGTGTGGGGAACCTTTGCCCCCCCCCCCCAGCTCCCATCATCCCTAGCCACTGGCCATGTTTGCTGGGGCTGGTGGGAGTTGTAGTTCAGTAACATCTGAAGGGCCAAAGGTTCCCCACAGCTGTTGTAAATGAGCACAATGCCTTTGAGGAATGGGGAAAGGAGTGTGTACAAGGAGAACCTTTTTCAGATGCTTGCCTGTGTTTGTTTAATGACTTACCTTAATAATGGAGAGAAGGCTGCCATTTCAGTTCTACACCCAAGGACACACCTGCACCACATGGAGGCTTGCCTCCTAAATGAGGATGCCAAATTGAGAGTGTTGCTTGATTAACTTACCCACAGTATCCACAGTAAGTGATCCTGAGTGCATATTCCTAGTGATACAAGTGACCTGCTGAAGCTTTACTTGTCTATCTTAAAGGGAAGCTCCTCCTGCCAGAAATGTAAAGAGATTTCTGTTTTTTAATACTAATTTGTATATTCAAAATCAACACAGGAAATTGCTTGAATTCACAGCTGAAGTTCAATGACTATTTAGGGAAGGGCAGTTTCAAACAGTGAGCGCCGGGAACATTTTAGAATTGTTTCCTTCATTTCTATCCCGACTTTTGTCTGTGGAACTCATGGCAACATGTAAAAGTCTTGTGTCCAGGCAGTTAGTTTCAGGAAGCTATTGCATCGTGCACCTTCAGACCATGTATTGGGACTTTGAGTTATTTTCACCGTCATTCAAGCATAGCATTCCAGATGTATGTGTGGTTGGTGGTCAAGGTTGATGGGACTTGGAGTCTGAAAACATTTGGAGGGCAGTACATTGCCTGCTCCATCCTGTTTTAATACTTCTCAGAATATAAAAAGGCTCCAAAAGCTCATCTAGTCTCGGCATGCTATTCTCACGAGCCAGCCAGAAGCTATGATATTATGCATTTTTTTATCCCAGATGAGTCCAGATTCTGTATTCCTTCTCCTCTGTCTGTCTGTCTCTCCTTGCAATTGGAGCTTTATGCAAATAGCACGTATATGAAATGGTGAGTATCCAATGGATTTGAAGGTCTATAGGCAGGTGTGCTTTTCAGAGGTGGCATTAATACCTTAACAATGAAACCTGTAGAGCTTAAAATTAAATTTCACCTTGAAAAATAAACCAGAGGTTTTAAAAACTAGGCCACTTATAATCAATCAGGATTGATGGGTTATCAGTAGTAATGTTCCTTGTGAATTAAGCTGCGTGTGACTTTTCATGTCAAAACTGCTTCTCTTAGTCTTAAATCATGTACAGTGTTCAAGAGGGGCTTTTCAACATCTCCTAATTGTCATATAATCCATGAGGATTCTTCTCCTCCCTTCTGAGGCCTGTAGCCCAGTGCACTTCCTCCTGGTAATTTGCATGCAATTTATTTTAGTGAGATTTGATGTCTGTTATGATGGAAGTGTCAATGTTCTAAAGATTAAATTGATTTTTCTCCTTTTCTCTTTCCTTTTGCCCTTGTTTCCAGAAACAGTATTGCTGCTTCAGCAGTGTGTGCCTTCAATCTCAGTGCTATTACGCAAGCCTTTAATGGGCCTTTCCGATACCAAGAGAATCCAAGATCTGCATGGCTGCCAACAATCAACCCCATCCCTAATTTTCAGGTATTTTAATGCAACCCCTCAGTTCACTCGCATCTCATTCTGTTTCCTCGTTTGATGGGTAAATGTTAATTAACTGGTTCAGTGGCAGCTAGCACATCAGGTGTCTGTACACACAGAGAGAGCCTATGTTCAAGTCCCCATTCCGTTATGAGGCTCATCAAATTGTCTTGGGCAATCTATTTTCTCTTAGCATAATGTTACCTCCTTAGTAACCACTCTTTACACGTATTACTTGCTTGTCCCTGCCCCCCCCCCCCCACAATCTGCAGCCATGTAGTTGTTTCTGAAGCTCCATTCATACATCACCTCCTTGAGCATTTTGCCTGACTAGAACGTATCATTAAGCGCTGCTGCTTTCTTGCCTGGATGGGAGAATAGAGAGGATTGTGTGCTTAAATTAGCGCATCTCATCACTTCTGCTTTTGGTTACGCCCACTACTGGCATAAGGCCCTGAGAAAGTTCCCTAGGAGAGAATGTGGCCCTTGGGGTGAAATAGCTGCCTACCCTTGCTATATAAAGTATTGGTAGTTTAGTCTTGTATGATTCATAGTCCTGTTCTTTCATAGTCTTTGATCCTGAACTTCTACCCAGAGTAGACCCATTGAAATTAATGAACCTAAGTTTCAATTTCATTTCAATAGGTCTACCCTGAGTAGGACTAGCATTGCATATAACCTATAGGCTCTAGGCCTCCCCACCCCTACCTCTGCTGCTGCTCCTTCCTCCTGCAAGTCTGCTCTCAGTACCCGTTCTGTCCCATTTCAGCTATATTTTAGCAGGCAAATTCTACACATTCCTGCCAAGTAGACAGGTGGTCACAAAGGCTGTACTAGTTTGCTTTTCAGGAGCACAATTTATTGTGGCATGTTCTGTTAAATCTGAGTAGCTTACAGCTGAGTTTCATATAGAAAATTAACCAGGGTTATCATAGAAGATCTGGGGAGCAGTATTTGTAGTGCATCAGGGGCAGCCAGGGTGGTGGCCTCTGGGTGTTTTATTTATTTATTGTTCACATTGAAAAATGCTGCTTTACAGCTTGAGGCCATCAAAGCAATGATCAAGATAAAAATAAAATAAAATGCAGGAAATAAAAACTCCAAAAACAACAAAGCCATTCCAGCAGATAAACAGTAAATTTTTCATAAGTGGGTCATACCTCAGTAAAAGCCTTCTTAAACAAAATAAGTCGTTGTTGGACTCCACATCCTATCATCCCCAATCAGTGTGGCCAGTAGTTAGGGTTAAGGGGAACAATAGAGCAGCAACATCAAGAGGGCACTAGATTGGCTACAGCTGCGGTACATCATCTGCTACATACTAGGAGCCCTCCAGCCTTTGGTTCACTGGAGCAACCGGAAGCTTTTATACTGCATGTTCCCAATGGAGCATCAGTCAGGGATGTTTTGGACTAGCTTTCATCCTCAAAAGCGTATAGCCTGTGCTGCAGAGAAGGTGTGAAAAGATTGCAAAGTCAAGATGAGAGTTTTACAAAAGAAAAGGGAATGTATGTGGTGAATGACAGGAAGATTGGAAAAAGAGATTAGAACATTTTTCAAGTACAGAAGGAACAAGAGGTCAATGAAGGGCCTTCAGGAGATGACAAAGGTAATTTAGTGGCTGTGAAGAAACGATTTGGAAGGGGGAGGGGGAAATCCTCACTTCGTTGTTTGGAGGATGAAGGAACAATGCCAGAAATCTTTCCTTCCAAGAGAAAAATACAGGTCTGGGACATATGAAATGGAAATTAGAACGAAACAATTGAAAAATACAAGTCCACTTACTTAGCACTTATGCTACCCCTGGTATTAAATGATAAACTTCTGTCCACTGAGAACAGAAAATGCAGTTCAGCAATTAATGGTTTCCCCAACCATCAGAGATGGTTCATGCAGGGGAAAAGGGAGATGAAGCAAAACTGGGAGAGACTATCCCAGTCAAGATTGTGGATTTCGAATTAAATAGGAATAGCAGGGCATTTTATGTCTAGACCTAGTATAAGAAGTATCTTGATTTCAGTATGTTTGCATTTCCTAAATCTGCAGCTGCAATCCTGTTCCATCAGTTGGAAGGACATTCCTAGTAAGCATGGGTAGGATTGTGCTGTGGATTTACGTTTGTACCACATTGGAGTAGATTAACCTCTTTTAACCTCTTTTGGAGTAGATTAACCAGAAGATTTTTATTTGGATATGTCTGTGTAATATGGAAGAAGGAACAAATTTGCAAATTTGTAATCTGTTTTTATCACTGGAAGATGTGTCTTGAGATCCATGTCAATATAAACATCATGACAGTCGGCAAGAACTCTGCAGTAAAAATAGCAAACAAAATGAAAACGGTAGTTAATGTTAGAGAGTTTTAAAAGTTGTAAAAGAAACACTGCTGTTCTGTTCTCCTTCAGTGTGGAATACTGAATGATGATAGTCCTAACGAAAACTTGACAGAGAGGATCCTTCAGGATGCTCAGCGCTTATTCCTGATGAACGATGTTGTGCAACCAGTCTCTGTTGATCCATATGTCACTCAGGACAACATCCGTTTTTCTAAGCTGGTGGTTGACATTGTTCAGGGCAAGGACACACTATACCATGTGATGTATATTGGGACAGGTAAGTGTTTTTTACACCTGGGAGACTTCAACCATCTCATATGTGGATTTATTAAACAGTAATCTGTGAGTTCCTTACTACATGTTCTAAAATAGGAGAAAGTGTGAGAATTGATCTTCCTTTATTATCTGGGTAGAAATTGAAACAGCATTTTGAAAGTGTAGGCCACAATTTAGATGGCTTTAGGAAGCAGAAGGGATGGGGTTAGGGTCCTATAGTTAGCCTAAGAAAGAGAATAGTATCTGCTTAAATGGAATTAATTTGCAAGTGAAGGTTTCTGTGAAGACTGAACCCCATCCTGGTGAAGGTTCAGCTCAAAAAGGAGTAGAGAGGTAAATGACATCCTCAAGATAGCTGGTTGACAGTCTTCAGTCGTTTCTGGGTCATGTAGTATTTTTCTATTTCATTGTGTCCCGTTGGAAATGCATATACCGTATTTTTTGCCCCATAGGGCGCACCTAGTTTTTTTGGGGGGGGAAATAAAGAAAAAAATTTTATTTCCCCCCCTGGCGCGGGGCTGGGGCGGGGGAAGCCCGAGCATCCCCCGACCCCAGCCCCCAGAACAGGCTGCTATCCGCAAGCCGTGGGAGAGCTGCGCGAAGCCCGAAGCCTGGGGGGCATTGAGCTCAGCGCGCCCCAGGCTTCTGGGTGCAGGCAGCTCTCCGCAAGAGTGGGAGAGCTGCGCAAAGTCGCTTGCGGATAGTTTCCTGAAGCCTGGAGAGCGAGAGGGGTCAGTGTGCACCGACCCTCTCGCTCTCCAGGCTTCAGCGAAAGCCTGCATTCGCCCCATAGGACGCACACACATTTCCCCTTCATTTTTGGAGGGGAAAAAGTGCGTCCTATAGGGTGAAAAATACGATATATACTTTTTTCTAGAGATCTGAAAAGTGTTTTCACGTTTGGGTAGCATTTCTGATGAAGTTAAGAGATGGGAAACAGATTTCATGCTCCACTTTCTGCATTAAGAGGAACATAGGAAATTGCTTTATCTAGACCAGTGATGGCCAAACTTGGCCCACCAGCTGTTTTGGGACTACAATTCCCATTATCCCTGGCCTGTTAGCTAGGGATGGTGGGAGTTGTAGTCCCCAAACAGCTGGAGGGCCAAGTTTGGCCATCACTGCTCTAGGCAATCTAGGCCAATATTGTCTACTCTGACTGGCAGTAGCTTCCCTGCATCTCAGTCTGTACCTTGTCCTGACTGTGCACCGTGCCAGGGATTGAATCTGGAACCTTCTATGTGCAAAACATATGTTCTGCCACTGAGCTGTGATCCCCAAAACTTAGGCACATCTACTGAGTCGTTCCTTTGAATAAAAACATCATGCCAGCAGGGTTCATATGCATAATGAGTTCCAGCACACAAAGAGGTTTCCATGCTCTCAGAATCCACATGCCATTCTTCAAGCTAGTTGCATGTAGTGATTTGCAGACAGACTTCCATGCCCTTAAAGTCTGTGATTCTGGTTTGTTGGCAGACTGTGATTTATATAGAATTTCAAAGTCTGCCCAGTTTGGATATAATGAGGAGACCTACCACAATCCCATTTATTGCCAAACTTTCAATAGTGGACTAATCTTCAACGCCCAACTTTTTAAGTAGGAAAAAAAGCTTGGAAAGGTGCGCCATGGAAGTGTTGCAAATGGTAACTTCCTTCTGTGGTGGAAACTAAATTAAACATTTTAATTAATCAGAATTTATGTCTGAGCTCCATTTTAAAAAAAAATCTAATAATTCCATTATATATTCGGAATGAGTTGATTTTATGTTAAGATATATGGCCTCTCTAAGTGATGGTATAATTTATCCCATGACTATGGAGTCATCTGTCTCAGAAGTTATCATCTACCAGACAGTGTAATAGTATATCTTTCTACCTTTTACCGCCACTTACTTCGAATGTGATTAGCTTTCATGTATTTCCAGTAACAAAACTGCATAGACAAAAACTTTATTTAACTATAGAACAAATTAACAAAACAAATACTAAATCTTGATCTACGGAGATAAATGGTAGAACTTTAGTGCATAAACTCCAAAGTGAAAATAGCCTCATGGGCTACTGTTAGACAGATCAAGAGTTGATCTAGTATCAGAAATATTCTTATTTTATCTAACCCCCCCCCCCTTTGTGGCACAGAGTTGTCAAAGACAAATACTAACAAACCCTGCTTATTTAAATGGAAGAATTGCTGTTTTCTTGGAAACTAATGGGACCTTTAAATGCTTAACTTTATTCCTTTATTAACTTAGTCTAGCCCATTCCCAAGTCAATACTTGAGGGATGCAACAACACTTTAAACTGAAACCTATAGATAGAATACTTATTAAAACACTTATCAGATTTAAATTCCATGCACAATTATCCCATCTAATAAAAGTCATTCCAAATGAGGATATCTTACAGCATTTCCAGAAAATATCCAAGTTCAGGGTTAAGCAAGTTTCCAGGCTGTGGATCAACTACTGAGACTGCCTTGGTGCATAGGTAGTACAGTCAGGAACAGCTTCCCTCAACTTGGTGCCCTCCAGATGTTCTGGACTACAACTCACATCATCCCTGATCATTGGCCACACTGGTTGGGACTGAGATCTGAATAATTCAGTTTGGGGAAGTCTGGTCAGTGGAGCGCAGAGCATGGGGGAAGAGGTACACACTCAATTTTGTAAGGCCCAAGATTTTTAGGCCTTTAAAGGACAAAGCACATTTACTTGGAAATCCCACTGAGCTCAGTAAGGCTTATTTCCAAGTGAATGTGCATAGATAACAGTCATAATGTGATTCCAGCATGTGATTAGAAGGCGTATTTGATATGCAGTCCTGAAGTCTGTTGAGTCATAGCTCCCTACTAAGGACCACAGAAATACCACAGCTACATGTCTACTGTTACTTAAACTTACATGGGGGCGTTCCAGCAATCACAGGATGTAGCTGACTGCAAGGATGCAGTTGTGTTTAGTTTGTACTGATTTTCAGATGAAAGTTGTGCAGAATGTTCCTTGGAATCTGTGGCTGCAGATTGATATTCTGCCTACAACAATGTTTTTAAGCTTTAAGCTGTTAGCATATTTAAGATCACACAGCTTTGTGTGAATCAGCCTCTCGGACACATCTACGGAACCCATTCAACCCTATTTGAAAACAACCCTGGGAAATTGTAGGTGTAGCTGAAACTTACTAGCTAGAGATCCTTATATCCTTTAAATAGTTACAATTTGCAGGGTACACTGCTTTAATGTGTAAATGTACCTCTTCATCCCATGTCATCCTTAATAAAGACATATAATTTGTTTATTATTATTTGATTAAACTACTTATATGCCACCTTTCTACATAAAAGCTCAAGGCGGCTTGCGTGAAAGGTTAAAAACTATATATTAGCAGTTTTTCAAACACCATTAAAACAGCGGTGGAAATCAGAACACAGGAGCAACTTGTTAGCAAATTCAGTATAGTCATACTTTAGCCTCATTCAGTAGTTATATACTTTAGTCTCATGCACTCTTCATTCAGAATGAATGGGAACCTGAATGCACAAGCAGAGGGGCTTCAACCAAATAAATAAACTTTTTTTGGTTATGTTTTTATAAGTGTATAAGAAGAAGAGAAATTGAAGAGGAGAAAAAAATGGTGTCAGAGCAGCCGTGTAAATGGGATGTAGTTAATCTTTACTCTGTGTGCTGGATGATAAACTGAATCAACATCTTGGAGATTTACTTGCCTCCTGTTTCTTCTTGTTCTGCTAGAACATGGCACCATTTTGAAGGCACTTTCTACAACTAATAAGAGCCTAAGGAGTTGTTACTTAGAGGAAATGCAGATTCTTCCTGCCAGCCAAAAGGAGCCAATCCAGAGCCTCCAAATCCTTCACAGCGACAGATCCCTGTTTGTGGGTTTGAATAATGGAGTGCTAAAAATTCCTCTGGAGAGGTGTTCAATGTACAGAACAGAAGGGTAAGAAAATTTATGGCTCTGATATATTCCATGCCAGCTTAAAAGAAAAGCATGAGGGAAACGTATTGCAGTCTGATTCATTTTAGAATACCTTTCTTCATCTTTCAGAGAGAGGCAGAAGATTCTGACAGGCACACGTAGCCTTTAGAAGCAAAGGGAATGATTTGAAGGCAACTGTTCTTGCTCATTAGCCCTCATTGGAAATTAATCCTGTTTACCAAGAAATTATGTCTGCAAGCACGGGGGTTGTTCAGGTAGTGCCAAATAATGGTTTTGTGTTGAGTGTGAACTGACCCATTGACTTAGTGGAGTAAATGGGGCCTATTGGTTGAACCTTTACCCCATACCCGTGAAGTACTAACTGACCAGTGTTACTCACTGAGTTCAGTTCTGTGAAGATCTAGACACCTGCACTCAACTGTTGAAACCTGGGAGTAGAACTAGGTGTTGCTATACCTCTGTTTAATATAACACATCTTAAAATGTAAGGAGAAAAGTTGAAGTGTGTGTGAATGACAGTGTATATTTAAAAAGGACGAACACTATGCATGCCTGACAAATTGGACAAGAGAGGACAAACCTACCTACCACAGATAAGACTAGCCCAAGCTAAACACAGTGGAGTTTTTGTACTTATGGCAAGCCTTGTTTGAGTGAATACTTGAAGTGTTGCTCTATATCTCTTGTTTCTATCATTTTAAAGTCCCCCTCTACATTTGCTTTGTGTGGCAGCAGTTCAGCGCTAGATGGTTGGAATATACAGTGGAAGGTAGGTGGTTGCTGCTTGTATACTGCAAATGGAACTTGACATTGTTCCTGGCACATTGCAGAATGTGTGCTTGTTTCCTGTCCTTGCACCACACAGAGGTAAAGACTTGATGTGATAGACACACTGGTCACATTCCCATGTTGCATATGCAACATGTAAATTTCAACACTGTAAATCGTAATGCCCTGTGGACTGTCCTTCTGAAAATTGGCTGCCCAGATAAATTTGGAAGCATCATTCGGCTCCTCCATGATAATATGACAGCAACAATCGCAGATAACAATGGCTCTCAAAGTGAACCACTCACAGTGAGATCAGGTGTTAACAGGGTTGTGTTATTGCCCCAACTCTATTCATTATTTTCATTGCCATGATCTTGCACTTGGTTGAAGGGAAACTCCCCACCGGACTAGAAATCATATATCGAACAGATGGAAAGCTCTTCAATCTGAGCAGGCTGAAAGCAAAGAGTAAGGTTACCATAACTGCCGTCATAGAGCTTCAGTATGCTGATGACAACATAGTGTGCACACGCTCAGAGGATGACCTCCAAACCATCCTAAATATCTTTGCATCCTAAATATCTTTGCAGAAGCTTATGAAAAGCTTGGCCTATCACTCAACATCCAAAAAACCAAAGTGCTGCACCAACAAGTACAAAATAACCCCTCTGCAGTGCCACAAATCCAAATCAATGGTGTAATGTTGGAAAATGTTGATCACTTCTTCAACCTAGGCAGTTATATTTCCACAAGGGCCAACATTGATGCCGAAATCCAGCATCGCCTGACCTCTGCAAGTGTGGCTTTCTCCCAATTGAAGTGCAGAGTGTTTGAGGACTGGGACATTCGCAGGGAAACCAAAATGCTTGTTTACAAAGCTATTGTACTACCAACCTTACTGTATGCTTGTGAAAAATGGACCACTTATAAACGCCACCTCCACCTCCACTCATCACTTGGGAAGACAGGCGAACTAATGTCAGTGTACTGGAAGAAGCAAAGATCACCAGTGTTGAAGCAATGATTCTTCAACATCAACTTCGTTGGACTGGTCATATTGTGCGGATGCCTGATGATTGTCTTCCAAAGTAACTACTCTATTCCGAGCTTAAAAATGGAAAGCGTAATGCTGGTGGTCAACAAAAGAGGTTTAAAGACTGTCTCAAGGCAAATCTAAAAAAAATGTAGTATAAACACTGACAACCGGGAAACACTGGCCTGTGAGCGCTCCAGTTGGAGAACAGTCTTTACCAAAGGTGTCATGGGCTTTGAAGACACTCGAACTCAGGACACAAGGGAGAAATGTGCTAAGAGGAAGGCACACTTGGCAAATCCACACCGTGATCAACTCCCACCCGGAAACCAATGTCCCCACTGTGGAAGGATGTGTGGATCCAGAATTGGCCTCCACAGTCACCTATGGACTCATTGTTAAAACCGTGTTTATGGAAGACAATCTTACTCAGCTATGAGTGATCACCAAAGAGAAAGATGCAGATCACATTTTTGTGTGTGGACATGTACAAGGTTTTGGGTGCAAACATTAAAAACATTAATTATGTTCATGTGAAATAGTTCTTAAATAGTTTGCTTTAATAACAGCTGCGATATGGGACTCCATTTAGATCTTACAGCTGCCCTCCACGGTCTTGCAAGCAGCAATCTGTCCTCTAGCTGTTCATATACCCTTTGTCAGTGCTGTCCCCCACGGGCAGATGCAAAGGGCACATAAATATGACATCACTGTCAGCCTACTCTGCCTGGCAGTCTCCCCTGACATGTACCTTCCAGCATCTCATTGGTCCAGAGTTCTTCAGGTCAAAACAGCCATGCCAACTCAGGTGCCTAGGATTTTTTTAAAAATTGCTTTTTGAAGCCAATCACTCATTTCAGAAGGAAGTGACACCTGGAAAAATGCCACATTTATATTGTCAGCAAGATGGACAGGGAGGGGGATAGGAATGAATTTTTTCTGTTTGGTTTTGTTTTCAATTTTCGTTCCTGAGTGCAGGCCTGCCATATGGGAGTCACAAAGACAAAAGGTTTGTGTGTCTTTGATGACCTTGCCTCAGAGCACTTGCAAAAACGTTGACAGGCTTTGAATTTTCACTAGGCTTCTTGAGATGAATGTTATGCCCAGCAAGTTAAAGTGGCTGTTGGGCACTAAGCATTAGCTGCTTTTACAATGGATCTGGGCAGTTAAACCTTGTGTTTGTCAGCTGGCAAAGCTGATCTCCTTTTTGTTCCTTTTTATTTCTCCTATGTAGATAAGCATTTTGAATGTTACGTAGCCTAGTTCCACCAACAGCATATTAAAAGCTCCCCATTTCTTGGGGTTATTTTGTTAAAATATAAAAAAGAGGCAAAATTCTGATGCCAGGACATAATTGAGCCCAGCTTTGTATTCACTGGACACATAACAACCTTACTATTTCAAAACATTTAAAACTCTGCTTGGAACTGTTAAGATATATGCAAAAGTATTCAGCAATGGCCATCTTTGGTCAGGTACTAGGGTCTGCTCTTGCAGAAGTGCTTTTCCTTTGGTGAAGCTTTTTACTTTCTTGTCTCTGAATTAATAGAAATCTTTGTCTAATATAGATTTCTTAAACTCCTTTATTTTCCCAGAGAGCCAATAGAAGACTTAGTGGTCTGATGCTCTGTAGCTTTGTGTGGCCACTCACCTAAACCTTTTCTTTCTCATCTCTCAGAAACCTAAATGGATGAATTTTATGCCTACTTGATTTTTCAGGGGGGAAATGCCAATTAAGCTTGTTCTGATATTTTCTTTCCCAAATCTAAAACTCCCATTTCCTTCTTGTTTTCCCCCACCCCCTCAGTCTTCTTAAGTATCATTGAACCCTTTAAAGAAAAACGGCATAATTACTTTAAATACAGCAAGATCAGTTAATGCATTAAAACCGGGATTCTTATTCTCAGAAGTGGACAGTGTAGAGAGGAGTGCTAATCCAGTGAAATGAGAAATGGATGCCTACTGCAGCCTGCCCACATCTTGCCATACATACTGTGAAAACCCAACCTTGTAGGAGAGGCCATCAAGGCAGGAATGGAATTAAATAAATGCCTAAATAACTCTTTCCATACAATGGTTTAGGGAGAAAGAGAGGATAAGTGCTGATTGAGTGAAAATCCTGTCTACTTCATTGAGCCAACACAATATTTGGAATTTTAAATGTTGGTCCTAGTAATTTCCTTTGCCTCAGTTGTCTCCCCACTGCTTGCTGATACACCTGCATTATTCTTGGCCCCTGTGGAGCACTGATGTGTTGAGCCACAGGTCTCAACCATCAACTCTGATGGTGAACACTCATGGCTGGCCATGCCCAGTATGGCAGCATTCCCCAATCTGGTGCCCTCTTTTTCTCCCATCATAGACATCTCATTGGCCATTGTTAGAATTGTTAGATGGTTGGATTAGGCCACAGAGGTCAGCAAGGTTTATCTTGCCTGGGTCGGATTGTTCCTGCGGAGATCCCTCCGTGGGCCGGATCGTATGCATGCGTGGCCTGTGATTTTCGGCTTCTGTGCAGACACGATTTCCAGTGCTTCGGAAATGAGTCCCCGTGCTGCGCTGGTTTAGTGCAGCGCACGAGTGGGCAGCTCGGTTCGGGGGCAGCTATGATCCAGTCAAACGGCAAATGTTGTTGGTGTTGTTGATTGCTGATTAACAATGTCCTTGCATTCAGTTTGATCAAATCGGTGTGATCAGGAAAGTAATACAACGCTGGGGTTTCAAAATTCACAAGTTCATCATACGGTCTTCATAACAGGGATGTCGAAACCCAAGCAAAAAATCCCAGTTGTACAGAATCTTTAAGGGAACAAAAGAAGGGACTGTGCTATTTGGTAGATGGTTAGATAGATAGATAGATAGATAGATAGATAGATAGATAGATAGATAAATGCATTGTAAGCCTATTTTATTAATATCCTTTCGTTTTGAACTATTTTCACCCACACCCATACTTCCTAGGTATAAAGGCGACAAGTTCCCCAACTAACTTTGTATTGGTATCAGCACTGGATTGTATCAAGAAAGATGTTTTAATTTCATCCATTGCTTTCTACCTGGCAGTTCTCCTGGGCAGTGATTTATAGCCTCTTGTTGTTGAGTCTACGTTTAATACATGCCAATAAACTAGCTGCAGGAGGAAGGCACGGTGTCCCCACCCCCTTTCCTAACTTCTTTATGTCATCTCTCTGAGTGTGTGTGTGTGTGTGTGTGTGTGTGTAAAACTAGCTTCTTGCAGAAACTCCATCTTCAGCACTATTTTTTTTTTTTAAAGTTACTTGTTAAATAACATGGGGCTTTGAGGGAGCTTTTGTTCAGCAGGAGACTTTGTGCCCTCGAGGCAGCAACACCACAGCCCTGTTTGTTTTCTTTGGCTCTGTCCCACTTTGTCAGGGTAGCTGTGAGTTTGTGTGTTACACCCTCGAGGCTGATTGGGAGGTCATGATCATTCAGGGTTTTGGAATCCTTGGTCTGGCTCCAAAGCGAGGAAGGGAAAAGGCATATCAGACATGGAAGAAACATTGATCTTAACATTGATTAAACGTAGGTGTTCTGGCATTCTCAGCAGATGTTAGGCTCCGGGATACACTGGAAACTCTCAGAGGTATAGCAAAAACAAGAGCAGGGTGAGCAAACAGCACTTCTGGCATGTTCTCCTTGCTTTGTTTTCTTCTACAGCCTCTGATGAATCTTCCAAAGGGTTCACTCCCAAGGTTTGTGCTTTGCCTTGTGCTTAAATACTGTGGTGTACAGTATGTATATGTTTCTGCTGATCTGTCTCAGCTAGATTTGTTTTCAGAGCATGATTTGGCCAAATGTGTGGCTCAGCTTGTCTGTAGGATATTTCCCACTGTGAAATAGCCTTCATGCTCTTCTGAAGTTACATTTTCAGAGGAAAATCTGAGTGTCTCTGTGTCCTCAGTATCTGTAGCTCAGATTGTTCGCAAGCACGATCTTCTCACGTAGGATTGTCATTGCCTATCCTAGATACGGGACGCGGGTGGCGTTGTGGGTTAAAGCCTCAGCGCCTAGGACTTGCCGATCGAAAGGTCGGCGGTTCGAATCCCCGTGGCGGGGTGCGCTCCCGCCATTCGGTCGCAGCGCCTGCCAACCTAGCAGTTCGAAAGCACCCTCGGGTGCAAGTAGATAAATAGGGACCGCTTACTAGCGGGAAGGTAAACGGCGTTCCGTGTGCTGTGCTGGCTCGCCAGATGCAGCTTGTCACGCTGGCCACGTGACCCGGAAGTGTCTGCGGACAGTGCTGGCTCCCGGCCTATAGAGTGAGATGAGCGCACAACCCTAGAGTCTGGCAAGACTGGCCCGTACGGGTGGGGGGGGGGTGCCTTTATCCTAGATACTGTGACCATCCTCCATTTTTGGTGGTAGTTAAAATGTGGGATTTGCTCCCACAAGAGGCAGTGATGGCCACAAACTTGGGCAGCTTTAAAAGAGGATTAGACAAATTCATGGATGATAAGCCTACCAGTGGCTACTAGCCACAGTTACTATACTCTGCCTCCACTGTTGGAGGCAGTTTGCTTTCTGAATATGAGAAACCACAGGAGGGGAGACTCCTGTTGCCCTCAGGTCCTGCTTGTAAGCTTCCCATGGGGGCATCTGGTTGGCCACTGTGAGAACAGGATGCTGGACTAAATGTGCCATTGACCTGATTCCACAGGCTATTTTTATCGGGATATAGGTGACAATAAGAGAGAAAATGAGCCTCATGGCTGGCTCTGCGGTTAGGCAGGGTGAAGCTGCCACCTCAGGCAGCGGATGCTAAGGGTATGTGCTTGAGGTTTTTTTTGGGGGGAGGGTTGCAGTAGTCCTCCACCATTCCTCCCTGGCTGCTTCTTCTAGCCCATGGGTAGGTAAACTAAGGTCCGGGTCCAGATCCGGCCCAGTCGCCTTCTAAATCTGGCCCGCAAACAGTCCAGGAATCAGTGTGTTTTTACATGAGTAGAATGTGTCCTTTTATTTAAAATGCATCTCTGGGTTATTTGTGGGGCATAGGAATTTGTTCACCCCCCCAAAAAATATAGTCTGTTCCCCCCACAAGGTCTGAGGGACAGTGGACCAGCCCCCTGCTGAAAAAGTTTGCTGACCCCTGTTCTAGCCATTCGCCTCTGTCAGAGGACAGAGCTATGTGTGCCACTCAGCCTGTCTGCCTGGAAGACCCTAAGCAATGCTTCTAGCCTCAGTTGTGTGTGGGGAAACACTTTTCTCGTTGCCAGTGTTTGAAGTAAGATCAATTGCCAGTCTTACCTCAGTACATAGAATGGGGGTGGGGGAGTGCCATCTTCTCCTTTGCCTTAGGCCTAAGGCACCAGGCCTGCCTTAATGATCTTGTACGCTGCTTGAGACAGAACTAGTAAAAAGGAGTAATTTCAGAGGTGCCTAGCTTCTGGTTTCTGTATGTCTTTCACTTAAATGCTAGTGAGTTTGGAGACTGTTAGGTGGTGTCAGCGTGTTATTCTTTTAAAGCTTGCTCGTTTGATATAGAATAGCTTTGTCTACTTACCTCTTTATCTCTACCTAACTGGTCTAAATCCAGCCATGATGGAGTGAGGGTAAAATACAGTGCCACAGTGAGCGAGGTGAAATTAGTTTCATCCTAGTACTGATTGACACTGAGTAAGCAATATTGTCAAAACTTAAGATGCCTGCAGATGCTGCAGAAGAATAACTAGCCTGATGTACTGTAGTCATAAATTCAAGTGGAAATCCTTCACAGTGTGCTCTTAGTATTTGTTTTACTTCCACTAACTTTCTGACCCTTGGTTAGCATATGTGGCCCACAGTTTATCAACAAATTTGCAGATAATCAAAGTGGGTTCTGGCATGGTGATGTAGAGAAGTTGTGGGGTGATGCAGCTTGCTATTTACTTCAGTGGATTTTTCAGTCTGTGCAATTAAAAAAAGTGTCTACCTAAGCCAGGAGTTTGTTAGGCTTCCCTGCTTCTCATGCTACGTATACACTATAACTATAAAGTCAATTCAAAGCACATTCTTGTCCTCAAAGAATTCTGGGCACTCTGTTCCCAGCAACCCTTAACAAACTATAGTGCCCAGAATTTGAGGGTGGGGGGAGTAAATTTGTTTCAAATGCACTTTTAAAATATAGTGTGTACTCAACCTCTGTGTTGTACAAAATAGAACCTTTGTCTCCCTCCTAGAAGACATATTCATCCAGGGTAGGGAATTGCAAAAGTTCTCCTTGAGACAGCAGAATTAAGAATTAGGAAATACCATATGCTTCACCATAAATGCCTTGCTAATGTCATCTGCTAGTAGAATATAAATCACTAAGAGAAGTTCCACACATCTTCACAAAAATTGTGTCGATTTTCACCACTGCCAATTATTATACCAGGGTAATGGACAAATAGAAGGGAAGAAAGAAGGGGAAGAAATGGAGGCAGTGAGAGATTTTACTTTCTTGGGTTCCATGATCACTGCAGATGGTGACAGCAGCCACGAAATTAAGAGATGCCTGCTTCTTGGGAGGAAAGCAATGACAAACCTAGACAGCATCTTAAAAAGTAGAGACATCACCTTGCCAACAAAGGTCCGTATAGTTAAAGCCATGGTTTTCCCAGTAGTGATGTATGGAAGTGAGAGCTGGACCATAAAGAAGGCTGATCGCTGAAGAATTGATGCTTTTGAATTATGGTGCTGGAGGGAGACTCTTGAGAGTCCCATGGACTGCAAGAAGATCAAACCTATCCATTCTTAAGGAAATCAGTCCTGAGTGCTCACTGGAAGGACAGATCGTGAAGCTGAGGCTCCAATACTTTGGCCACCTCATGAGAAGAGAAGACTCCCTGGAAAAGACAAGGAGAAGGGGACGACAGAGGACGAGATGGTTGGATAGTGTCTTCGAAGCTACAAAGATGAGTCTGACCAAACTGCGGGAGGCAGTGGAAGACAGAAGTGCCTGGCATGCTCTGGTCCATGGGGTCACGAAGAGTCGGACACGACTAAACGACTAAAGAACAACAACAAAATGGACAAAGTTTAAAATGAAATGAAATGCTCAAAAGTCCCGTCTTTCTACAATCTTGGCTTCTTCTAGTCATGCTTTCTTACTATGACCACCTAGTTGTAAAATTTCCATTTTCTATAAAATAAATATGTTAAGTTGTAGCTAAAATTTTGCACAACAAGAATGATATTCTTAGCAATCCCAGGGATCATAATTCAGCATCGCAGCAGATAAACCAGCATAAGTGTGTTCTGTTTGGTCTCCGGTTTTTCAGGTAGTATGTTTGATTATTCAAACTTAAAATGTTTAAATTTGGTGTATTATCCTAAACAACTTGTGAAGAGGCCCTATGCCTCTTTTCCCCATACATTTTTGGACATTAACTTTTTATTCATTACATTTTTAAACTGTTTTCCCTGTTGTCCTGCATTCATGTTTACTTACAAATGATTAAATGAAATGCCAATATATTACATAATGCAGCAATTTGTTATAAACTTGAAAATTCAATATTTCCAGAGGGGGTTGCAGCAAAAACCGGCATCGGAGCCTTGTAGCACCTTAAAGACTAACAAATGTCTTAAACATAAGCATTTGTGGACTAGGGCCCACTTAAAATTACACAGGAAACATTCCATATTAAAGTAACAAAGGCAATTAGTGAAAAATAGTTATCTGTATAACATTATCCAGTTTAATTTAAAGCCAGCAACGTTCCAAACAAAGACAGAGGCGAGAGTACATCTCTAGCAGCCATCCTCACATGGAGAAATTCCAAGAATAATTGATCTATTTATAATGTTCATATGCACACTTCTGATTCCAAAATAATTACATTTTGTAATCAAATATCTCCTATTTTACCAGATTAGATCTCGGTTCAAGATTACTGTAGCTTTATTAGGCCCAAGCCAAATGTTATCCAAGAGATGCATGAACAGTGTAGAATGGAAGCCGCTGTGGGATGCTACCAAGGAGGTGCCGGAGTTCCCTCCATCCATTTTCCTTTTCAAAATCATTTGCCCAGTTGCTCCTGCATCTGCTGGAAAAATATGTGTGTCGTGTCTTATTCCTCACATAACAGTGAAAAAGAGCTAGGGGGCTCATTTTGAGCAACCTTTTCCCTCACGCCTTATATCAACTGTTGCAAACCTAATGTCTGTGGGGAGTGTGGCATCTGCGACAGCCTTCTTTGGTATGTCCAAGATGAACCATAACCACCAGATTTTCTGCTGCTTTTTTTTTTAAAAAAAAAGGATGTTTCTAGTATTTTTAGATATTGAGATATAAGGCAAAAAAATAAAGATACCATTCTCCACATGTTTTGTGAGGAATTAGGCAGTTCCACCCCTTCAATATTTTAATCTCCCCCAAAACAACAACAACACGTAGATGCCCATGCGGGCATGAGACAGTGTGTGTGTGTGTGTGTGTGTGTGTGAGAGAGAGAGAGAGAGAGAGAGAGATCAATATTGTGTTATCTCCCCAATCAGAAACAGCAGGACATTGCTGACTTCCTGTGGTGAGTGTGAGGTTGGCCAGGAGTAGTGGCAAAGCAATAATGACTGTACCCTCTCTAATGTTGCATTATGCTACACACCCCACAGCAGCCAGGGCCTAACATTAAACCATTCCTTCTTTCTGGTGAGTCTTACAGGACATTACAGGGAAGCTAGAAATGTATGTGTTTCCCCATCTGCCAAATTTCTGCCTGAATCCCATGAGGCTATCTAAGTCTTCTAAGAGAAGGTAGAGCTATAGTATTTTCTTCTGTAAGGGACTCTTCAGAAGTATATTTTTAGGTGTGTCAGCCAATATGTTTTAAGTGTATGAATGTAAAGTATGAATGTGAAAAAAATATGTGTTTGCAAACACATACTTTAAATGTGTATACTCATTAGTGAACTGCATCCTGTTTGTGATGGATGGTTTGTAGCCACAGTCCAGGAGCAGATCGCTGCTTGATCCAATAGTGTTAAAGAAAAGCCAGGTGCAAGAATAGCAGGAGGAAGTATGTTACATATCATTCTTCTCTCAAAATGGAAGAAGGAGAGGCTACTAAGACAGAATCTGGAAACTTCTCATCCATGGCTTTTTCTGAAAGCGTAGCTTAACACTTACAATTGCAATCCATTGTTCAGGTGGAACCATCCCTAAAAGCCATTTTGTTCTTCTCAGCCAGAGTTGTATAGATACTTTTCCTATTAGTCTCATTCCAATTACAACAAACAATTGATTCCTTTGGTCCTTTACCTGCACTAGTAACATATGATTGCTGTGGCTTCAGGATAGTATCTGTAATTTACTCCAACATGTTCTACATTTTAAAACAAACATTATAACAACTTGCAAGAACAAAATATTTGAAATAGGTACTCTCTTTTGAAGGGACCTGTCCCAGGGGCAGTACTTTAGGGTAATGGCAGCTGCCCTAAGCAGCTGATTTGAGCTGCAACCTTATATGTTGGCAGTAAGGACTCTCTTCTCTCCACAATTCTCATGCCGTTTAGTTCAAGCTTCTGTATTTATGGCAAATGTGTTCCTCCTTAGTTTTAGTGAGCTGCTCCATTTTACAAGGAGCTGAGATATACATACTTTTGGGAGGTGAGGGCTTCACTTTTCATCCATTTTGTATAATAATAATAATAATAAATTTTATTTATATCCCGCCCTCCCCAGCCGAAGCCGGGCTCAGGGCGGCTAACAACACTAAAACAATGCAACATTGTATGGGGTGTATCAATTTTTTAAAACAAAAGATAAAGTTTTTTAAAGCAAATTCCAAGCAAATTATTATAATTAATTGGTTAAAAAAAGATTTATACACTGGCTTCTGACCAAATGCTCTCCAGGGCTGCTTACAAGAGATGATAATGCAAATTATATTTTGGTTGTGACCAGTGCTTCAATAAAGAGAAAAGGGTGCTGGTCATCATGAAATTATTACAGTAAGTGCCACACTTTTAACAATTGGGGAAAGGTGTCAGTACTGAGTGCCCCCAGGAAAAAAGCGCTGGTTGTGACTATTCAGTTACACAGATGCTACTTCGCCTTTAGACTGAGAAATCCTGACAAGGGGTCTGGAGCAGAGAGAGCTGGAGAGCATTGGAACCAACAAGGAGAGGGACTGAGAACTTGGAATAGGTGGTCAGAGTTGAGGCCTTCAGAACCCTGGACAGGTCCCAGGAAGCAGAGGACTTGATCTTGCTGTCTTGCTCTGTACTACCTGTACCACCCAGTGCTCATTTGGCACCACTGCAAAGAGGAGTTTGGAAGGTATTGCTTCCATTTTTTTAAACTAAATGTAGCTTAAAGGTATATCTGAATGTAGGAAGACTCTTGGTTAGTCTTATTGTTTCCTAAATCATGGTTTATGAAGCTGGCTTGTTTTAGGTTTTGGATGTAATTCTAAACTGTTCTTAATCAAAACGAAGTGGAACTTTCTGAGCACCTTGCAGCTGTGCCAGGAAAGGGGGAGTTGATCATGTGTAAGCTTGAAACTCATGATTGGTATGTAAAATTGTAGTTTAAGCATGTGAATACGTTTAGCCTGGATAAAGAGCTGTCACATGAAAGGTGGAACAAGCTTGTTTTTTCTTGCTCTGCAAGGTAGGACCCAAACCAATGGCTTTAAGTTACAAGAAAGGAGATTCCAACTAAACATCAGGAAGAACTTTTCTGACAGTAAGAGCTGCTCTCAATGGAAGGGACTCTCTTGGAAGGTGGTGGACTCTCCTTCCTTGGAGATTTTTAAGCAGAGGTTGGATAGCCAGCTGTCATGTATGATCTAGTTGAGATTCCTGCATTGCAGCGGGTTGTAATTGATGACCCCTCAGGATCCCTTCCAACTGTACAATTCTCTGGTTCTATCTATGCCAATTAGCAGTTGTTTCAAATTAGAAACAATTGCCGCCGCCACCGTCTTGTAGACTGCATCATGAGAAGGTAGGGTGTAAATAAAAATAAATTCACTGATTTACACCAGACACCAGATCCAACAATCTGAACAGCCCTGAGAGAAACTGTAATAATTTCACTTCCATTTCTCCTTCCAGGGCCATAATCAATCGGCACCAGACAGTTGTGGTGTTGGTGACTCCACATTTCAACAAGGAGACCTCCTTTTCTTGGATAGTTGAAGTTGGGGAGGCCTTGGTTCTTTCACCAGCCCTCTAGTTAAAACCCCTAATTGTTGCTCCTCTCCCTGGGATGATTCCTTCTGTGGGATGTTATATTAAGGTGTAAGCCTGTCATGGTTAGGAATGGGATTGTGCTTCAACACCCAGATTGACTTATTCCCTACTCTGGAAAAATGCTCTGTCTCTTTCATTACTGTTTTTATGGCCTCTGAGTTTCCACTTGGATGACTGCCCTTGTTGCTGGTTGTCAGAGGCCCACTGTATTTCTGTTTTTATTTGAGGTTGCTTTTTCTTGGCAAGGCAACAGGAGTTCAGATTGTTGTATTTTTTTAAAACAATGTTTATGAAGCGGTGCTTATTCATATATTTTTAATAACTCTCTCTTTACCGATGCAGACGTAAATCTAGATTTAATCAGAATTTCCTCGGGGTAGCATTCATCTTCATATTCGAGCAAAAGTAGTGTTTATTTTATTTTGTTCCTTTTAAAAAGTAAATTACTCTATAAAGAACTCATTGTCACTAGGAATGATGGAAAGGTGTGTCAGGGAATAAGAAATGGAGTAATTTGCTATGTATATTGTTTGAGGCCATAATCTGAAAAGCTGCCATCAATTACAAAGATACAGAACATGCCAGGGAACGAGGGATTAACCCGTTAAAGGCAAGTTGGAATCACTGGTGTGAATGGAGAAATGAAGGAAAATGGCACAGGGAAGCCACGAGTCTTATTTCGCTGTTGCTGTCAGCTTTCCAATGGCCTGGAAAGTTGTGTTTAGTTTCAGAGGTTCTATGTAAGGGCTTAATTTATGTATTCAAAATTTATTGTGTGCCCACCAGTATGAGGGTGGCAACTTAGCAATAAATGCATTCATACATGAGTACGCATGTGAGCACACCCATACACAAGGGCAATATAAATTGTGAGTTTTATGTTCTGAAATCATAAATGTGTTGCAGAGGTTAATATACTAAAAAAAGAAAAGAATATCAAATTAATAGTGCGCAATTAACTGTGATGATTGACATTCATATATAAATTGGGACCTCTATTCATTTGCAACGTTTTTAATTGTTATTATTTTTAGGGCACAGTACCTTCCTGCATCAGCTCTCCACTCTGCTGCTGTTTAAATTTTATGTTGATTTTTATTGCGTTTTGAAGAGTTGATTAATTGTCATTGTATTTTAATGTTTAATATGTAAGCTTTCCAGAGAACATTGCTATTGGGCAGCATATAAAAATTATAAATAAAGAACCAATCTCTTCCAAACAGCAACACATAAGCCTACTTTTCCCTGTACCTTGTGTGCATCCTGATACTTTTAAAAATGTCTAAGCAAATTTGGAATTTCCGTAAGCATTCTATAACTTCTTAGTAGCTGAGTCAATCACTATTGAAGGCTTGTTTAAACTAATGGAGCTTTTACAGCAAAATAGCTACAGAGGTTTCAAGGATTATCACTGCTTTCTTCTTCTTTCTTTTCTCAAGCTTGCAATTAACTCACTCATCTGTTGTTAGTAAGTTGGCCTTGCAGCTGCTTGTGTTTGTTTGTTTCTGTACAGGATGAGTGTGTTATCAAAATGCACCTCTAATTCTTACATTATGTGAAATGCAAACAGCCATTTCTCATTTGCTTCAGCCATATGATCTATGATTGTTTAGACTTTTACAAGACTCTGGATTTTAAAAATTTAAAAAACAAAGCTTGTTTAAAAAGTATTTGGAATTACGTTTTGCTCCCCCACCCCCACCCCCGTCAAGCAGCGGTGGGAAACAACCAACCAGTTCTAAAGATATAAGAGTCCTGGTAAATCTTTAGAACACAATGGCTTCTAACTAAGAAGATGCTAGGAAGCAAAAATATTATGGCAAGTGACATGTGTATTTCTGCTCTTCTCATCTAGTATACTGATGCTCTGATGAACTGAAAACCTGCCAGTGTCAACTATGCATTGCCATTGATGGACTTGTAAGCATCTCCCTTGCTTTCTTATTACAGAGAAACCTGAGGGCATCTGACCTCAGGGAAGGCAGACTACGCCAGCTGATGGGATCTGCTTATGACTCAGAATGGTTGTCATTAGGTTGGTTGCTTGTGCATCACCCAAAAAGAGCCAAGGCATCACCAAGAAAAGGGCACAAATTTGTAAAATCAATATGCATAGGTGCCAATTTAGAAAGAATTACTATAGTTTAAATAAAAATGCAATACAGTTTATGAATTACAGATAGGTAGCCGTGTTGGTCTGCCATAGTCAAAACAAAAAAAAAATCCTTCCAGTAGCACCTTAAAGACCAACTAAGTTAGTTCTTGGTATGAGCTTTCGTGTGCATGCACACTGTTTTGACAGTTTATGAATGTTATGGATATAACATTCCACCTAGAAAGCACTCCAGGAAAATTAAATTCACCGTAATGGGAAATACTTTGACTGCTCAGTCTACCTGCTGTAGATGGGCAACTTCAAGGGCCCTGAGTCTTCCTTCTTAGGAGTCTTTTATCTTTAAACTCCACTTGGACCAGGCAGCCCTTCAAATAGAGAACTGTCCTCCCCCTGCCCCGTACTCAGGTTCTTGCGGTTTAATATGGGAGGTGGTGAGTTATTACATTACTAGTTCCATTGTTTAAATAGAATCAGTTGGCGTTAAGCGGAAGTGAATATTGGTACTAGACGGCAGCCATGAATGTGTTGTGTTGTTTAGCAGGAAAATGAATTTGTTTCCACTTGACTGGTGTCTGGATAAAGTAGCTCAGTTCTGCTTCACTTGTCTTTTCAGTGGGGATGATAATGGATTTTTACAGATCACCAGTTTGTCTCTACAGTTTATGTTATGTTTTGGGGTTGTTTCTTTGTTTTTGCTTAGAAAATTGAAATTGTAGGATTTGGCTTTATTGTGGGATTTTTATTTATTTATTATCGTAGCCCTTGAGCATTCTTGAATTCCTATTCTGCTCTTTTAGCGCCATCTGCTTTGGGGCATGACAGATGCTCTGTATCCTGCATGTTGGTTATTGAGGCTGTCAGTAATTAGGATTTGGTTGGCTGGAAACTAATATGATTATTTGTTTAGCTCAACCCCCTTTGCAGGTTGATGTTAATGGGACAATAAGCTAATCTTGTCGAGTAGTTCCAAGACTGCCAAGCACAATCTCACACTCGCAGCTACTGGGCAAGGATCTAATAATTCTTCTCCATTGCTTGTAAAAATTGCATTGGCAGTTGCCAAGCAGCTTTGTGAATGAATTCTACAAACCTGGATTCTACTCACAGCTTTTCTTCTTTCATAAGGTGGACTGATATAAACACTGCTATAGCATGCTGAACCCATAGCTCAGTTCTCATGCATCAATAAAAGCTAAATTCTGTGCCCACTAAATTAATGCAAATTACTGACATTTGCAAAATCCCATGGTTTTGATTCTAAAAGGCTTTGGAATTGGTGATGGGGAGCAGGACTTAGAAGGAGGAAGGAGACTGCAAGGAAGAAACGGCATGGAGAGTTTGACATTGTGAGCAATGAAACACGGAAGAAGGTAGATGTGGAAGAACGTGTCACTCACTAGCAACTAAGGGCCATTATATCAATCACACTTTTAAAAAGCTGCCCTTAATGCTGCCACTGGTACTTTAATGGAAAATCAACTGTGGGGCTTTGATCCAAATGAGGGGCCTTTGCCATTTTCCACCAAATGTCCTCTGCCACCAGCTGTTGTGGGTCCCTAGAGGGAGGGAGGAAGGGTGTGTTGTTGGAAAACTAATTTGGATCCTTGATGTGGATCAGGCCCCAATTTGGCTGCTTTTTCTTCAAAATTCAACAGGTGGTGTTAAGCATACTTTATTTATTTAAATTTAAAGCAGTTATTAACACGTGATTTTGCTCTTAAACTTTTGCCCAGATGCTCTGATTTCCAAAGTTTCACCTAAAACTGACCACCTGTTTTCCTCTGTGATGCCGAGGTTTTGAAATAATTTCCTTTTTATAGTACTTGAGTTTCTCAGGATTCCCAAATACTCTTATCAAATACCGGTTTCCATGCCTAGGGCTGCTCCATGTGGGAACTTTTCATGATCCTAACTCACCTTTGTAGGACATGGCCAAGATCATGAGAACTGTGCCATGGAAAAGCACATTTCCTCCCCACAGAGCATCATTGTTATAGGTTTAATGAATTGATTCTTCCGACTTCCCTTTTTTCATTGGTTCTGCAGTGGCCACAAAGAAACTGTGTGGACCAGGGTGGAAGAGCATGCGCCAGTGTATCCTGTATGCCAGGGCTGGGAACTCTGAAGCAATTTTCAGTTTCCAAAATGAGAGCCATCTGGATATACCCTTGGAAATCGCACAGCATAGCCCTGTGCTTAAGAAGTCTTTTGCTACATTAATTTCACTAAGGTTGTCACTTTTGTTCTGTGTGCTTATTCCCACACTTATCTCAAACTGTACCTTCTGCTTTCATCCACACTCGTGACTTCACAAATTAAAACAATGAGTGAGGATAGAGTCATAGCAGCAGATGGCAGGGAAACTCCTAAGGAGCCTAGATCCTATTTTCATGCAAATGTCTTCTGTGGCTAAGAATAAGGAGTGAGAGGCAAAATAACTCTTGTATTAGAGAGATGAATTGAATTGTTTATAAATGGAGTGTTTGGGGTGTATTCTATTAGGCATCAGATAAGACATTTATTGCAAAGCAATGAACTTAGAAGTGAAAGCCTATTGACGTTAATGCCCTGTCAGAATAAATCCCATCTGTTAAAATGCGTTCAGGGTGGCTTTTTCTTGGATTCCCAATGAATATACCACAGCTAATAGTTTCTGGAATAACCCTAGCATCATCGGCCTAAACACAACCAAATGTATTGTGAATTATCCTACCTAGGCTGACTATCCTTTCTTTCTTTCATTCATACACACAAACTGTGGGATATACTCACACAGTGAATGCTGCAGTCACATGTCTCTTTGGATTCTGCTGTTTTAAGTCCTTTCTGAATTGTTACCCTTTTCCCAATTGGTCTTGATCTTCTCAGTTCCACTGGCCTTCTCCACGCCAGATTGCCTTCTCCATATTGGGTTCTCCACAGAATTACCTTTTTCAAATTGATATTGAAATGGAACTGTTTTTTAGTGTCGCACATCAAATAAAAGTTCTTTCTGTAGAATTATTCTCTGCCAGGATCCAGGTTTGAATTGTCTCTACGTTGATCACTTCTCCTACCTGAGCTGTTATCCTTCCACAAGGGCTGACATTGATGCTGGAATCCAGCATCACCTGAGCTCTGCGAGTGCATCTTTCTTCAGATTGAAGTGCAGAGTGTTTGAGGACCAGGACATTCACAGGGAAACCAAAATGCTTGTTTACAAAACTATTGTACTACCAACCTTATTGTATGCTTGTGAAACATGGACCACTTATAAACGCCACCTCCAGCTGCTTGAAATATTCCATCAGTGGTGTCTCCGGGGGGAAAAGTACATACCACATGGGAAGACGGGCAAACTAATGCCAGTGTATTGGAAGAAGCAAAGATCACCAGTGTCAAAGCAATGATTCAACATCGAATTCGTTGGATTGGTCATGTTGTACAGATGCCTGATTATCGTCTTCCAAAGCAACTACTCCATTTCGACTTAAAAATTCAAAGTGTAATGCTGGTTGACAACAAAAGAGGTTTAAAGACCCTCACAAGGCAAATCTTAAAAAAATGTAGTATAAACACCGACAATTGGGAAACACTGGCCTGCAAGAGCTCCAGTTGGAGAACAGCCTTTACCAAAGGTGTTGTGATCATCAAAGAAGAAGAATGTTGCTCTCTACATGGATAGGAACATCCTCCATTTACAGAAGCCCAAAGTTTGTGGCAAAGTTCAGATTGCTTACATCAAAAATTCATCTTCACACCCCTCACAGTTGGAAAAGTCCAGACTGTCTGCTAGATCAAACTTGCTTCTTAGTCCTCTGTAAGGAAGTCTCTCTCTCTCTCTCTCTCTCTCTCTCTCTCTCTCTCTCTCTCTCTCTCACACACACACACACACACACACACACGAGAAGTTGCATCTGTTCTTTTGTGGAAGTCTTTGACACTAGAAGAACATTGGTTGAAGTCTCCAAAGACAACATTTTTAGGGCTCCTGGATGCTCTTGGGTAGGACAATAAATGACCTTGCCCAACCAACCTCAGAAAAGCTCCCCCATCCAGCAGAGTCCCTTTACTTATTTTCAGTAAGCACTACCTCACACTCCATGTGACTGGAAAATCCCACCTTCACTCTGCCCTTCACTTGCCTACAGTCACATAGGCTTGGATGAAACTGACCAAGATTTAGCTTAGGCTGTTTTAATTCCATAGGAAGCCCCTGGTACAGATAATGGGAGCATCCTTGAGAAGGGAACATTCAATTGAACAGTTGCCTTTATTACTTTGAATATTTGCTGAATTGCATGCAAGTGCCACAGTGATCATCTCCACCAAAGGAGAGTTTCATAGAACGTGTAATGAATGTTGAAAACGCCTCCAGTGGGTTGTCTGGTTGAAATGATGCCTTAGAACTGTACTAAAACCTGAAAATCCCCAACAGATCCCAGTCTCCTCCTATAACTTCCCAGGGCAACATTCCAGCAGTCAACTTCTCTTGAAGTTAGAAAATATTTTATTTCATGTGACCCTGAGACCTAAACAGTTCTTTAATGGTGTTCAGCTGCTACACCCTTAGAAAACCTTTCATGGAAAGTGATCCCAAACACCTATAGATCTTGGCTTTTGCCCTGTACTCCAGTGTTACTGCAACGGAACTTATTTTACATCTACCGTGTGCTTAACCTGTTCTGAAGTTTGCAGTAGATTCTTATGGCAACAGTGCTGGTTAATGCTGCATTTTATAATCAATTTCTGGCCTCAGGTATTAACATCTAGCGGGGCTATGCATACAGAAATCATAAATGAGAGGAAGGTGGATTGAAAGAGATCAGAGACAGAGGGAGAAATTGCAATTAAAATGTTCTTTTTAGTGCCAAGATACACAAGCAGCACAGTCATGTAGTTCAGCTTTTGGCAGAGTGTACAGTTTCTTACTCCAAGAGAGGGATTGCGCAGTTGAATATTTCTCCTTGTCAAAGTTGCTTAAATGTGGAAAACTAAGGGTCAAACTAGATGTGACGCTAATTGCGTGAATATGATTAACTTGAAGCTTTGTTTACAAATGAAATAGCCATGGGCAGGGGGGTGTTTAACAGCAGCAGGACCCTGAGGGGTGAAGAGGGGCGAGTTTAACCCTTTCCCCTCCTAATGAAAATTGTGCTCCTATAATTGCCATTTGTATCTGGAGGGAAGTCTCCTCTCTGCAAATAGCTGCTTCAGCTGGGCAATATTCAAGACCATGGGATCATGATGGGAGGCGGCGGAGAGTGTTAAACCCTCTTCCCTAAGTTCCTGCTGCAGCTACTAGTAACATTTTTCTTTAAAAAACAACAACAAAACTCTCCACATTTTTAAAAATGCCATTAATGACCATTGGTCCATTTAGCTTGGCGTTGTCTACACTGATTGGCAGTCTAGGGTTCCTGGCAGGAGTCTCTCCACCCTATGTGGAGATGCCTTCTCTTTGGGATGCATGCAGGAAAATAACCACCTGCCTAGTTTCTTGCCCTGCAGTCTTACCCTGCAAATCCCTTAAAGTTGTAAACTAATGACAGAGGCCTTGGACTGACCTGCTATAATTCATTAAGTGCATTATCCAGATTCTTCAGTCCCCACCCCCCCACCTTGCTGCCATGTTAGAGACATAATGCATGCGGTTGAAGTGTCAGCAAAGTAGTCTCTGTACCTGAGCAGGATACATTGCAGCCTGTGGAATGCTGACAACGATGCAGCGTAGGCAAAATAGAAACGATTTTTAAAAAATCCATTCAGCTTGTGTTTTGTTGTAAAATAAACAAATACCTTAGATTGCATTAGTGTAATGAATAATTATAATCACCCCATCTTGCCTTCATTCCTGGAAAATTTTGTTTAAGGAGTATGGAACCTGATCAGCATCAAGGGCCATTTTGGAAAGAAATGGATCATTGAGCTGGAAGGCTGAAACCTAAACTGAATCTTTTATGAGTCCAAAATTAAGATGATTAGCACACAGCTTGCATGAATGTGGTTGTTGCCAGGTTATTGAGATGCCCCGGGAGTCATGGATTGATATGTTGGCTTGCTGTGTCTTGAATGCTGAATTGGGATGATCTAATTTTAGATAATGCAAAGATTTAGATGTAATTATTTTAGTCTGCCTTGAGTTAGGCTGCAAAGTTGGGTTGCTTAACCAGTTAGAGGAATTGATTCGAAACACTTCAGTGGACTTAAAAAGGTGCCTGCTATTAATTAGTCCCCAGATACTAAAACATTTTGAATTTAAATATGGATAAATTTTGTAAGAGGCATTTCCTCTTGTGCAATAAGTTGGTGCTTGCTGTGATACTTATATGCATCTTCTCACCAGGGGTTGGGGAATCTGTGGCACTCCAGATGTATACTCCCATTTGCCCCAGATAGCATGGCCCCAGTAGTCAGGAATGATGAAGTCTAACACCTGAGTATGCTTTTGTAAAGAATATTTTTCCTTGTTTGGGAATTAGTAAATTAAAAATAATTAATTTATTTTTAATAACAGTAGTTATTTCTGAACTACTGTGCCATTTCAGCTGGGACTACTGTTTGTCATTCTCTGCCCACCCTACCCTACTTTTTCTGCACTGTGCATGCTGATGGCCACGAAATATGAAGCCTAGTACATTCACCACAAATAGAATGCCTTTCATGTTGGTCCTTGCCACTTTCCATTTGGGACACGTTTGAGCCTAACCACTCAGCCATGATGGCCCATCAGTTCTTCCATACTCCAGACTTGTGCCTTTGTAAATACACAACTACTGACTCTATAAAAGAACAGTGGGGGGAACCTGTAGCTTTCCATGTATCATTGGACTCCAACTCACATCAGCCCCAGCCAGCCTGTTCAGTGGTCACAGATGATGGGAGTTGTAGTCCAACAACATCCAGAGAGCCCCAGCTTTTCCCATTATACTATTCTTCCCCCCTATGTTAATACATCTTGTTGGGGAAAATGGAAGCAAAAAAGAATATGTTTGTGAATCATTTGATTTTGCTTTGGGGTGCTTCGGTAGTTAAATGTGTTGTTATCCCTTTTTCCTGTCTCTTAGTTGCTCCCAAATGGTTATTTTTTGTAAAAAAAACCCAAAACATTAAAAACATAGTAGATGTGAAATTCTGCAAACAAATATATAATAGTTTGAAAAATGGACTGCATGGAGATAACTTAGTACACATCCTATATATCTCATGCTCATCTTGTGCTCAGCTCCGCTTTTTAAATGGGAGGCACTCCAAATGAGTTTGGTTTCAGAATCTTGAAGGTCAAAGTGGGGACTTCGATGTAGAATTCTCTCCCCCCCCCCCCTTCACTGATCGTCATTCTTCTCATCTCTAGGAACCATTTAATTCTGCCCTGGAATGTTCAGGCTACCTTGAGCTCCAAGGCCATATGTCTCAGCTGCTTCTCTCCCCCCCCCCCTCCATCTGTCTACTCAACGACTTCACAAAACCCTTCCCCGTTTCCTTTTCTGAATAACTGCTGTTATTTATTTATTTATTTATTTATTTAACGCCCACTGACAGTTTGGGGGAGGGGCTGGCAGCTCCTCTCAGTGGATTAGAGCAGTAAGGTATTGTTCTCTACTCAGATTAAAAACAAACAAACCCACTGCACAATTTTCTCTGTAGTGTCCTTGTGCCAGCAACTCCCATGGTTGTGTTCCTACACCATGACTTAGCTCTTGGCATGTTTTGTCTGGTATGAGCTGCACCACAATTACCGTTTCTCTTCACCTCTTCCGATAGTTGTGTTTTTGTTTTAAAAGTTTCCCTTCTAGGGAAGCATAATAGAGCATCATTGCATCTCGCCCAGAATCTTTTATTTAAAACAGCCAAGAGAGATGTTGCTATCATATGCCTATGCCTAAATCACAAGGCAGACGTCCTTCTGTGGAGGAAGAGCAGATTGGAGACTAGTAAATAATAATAAAAACCATTCCTACACCTGGCAGCAGAAAGGAATCTAATGTTTGCTCTGGGGCAAATTGCTTTGGAATCAGTATAGGCTGCTGGTACTGCATCCGACTTTGTTCAGCTCTGCTTAAGGGACACGCTTTTTCATTTGTAGCTGATTACCAACTAATGGGATTTCAAAGATTTCTGGATGTGAATACTTCACATCTCATTTCATTTGATTTTGGGGAGGGGTGGGTGTTTCACTTATCATACTGATGTCTTGGCTTGGAATAAATCTCTCATTTCCCTTCTTTTGCCTGAATTGGATGTGCCCCCGCCCTCACCTTGGTTTAATGCCACAGGCTTAATTGACATTGCTGAGGCTTTGGGAAAGGACTGAAGCAGCTGATTGCATGATTGCAAAGGATCAGCCAAAAAAACATAGTTACAGGCCCTTTCTAATGTCCATTTGCATTTGTTTCTCACTTTGGCTACATGTTACACCCTACTATGTGAAAAGCAGGCTAGCTCTGCCTGTTCAAAACGTGGAGGCATCGTTCCAATAAGCAGAGAAAGCTGGAAGGGATTAAAGTCATATCCATAGGGAAGGACATCCTGTTGTCTATAGTTGGATACCTCTTTTTCTCTCTCTCTCAGAATGAGCTGTCCTTAGCGTTTGGGGAGGGGCAGGAGAATACAAGGCTGGCCCCAGACATTTTGCTGCCTGAGGCAAATGGGAGTATACATTTCCCACCCCAGGTGAGCATTTGTTGAACAGAAGTCAGCCAGAATCTTACGTAAACACTGATGATGGACAGAATCCAAAGGGCAGCTTTGATGGTGCAGGACAGACAGTGGGGCCCTTGTAGCCCTATCCTTCAAAGCCATTCTTCCCAGAGTCCACTGCCTAAGACAGCCATCTCACCCTGCCTAATGGTAGGGCAGGCTTTGTGCAAACAAACAAGATTATCTGCCACAGGGAGAACTACAGATAAATAACCAGAAGATAAAGCTAGACTGTGACTCTTTGTTCTCTGCATGTATGACCTAAGTCCCTTCCTTGCCTATTTACAGGAAGTCTAAATAAGGAAAGCCACACAGCTTTTCATATTTAAAGTGTAGCCCTGTTTCTATTTTCATATGGCCTGGTTTAGCCACTTTTGGTTTTGTAAGTGAAAACGTATAATGACCTAAAGGAAAGGCTAAACTAGACAAGGGTATATTCACAAGTGATGCTAAATGCAAGTTCTGAATTTCCTGAAGCTAAGTCAAGTAGCAAGTTGCGTTTAGCAGCATGTGTGCTCCGTTACTCACTGTCAGAAGTGATACTTCCAGAGTAGAAGGGTTGCTGACATCACTTTCCTAAATAACCTTGAGTTTGATCTTTGACCTTTACTGTATTTTGAAAGTATTAACAGTTATTTTCCTTTAATGAATCACAGAAAGGGACTGCATACGCAGACTATATGAACATAAAAATGAATGCATCCATTGTTGAGCACCACCAAAAAAGACTTCTGAGTAACACTAACTGTGTCTGTTTCAGGTTGGCGGCATGAGATCATGATTAAAAGTGCTGCCATTGTTGTTCTTGTTTTAAACGCCAAAGCTAATAACCTTTAATATTGGCTCTCTTGCTCTTTCTGCTTGTCTAACCCCTACAAGTTGTTTCAAAAAACATTGTCACAAAAGGTTCTTTGTAAGAGAATGAACGAATGCATCATTATTTGCAAGGACAAGTGTTCTTTGACTACATTTGCAAAGCAATTCTTTGTCATCTACCGGGCCTTGGAAGAGAGTAAATGGGCTTTTAATCCTTGATTTGTGTGAGTGATATTTTTTGGGGGAGAGGGAGTTGTCATCACCTTGTTATTTTGTTCATCATCAACCTTCCTTGCAGAGTTGACAGCTGTCGCACAGAAGCTCTGTACTTCAGTAACTGATTTTTTTAAGTTTCCATCTGTGAAACGTCGCTTATATTTTTTCTCTTCCCATACACAGTGAGTGCCTGGGAGCAAGGGACCCATACTGCGGCTGGGATAGGAAGCAGAAGCGTTGCACCACCATTGAGGACAGCTCCAATATGAGCCTGTGGAGTCAGAATATTACCGAGTGTCCTGTAAGTGGAGGGTTAAACCAGTAATGGATAAATGTATGACAAATGCTATTTGGGGTTGATAAATTTGAACAGTTGCTGCACACCTCAGGATGTGGTGAAGGCACATGAGACCACCGCCTCGAGGAAGCTAAACTGGTTTGAATCAGATCAGTGCCAGGCTGGGAGACCTACAGGTTGGGAGGCTTCCTGGAGTTCCACAATGGAAGAAAGGTGGAATATAAATGTAAGAATAAAGAAATCTATGAAGTTATTTCCCACACTGCAGTGGTGAAGTTTGTAAATGTGCGGGCCAGGCAGCTGATGTCTCAATGTGTTCCAAGGGCACACTTTAATGAGGTTTGATGGCACAGGTATGGAGGGAAGCCCTGTTGCCTGTCTGATATGCATGATTCCCATGGTGTGGGGCGGGGGCAACAAATTAATACTACCATGGTTTGTATGATTTCTTTCTCAACCACTCATCCATATATCATGGCACCCCCTCTCCTGGGAACTGCAATTGATGTAAGGCTAAAGGTATGAAAATGGATTATGGCTGCACACACCCTGTATATTTAAAGTACATTATTTCCCCCCAAAGAATCCTGTCACTTTGGTTTGTTAAGGGTGCTGGGAATTGTAGCTCTGTGAGGGGTAAACTGCAGTTCCCATGATTCTTTGGGGAAAGTGTACACTGCTTTAAATGTATCTGCAGCTGCTGTTTATGCAATGGTAGCAATTTTTGCATGGCAGTCTTGCTGAAGGGTAGCCAAAGTGGTGTCTTCCAGATGTGTTCAACTCCCATCCTTTATCATCATTAGCCAAGCTAGCTGGGGCTGATGGCAGTTGTAGTTCAACAACATCTAGAGGGCACCATGTTGGCTATCTGTGGCTTAGTCATTTGAAATTTAGATGAAGTGTTGAGATGGCAAAGCCATTGTGAAGAAATGCGTTCGCATGGTTTGTACCTTGAACCAGATCTCCAAGGTAGAAGGGAGGTGCACGTAGGCTTACCCAAATGCACTCCCCCCTTTTTAATAATGTTACTTTCTGCCATGATGCAGCTTAGCACACTGAGGCAATATATAGCTAAGGTCGCAGAGGGTTATATCTGCATCATGCCAGTTAGATTTTAAGTTGCAATGCTGGGATGTTTATTCTTCTTATCATTCTTGGTTCCCAAGCTCATTTTTTCCCCTAGAGAGCATTAGTCATTCCTTCAATCCATCCTCTACTTGGCAAGCTTTCGTTTTATTTTCCCCACCCCGCCAAAGCTGGTTTTAAGGGATTGCCTGTTTATAACCTTCCTGTGCTGTTCTTGGGATATAGTGCTTCTTGACTGCACATGCTGTTATCTCCTTCAGCTTAATGCCTCTGCCTGTTGATAGGTGTGTGAAGTGTTAATCCTCTACTTGGAAAATGTCTGGCCTGGCCACGTGGGGAGCCTTCCAGCTCCTCTCACTATCATTGTTTCAAGGTCTTTGAAAACTGCTGAAAATGGCTCCTCATGACTCCTTTGAGTTTTAGAAATGACACCAGGGATGGGAAGGTTTATGGTTAATATGCAGACGATTTAGAAGTTTAGTTGTTATTGTGCACCATATCTTGGAGAGAGGAATCCTAGAGCATCACTGGCTCAAGAAATTGTGCTCTTGCCACATCAGGCAGTGAATGATTATAGCTTAGTTCATACGTTTCTCTTCTTTAAAATGCGCAACCCTTCCCTACAGTCTGTTTTCACACCTCCCTGATGTGGGGAAATGATGCTGGATGCTTGTGATCTTGTGTTTTCCTCCATTACCATGGCTACCATCTGATGCCAGAGGTCGGTTGTGCTGGTGTGAAGTGTAGCAGCCCTGTCATTGTACTCATAAGAACATAAAAGTGCCTTAAAAAACATAAAAAGAAGACAGTGGCCAAACCCACAAGCAGGACCTGAGCACAAGAGCAGTCTCCCCTCCTGTGGTTTCCAGCAACGGGTATTCAGAATCACACCGCCTCTGACCACAGAGGCAAAAGCATCATGGCTTGTAGCTATGGATTAACTTATTGGGCCATCACTGCCTCCTGGAGGAGAGAGTTCCATAGCTTACGCTTGCCACATGGCTTCTTTGTTCAGGAGCTCTGCTGTGCTGTCCTGGCCACTATCCTGATCCTGCTTTCCCACACTGCCATTCCACCTGCTTTCTCCTCCTCCCCTGCTACTTTGGTCACTTTGTTCCTCTCCTCCCACTTCACAAGGCCATAGCAAGGAAGAACAGGGATCCTTGTATTATTATCTCTTAAAAAAACAAAACAAAACATTCAGCTTTATGTTCTGCCCAGTGAAGTGCTGCAGCTTCAGCCACTCCCAACACCCCCAGAGCTACACATCACCTTCATTTCACTACAGTGTGGGAAAAGATGATGTTTGGTGCACCGGAAGCTCTGCCAGTGCTTCCCTGATTGCATACCCAACTGAATGTTGTTGTTGGTTTGCTTAAAGGAAGAAAAAGGGAAATTGCAGTGACTGACAGACATCAGCCTCAGAATAACTACCCAAGAGCTAACAATACTCCAGTTTCCCACCACACTGTCATCTGCCAGTGACTGTGGGACACCCCAAGGTGTGCAGGGCCCCAGACTTGGGCCTCACAGTCCACTAGTCATGGTGCTGTTGTTGCCTTCTTTCGTATGACACTGACTATTCTGATAGGTTACCAAAGTGTGTGGGACTGGATCAACAGAAAGCTTATGCCGGAAAGGCGATGTATGAGTCAGGTGTATAATCGTGAGTGGCTTTCAAATGTAAGTTGCATATACAGCCTAGGACCCTCGTACCTATTGGATTGCCTCTCCTGGTATGCCCCACGGAGGACCTTATGGTCCACAAATAATAACATCTTGGAGGTCCCGCACCTCAAGGAGATTCGACTGGCCTCAACCAGAGCCGAGGCCTTTTCGGCCGTGGCCCCAACCTGGTGGAATGCTCTGCCACAAGAGACCATGGCCCTGCAGGATCTGGCATCTTTCTGCAGGGCCTGCAAGATGGAGCTGTTCAGCCTGGCCTTTGGTTGGGGTCTAGTCTGACTCCCCCTCTCTCCTTATAAGAACTTGCATGAAAGTGGCCCCCAACTTTTCTCACAGGCTCATGTAAGATGGCCAGTGAGCAAACAGGCCAGTGAGCATTTAAGGTCCCCAACCCTAATTTGCGGGTTGCCATCTGACTGGATTTCACTTTGATTCTGATTTGATTTTAGGATGTATTTTAATTGATTGCCTGGTTTTATGTTAATATGTTATATATTTGATGTTAGCTGCTCTGAGCCCGATTTTGGCCCGGGAGGGCAGGGTATAAATAAAATTATTGATGATGATGAAGAAGAAGAAGAAGAAGAAGAAGAAGAAGAAGAAGAAGAAGAAGAAGAGAAACAGTAATGCACATCTCTTACAAGCCTTGTGCATCAAACATGTCACTAGTGCTATCTTTTTCTTACCTCTTAACAGTGCAGAGGAGGAATGGGGAACCTGTTGACATACAGGGGCTGGGGAGATGACATACAGGGGAGGGGGAGATGGGACAGTAGGTTATTAAAGGCCCTACAGCAGTCATAGTCGTGCGCGCGTGATGCAGCAATACAGGCCACAGCATTCATTCCAATTAGGGCCATCTTAATGCAGCTCCCCTTGCTTCCCCCTTTACATTGCACAGCCTGGGCAGCAGCCGTAAAGGCACCTTAAGCAGCCATTAACACACCAACTGGCAGTCTTCATGGATCACTTCAAAGCACATTATGACTTAATTGAACAGTGCTGATGTGCACCGTATGTGGCTATCGCTTTAACCATCAGCAGGTGGCGAATTACTTAATGCTTCTGTAAGGAAGACTGTGGTCAAAGGAAGGGGAAGTCTGGGTGGTATAGCAGCTGCTGAAGTTTGTTGTTATGGTTGTAACTTGGAGGTGTATGCAGGGCACATGGCCAGCCTGACTGTTGTGTAAAGGGAAGCAAAGGGCTGCTGGGTGTAGCACGTTCTCTCCAGTACGGTCTTCCCCTGCAAGACTCCTGCGACTCCAGTGCACTTTAGGCTTTCAGCTTGGGTAATGATGACTCATTTATTACACTTCTTCCCTCCTTTTTCTCCGAAGAACTCAGAGCAGCATATGTGGGGCTCCCAGGTCTTCTCCGTTGAGGGAGTCCACAGAGCCACACCAGTTCAGCTTCAGCAGTCTCCCTGTGTACTGTGCCTTGAGAGTCTTCTCTGGTCATCCACTTAGGTCCTCTGCAAAACAAATGAGGTGGGACATTGTGTCACAGTCAGAAAACTCACAACTTCTACATGAGTTTTCACTCTTGGTTGTGGTATCAAAAGTTAGCGGCCGCTAACTTTATGTCAGTGGTTCTCCAGGTGTTAGAAAGGCCTTCCTAGGCACTTCAGGCTGATACAAAAGAATAGTTTTCTCTTGCCCTTCTACCCCTTCTTCCAGGGCCAAGCCACATGTTATACATGTACTTTGACATGCCCTGTCTTATCTACACTGGGCAAGAATGAAGAGTGGCAAGCTATGCTAGCCCCATGTCCTCCATGCAGTAAGGGAAGCACTATGCTCCATCACTTGTGCCAAGAATCAGTGGGAAGCTCAATGGTGTAACCTAATCTTTCTGCAAGAAATTTACATTTCTGTAATCTGCTGTGGCAGTGAGCCCACTCTCTTCCTATGAGCTGCTTGCCTTTAGGTTGAAGGCATACACTAATGCTGCCAGGAAAAAGAGCCTGTCTATTGTGTCTTAATGTTACACTTGAGGAGACTTTTTGAGTTGTTGCTGCTGCTGTTTTTTAATTATACAGGTTCACTCTGTCAAAGTCTGCTACCTGCTGCTCTAAGGTAAGGTAACAGGAGACAACTACGGTACCGTGGAGTAAATAATGGCAGGATGTAGTATAGTCATCCTCCCATCCACGTCCCCAGCAGGGGTGAGTGAGAGGGGAGAAAATAAGAGGAACAGATGTGTTAATATTCTTAGTAGCTTGCATTTCTTGCTAGTAGTTCCTTATTTAACTAGCTTTTGCTCCAGTCCACCCCCTAACCCTGCCGACACACACAATGAAGGTTTTCATATCATATTGACAATTGCCTGTGCTTGACTGTGCTTTTTTGGGAGCTGGAACCCAACGACATCTGGAAGGTGACACCCATTCTTTAGGCTATCCAGAAGTAACTTTATCACCCCAATTCTTATATTGGGTCATCTCCCCCCGCCCCGCCACTGTATTCTGGAAGCAATCAGGGGCAGGCTTTGGGCTTCTTTTTTCGGACCATGTGAGATTAAGCCTTCTTAATTCCATGGAGAAAATAAAAGTTTTAGCTGTTTCCTTTTCACCACAAATCTGAAAAATGAGGTGCACACAGGGGGTTTCCTCCCCTCTCCGGAAAAGAAGAGTATATTTCCTTGACTCATTTTTCATTTTCCTGTACCATTTTGTGAAGAGAAATAGGATAAAGCAAAGCAATATTTCTGCCTGTAGGGGAAAATGTGTGTATTAGTGCAGCCTCATAAATTCTTTTTATAGGGCCCTTTTGCTGCTACTTCCAATTAGACACTAAGGGAGGGAAGTCATAAGAGGACACTCTTGGGAGTCCAGGCTGCACTGTGGCAGTGATGTTGGCTGAAAATATAGGAATGTACATGGGAGGGTTGTTGTAACCATGGGAGCAGCAAGACGAAGGTTTTGGACAAGAAGCGTTGAACTTGAAGAGCAAAGGGTGTGTCACCTTTTCAAATAGCTTTTCTAGTGAACGCTCCATATCTCTGAAGTGATAGTGTAATTTTTTTTTTGAAAAATAAATTGTTATTCTTGTTTTAGATCCTTTCTCTGTGAGGCAGTTTTCTGAGATCCATTAGGAATTTATGCTTTGAGTAGCATGCAGGAATTGGCTCTTATTCTTCATATAAGGCATAGCCAGCTGTGATTAATGGAGGATTCTATTACTTGGATCAAGGCTTCAGAAATTAATTCTATTAAAGATGGTGTTTAAATCTCTCCCCAACTCTTTTTTAAAAAAAAAAACCTGGTTGGCAATGCATGAACTACAGAGAAGCCACTAAGGAGGGCTGTTTTCTGACTAGATCAGTGCATATTTTCTTAATCAGAATCCATACAATTTATTCTAAAGAAATTGCTACAAACCGAAGGCTGGAATTATAATCCATATGTTGTTCAAGGTGGTGGTGGTGGGTAATAAATAAGGTTTCCGCATGTAAAATTGATTTGTTTTGAAATTTTCCATGTTTGTTTAATTAAAATGTGGTTGCTTTCTCTATGCCAGCTACGATCCAATAATTGTTTCTCGGGTTCTCTGGTAGTTTTCTTTTTCTTTTTCTTTCTGTGCTTCTTAATTAAAGCACTACGCCAAATTATGTCCTTGATTTCTGAGCAAAGTATATGAGAACAGCTCTGCTGGATCAGAGGTTCTGTGCAGGCTTCAACAGTCTGTTCCAAACAGCACCCAGCATAAAGCAAAACCTCCTTAAAAAAAAACAAAACCCAGCAAGCATCTTGCCTAAATAAAAGCTAAGAAAAAAATTATTTCTTTTAATCAAAGTGAACACATCTGGACTTAAGAGTTACATCTTTAACTGTGCCCCGCTTCTTATCTTAAAGCAAATAAAGCCGAAATATTTCAAAGTAGCTTGGTATCTTTATAAAAGCTTTCGTTTTCCTGATCCGGATTCGCTTTGCACTCATTGGTGCAGATCTTGTGCATGAGCCCAGTTCCCTGTTCACATCAGTGGAGAATGCTCAGGAGGCTGAATGATCAGTGCTAGACTTTTGAGAATGCAAGTAAACTCTTTGCAGATGGGAAAAACATGTGAGCGCAATGGAGATTCGAATAGCCATAGCTCTGCTTAGCAAGAGGAAGGTCCCAAGTTCAGTGCTCAGCATCTCCATGAAGGGCTGGGAGCAAACTTTGCCTGAAGCCCCAAAGAGCTACTGCTAGTCGGGAGTAGACAATACCCAGCTCGATAGACCTGGTGGTCTGAGTCCTGTGTTCCCTCCTGTCCCACAATCCACCCCATTCCATGAATTCCAGCCCTCTGTCTCTTCTCTCCTTGTTAAAACAGATTGCTGAATTTAGGAGAAATTGAAAACATGGTGTAAATATGTAATAATGTGCACAAGTAACTTATTTGCCTTGCCACAAATAAATTGATTGGAGGTGTGCTATAGCTTTGTCTACCTAGTCGCATGACAGGATTGGTACAAGTACTTCTAATAGTGCCAATAAATAGTATACTACAAAGCCTCCTGCTGTAATATTTTGAGTGGCTTTCTCACATATGTGCTCATATATCAATGACTCTGGAGCGCCATTTTGGTGTTTGAAATTTATGTGCCCCTAATTTACATTTGACGGTTCTTGATCCAATAAATCAGGCATAGGCAAACTCGGCTCTCCAGATGTGTTGGGACTACAACTCCCATCATCCCTAACCACTGGTCCTGTTAGCTAGGGATGATGGGAGCTGGAGTCCCAAAACATCTGGAGAGACGAGTTTGCCTATGCCTGCAATGAATGATATACAGGCAAAATTCTGCTTCCATGCATGGATCTCCTTCTCTTGTTTGTGGAGACAGGCTCATTGGTTGTTGTCTGCCTCAAGGAAGCAGCTGGGTCACCTCCCTTGCCCAAACAGCCTTCCAAGACAAAGAGCACTTTGTTTCTTCAAAAGGTCATGTTCATGCACCACCACAGGTGCATGCCACAAAACTTCAGGTGTGTGTGTGTATGCAAAATGATAGTGGTGGAATTGGCAAGGCTTCCTAGAAGCCCTGTCAGTTTCTCTTGATTGCAGAAAAAGTGTGACATGCACAGGTTGTCATACGTTTATTACAATAGATTTCAAAGACCAGTAAATAAGCTTTTCTTTAAAACAAAACTACTACTGCTGCTACTTGTGCACTGATCATCCCTTCAAATTCAAGAAATGCAAGCTAGAAAAAATAACAGAAGGTATGGAGTGGTCCATAATCAGGAGAGTAAATTGGTCCTGCTAAAATCTGGTGAAAAATCCCAAACGTAGGAAAATCAGAAGCTTCTCTACACATGAAAGTTCACAAGTTTAGAAGAGGGCTAAATTACACAGGACACTTCTCTATTACATTATTAATTCCGACCTGCTTATTTGCTGAGAACAAAAAAAAAAGAGCCCTTCTGGTTCAGACCAAGAGTTCACTTAGCCCAGAATCTTGCTTCCCACAGTGGCCAGCAAGATGGTTGTTGAAAACCCCACAAGCAGAGCCTGAAAGTAATGGCCCTCCTCATCTGATCTCCCAGGAACTGGTATTCAGTGGCGTGCTTCCTCCGAAACTGGAGGTAGCATATTGTCACTGTGAGTAGTAAGACCTATGATCTGTGAATTTGCTAAAATTCCCCTCTTAAAGATAAAGGGACCCCTGACCATTAGGTCCAGTTGTGACCGACTCTGAGGTTGTGGCGCTCATCTCGTTTTATAGCGTACCGCTTCCAGGTCATGTGGCCAGCATGACTAAGCCGCTTCTGGTGAACCAGAGCAGTGCACAGAAACGCCGTTTACCTTCCCGCCGGAGCGGTACCTATTTATCTACTTGCACTTTGACGTGCTTTCAAACTGCTAGGTTGGCAGGAGCAGGGACCGAGCAACGGGAGCTCACCCCATCGCGGGGATTCAAACTGCCAACCTTCTGATCGGCAAGCCTATGAGGCTCTGTGGTTTAACCCACAGCACCACCCGCGTCCCAAAATTCCCCTCTTAATGCAGTCTTTAAATGGGCAGCCAGCACCATCTCCGATTAATTACAGGAGATGGGAGAGTTAGGGCTGCAATAAGGCTTTCCCTCCTAGCATCCTCCTCTGTGCCAGAGAAGAAGAAAATTATGTGCTTCTTCAGCATTTAATCATGTCATCTTTCTCCTATTAATCTTGCCCAGTTTGTCTTCATCTTGCTTAAATATGTGATGTTCCTAACTAAGCCAAGTAGTCCAGCTGAGCATTATCCAGAGCGGAGAAATCTCAGCACAAGACTCCCCCATGGTGCTTATTGTTTGTGTACTGCTGAATTAGAGTGTGGTGAAAACAAAGCTTTGCAACAGATGTTTAAAGTCCTCTGACTACAGTGTGATGAGCATAACGACAGACCTAAATTACTTCCATGTCAGTTCTCATAGTCTTGAGATGGGGGTGGCGGCTGCTTATAGGAAGAGCCAAGGGAGTGCTTAACTGTGCCAGAAAGAGAGAGGAGCGGAGAAGTTGGAGATAGAAACTTATGATTTGTAAACCTAAATGCCTTACTAATTCATTGTGTGTTTTTGGAGTTGCCTCGGGTAAGAGGTATAGTGTTTTGATTCTCTTGTGAGATGGAGAAAGTGCCTCTCTACAAAAATAAATATGTACAACTACTAGTCGCAGCTGACGAGCTGATCTGCGGGCAAGTGCCCCTCTAGCTTTGCTTTGCTGCTTCAACTGTGGATGGTGCTGTTTCCCCTGAGAGGTAAAAGCAGGGGTCAGCAACCTTTTTCAGCCGTGGGCCAGTCCACCGTCCCTCGGACCATGTGGTGGGCTGGACTATATTTTTTGGGGGGAAATGAACGAATTCCTATGCCCCACAAATAACCCAGAGATGCATTTTAAATAAAAGCACACATTCTACTCATGTAAAAACACCAGGCAAGCCCCACAAATAACCCAGAGATGCATTTTAAATAAAAGGACACATTCTACTCATGTAAAAACACGCTGATTCCCGGACCATCTACGGGCTGGATTGAGAAGGCAATTGGGCCGCATCTGGGCCCCGGGCCTTAGGTTGCCTGCCCCTGGGTCAAAGCTTGTGCTAAGAGGAATGTGTGGAACTCCAAAACCAAATCCTTTTTACTTCTGTACCTGCCGCGTCATATTGTGTGCAGATAGCATCACACAGGGGTGCACTGTGGGAGTAGCGGAAGTTATCTAGCACAGATGAAGCACTTTGGTACAACACACATGTAGCGCTGTGGTCAAAATGATGCTGATTTGAAATGTGGAAGCCACAAACTGAAATGGTTGCCACTGCTTTTTAAATTTCAGCTGAAATGAAGAGTTCAGAATCAGACCTTAAGAACATGTGCAGTTCATTTAAGTCTTCTGTTCTCATTGGATATTTATTTACTTATATCTAGGGTACTGCACACACAGTGACTGTGTACTTGTGAACTTGGTTGGCCTAAGAAATTTTGCTGCCTCAGGCAGGGGACAAGATGGTACCCTCTCCCTTTCACATGCAGAATCTGATTGAATGAATGAGTTGAACATTACTTTCAATTTGGCAACAGGACTGCATTCTCTGCTACGCTTGAGGACGGTGGGCTAGTTTAGGGATGTACAGAGCAGGACACAAAGCACACACAACTCTGTCCCTTGTTCCACCTTACAGCCCATCGCTCAGCATCTCCTGCCTGAGGCAGGAATAGCCTTCCTCTGTTTAATGGTAGGGCTGGCCCTGGTAGTGAGGGCTCATTCCTTAGTTTATGTTATGCTAAATATGAGTATCTGCCTGCAGTATGCAGCGTGGAATTGTGAGGGAGTACTGACATTGTGTTTTTCTAGAGAGGGGTAGGAAAGATTCTCAGACATCTCCTTGCCTCGACTGCAACTTTGCCCTCATGGGCAACTTTCGATGCACAGACTCACCGTGATGACTTCTCTTTATTTAAATTAGGTGAAAAATCTGATGGTGGATGGCCAGTTGGGGGCCTGGTCTCCGTGGCAACCGTGTGAACACTCGGATGGTGACAGCACAGGCTCCTGCATGTGCAGATCGCGGTTGTGTAACAGCCCTCAGCCTCAGTGTGGTGGACGTGACTGTGAAGGAGCCAGGATAGAGATTGCAAATTGCTCAAGGTACCTGAACCTCTTTTATGTCTTGTATATGCAGGAAGGGTGAAAAGTTATTCCTTTCATCTGTCTACTGTTATTGCCTCTTTCTTGGTCAAACTCACCTATAGAGCTCAAAAGTCACTTAAAATGAGGAAGCAGGGGTTACAGGAAAAGAAGCAATGTTGCTACAACTTAAATATTCTGCTGTATAGAGCACTAGTTCAAATCCCCACACAGGGGTGAAACTCACTGGGATGGTTGAGGCCACTATTTCTCAGCCTTGTCTACCTCTTAGGGTTGCTGTGAGGATAAAAGAGGAAAGCCAAGTATACTGCCCTCGTTTCATTGGAGGAAGGGCAGGGATAGAAGCATTAAAAAAAAAAATCGTGTCACTGGAGGGATTTATCAAATACCAAGTGAGTTTACTAGGAAACCTGACACTGTGAAACTATTGGCAAACAAATCATTTTCAAAGTCTCACATAGCTTGGAGTAATTAATCTGGAATAAATGCCACCCTTGGTTCTCCCCCATTACACCCCCCATTACGAGTCCAAATTATAGAATCACCCCCTCATCCTACAAGGGTTCTTCCAGTCAATTGTGATAGCAGTGATCAGAATAGCGATTGCCACAGAACATATCTGGCTTGTGGGCATCTAGCTAGTATATTCATTATGTACCTCACACTTCCAAACTGTTACAAATAAACCAGTAATGGGGACAAGCAGTCCTCCCCATGTTGGTCGACTGCCACACTCATCGGCTCTCACCATTGGCCAGGTCACCTTGGGCCGATGGGAGTTGGAGTCCCAGCATCATATGAAGGGCCACAGATTCCCCAGCACAGATATAAAACATTATAAAAGGATAGATTTATCTTGCCCTGCCCCCACCCCAAGTCGCAGGAGTTCACGTAGTTTTGCTTTCTTTGACCAAGAAAGTTGCATTAACTTCATTAAAGTAATACATCACATTGCCTGCGGTACAACTAAATTATAAAAACATAATCAATTGTTATGCTCTGCATCTTCTGATAGTTCCCTCTTAACAGATGGCATCATGGGAGTCCTAACACTGTTTAAATACTGAAGCAAGTGAAAGCAATATAAACAATCTTTTTAAAAAATGAATGGCTGATCATTTAAAGCTTGGCTTAAATAAATGATGATGATAATAATAATAATAATTAATAATAATAATATGCAGTCATTTATTATTAGCATTACTACTACTACTACTACTACTATATTTGTACCCTGCCCACCTGACTGGGTTGCCCCAGCCACTCTGGGCAGCTTCAGCCTTTTCTTGTTAATACAACTGATATTGTGTAGCTTCCTGACTTCAACTGGCAGCCCTTTTGTTTGCTGTGGATCACTGAGAGCTAGCTTTCGCATCTGTTGTGCTCCCTGAATCAATGTCATCATTACCACGTTGCATGTGTGTTTTTCTCCCACTTTCACGGTCCCCATCACATATCTTTATTGACCATTTTGCATTCATATCCATTTTAGATTAGGAGAAACTATTTTGGGGAGACCTAAACACATGCACACACACTGTAAGCTGTAGGGATGCCATTGTGCAATTTGACCATCTTATCTGTCACACCTGGCGGGATTTAGTCTGTCTTTTTTCTTCAGGCTTGTGTAGACACTTCTGTGTAGCAACTACTATCTATGTTTGCTGGACGCGGATGCTGCTGTGGTCTAAACCACTGAGTCTCTTGGGCTTGCCTATCAGAAGGTCGGCGGTTTGAATCCGCACGATGGGGTGAGCTCCCGTTGCTCTGTCCCACCTTCTGCCAACCTAGCAATTTGAAGGCATACCAGTGCAAGCATGTGAGCCTTTGTGGATCAATCTTCTTTTACATTTTCTATGCTCTTGATCAGCCATTCTTACAGCTGGTGGAATTCTACCATGTGGAGCATCCTCTAGCCTGCAAGAGACATAAGGCAGCTGATGCAATCATTTAATCATTGCCAACAACATGATCTCTAAAAGTGTGGGATACCACAAGATTAGCCTGTAGGAAGTGGATGAGAAATGCATTCAGTGTTAAAATTCAGTGACTGTTAAGAAATACAGCCATATGATCATCTTACACTCATTGTAGGTCTAGTATTTCAATTTTAACTGTCTTCGTATGGCATTGTGAGGCTTTAGTTACAAAGTTTAAATAAGAGTTTTAGTTATAAATGAGATCTAAGATTACAAATGCCACAGTGCTGATGAAAACCTTCTTGAAGATTGTCTACACTTTGAATATAAATTGAGACTTCCTCCTTTAAAAATCTTAATCTTCAAAGCAAAATATGTGCATATACAGTAGAACTTCATTTATCCAAATGACATGGCAACTATCCAAAACATTTGGCTAATCGAATGTTTTGCTATATGGATGGATGATTTTAAAAGGGTTTAAAACTACACACAAAACATGGAATGATTTTAGAAATATATTACTTAGTTGAATTTTGGATACTGGTGGTTTTGATTTCTGTGGCTTCCCCCTACCCACTTTCAGGGGTGTGATAGAAAGCATATATTCATTTATTGTAATAACATATTTTAAGTTTTGGGTACCATGTCTTTCTTAGATGGTCAAGGAAACAATAGGCAAAACATGGGTTATATCACAGTTTGTATGGAAGTCCTTTTTTATTTCCTCACCTTCTTATGAAAGAAAAGAGAACGGTGCCAAGAGAATGGGAGAGTTGATAACGGACTTGAAAACCGTGAAGGCTACGCAGGTTTTAATTTAAGCTTCCTGCTGCAGCTGGTGCCTTGCCAGGTACCCACTGGTTGCCAAACACTTTTATTAATTCAGTCAATTCTTGGAAAATCAACACATCTGTTCACCAGCTCAACTTTCAGGACCACAAGAAACAGGACAGCATGTGATATGGACTTGAGAATGAACTGTAGAAAATAGTTGCTCTGTCACTTGGTCAGGGCCACTGAGGTGAAAAGCAGGAGTGTGCGATGGCAAAAGGGAAACTACATTTGGTAGAATAACAATTATTTGGAGTTGGATGAGGAGGGGGCATAACTTTGCCCCTTAAATGTCTTTTCCGTTGCGTCTCTGCATTTCTAAGGAAAGACACATACCTACTCTAAGAAAGAAGAATATATCCCAATCATTTTCAAAATAATTGACCACCACAGTATCTGTCTTTCCTTTATTAAATGGGCCCTGAGATTAACACATCATTTGGGAATCTAGGGTTCTGTGAGCTAAAAGGCAAATGTAAAATGAGAGAAATTTGAACAAGTATTGGGCAAGGAGAACACCTGAAATTGGAGGAAAGTTTCTTGAGAAATAGCACCTCACAGATGGTTTAGCAGTCTGTTTTGTCATATTCCAGGTCCACCAATAGAATGCTCTATTAATCCTAAGAGTGTTCCCTGAATCTTCAAATGTCCGTAAAAATAAATTGTCTTGTCTTTATGCTTAAGGAAATACTAACTGAGGTTTTAAACTGCTTGTGTTTTTTATTTTATTTTATGCAATTACAGTATGTCTATTTTTTAGTTTCTCATTGTTGTTTTTTTAAAAATGTAATGCATTCTGAGCCTTTAGAATACAATAAATAAATGATTCGGTGCTTATAAAGCTTTATTATGTGTAGCAAATACTGCTTCTGAAGTTGCCTAAGTGAGGTCAGGGCATTTTTCATCTCTTATGCCCAACCCTTTGTAATTCTCCCCCTTCCAGCACCCCACATATTTGCTTCTGCAAGTTTTTCTGCAACACCACGACATTTTTTTTTTTTAAGGTTTCATAAGGAACTCAATAAATGATACAAAACTTTGCAAATTTATGAGTAATGGAGGGTATAAAAATGAAACCCTCGCCTGCCCTTATTATGTTTAGCATAGGCTTAAATCTGTTCAACATGAAATTGCCATGGATTTTGTTTGTTCAAATTCAAAAAAAAGCACATGCAGAATTCTAACCCTAATCTCTGTCTGTTTCTTGGGCTAACCTCTATGGAAGCGTGCTTCGTAGTGCTAGTCAGTCTCTGCAACCTGTTGGTACTCCAGAGCCAGCAGTGTTGAACTTAGCGTTAAAGTTGAAAAAATAAGAATTAACCCAGATGCCATGTTTTATCTTTCTTCCTTCCCCCTCCCCTCTGTCAGGAATGGAGCTTGGACACCATGGTCGTCCTGGGCCCCCTGCAGCACTTCCTGTGGGATTGGCTTTCAGGTCCGTCAGAGGTCGTGCAGCAACCCTGCTCCGCGATACGGAGGCAGGGTCTGTGTCGGACAAAGCAGAGAGGAGCGGTGAGAGTCGTTCCCCATCCCTGAACTTCTATGAGACTTTTTTTTTTTTTTTTTTTTGGCTCAGAGCTCTTGTGTTTTCTTTTGAAGGATTCATTACACCATATGGATTAGTGACCCATCCCAGATGTCTTCTCCCATATGAACCTGCCCACTCACTGAGATCATCGTCTGAGACCTCTGCTCCTGGTGAACCTACCTGTAGAGGTTAGGCAGGTGGCAACTGGGGATAGGGTCTTGCCCTGATTGTGGAACACTTCCCCAGAATCACCTGTTTGGCACCCATTCTTTAATCTTTTAGGGAACAAGTAAAAAAACTAATTCCCCCCCAAGCCTTTTGTGAATGAGATTGTGATTTATTGTATTCTTCTACTTCTGCTAGTCTTCACTATTTCATTTATGTTATGTGTGTTTTAGGTTCATCATTGTCATACTGTGTTTTTATATTGATCTCATAATTATTCATTTTTGCCTATAAAGCTGCCTTACAGACCTTTTAAATCAATATAAATATGTTACTGTGTCGCACACCCATATGTCAAAATAATAGTTTGAAACAAGGCCCATAACTTAAAGAAAGTATGACATTGTTAAGCTGTTGAGGTTGCTAAACCTGAATTTTTTCAGTGAACTATGCTGTGGTGCTACAAAATATTGCCGCTTGCTATTCAGAATGGGAGCTGTTAGCCAGCCATAGAGCTCTTGTGCTGAAGGATGAGATAGAAATTTGCTCAAGAAGTGAAATAAGAGCATAAGGATGCTCTAGCCATAACACATGCTATGCTATGCTATGAATAGAGAAAGAAAATAATATGCATATTTAAAAGGAGAACTGCACATATGCTGCATTTTCATAGGAGGGTTGATAGTCTTTAGATGGCATGCCTTTCCCCACACCAGCAAACTAAAATAGTCAGTGCTAACAGAAGCGGAGCAAAAAATGGGCCATGGGGGTAAAATAAAAAACACCCTAAGCATGCTTGGAAGTCACAGGTATTGAGTGTCAGAAAACCAGGGGTGTGTTTTGTGGGAGATTTGCAGCCAAACCTAACAAATACATATTCTTGCTAGTTATCATGAGAAGGGGCTAAGATCATAGAAATAGAATTGGTAGAGAGGTTCTGTGTGATGTCATTTCCCTTCCTGTCTGGAGAGGAAGGGACACATAATATGTTCCCCCCTCCATCTTTCTTTGACCAGCATTGGATGCAGATATAGGCAGCTTTAGTTATAATGTAAAGATAAGTATTTTGCCTATATAATTTTTACTGCTACTGTAGCTGTGAACCAATGCATGATTATAAAGTAAGTAAACCTTATTTTAAAAGGCCTGATTCTTTGTTAAACATGGTAAGAAGGAGAGAGCCAGCTTATTTTGTAGTTGGACTTGCTCAAAATTGAGGTTTGATCTGGCTCCCCAAGCAAATTTTTATCACGCCCCCAAGACCCCACCAATTTTGGTGATGGCAAAAAAGCAAAGAAAAAGGACAAGGACGCAGCACTGAGATGGGGGTGGGAATACAAGTTGTTCCCTCCCCCAGACATCAAGTTGATGAGCAGGGAGGCAGGGGTAACTCCCTCTTCTTAGCTGATCTGCATAGATTAGCTGAGGGGAAGCTTTTTGCCTTAGTGTGTCTATGAGCATGTGAGAATGCGGAGTGGCCACACACACCATTGTTTTGCAGCCCTTGGAGGTTTGGCCATTGATGAATGTGTCCCTCAGGCCAAAAATAAAATAAAATGGTTAGTACCCCAGCTAAAATTCTAGACAAAAACATGCTCAGGAATTGCAAATGCAAAAGACACTTCATTTAATTAGTCTGTGTGTCTTCATGTTTGATTAGCTCTGTGACTACTGGAAACATAACTTCATTTTTTCCAAACAAAAAAAATTCCTTCCAGTAGCACCTTAAAGACCAACTAAGTTAGTTCTTGGTATGAGCTTTCGTGTGCATGCACACTTCTTCAGATACACTGAAACAGAAGTTGCCAGATCCTTCTATATAGTGAGAAGGTGGGGAGGGGTATTACTCAGAGGAGGGTGGGGATGGGTGATTGGCAGATAGCTGTGATGAGCCTGTTGACGACTATTAACGACTGCAGTAGGTCTTACAGGAAAAAGCAAGGGGTGAGAAGGTGAAAAATGGCTTTGTCATGTATAGTGAGATAAGAATCCAATGTCTTTATTCAGGCCAGGTGTCTCCATGGTTTTAAGTTTGGTAATGATTTGCAATTCAGCAGCTTCTCTTTCCAGTCTATTTCTGAAATTCCTTTGTAGTAAAACAGCTACTTTGAGATCTTGTATAGAATGTCCTGGGAGATTGAAGTGTTCTCCTACTGGTTTCTCTGTCTTGTGATTCTTGATGTCAGATTTATGTCCGTTTATTGAGCCGCATGAAATGGAAGTCCATCAACCTCACCAAGAAACTTGCACAGGTACAGACTGATATAAGGATCTGGCAACTTCTGTTTCAGTGTATCTGAAGAAGTGTGCATGCACACGAAAGCTCATACCAAGAACTAACTTAGTTGGTCTTTAAGGTGCTACTGGAAGGAATTTTTTTTGTTTTGACTATGGCAGACCAACACGGCTACCCATCTGTAACTTCATTTTTTCCATTGAAGTAGTGATAGCAATGGTGATTCTATTATGTGATGACTGAAGTGGAGCTAGAACATTCTTATTTTTAAAATGGGCAAAAGTAGTTGGACAAAAATAAAATTAACTCAAGGAAAGTGCTGCTGAACACAGCTGAATGCCACATTTACCTGGGCCAGAGTTCCTGGGGAAATGATCCAGAAAGCCTGGGGGCAGACGAACATGATCTGTTTGGCCAAACTACTTTCTAACTGCAGAGGAGGCAGGGAGATTGTACTAAATTGTGGGTTCACACAAGCCTTAATGGCTGGGAGGTAAGTCCAAATGAACAAAGTGGAACTGACATGGAATAAATTTGCATAATAAATGGGCTGTAAGACCTTGCTTCTTCTCACGCCAGGTTTGGAAAGTAATGTCTGACCATGATACTATGTGGTGGGTTTCTTGTTTTGTTTTTGAAGTTTTTACAACCTTAAAGCACAGTTACAAATGGCAGGCATAGAATATAAATTGAACAAAACTACAAACTAAGCAAACTGTATGTATATTTCCTATACAAAAAGGAAAATTTCGCAAAGAGAATGGGAGATAGTTAGCTTTGCAAACTTACTAGACTTCAGTTTTTAGGACCACAAATAATTGTGTAATAATTCTATTCAAAACAATCTCTGAAGGATGGGGGCATACTGACAGTAGATAACATTGTGTTACATACACAGTGATGGTTGCCCAGTTTCCATCAAATCTATCAACTTGCTGTACTCTCATAAGGACTTGGTTACTTAAACCCAGCATAATACTTGCTAAACAATAATATAGTTCAGCCATTTATTTTAGGGTAATTGGCATCAGATTATTAGATATTTTGGGATCCTAAAGAGGCCAGTTTAATTACAAGTAGCTGGATTTCTAGCCTAAATTAGTTTGCAGTGCTTTAAGACTTAAGTATTAAGTTAATGGACAGTACTGTCAATACACACTTATAAAGATGTATCTGTTTTTAAAACATTTTTATTTTCTTCACCCAGGCAATGCCAGAAAAAAATATTGCATTATAATGGTACAATGTGAGCATTAGTAGTAGGTTATGAACACATCTAATTTGGGTATAAACTATCTATGGGTCTTTTGCAGGATAGTTTACTATACTTAGCAAACGTAAGTCAATGTTAGCTCCTATGATGTTGCTCTGCTGCTATGACCATCCAGTGCTTTTTTAAAAAAAGGAAATAGTAGTATTACAGTTTTTAAACAGGGTAGAAAACTTGTGTGACCATAATCCCGAAACAACAAACAAAAGAGATCTCATTCATTGTTCATCTATGCAAACAAACTTAGAAGTTGTTGCCATTGATAAAGCTGTGTAAATAATTAAATAGTTAAGATGCAAGTATTACAAATTGGGGGGGGGGGGACCAGCCTGCTGGAATCTCCAGCCCCTCCAGAATGGACACTAACAAGAATGGATTAGATCCAGACTAAGTAAGTAATGCTTTTAGTCCCACTGAAATCAATAGGACTAGTTCCTCAAAATTTATTTCCCGTTGATTTCAGTGGGTCTAAAGTACAACTAACTCTTTCTGTTTGTCTGTCTTGCATCTTTTTACTTGTGGTGCTGAAGTTGAATTTCTACTCAACCTGATGTCAGCCTTTTTCTTCCTGGTGCGAACAGTTCCTTGCAGAGTCTTTTACAACTTTCCTTTGGGGTGTTCCAGGACACTGACTTGCATTATTGTTTCCTTATTTCCCTCCCTGGAATTTTGTTTCCATCCAGGTTCTGCAATGAGAACAGTCCATGCCCATTGCCAATCTTCTGGTCTTCGTGGGGCCCTTGGAATAAATGTAGCGCAAATTGTGGTGGAGGGGTGCACTCCAGGCAGAGGTCTTGTGAAAATGGAAACTCCTGCCCAGGCTGTGCTGTGGTACGTTTTCATTCAGATAGGCTTTCGTTGCTGTTTTCTTATGCTCTCTTTTCCTCAGTCCTTTAAGGACTTGTCCTATACACCTGTGCTTAGAGAAGAGAAGAGAGGGAGCTTACAGGTAATTGACCTAGGGGCTAGGTAAGAAGGGAGCCGGCATTTGTCCACAGACAGCTTTCCGGATCATGTGGCCATCATGACTAAACCGCTTCTGGTGCAACGGGACACCGTGATGGAAGCCGGAGCGCATGGAAACGCCTCCAACTGGGCCTTTGTCTATGGAATTCGTTTGCATGCATTAGTATGGGCACTTTATGTAACACATGCGTAGGCCTGTCGCCTCAGCATTGTATTCTGTTAAAGAACTGGAAGCAATACCAGACCTTGATTTATACACCTTCTGAGCATTATTACTGCTTCAGTGGTTTTGTGATTTTGAGTCAAATATTCGGGGGTTTATCTTATTGTTCCTTAAATGTCATTGAACCCAAGTGCATTGGTAAAGCTGCAAACCCTCAAGTAAATGCTAATAATTGGGTCCTTTCCCCATTTTCTCCTATTTCTGTAGGAGTATAAAACCTGCAGCCCAGAGGCCTGCCCAGAGGTCCGAAGAAACACACCTTGGACTCCATGGATGCCCACCAACATCACTCAGAGTGGCGCTCGTCAAGAACAGCGTTTCCGCTACACCTGCCGCGCTCAGCTTGCTGACCCTCACGACCTCCAGTTTGGCAGGAAGAAGACGGAGAGCCGGTTCTGCCCCAATGACGGCTCAGCCGTTTGCGACACTGATTGTACGTCCTGCCAGATTGCGAGATTAGAACGAGCGCCAAGCTAAGCTGCTTATTATTCATGCTGGAGGTTGTGGGCAGCTGAAGCGTAGGGTTGGTTAAATGCTGATCTATGTTGATAGCAACAGAGCAAATCAAAGCCAGCAGATTGAGACAGTATATACTCTGTCAGGATGGATGAGCATTAGGGAATTTGCTTGGGAGCTTTTCACACACCTGCAAACACTGTGTTGCTGGAGGTGCATAATCTTAATTTCTGTGTTTATTAAGATGCCCTTCACACATCAAGCAGCATAGGGGTCACTTCAGCTTGCTGTGATTGCACACTACAGGAGCGCATGATAGGACTATGTGGTTGAGAGCACAATTGTGGGGATATTTCATATAATTGGGGTGCCATGAATTGAAGCAGTCGAGTGGGTATATATGGGGTAAGCAAACTGGTCCCAAGGTGTTGAAAGCTTTATATATCAATAGTAACACAGCCAGTAACAAATTGGCAGCTCATCCCTCAGCAGGGTCTCTCTCTCCTGCCGGCAATCATCCTGCAGTAGTTGCAGTTCCTGGGCCAAACACAAGGGAAAATCCACCTGCATGGCAGTAATCCAATCGGAAGTGCCTGAAGTACTGTGATCAGGCTATCCTGGTCCAGGAACCAATGTCACACTAGCTGAAGCTGATAAAAAGTGCTCCTAGCCACCAGGTCCTTTGGTGAGAAACCTGGGTCTCCCCTAGACTTCTTATTTGCTCCTTCTGAGAGAGTGCAAGCCCATCCAGGGCAGGTAATTGGCCGATTTCTTGGATACAATAACTATTCGCCCACAGGGCCTGCATCTTGCCAGGATTCAAGCTCAGTGCATTGGCCCTCATCCAGCCCACCACCACTGCATGGTGTCTGCACCATTAGCACCACTCACATGTTGGCATGAGTGGGGCTAAGCAGGTTCATTTCAATTACTGCACCACAGTTTCTTTTCTTCACTATGTGATGAATGTAACCTATATTTGCCATGATCACTTGCAAGGGAGGGAATCTTACCAGTGTGCCTATGTGACTGGGGTGCTCGTGAAGCCTTGGCAGTTTACCTGCCACAGAAATCTCTTACTTTAGAGAAGGAAAGAGAGAGAGAGTGCCAATGTGACCTTGTATGGCTAAGATGCTCTGGGCAACACAGTGGCCAGAAGTCTTTCAGCCTTCCTCTTAGCCTTGAAGCTGGGAAGGGAACATAGTTGACCATGCAACTGTCTGAACACTCCTTGCCCACTTCTGCTGCTGCAAGGTTGGGAAGAAAGCTGGGGGTTTCCATGTGTTTAATTCCTATATTTTTCTTTTTTCCTCCCCCTCTCCCCACTGCCCCCCCAGCTTTAGTTGATGACCTTCTGAAAAGCGGCAAGACCTCTATTCGGATTATCAATGGTGGGTGGTCCTTTTGGGGAGGGTGGTCATCTTGCTCTCGAGACTGTGAGCTGGGCTTCAGAACCAGGAAGCGAACATGCACCAATCCAGAGCCAAAAAACGGTGGCCTACCTTGCATAGGATCTGCAATGGAATATCAGGACTGCAACCCACATCCCTGTCCAGGTAAATACTGTGACCGTTCCCTGCTTTTGTTCAGTGTGAGTAGCGTGCTGAAGAAGCGTGCTATGAAGTTCTTCCATTACTCTTCACCCTGCCATCGTAGGGCATGTTTGCCTGTGCTGGCCCAAGACATTTTCCTGCCTGAAGCAGAGCCAACATATGGTTCCCTTTTTCCCTGCTAGGGCCAACAATGTGGAAAAGTCTCGCTGCACCATTCACACACCAATTCATGCCTCATGATGCCATCTAACGCTGACCACTTCACCCTGCTGCATGGCATGATTGCTCCTGATGTTAGAGCTGGCACTTTTGCAGAAGGCATTTAACATACGTAGCTGTAAGCTCAGCCCTCAAAAGGCAAAGAAAGTTTGGACTGCACGCAGAGAGGTTGCAACAAAATCTCATTGCTTCAAAAACATTAGAACTTTCTGCTCCTTTAGTAAAGCGAGAGCTGTGCAGAATCAGATGTGTCTTTAAGTTTAAGATTAGATCTGGTACTTTGACTTTGCTCACCATTCCATGGTCCAGATTTGCTTATTTCAATATGGCTTACCCACCTCTAAGTATTGGTTACTCTTTCCTGACTGGCAATCAGGAAATATTATTTCCTTGTTAACTAGTCCTTGAAATTATGGCTCTGCTTCTTACTGGATTAGAACAGTAAAGGAGCCTTCCTTTCCCCATTTTCTCCACCCTTTCCCAACCTCCAAAACCACACCTGTTGGTGTTGTGTACCCTAAAGTGCTTTTCCAGGGGACTTTCAGACAGGGGCTTAATATTGTAAAGAGCCATTCATATATCACAAATATACTGTTGGCAAAGGTGCTTTTTTTAAATGTATCAGATTTTTCTCAGACAGGGTAAATCCAGATTAAATGTGGGGGGAATGTGTTCTGGCTTTTTGATGCCAATGACATTGTTTGGATATTGCAAAAAATGTGCATGTGTGAGAATAGTCATTACTTTTGCATTATAATCATAGCCATTCCTTCCCTCCTTTATCAGAACTATGTGCTTGGAGGGGCCAGAAATGCAATGAACTAACTTAAATCATTTTGGCAGAGAAAGAAACCAATAGGGACTTGTAAACAGTGAGGAACAGTATTTGTAGGCAAATAGTTAGGATGCTATTCATCTGGTGTGGTAGCTTCTCCATAGCTTTCTTCTCCTTGAAATAATGATTTGGGGTTTTTTTTATTGTGATGGGATTAACAGATGGGTGAAAAGTATGCCTGCATCTTTGTATTGTTTTATTTTGAAACCTTTCTTTTGAACCTTAGTGAAAGGTTCGTGGTCCTGCTGGACTCCTTGGTCTCAGTGCTCAGCAACTTGTGGAGGAGGGCACTACCAGCGCACCCGAACCTGCACCAACCCAGCGCCCTCTAATGGGGAGGATATCTGCATTGGACTGCACACTGAGGAAGCACTGTGCAACACACACTTGTGTGAAGGTAGCCCTGTTGTTGTTATTCTGTATAATGCCATCATTTTTGTATTTATGTTCTTTTAAAAAATATGTTTTCATAATGCATTTGAGATTTCAGGACTGATGTAATTCTTCTGTTGTTCTTCAAATGTAATTTTGAAATAAATTAATAAATAGAGATAGCTAGCTAGCTAGCTAGCTAGCTAGCTAGCTAGCTAGCTAGATAGATAGATAGAGGTGAAACTAGAATATAGTGGAAAAGTTCATTTATTTCAGTAATTCAACTTAAAAGGTGAAACTAATATATGAGATAGACTCATGACATGCAAAGCGAGATATGTCAAGCCTTTATTTGTTATAATTGTGATGATTATGGAGTACAGCTGATGAAAACCCCAAATGAACAATCTCAGAAAAGGTGCAGTAGCTATTCAATCCGTAACACCTGCAATGGGTTCCTGAGCCTTTAAATGGTCTCTCAGTCTGGTTCAGTAGGAAGCACAATCATGGGGAAGGCTGCTGACCTGACAGTTGTGCAGAAAGCCGTCATTGAGACCCTCCATAAGGAGGGAAAGCCTCAAAAGGTAATTGCAGAAGAAGTTGGATGTTCCCAAAGTGCTGTATCGAAGCACATTAATGGGAAGTTATGTGGAAGGGGAAAGTGTCGAAGACAAAGGTGCACAAGCAGCAGGGATGACCGCAGCCTGGAGAGGATTGTCAGGAAAAAACCATTCAAATGTGTTGGGGACTTTCACAAGGAGTGGACTGAGGCTGGAGTTAGTGCATCAAGAGCCACCACACACAGACGGATCTTGGAGATGGGCTTCAAATGTCGTATTCCTTTTGTCAAGCCGCTCCTGAACAAGAAACAACGTCAGAAGCGTCTTACCTGGGCTAAAGAAAAAAAGAACTGGTCTGTTGCTCAGTGGTCCCAAGGCCTCTTTTCTGATGAGAGCAACTTCTGCATCTCATTTGGAAATTAGTTTCACCTTTTAAGTTGAATTACTGAAATAAATGAACTTTTCCACGATATTCTAATTTTTCGACTTTCACCTGTCTGTCTGTTCCCAAACAATAGCTCGGCTGAGAAGACGGTTGCAGAGCATTTTTCCAAGTTCTGAATCACAGAACTAGACAACTGGTTTTGTCATTTTTCAATCTACTTTATGCTTCTCAAAACAGACTTCCCCTGTTCATGGGTATTTGACATTATTTCTAAATGCTCAGTTGGGTTTCCATATTCAGAAACTATGTGACCTTTTGTCCTTTGTTTGCCCTCATGTTTTTTTCTTGGTTTGACATTGTGATCATCCCACATGCTTAAGTCTTATCTCTCATTCTTAAGGAGGCTGGTCCGAATGGTCTGAATGGAGCTTGTGTAACGAAGATGGGATCCAGTATCGTAGTCGTTACTGTGAAATCCACAATCCAGGACCTTCCCAATGTGCTGGGAACAGCACACAATACCAGGACTGCTTGTACAATGAGATCCCAGGTGGGTGCAACTTCGCATGCTAAATGAGCAAGGAAAGGGCTCCACTAATTGCTGAGATGGATGCCTTACTAAAAAGAACTGATTGCCACTTTTAATATTGATAGGATTGTGTTTTGTAAGGCAGTGAGTATATTGAATGCTGCCTAGTATTCCATTAGTTCAGTTATGCAAGGAGAAGGCATCCTGCAGAAGGAAAGAGATTCAGGAGGATTTTTAGGATCCCATGCGTGGAAATGAAATGGCAGTAACTTTGGTGTAGCTATAGTCTATTTAGAATTATAGCTAACCTCCATCTAGGGATGGGAAGGATTCTGTGACTAATAGATCTTATATAATCAGGGAGTTTTGTATTCTGCACCACAAACAGACACATCCTTAGATAGCAAGGTCGTCTGTCTGTGTCATACATTGGTCAAAATATTATTTAATTGGATCATATGGTATTCACATTTATTCAGGTATTTTTTGAGCACAATTTAAGTGCCTCATTTGAGTCTTTTTTTATATCTCTATTTATATTTCTGTAATTTGCACAGTTCTTGCCAGAATTAAACAGTTCTAAGGACGCTTATTGTGTTGTATTTGGATAGTTTGCAATCCAGACAATTTTCTCATGCAATAGAGAGTATGTTCTTCTTAAAACTTTTTTTCACTATATTACATTCTGTGTTTTTTGCCAAAGCTCTGGGAGGCCCTCCATTTGCTGCAGAGATTAACTTGCCTTGCATTGAGCAAAGGGATTTTAATTGCCTGCACAATGTCGCAGATGACAAAAATGACATTTTTCTCCCCACTGTTTTTCTCTTTGTTTAGTAATCCTGCCAGCCTCAAGCATTGACGAGAGCACGAACTGTGGAGGTAGAGTACAGCTAACTATAGATCTTATTTTTATCTTAACATGACTCCTCTTTTCTGGGAAGCATCAACCCAACCATTAATCTGTGCAGTTCACATCCCGTTGATAGCCTTAATTCCACTGGAGTCCGATTGTCTGAGGGGAGGAAGGGAGGGGAGGAAGTATCTGTGATTCAGTTTTCTGGTATAAGAATTTAATTTGGGGGAGGGAGCATCTCAGAATAATTAATTACCAGGGAGATCACAGTCCTTTCCACTGCAGCTCCTTTTTAAATGGACTGGAAAAGATGAAGAGAGATTCCTCATTTTCCTGAGCGCTTAGTTAATTGTAGAGTTGTCACCGAATTTCATTATAAGCAAAACATTGATACGGGTTCCTGTTCTGGAGAAACTTCCAAAGCTTTTAAGGGGAAGCAAAAAGAATTTTGATAAGACTGGCAAAGTTTCTCAGGCTGGATCCGACACATCCCTTGTTAATTGTATAAATGTTTTAACTTCTTGAGCACTTTTGAATGTAGTGGGTGCTTCTGTGTTTGTCTCTCATTTACCATGTATAAAGGTCTAGGAATGGTGTTTGCCACCCCCAGGAAGATGAGATTTGCACCCAACCACCTTTTGAAGTGAAAGTAGCCTTGGTTGCTACTCTTTTCCGCACAAGCATAAATGAACATACCAAATCTCTCTCTCTCTCTCTCTCTCTCTCTCTCTCTCTCTCTCTCTCTCTCCTCTCTCTCTCTCTCTCTCACACACACACACTACATATACACAACAAGGCATACCTATGTCCTTCCCTTCCAGGGGTTTTCGAGGGTGGAGAGGGGGAGAAATGAATGCACGGGGATTGCTGCAAGTAGTTCACAGTGTAATAAGCTGAGTTTGTACCAGGGTAGCTCATATAATAAGACTGCAGTGAATTCTAAAGTTGTCTCTATGAATGAACCCAATGCAAAATCGATGGCTATCTTGCCATTGGAAACAGGATTAGACAGCCAATGCAAAACCTTGATTACTGGAAAAGCAGTTGCCATGCCACTAATTTTATCTGACTTCTTTAGAGTTCAGGGAATTGCATTTTCTTTGTGCATTTCCTGCAGGTCGCTTGATAGCTAGCAGAGTCTGTTGAAGGGCCAGAAGAGAAAGCAACCTTCCTTGCTTCTCACATTGTGCTTTTTGATACCTTCCATCTTTCTGAATAGGAGAAAAATAGCAGCTTCGCTAACACAAGGCACTTGTTCTGGTACTTTGAAAGTTCAGTTGTAGTAGGGAACTATGGTTAAGAGCAGAATTCTGGCTTTTTCAGCTAATTGTGCAGAGATTACTGAAGCAGATGGAAATGAGCTCCCTGCACTCCTACCGCAGCTCGTTGCAGATCTTGACTTATTAAGCTATAAACATACTGTGCATACCATGCCAATGGGTGATTTAAGCTTTTGTTGCAGCCGTCATGAAACTGATCACCAAATTTCTAGTAGATATAATTGTCAGGAGCAGATTTTGGGTCATCCAAAATCATCATGGTGCTTCAGTGGTTTTGCACAACAGCCCCCACAAGTAAGCAGCTTTCCTGACGAACCGCTTGGACAGCTCTTGGCCTGCGCATTAGTCACTCTCTGTACAAAAAGCATTACAGCAATGACAGAAAAGGCAAAACGCTCCATCGGCAGACCTTTCCATCTAGTGTGTGTGACTGCAGGGGAAGCAATGGAATTAAGACTCCAGTTCCATTAGCAGCACGGTTGGTTTTCTTGTATCCCCATTCCTCCTGCCAGGTGTGTGCCTCAGCTCAGGGTCTCTTTATTAACCTTATATTCATCATTATGCATTGGTATTGATATTTTCACTGCCCTCTTCTGCCATTGCAGTCTTATTTGTTTATATAATGCATGGGGATATTATTTATCCCTTAGCATCTCTGAATATCTGGCAAAGATATAATCATTAGGAATTCAGCCTGCTGCCCTCTCACACGTGAAACAAGGGGGAATCTGAGTTATGGGCAAAACCAGAAACATCAGCCTGCAGATTCATAGAATGCTCATGTTATTCAAATATTTATCCAGGTGCCATGGAGGCACAGCTGAAAGGCAGAGAGACCTTGTAAGGGACAGGACTGAGGATGAATAGTTTGAGGAATCAGCTGCTCAGTACCAGAGCACCAGAGAATTCTTAGCACCTCACTAGCTACAACTCACCTTGGCAAAAGCCATGCTAAAGTGTTACATTGATGCTGAAAGTAGGGCCTAGGAAACCTTATCCTCAAGTGACTTTTCAACTTTATGATTCTTAGAATTTGTCACTGGCTTTTGTTGTTGTTTACTCCTTTGCATTCCTCTTTCTCAGCAGAACATCTCCTTGGTAACCCACTGGAATGGAAGCGTTTTGAAATCTATATGTCAACTTATTTGTGTTGGGGAAAGTTTTATGCACCAGGAACTTTCTTCTTTGAAATCTTTACGGGGTACCTGCATCAGTGGTGTCACTTTGCAGCTGGGGTTCTGCTTTCATTGCTCACCAAGAAACCAAGCCAGGCAATATTCAGTGTCATCCCTTGTTCTTGCTGCCTCCTGTTTTTTCTCCCAGGAGGCTCCCTTTCCGTGGCTAGTGGAGAGAGTATCAGCAAGAGCACATGCAGGCTTTCAGAGATGGCTGGAGAAGCGGAAGCTGATCAGAGACCAAAAAACCAGGCCAGGGTGGGAGGGTGGAGAACCCTATATCCTTAGCAGCCAGCATACATTGGAGGCAGCCAGGGGGGTGGCTTGTGCAACACCAAGCAGGTCCCCTGCCTTGACTGCCCTGAGCAGAGGTCTCATAGAAAAAGCAATGAGCTCTCCTCCTTCTCGGTGGTGGCAGCATTTTGCAGGCTTCCATTCAGTGCTAGCATGAGTGCTCAGCATCCTTGGGCTTCCAGAGTCCCAGAGCCCTGAAATGGCTACTGCTGAAGCCTGTTCTAGGCCCCCTTTAAAAATACCTATTTTTCATCTGAGCACCTAGCAATCACATTTGTGTCCCTGACACTCTGGGGGCATTGTGGAAATTTTAATGGCAGTTAGATGTATCTGCTCAGAATCCTGCCACTACTCCCTGTCACCCACTGCCAGGTAAATCCCCTGACAGAGGAGGGGCCCACCCAAGAGCACTTTGCCAAGAACCTCCTCAAATAGGGAACCAGCCTAGACCTGCCACACCTTATCAGCCACTTCCACTTATTCATTCCTTGTGCATTTTAGGTAGGTCAGAAGGCCTTCCTTTCTTCTGATTTGAGAAATTCTGAGTTTACCACCCAGCTTCCGTGACGTGCACATTCTTTGGAACCTGTTGCTGTGTATTGTTTGTATACCTCATTTCTCTGCCTGTCAGCTTAATGTTTAGTTTCAGTATCAATTGGAGGAGAAAGGAATAGCTTTAAGAAAGCAGCGTATGATGCCACTGAAGCAGAACTGTGATGAGCAGACTTGATAGTAAGGGAAGGAAGCGTCTGTTAGTGGGTGTTACCATGCAAGACACTGGCTTCTTTCAGGAACACATTTTTCCTTATGCCTAGGAAACAGAAAATCACCCTCTTGAGTGGTTTATTGTTGTTGAAAGTGTTTTTGTTCTTGCTTATGTCTCTAACCACAGCATCTCCTACCACACTTTCTTCTCTAGGTTTCAGCCTCATCCACCTAATTGCCACAGGGGTCTCCTGCTTCTTTGGCTCTAGCCTCTTAACCTTTGTCATCTATGTGTACTGCCAGCGTTGCCAGAGGCAATCTCAGGAGTCAACTGTTATCCATCCCACCACTCCCAATCATCTCCATTACAAAGGCAACACAACTCCCAAGAATGAGAAATACACACCTATGGAATTCAAGGTAAGAGGCTTCATCTGCCCAAAGGTCTGTGGTATACACTGAATTCATTTGCAGCGCATCCCAGTGGCTCATACATAACCTTTAGTACAGTTTGCTTCAGCAAGTTTTCCCAGCACACTTAAGAGCTGAGCTACAATGATCAGCTGAAACAGGTGGGTAGGTAACTTTGCCATCTCTTTGACATGCAGGGAATTATGCGGAAGCACTGGAATTGTTCTGCACAGCAGGAACTTTACCACGTGGTTCTTCTGATTGTGTAGCTGGGTTCAAGCCTCAATGCAAAGAGCAGTGGTTGAAACTAAGTGATGTTTTCTTGCTGTGGTTGACTAGCCTGTTCTCCATCACTGAGTGAGCTTGCTTTCTCCATCACCTTCATTGCAAACATATGCTAGGTAACATTACTAAGACATGTTTCTGAAGGGCCATGGTGTATCAATATTTAAATTGTGGAGTTAAGCCCAGCATCCTACTGAAGGTTCAGGATTTAGATTTGGAACCATTGGGCTGTGCTCTGCTATGTTTGCATATATTTTTACATACATAATATTGTTTTCCTATCCTCTCTCATGGCCCATCCAAATTTTCTCCCATGTTGCTTTTCAGAAGGGATCAAATAATAGCTACATTTGTACATTTCTTGTTTTTTATTTATTGAATTTCCATGCAGCCCGTCATCCAATGATGACATGACGGTATACAACGGTTTTGTTGTATAAAACAACAAAAACACATAACAAGAAACGAAGCAATAACCCCCCCACACCCACAGTTTAAAAGGCCATAGATTGTTATGATGATGTCCACGTAAAACACCACCCTTTTCTGACCACATTCTTTGCTTACTTAGAAGGCCTATCCAAAAGAGAGTTATCTCCAGAGTGTATGGGTTGCCTTGGCAACCTCTTTTTCAATAGAAATCTGGCATTTCTGTTATCAAGAAATGAACCTGACAAGCTAGCAAGTATCCCAGTAGTAATTAACACATAATAAAGCACCCAGCATCTGTAATCAACAAAGTAACTTGTAGGCAGGGGGAAATACCTCTTAAAAGCAATTAATTAACTTGCAGAGAGCAAGAGCAGAAAGATTGCTATACATAGTTTTAAAAACAGGCAGCAGGTACAGAAAGTGGAGCAGGTTGCAATTAGGCCACTCATTGGATTCAGAGCTTCCTTGGCAAATAAGGCTTCCAAATGGCCCTGGTGATAAAGAAAAAGGAAGACCGTTTTTAGGGATTTCTCAATTAGTGCCACTGCATTGAAATTTTTTTAAAAAAATGTCCTTCAGAGCTGAAATAGAGGTTTTGGCAACCGGAAGCAACCCTTCATCTTATCAACCTGTTTGTTTTTTGGACCCTGTTAGCTAAATTCTTCAGAAGCAGCTTACCTGACCTGCAGCTGCCAAATTCCAAATGAAAAATTTACCGACTGCCAACAAACAAATGGGGATAGATCACCCAGGCCTACCCACTTCTCTCAGGCCGTGTGCGGCAGTTCATTGATGGAGCTCCCTTGCCTACAGAGATGTACTCTTCACCTGTGTGGAAGGGGTCAACTCTGCATTTGAAGAACTGCCTCTTTCTCTCAAGTGAGAGTTTCCTCCTCTCCTTATTGACAGTGGTGTCACAGGCAGTTAACCCTTGATAATCCTAAATCCAGCTCTGTTGCATCAATAATTATTTTGAAGTCTAGATTAACAAGCTACATGCCCAACAGACGTCTGGAGAAATAACAAGACCTTATTATTTCCAGAGCTGCACTGGCTAAGTTGGCCTTCCTTATCGGTGACAGTTTCTTTCTGAGATGTAAGGAATCACCCGTTTTGCTTCCTCACATAGTTTCTTGCTTGTTTTCTGAGGAAAAAGGTTAATTTTCAAGGGAAGCTTAAATCTCCTAATATTAGGACAAAATTGTGTTCCAGAAATGGTTCAATGCACATTTTTGGTGATGTGGATCTTGGTGGATGAGAAAGTATGTGTCAAAAGATCTGGAATCAATGAACAGCAATTTTCTCTTCACAAAAAAATGAAATGCATGAAGCTAAGAAATTTAAACCATGAGGTATACTTAGTTAGGGAAATTTAGAGGTCTCCTCTAACAAATTCAGAGGAATCCTATAGTACAACCTCCCTAGGACTGTATCCCTTCAAAGTGTGGATGGGAGATTTTATGACTGCATGCTCCCCATTTCTAAAACTTCTCTAACATAAGTGAAGTTTATGTTATGGCTAAGCTAAAGAATGCAGAACAATTAGTGTGTCACAGTTCTTTAACACAGGATCTCTAACTGTACTAAAAATAGTCACCTAGGAAATGCCCTGGATTCAGTCTGCAGTATTTCAAGGTAGAGCTTTGAATATCCCTGATTAAAATCCTGTGGAGCCACTGGCAGTCTGTGCAGACCAAGGGTAGGTAATGTGGTGCCTTCCAGTTGGTGGATGGCCCCACTAGACACCCTATATTCCCTGAACATTGGTCATTCTGTTGGAGTCCAAAATACCTGGAGGGCCCCTACATTAGGCAATTTGCACTGAAGGCAAGCAATGTGGGCTTCATATGCCCATGTAGCAGAAGAGCATGGCATTCCAACAACGTGTGCAAACCATGTAACCAAACAGCTCCTACGTACCCTCTCCCCTGTTGCTTATTTCTTTTTCATTAAAATAGTGAATGCGGTAACATCTGTAGGGCACCGTGTTGGCTGTCCATGGTGTCAACAGTACTGAGTAACATGGACCAATAGTCTGACTCTGTTAAAGGCAGCTTCCTAGCTGTGTGTGCCATGAAGCCTATGCTTTGTGTTCTCCAGGTGAGCCTGCTGCCCTCAGGTGCCTTGTCAGTGTTGAAATAAGATTCAGCTGCCACTCAAGCCAGCTTTGTTGTGTAGAAATGGGGACCACCAAATTGTCCTCCTGCTCAAGCAGCAAAATGTGTTGGGCCAGCCCTGTTCTATGGGCTTGCATGCTAGACTTAACTTGATGTCCGGACTGGCTCAGTTGCTTATTTGTGACTCTCCACCTCATAAACCAGGCCTCAGGAATTTGACTCTTTGAAGTTCTCAAGAATCCTGAATACATGTGTCTATGTTCATCCATTGTCTTTGCACACTAAGAAGCCCATCTGGTTTGTGGGTGCAGTTGCAATATAGATGGTGAAGGGCAGGGAGATACTCATTCTTACTTACTTAAAGTAAACTCAAGAGATGCTTTGCTCCTTGTAAAATTATTTTGCCTGATAAAAGCAAAAAAAAAAAAAAAAAAGTTTTGGAAGATTGCATTGGCAGAAAGTTGGAGGAGGGTTAATAAGAAAGCACTTTTGTTAAGTGCAAGTCAGCATGAACTTGTAGAAGGTAAATCATGTCTCACAAATTAGATTCTTCCCCTCCCCTGCTTCTCTTTTCTCCCGCCCCTTTCCATTCTTTTGGCTAATTAAATAAATATTGATCTTTACAGAAAGGAAAACACAATCTGGATCCTACTGTAAGTTTCTGATTGTTTCATTAATTTGAGGTATTTTCTTGGTCCCGAAATCATTCATCCCCTTCCACCCACCAACCCAGTAAGGTCATTCCTGTATAGGAAGGGGTCTTTAAGCATTTGATTCAGTGCTATGCAGAAGCATCATAGTGGTAAGAATCCCTGACCTCAGATTTTGTCATGTACATTAGCTAGATAAGGTGGGGGTGGAGACATACGGAGTTGACAGATAGGTAGTAGAGAATGGGCTAAGGAAGACTCAGAGGGCAGTAAAGGGGCAGTTTAGTGTGGTCCCTTCCAACTCTACAATTCTATGATTCTAAATGAAGCTCAGCAAAGGAGTTGCTGAAGAAGTGGATCCTTAGAAGAGAAAGAAATGGCTTATTTAACAGAGGGGTTAAGACTGTTCTATCTATAGGGAACCACATGGTAGAAACCACAGAGACAGACACACATTGGACTTCGAGGCAATTGAGATTGTCTAAAAAACACAGAGGAGCGAAAAGGCAATTAGGAAGAGGACCCCATCTATTGGTTTTATACCTTTCAGAGAATTCTGGAAATGGTAGTTTCATGCTGTGATTTATAAGAGATCTCCCACACCCAGTGGCGTAGCGTGGGTTGTCAGCACCCGGGGCAAGGCAAGTAATTTGCGCCCCCTAACCCGTGGATTTGTGCCCCCTAACCCGTGGATTTGTGCCCCCTAACCTGTGGATTTGCCCTAACCCCAGATGTTGCGCCCGGGGCGGCCGGCCCCCCCTGCACCCCCCACGCTACGCCACTGCCCACACCACCACCAATCCCACATCAGGTGTACAATTTTCAGGGAAGAGGGACTGTAAAGTCTGTTTAAGTCTACAAAATGGATATGACCAGGTGTTGGGGCAGGGAGATTTCAAGGTGGATCTGACCCTTAGACCTGACACTGTTTTGAACAATGGAATCTGCTGTGTTTGGTGAGGTGAGCGCCTGCCGGCAAGGCAAGATAAAGCTCGTGTTCTGTGCTTGATGTGCCAAAAATTGTAATGCGTTGTTTGTTACAACTTACAGCGAGGATGTTGTTGTCTCACACAGTAATCGGGAAGGCACAACAGGTTAGAAAATGGGAGATGGAATGTTATCCAGAATTTCCTGGAGCTCTGCCATTCCTTCTATTCTAAATGAACCAAAGTGGTGGTCAGACAGGGCACCCCTAACCCTTCTGACATAGTGGGAAGGGGCGCAGAGGGTTAACAATCAATGGTCTATGATGATACAGAGGTTTCCAAAGCCATCTCTAGTATTTTATTTTTGTTTCTTCAAACCTCCCTGTTCAAAAGCTGTGCTTTAGCCACAGCATATTTCATCTGTGTTTTAACCACAGCATATTTCAAAGAAAGCAAGATCTAATGACAAGGAGGTGGGACCTGCATGAGGGTGATTCGGGCATTCAAGTACATATGGATGAGATGTAAATGCTGTTGATGGCAGTAACCCATCGATCATTTCACTGATAACCTGCCAAGACACTGATGATTCAGAGAGAGGGGGGGGGGATATCTTCTGCCTGCTTTGTGCAGAATATTCTGGGTTCTGCTGTCAGATCTTTTAGCCAAGGTTGTGGGCGAATATTTCAAGTCATCTAATCAGCCATTCATGTTCCATTAATTAGCAATAGCTTCTACAGTCCTTTGATGGTGTTGTGTTCTGTTCAGCACGAATGCATATTGTAATAGGAGTTGTTTACATCATGCATTAGGTTGCAGCTCCTTACACCATTCCCTGCTCAGCCAGGTTGTTTGGGCTGTAATAGCGCACGCTATTAAAACATAAGCACCTGCTGTTTTAGATACTGCGCTTCCAAGTGAGAGTTCCAAAAGGGCCATACACACAAGCAAGGGTTATCAGTCTGCTGGTAATCATGATTGTAATGATCCATGGTATGAGGAAGGGGATTTTCTGTCCTGCCTATATATTGGCTGATCACGGTACTCACGAGTTGCCAACCAGCTGAGTGAGGAAAAGACACCCCCCCCCCCATGCAGCCCCAAGGGCAAAATTATGTGTGAGGGCTCTCCTAAATTTAATTCTGCTGAGTATGCAAGTAGGCTTCACATGCAGGAATCTGGGATTTCTGCACTAAAAGCACAAAGAATGTTAAAAAATTCCCCAAACTGCAATAAATATAAATGAACAAGAAGATAGCTTGACCAGACACCTTTCTCCCCTCGTGCAGATGTTCTAGGTTCAATACATGGCATCTTGACGTAAAATATATTTTGGTTGCAGGTCTGGGACCTATGCCCAAGATGTAACAGAGCTGTAACCATTCAGAGTAAACCAGCCTTCCCCAACCTAGTGTTCTCCAGATGTTTTGGAGTGTAACTCTCACCACTGGCTGTGCTAAGGGAGGCTGGTGGGAGTTGGGAGTCTCCAGCTACTGGAAGGGCAGGCTGGAGCAGACAGTACTGTACTAAATCGTTGTCTGAGATTATAAAGTGGCTTCTTATCTTCTTAAGATGTGACCTACTCAATCAGGAATGGGGGTCCATCTAATCCAAAATCCTTTACCAACAGTGGTTAGCAGGAAGCCTCCAAACAATGGCAATGGTCCTCCTCTGTTGTTTGCTCCACAGCAAACCAAACCAGAGCATCTCTAGACCCGAGGATACCATATAGCAACCATGAGAAATACAGTCCTGATTGGCACATCACGCTAAGCCAAACCATAACATAGCAAGTATGAGCAAGCTCCCAGGGAGGAGCTTGTAGTCTTCCCCAGTCATCCAAATCTCGACTCATAGTTCAGCACTTTTTCAAGCCTATCCATGAGCTGTAACCAAGGTTTGTTCATGGTTTACAGCTAGTTTGTGGCTAGTCTTAAGAGAGCTAGATCATGAGTGGAGAACAATGTGGTAAACGTCAGCTGAGCTCAGTGCAGCACATCAGAGAGAGAAAAAGGACCAAGGAGAATGTAGAATTATACAGAATATTTATGGTATCACATCAGACTTGTAAACAAAAGATGAATGGCCAAACTGGCTCAAAACTCAGATACAGGTCCCAAGCTGTTCAAGACAAGAGACTTGTCCTTTGCTGCCCTTGCCTCTGCTGCCAGTGCCAGCCACATGCCCAGAGAAAAGAGAGCTTGGCAGGAGGAGGAAGGTGTCCTTTGGAAGCGGATCAGGAGCAACAGGCCCAGTCATATAGGGCTGCAAGGAAAGGGAATGTCGTAGATTGTGGGCCAGGCAGGGTTATAGTGAAGAAAAAGACCCCAATAAAAGGGGATGGTTGGAGCCTAGAACCACTGGTGCTTGGACATGCCACAATGAATGGGTGGCTCTTGGTGACGAGGGAATGAAGCAATAGGAAGTGTGTTTGTGTGTGAGGGAGGGAGGGAGGGAGGATTTGCAAAATACAGCCTTGTAACTTCCAGTTACAGGAATTATTTCAGGTTGCAGAGAGATTTCCACAATATAGCCTTCCTTCTGTCAACAGAAAGAAAGCCGGTTTCATCAGTCTGGCGCAGTACCCTTGGTGAAAGGGATATTGAATCGTGTGATATGTGGTTCATTAACCACCCAGAGATATACACCTAGATGCTGTAGGGAAAATGTCAGTGCTGGAGACTGGGAAACAGAGCCTCTGCTCTCCTCCCATCCCCTGAAGAATAATAATTTCAGATGAAGCAGCAATCTTAAAAAAAAATCGGAGGACCTTCCAGCTGTGAAATGAGAAATAAAACTAGAAGGGGGATGTGATGTTCCAAAGCACTGCCTGACTTCTCAATGTCTTGTTCCCTTGTGGATGGTCATTTTTACTGCTGCTGAAAATAACACTTGCGGGGTCCAGGGAGGCAGAGATAGCATAGAAGACTTTGAACCACCTTTCCTTTCCCAGGAGGTGTTTGCAGCTGGGCTAGAAACGGGCTTGTGGAGTTTTTTTTACCCTTCTATCCCTTGGAAAGCGCAAGATGGCAATCTCCTATCTTTTAATTTGATAGGTTGCTCTTTCACTTTTACTGGCTGTTTTCTTTCTTCACCCTTGATTCCCATGTGTGGGCTGGCAGAAGCAGTGATACAGCCACAGCAAGAACCTCCTTCCTGTAGTGACCCTTCTGTGGTACATCGTTTGAAACTGCAGCATCAATCTGTTTACAGTTTAGCCATCAGTCAGAAGCTGGATGAATTGCAGCAGTCTGGAAAGTTAGTAACGGTTTCTCCTTGAGACCCATCTCTTCACCGTGTGGCTTTAAAATTGAGACTCTTGGCTAGATTAGCAAATCATTTATTCCATCCCCTCAACCCTCCTCCTCCTCCCCCGGAAAAAAAGCGAAATGCACATTTTGGTTCTTATGATTTTCATGTGTACCAAAGCCTTTCCCCCCACCTTCCGGCATTTAAGAATGTTTGCCGCTTGAGTGGCAAAGCACATGTTTTCAGTGGGCAGAGTCTGATATGAAAGGGAATGGTTTGCAGGTGGGAAACAGCATTATTTTTATTGTATTATCCCGCAGCTCTAAATATCACTTCAAGGGATGCTTGATTTACATAATGCCTGCTAGGAAGAGAAAGCAAGGAGGCTTACTGAGGAGGAACAAAAAGGATTTAGCAGTACAGCTTAGCTGAAAGCTATTAGTCTCTTCCCCTGACCCTCTTTAATTCATTGGGTCGAGTCAAATTGAGCAGTCAGCCATGCTCAGGAGGTGTGGCTCTCATGCAGTGAAGATTACACCGGCAGAGCAATGATGCATCTTACAGAGGTGTCATTACCTTATGGCGGCAGCGGCAGCAGCAAGCCTGGCAGGCTTGTCACATTCGTCTTATTTAAGATCAGTGGATGCTGCCACTTAAGGGTTTGAATGTTTGCCTCTGTCAAATTTATGTGGAATATTAGCAGCCATTCACTAGCTCTGAATCTTTGCTGTCTGCTGTGCTGCAGTATAAAGTCGGGAGTGTGTTGTTGCTGTTGTTGGGACTTTCCAAGCAAAACCTGCCTTTGGTTTTGACCACTTGTAGTGCAGGCCCTTTTGTTATCTTGAGGTGGGATATAAGGCTCCCCACAATCACACACAAACACACAATTGATAGGCCCCACTGTTACATGTTCCCTCATCCTCTCCTCTCTTTCCCCCGCTTTTCATTCCAGTCTGGGTTTTGTATCATATGGGAAGGCTTCAAAGCCCCCCAACCCTTGTTTGACCAGAGTTGGTACAATCATAGAATTGTAGAGTTGGAAAGGATCCTGGGAGTCACCTAGTTCAACCCCCTTTCAATGTGGGAATCTCAACTAAAGCATCCAAGACAGATGGCCATCCAACCTCTGCTTAAGAACCTCCAGTAAAGGAGAGTCCACAACCACCTGAGGGAGTCCGCTCCACTGACTACACAGAAAAATACAGTAGATGTTGTTATGACCAGTGAGGTGGCTTGCAAGGTCTTTAGGTGGCAGGAATGGAAGTGGAAGAGTGGGATGCTCAGTCAGTATCATGCAAGCACATGGCTGCTGAGTGAATGATAGTCTCTATTGTATATTGTGGAGATCTGGAGGCAATCCGTATGCATCTGACTGTGCAGGAAAAACAAAAAACACCTTTGATTTTTGTTTCTTTTATTGTGGAACACTTGAGATCAATGTGTAAAACAGCCCTTCCATGCATAGAAGACTCATTCACACACAGAAAGGCACTTTTGGGTTTAACCCACTTTCCATCTGTCTAAAAGCTTCATTGTGTCTGGTGTAGCAGTGGGCAGAAGGTAGATCTGTATCTACTGGTAGATCTGGGTGATTTCAAGATCACCAATTTCTGTTGTTCTTCCTAAATGATACTCTTGAAATGAAGAAAGGAGGAGTGTCATTGTTGCAGGTGGTTGTGGCGGGGTTGCCATCAGGAATAAACCTTTGTGAAGAACTTTCAGTGCTGGCAAAACAAATGCCTTGGGCTCAGAATTCCTCGATTCTACATGCGTCCTCTGCAGCTGGCTCCGGTTCATGGGTTCCAGTAAAACACAAAGTCACTCCTGCAGCCACGAAATCTGCCCACCCCTGTTCTAGTGTGACGGGGTGCTTTATAAGGAAAGATAATTGTACCTGATGCTGTAGACTTGCTGGTGCTCAAGTGGTTTTTGACTAGGTCAGTGACCTGGTTAAGAGATCACCAAGAGCTACATTTGAGGTCAGAAGAGGGCAAGATACTGTCTGTTTCATTTGTAATAGCCACATCAAGATTATGGAATTATATATTTTTAATCCTTTGCAAAGATGCTGTTTTTCACTGTTTCTTTTTCTGAATGTGTTCAAACGTGACAGACTTCTTTTCCCGGGCACAGAAAAATATATCTGCCCAGCAGATAGATTAAACATGAGCTAGAAAAAGATAAAGAGTGTGTTGAAATGACAGTGAATTTTTACATCAGCTTTTGGTGGTGCCATTGAAAGGAATTAATTAATAAATGCCCAGCAAAGGAAGGGGGGGGGGGGGAGAATAAGAAATCCCTTATTTAAACATCAGTAATTAAAATGACACCTACATCCCACCTCCATTTTTCCTCCATGCTGTTGACAACTACTTGTAACTTTGTTGGTTGTTAATTTTCTTCAGCCATCCTTTTCCCCTCAAATGTGACCATGCCTTGTTACTTACACTGTAGCTTACAGAAGTGACACACTTAATATCGGGGGGTCCAAACCTGGATATCTACCAGTGGAGATGGAGATCAGGTAAATGTGCACCTGCTCTTCCAAAGCAAAAGAGAAATGCCCTTTTGGTTTACTCTTGGGAGGGAGCTGGTGTGAAACATGTAGACGGGACCCCAGTCTCAGTTGCACAGTGGCGGGTGATGGAGATGGTGGTGACGATCATCAAACATCATGTCACCAATATGGGAAAGTCATGTCTGCAAATCTGGAGAAACCCATAGATCTTAGTTTGCAGTAGTGGCTTGGCTCAGATTGCCCAAAACACTGGCAAAGCCAGGAGGAGTTGTGGCCCTATCCACAGAAAGGTCTCTGTAGAGAGCTACAAAATACTTAAGACGACACCTTAGAAGAGGGAAGGTACTAATATAAAATTGCGTTAGAAAATGGAATATGTGAGCTTTTTGGACAAGGGAGGGAAAAGAATGTCTCTATAAATTTCTCTGTTTTTCCCCCACAGACACTTAACAAGAACAATTTAATACCAGATGACAGGACCAACTTCTATCCTTTGCAGCAAACAAATGTGTACACAACCACCTATTACCCCAGTACACTGAATAAGTATGACTACAGGCCTGAGGCCTCCCCTGGAAGGACCTTTACCAACAGCTGATGATGGACACCAAGAACTGGATCGCTTCCTTTATGATTTTTATTTTTTAAATTGAGTTTATGGACCAAATATTGGCCCAGTCTCTAGATGTAAATATTATACAGTGGGCCTTTTATTTTCTTTTTTATCAGTGGTCTTACTTTTGAGTAGTACATCTCCTTAAGTGGACCCACTGCTTATGGACAATGGACCATCTTGCCTAAGATTTTTTGAGGAGTCCTCAGCTAGAGACATCGCATACTGCTATGGATATTTATGGCTGGAGATGCCTTTGTGTCTGATGCCATGACAGTCCAAGAACCAACCATTATGTGCTAACTTTGTGTGGAACGGTACTTGGCTACCCAGCAGCGCTTCAGAAACTCAGTGGACATGGGAGACAAATGCCTTCAATGCGCTGAGATGCGTCCTTCATAAGCCTACAGGTTAATGGTAGTATGAATGTCATCCACAAGAGAAGCCTTATCGAACATTGTGCTCAAGATTCTGGTGTTTAGGTTTGGGGGTTGATCAGTGTGTCATCACCATTTCCTGCGACACGTTGAAATAATATGCAGCCTTCAGTGGAAAAAAATTCTAGTGAGATAAACAGAACAAAGATAAGGTACTTCACGCAAAACTAGCATTTTGAAACATTTCCAGCCATAGTTTTGAGGGAAATGTAGGATGACATTACCTGAAGTATAGGTTTGGGTGCTTGAAGCATGGGCTCTGGGTAGAAGAGAATTTATCCCACTGGGGAAAATATGATGAGTGGAACAAGAGCCATGGAATATCTTGATTTTGGAAGGGGTGGGGCAACTATTTTCTTTTAACTTTGATTGTGGTAGTCTCTTAAGGAGCTGCTAGATTGATGGCCTTGCTGTCCTTGTTGAAATCACCAAGCTTTGTGCTAATGCTGATTTTATTTTTTATAATTTTTTATTCACTTGGGGGAAAAATGTTTTGAGTTCAGTTTGTCTCTGAAGAATGTCTTCATAGCATAGTCTAACCCATAAAGCCTACTGCAGATTCCTTCAGTGTCTTCCAGCTAGTACTTCTCCATGGGAGTACAATGTGCACCATCAGTTGACAGTGTCCTTCTGTGTCTGAGCAAGAAGAAGAAAAAGTAATTCTGCTTCGGTAAAGGTAAAAATGGGGTCTGTAGCCTTTTCAAATAATAATAATCCAGTCCAGTTTTGAATGTTATTCTTTGTATATATGTGATTGTGTTAGACCAGTGCAGAAGCCATGTCGTCTTTGGACAGGTGATTGTCTGACATTCATGTCTAGCCAATGCACACCACGCTTTAATGGACATTCCCAGTGTGTCTGGCAACGTGAGCGAGTTTGCCATTGTTGTTCAGCATAACTCCTGGTGCTAAGAGATGGAGACTGCCACAATGCAGAGCATGTAATAAGAGTCCCGGCATGAATGATGAACAATTCCAGAGCTTGGGGATTCTCCTCCATATCTTCTTTCAGCAATGACCATATCTATTTGCAGTTGCTGGCTTGACATTTGTCCAAGCCGTTTGTTTTAGATTCAGGTTCACTGTCTGGCAGCCAGAACTGTGCTCATTACTGTTGCCACCTTTAAAACACATTTTGGACATATAATCTGAATGATGGCACAGTCGAGACCATTAACACAGGCAAGACATGCAAACCGGTCAGTGGCTCTGTGTTCATGATGCAAAATGGCTAGTTTGAATAGGAAGAGCAATCCAGTGCTGATGCCAACACCTGATGTTACCTTATGCAACCACATATCATAAAACATTGGTGCCTAAATTGTGAATGGTATCAGTGGCTGCAGTAGTCTGGATGGATGCATGGGCTGTAGAATTTTTTGGGGATTTAGATATGCAACCTGCTGGGGTTTTGTTTTGGTTTTTGCTGTTTGCTTCCATGTGCCCATGACTGAGAACTTGATCAAATTTCTACAGACTCTAATCCAGACTCTTCTGGGGTTTCTGTTGCACACATGAGGCTCTTTTGAGTGCAGAACATCCCATTCACCTGACAAAAGAAAGCTGCTGCACATGCAGATTTGTGTTTTCCACCGAAATTATTGGGACACTTGCTCGTAGTTGAGCTCCATCTGAGCCTCTATATTGTGTAAGAAATGGCTGGATCAGTGTCACTGTTTCAGAGGGTGCTGCAAAATTGTAATTTATTTTGCAACAGTTCTTAAAAAGGTATATATGCAAATGAATTAAACCTTTCGTTCACTCTTTTTTTGCCATAAAATAAGCCAGATCTATTTTTCAGTTAGATAAAGACTAGAATTTATTTTATTACATAGAATATTTTCCCATTCTGGTTATGCAGCATATCTTTCTTTCTTCAAATGCCAGAAATCAGGGCAGGCTAGGGGAGGGATATTTTTAGTTAGGATATTCCAAATTCATTCTTCCCAGGCATCTGAATGTGAAGAATGACACCCTTTCAAAAATATGAATGGCAATTGCAACGTGGGTGTGCAGATGCCATTTCAACAGAAAGTAGGGTGAATGGGTGGAAAAGAACATCTGAGCTTTTTAACATTCCATTAATGTTTGCATGGCAGTACAATTCTTTAGGGGCAACATCTAATGCAAAATAAGAGCAGTTTCTTATCACATGGCAGGTTAATGACATAGGGCATAGTGACATTCTTGCATCCTAAGTTAATTTAGTGTTTCAGGCACCCAGCTGATAATGTCCATAGTAGAGCGGTCTGATTCTCTGAGGGGTTTTCCAAACACCTGGTATTTATTACACTTGGGGTTGTCATAATGGATGTTGTAGTACACACTGGAAATGTATTTGGTTTGGCAGTGTTGCTTTTGACAGCAGGGCTTAGTCAGCAAGGAAACAAAGCCCCCTCCCAGTGTTTGATGTGGAAACTGAATATGCAAATATTTGGGAATATCCTTCAGAGGAGCAATGCATTTTTGCCATGGGGAAGAGACCCAGCTCTCTTACATCTAGTGGGACACTTTGCACAGCAAGTCTCTTTTGAGACTCATGGGATTTCCTAAACCAGTTCTATGTAGCAGGAGGCAACCATTAAAGTGTCATCAAGTTGCATGCAACCTCAGAGATGCTGTGAGGACTGTGCCCAAATTCTGTACAGTCAAGTGCTACAAAGGATCTCTCATTCACTTTTTGTTTTACTTTTTTTTAAACCACCTTTATAAGCTTAGGCAACATCTACAAGATTCAGTTGAACAGATTTGAAACTAGGGCTTTCATTTTGAGAGGGATATGTTGAACCCAGGGAGTGGGACAGAGAGCAAAGGACACAGCAGGTTAAGATTCTTTTAGAACGGAGGTTTGAATAATAGCAACTACAAATCCTATTTTACAAATCGTATTTTGGAGGTTGTCCTAACTCTTCACTTTCTCCGGGTGCAGGGAAGAAAATGGCTTTTCGTATTTGGGTAGGAAGATGTTGTTAGCTTTTGATTTCAGAATCATAACCTGTGGTTACTCAAATGTGAGGAACTATCACCCTTGTGTTTTGTCTTTTTGAAAAAAATAATAATAGCTTTTTGCAGGAAAGAAGTATGAGCACTACAGTTGCACTGCTCTTATGCATTCTGATACAGCAGTTTCCTACAAGCTGCCATAGAACTCTCCCTCTCAGAAAAGGGGCAGAAGACATATCTATCGTTTCATAGCTGTGGAGCTGCTGCTGCTGGAAATTGTTAAAACGAATGTGGCTAAACCTTGCTAGCAAGGGAGCTGCACACATCATAGAAGGTGTGCCAGACTTTGGCAAGTCCAGTGTGTGGAGAGTACAAGAGTTGATCTAAGTGAGTAACATTTGCTCATCTTTCCTGCTGCTTATCCCAGTGCCCTCTACTGCCATATGTTTAGACTGATAAAGCAGCAAAGCTTAATCACCATACTATATGGGAGCCCTACACAGATTTGCCTTCTCTTTCTGGCAGCACCAGTTGTGATGCAGTTTCTTGAACCTGATGATGTTTTGCCACTTCTGCCAAACTAGTAGTGCAGCAATTGAATCTGCCCTTTTGGTTTACGATGAGGATTTATATTTTAACAAATATACATTGACTTTATTGCTGCAAAGCTAGTTAAGAACACCCTGCTCTTCAATAATATGCACATTCTAATAGAGAAGGGGGAGAACCTTCTTTATGTTAAAAGTAAACCTTTGAAGAATAATGAGATAATGGCATTGGAAAGAAGGTGATTTGAGTGTTTATTCATCTCTTGCAGTAGCTCACCTAGGACATGAGTTATACATGTGTACCTGCTGCCTTATTTTTTTATTTTATTTTAGAGAATGAACTTAGATGAAGATCTGTGTAGGAAGTGGGTATGATTTGAATCCCTTTGCAGGGCGGGGGTATAATTTAGGATTGCTCCCCCATTCTAGCATTACAAAATCTAATGTTAAGAAAAGATTATATCCAGCAATCAAACTAATTAACTCGGTCCATTTAGTCACACCAAATGTGGGACTTTATTACACAAGCAAAATAAAAATGTAAAGTTCATCATAAAGTCCCCTTACTCAAATCCTGTGTATGTTTATATATTTATAACACATACAAATGGTTTAGAATAATAAAAGCAGCACTTGGACTTGAGGATAGGTTTCAAAGGGGAACCCGAAAGAAAATAACAAAACCTTTTCATAGATGAATGAATTTTGTTGTTCAGTTAAAATTGAGGAGTTGACTTTTGTAGCTAGAACTGTTCATCTTCCCAGCCCACAAAAAATCCATTCCTGTTAAGAATGGCAAAGTAAACAATGTTTGTATTTGCTCATACTTTATGAATAAACAGTCCAAATTGACTTAGTATATTGGTCCTATTGTTTTTAATTATCAATAGAGGTGTGTGTAAGGAAAAACTAAGCTGTAAGTAGGAATAATAATAATAATGATCTGAGCTGGGCTCCTTGAGTTCCAGTTTCATTTATGTATTACAGTAAGCCTGCAACTTTAACTTTTGCACATATATGCCTGGGGGGGGGGGGGGAATTAGAAAGGGAGCAGGGTTCTGGGGAAAATGACTTTAACCATCCCATCCACCATTGAACCCAATGCGTTTTGAGTATATGTGGTTTTGGCTTCAGGCACGATCCCCAGACTGTAACCTCCACACAAGTTGCAGGTTTACTGTACTGCAAAAATCAATTGCTTTCAAATTGGTTAGGTGGTATTGTAGATGCTCTTCTACAGGTAAATAAATACTCTTTCATCTTCTAGGCTACTATTCCAGGTTGAATGTAATGGTGTTAAGGGGCTATAGAGTGAATTTAAGAAAAAATTGGTGACTTCTGACCTTGCGGTTGTTGGGCGCATCCAACTTTACTTTCAGTATTCAGTGCATCCCAAATTTAGCCATCCCTATTTCTTTTTGCAGGACTTCATTTTGTACTTGCTGAAAATGAGTTGAGAGGCAGAAAGAAAAGAGAAAAAGCTACATATATTAGTGGCTGTAGAGAGAGGGACTGGTATAAATGGTACTCAAGTTACATTCCTGATTTTTGAAGAGGTATGAAATGTCCTCAAGCTACAAAATAGGCTGTAGTGCACAGTAGCCTATTCACACAATAAAATTAAATTTTAAGCTCTCACAAGACTATTTTTACTATCATATGCTAAAACTATCCCTCTTGAATTGGTTGTCAGTTATTCCCAGTGGGAAGAAAACTCCCATTGGAGCAAGAGAGAACTTGCATCCCACTGGAAGTAACAGGTGCAATTTTGATCCAAACTACAGGAAGAGTAAACTGGTTAAAGCCCTGTTCCCACAAAAACACACCAGCCCCATCTAGTTTACCCTTGAGTCATCTCTAAGTTGAACTATTCAGGTGATACCTCAAGCTATTTTCTGGGCATTTAAAGAGCTGGACAAATTCTAGAAACCTGCCAAAGTGAGATTCCTTAGGGGTGATCTCTGCTATTTATGCCAGATGTACTTTCCAGGAAACAATGCATTCTAAATTAGCAGCTGTATGTCTGGCTCCTAAGCACATTTGCCTGAAACTGAAACTCCACTATGCATGTGGAACACCGTTCTTGCACAGGTAAGACAGTAGATTTTGTGCATCTTTTGCTGTGGGGTCTCTGGATCAGGAAAGTAAACCTCATTTATTTGAATACAGCTATTTAGAATTGGCTAGCTTTTGTGGCAAGGCACTCGCACTGTCAACATGGAATCAGTGTTTCAATAGCCTAGGTTGCAATACGATAAAAGTTGTTTTCCTGCTTCTTTGTTACCTCGCCCGGACCCAACTTGGAACCATTATTATTTGGAGGACACAACTCCCTTCCATCTCAGCCAGCATGGCCACTGTGAGTGTTTCAGCTGACCACACTGGCAGGGCACCCAATATGGCAAGGCTATCCCAACATATATATTGTGTATCAGACACATTGTACTAGTGGTGATATTTGCTTCCAAATAATTCCACTTGTACTAAAATAATCACATCCTGCCCATATATTTATTAGATGGAAGGTTAATGGGTCTATTTCCCTCTAAGGGGTTTCTCTAGTCTTAAGAAAAATACCATCTATAAATAGGTCCTGAAAAGCACCAGCTTCCTAATATTACACTATAAGCCTGTATTTATTTGAAGTGGGTTCAGAGCTATTACACCGCTAAAGCAGAAAAAAGCCCTGAGGGTTAATTTGAGCCAAGGCTCACTGGTGAATCATTTCAAACCATTGTCAGTGCAATGGCTTAGCCCTGCAATACCTAAAGACAGTGTGCTTTTAACCATGTGCAGAATATTCCAGCCCAGTTTACTCACTAGTCCATCTCCCGGGCCCAAAGATATGATGTCTTAAATAGGCATGCACCTCTTGGACACACCAGCGTTTGTTTCAATTGTGAATACAGACCATTTTCTCCCACCTCCCTCTTCTGCTTCAGGATGAAGCTTTAAGGACACATAGATCCTTCGTTTGTAATTTGAAGGGCAAGTTTTTAAAGTTTTGAAGGGCAATTCTTGATCGCTAGTAGGAGGGATGTGTTGCAAGTTTACACTGAGGTCAGGAAGAATTCCATAAAGGCTTGAGGTACAGAAAAGATAAAAGTATGTAGAGGGAAGTCAGCTGCACAACTAACTACTCTCAGCCAGTATCCAAATGTGTGCATATTTGAAATGCAATCTAATTCATTTTTAAAAAGTAAAGCACGAGGAAACACAAATGGGAGATGAAGATGGGAGATACCTCCACTCTATTTTGTAGCTGAAGTGGAGATAAATGACAGCTCTTGAGTATATAAATAGAGATAATTATTATCACAACAACAAGCAGAGTATATGCCTTGTGAAGCAAAATAGGAAAAGAAAATATTATCAGACTCTGTTGTGAAGGCATAATACCCTTCCTATGCAACTGAACACAATGGTACTGTTAGAATAAAGGTGATGTATACTGTTAACCACTGCCTTTAGACACTGTGAATTTTAGGGGTGGGCTGGGCTTCTGTATTTTTATAAATTGTACTATGTAAAGAAGAATTAAGAAATAAAACTCAAACAACCTACTAAGCTTCTGAGTTGTTTGTCAGCAGTAGATAAGATGACAATGGAGTTTAAAGCTGTGGCTGAAGCAAAGGTGCTGAAAGAAATTTATCAATAGTAGCTTCTGGGCAAAGTCCTCATGTTGGTTCCAACTTTTGATGTAGATATAAAATCCCATTATCCATGGAATCCAAAACTTGCTAAATAAGATTAGGGTTCTGGCCACATTACTCCATCACAGGGGAGTAGAAAGAACAGACATTCCCTTCTGCGGAGCCTGCCTCCCCTGGATGAAGTTTAGAAACTGTCCCTTCATTTCAGAGAGTGTGCTTGACAAACCACCTTGACACACATTTATTTGGATATCACAAAGCCAAATGATTTTCAGTAGCTACTAGAAATGCAGCTCCCAGTATATTCAGATAATGAAAATATTGAACTACTATGGAAGCGGATATTAGCCCCCAAACTACCAATTATAGAAATGGTACAAAACAGACTTGCCTCTCTCTATGTGGTGGGGTGGAGACACCCTCTGGAACAGTTGTCAACTGTCCCTTAAGGTTTATTGTGGGATAGGAGATAAATTATTCCCTGTCTGAAATACAAAGTAAGGAAATAAGTGCAAAGTAAGTTATGATGATAAAAAGACATGAAGAAAAAATGTCCTAAAGTAAGCAGGGGCAATCCAAGTCATCCTATGTAAGTCTGAAATAACCACTGAGAATAATTTTGATTCCAAGGAGGACTACACGGGACACTTATCCCCTGTAGAAACAAAAGGTAGTAAAGCAACCTACACTGTCCTGGACAGATACTTTTCAAAAAGAAAGGGAAAGATTGGTTGCACAGGAGACCTTCTACCCAAGTAACCATTGGATACAACCCTATACAAAATTAATATACCTTAATCCATTGAAAAAAGTTATTAATTCCTACAAAAGCTAGTCAATTAAACAATCCACACTTCATTAAATCAACTGGAGGCACATTTCAATCCATTACTTAGTCAATCAGCATTTAAATAAACCATAACTATGTTTAGCAATCAGCTAAACAAAACTTAGTCATTAAAAACCCCCAATTAACTGTCCGACTATTCATTCTAATTGATTTCCCCCCAAGAGTAATACATTTATAGGAACTCTATTGCCGCAAATTAATGTTTCTAATACAAAAAGCCAAAGGAAAACATTCATCGCATGTTCACTCTTACTTAACTCAAATTCATCAGTTCATTATGCTGCCAATTCATTGTAGATACTAATCTCCTAATCCAGAGGTTGATCATTAATTCCTCTGTTTATTGAAGAGTATCAATACTTGGTATCTAAATGGGACTCCATGCTTTCATCTGCTGAAAGCAGTATGTATCACACACAGAGACTATTACAAACATATATCAAGACAGTTTACAATAAATCAATTAAAATAAATAAAAATAATCCCAACACCATTAACAGTCAGTACAAAATTCAACTTAAAAAGTTTGACAAATGACTGGTATCAGTAGCCAGCACAACAGTGGGGGGGGGGTGAGTATTCCAAAGAGTGGGCACCACAAAAAAACCCCTCTTTGGTTGGGAAGATGAGCTTCTGCAGAATGTGGAGCAACCAGGAGGGCCTCAGTAGGTGACCTTAGTGAGAAGACAGGTCTGTACACTTATTTTATAGTATAACCTTTAAAATACAAACAGAATGTACTTACAGGGACAAATAACGTTTCCTTGCAGCCGTTTTATGCCTCCAGCCTTTGTTCTTGCCAAACAGGATGATCCCTTCTGGTGGTGGTGCAGAAAAATATTTATGGGAACAGTAGCTCCTACCTGGACAGACTAGTAGTTGGAACCCAAGCTGCAGGAATGTTGCCTGCTTGCTAAACCATAGCACTGAAAAAGGGGAAGCAAGGCAAACCATGTGGGTAGGGGAGAGGGATATGGAAGTAACAACTCCCTTCGTTGCTGGTCCTATCTTCCACCATGATAGCTTATCCCTGAGAGTGAGTCACTAAAGAACCCAGCAAGATTCATAACTGAGTAGATTTTCCCAGTCCAAGCCAGACAAAAGTCCAAGCCCATATAAAACACTGGAACTAGTAAACTTGTAATTTGCTTTCTAAACGTCTATTCAAGGACACATGAATCTCTCTATCTATGAGGTGTTAAGACATCTTGAATGAAAATCCCCACCAGCTCCAGTTATTTCTTAAGCACAGTAGCTCCAATGAGTTCACCCAGCTCTGCCAGCTTCAGAACCAGACCCATTCTCATGTGAACTGTTCCTCACCTTTGCATGTGCAGGCAAAGATCTGCTTGCTCCAATGAGGTAGGACAAGGCTTGTTCACATGATTAAAGTATTCAACTCTTGTTTCAGATTAGTCATTGCTTCCCCAGTCATAAACCTTAAAATTTCTTCCCCTACCCCCCACCCCTGCTACTGTTAATGTATCTTTCAACTTCCTCTAATTGAAAAACTATTTCTAAGCACCTACATCAGGCATAGGCAAACTTGGCCCTCCAGATGTTTTGGGGCTACAACTCCCATCATCCCTAGCTAACAGGATCAGTGGTCAGGAATGATGGGAACTGTAGTCCCAAAATAGCTGGAGGGCCGAGTTTGCCTATGCCTGACCTACATCTCATCTCTTAAAATGAAATTTGCAACAGTTGAGGCAAATATAATTTAGGTCTTGCTGCCTCATTTGGGTTTATTTAATATTAATCCATTGGACCTAATTCTGTATCAGTGTATTCTGTATGATCAAACGGTTAGGCTAAATTTATGGAAGTGTTTTAATTTATTAGCCTAGGTTTACTGGCTGCATCCATTTTTTTAAAATGTATGTACTCAACCAAAGTATAATTTGCCACTGCAGCATGACAAGTGCCTTAAAGCATAATCCTACCCACACTTACCTGTGAGAGCCTCACTGAGCTCAACGGGGCTGATTTTTACTAATGTAGATAGAACATAGCACTCTTAGTGACTAGTTCCACTTGCCTGAAATACAAACAAATGAATATAAAACTTAAAGTTTGACTATCAGAATTTCTTTACACCTGGAAGGGTTACCAGCTCTTCCCTCTCCTACTTTATATTTCCTGTCCTATTTTAAAGGCAGGGGACAATTAACAAGGCCTTTAAGATTCCATTAACACATAGTAATATTGTGCCCCTGAACCTTTGGTTTCAGACAAGCATCCTGAATTTTACTATGCTAGATCTTCAAACAGGGCTAATTGTGTGGTGTTTCAAATTTCAGCTTTAGACCCTTTTGCTATATATGACCAGGAAGCCAATAGACTTGAATTTCCAAGGACACTGCTCTTAACGCAAAAGAATAAGAAAATGGGCTATTTACTTGCTTCAAGAACCAGAGCCATATGATCAACATTTATAGGCTGAAAGACTAGTCCCAATGGTCTTGAAATAACATTTTTTATCATTGTTACATATCACTATAAAATGGGCCCATTTTGATTGAGGGATGATCATAGATTCTTATTGGGAAAATGTTATCGCTCTCGTCCCTTTTATTAATCAAACTAAAGACCATGGAAAGTGACAAGAGTCAGGGACACTTGTAGTTTATGTTCCGGTGCAACTGGAAATTTATATCACAGTCTTGTGCTGAAAATTACACCATAATATCATAAAAAATAGATTGGATTTCTAATAACCTGAAACCAGCTACACCTGCATGCATAATGCCTCATTCCTAGTCAATCATAAGCTATAATTTTGAGAGTTTTCATATTCACAAATGTGCCTCTGGGAATTTATTTTTTTAATGCATCCGATTAGAAAGTAATTGAGAGGCACCACATCAGTAAAAACAAACTTAGTGAGAACTAGATTGAGCTTTATCCCCTAGATTCCTTAACACTTTACATGCGGGAAATTTCTACATGGAATTGTTTAGTATTAAGGCACATTTGTGCACAATTAGCACATCCACACATCCTTTGCTAATGGGTCTGCAATGTAATGCTAATCTACTCTTCAACTGACTAAAACTACAACATCTCTAGGAAGCAACATGTTTGTCCTTCCCCCTTTCTCTAGTTTTCCACAACAAACACACCAAAATATAAAGAGCAGAAATTCTAAACTTTGTTTTTGTTATCCAAAGCATCTTTCCTTCAGTACAGCACAAGTGACACTTACCTGTGCCTTCAGCTTGTCTGTTGAGAATACAAGGTAAGATGTATTATCTTCGTCCATAAAAAGCCAAATTCAGGATTAGGACCTGAATTTACCAGGTTACTATTAAAGCCACCCCATTTGAAAAAGTTCACATCAACAGAATCAGTGTTAGATGAAATCTGAGGCATCACCTTGATATTTTTTGTCCCAAGTCAGAAATGACTGTGACTCATCATATCAGACATAAATGTTGTACATTTTTCTAGGTTAAACAAATACTCTGAGGAAAATACATAATAAATATAACAAAAATTTAAACTTTTTTTTTTAAAAAAACCCCACACACATTAAAACCATAATTACAGACAGGTTTTTTTACAAGCTTTATCCAAAAAGCTTGATTAAAGAACAGAACAGTAGCTTTTTTTTGTTTACAAGACACAGCTTGTCACAAAAACCAGCCCTTGATGGGATAATTTGAGGCCAATTCTGAAACAAGAAACAAAGATTCTATTGCTTGTGATTTGGAAGATCATCTCATGGCACTGTCTTGAGAAAAGCCCAACTTATTTTTGAGTTTTGACAATTCACCAAAAAATTGCATGTCCAGTTCTTCTGGCAGCTGCCATTTGTATAATGACCTGGAAAACGATCCCTTGTTAAACCTGTTCCTAAGCTTGCATCTCTTGCCAACAGACATATGACAAAAAGCCATGTTGGAATCCTCCACAACAAAGCCAGCAGCGGATACCTCAATGAATATTACCATCGCTCTAGGATATTATATGGCATCCAAGCACAAAGGATGACTCACAAGCTACAATTAACCTTTTTAATGTGTATCAAGTATTACACAAGTTAACACCAAACACTTACAGCAAGATTCCAGTTTAAAGAGAACTCCAAAGTGATAGGTGAAGTTTACGTATCTAGATGTATTAGACAGTGGGTTTTAAATAAGTTTTATTAAAAAATAAAAGACATCACAGACACAATCCATGAGAAACCTGTCCTACTTAGGTTCCAAAGGGAAAATAATAATGAATGGGAATAGGGCAGGACCACACCTCTAAATTTATTTCCATGAGATGAATGCAGGATATGCTTCTGACAGATTGTGCCCCATGTCAGCATATTACATACAAAAGTAGAACTTGCCCTAAAATAAAAATATCCTTTTTTCCTACAAAATTACAAAAAGCAAAATGCTTACAAATCCTAATGAAATCATTTTATGTTCTATGTATTTGTTTTTACAATTTCAGGTTAGATTTACAAAAGTCATACCCACAAATGAAAGGGAATCGTTTTTACTACAGGTTCACACACCAGGCCTAGTTAAAACAAATCCTGAGATGCAATTAAAAATCCATGCAATTTAACAGATAAAACTTTCTCTGAAACATAAAGGTGAGGATACTGCATATCGCAGAACATGCAGAATTCTGACAGGTGAACGACTACATGCATATAAAAAAGTTGAGTTCAAAGAAAAGCTTAGACATGAGAAAACAGTGGCTGTAAAAAATTAGTTAAGCTAAATGTGGAGTTACTGAATTGAGGTTTGTCGTGAACCTTAAGCAAAGGACAACCAACCTAAGATCAGACCAAAGTGTTTTTGACATTTCACCACAGCTCAAGCCAATACTCAACACCTGTGTGACCCAATTTACCACACTTTCTCATTATTTAATGGATTGTGTTGTTTCAGAACCTGCAGCTGTATATCCAAATGAAACAAAAATATGGATCTTAAGATGTCAAGTTGGACAACTGAAGGCTCATGGGAGATAGCAATAAACCTCTCCAGCTCACATTGGGAAATCCTGACACTAGCTTCAATTCTTCCCATATCTGAAACATTGCAGATACAAATACAGAAAGAATGCAAAGTGCCCTAATTGGTACAAAAAAATGGGGAGTGCAATGAAGGCAAACTGTAGAGGGGGTTTGATCCTGAAACTCTCAGGCTCCTAGGTCGCCTTGTTCTGGAGGGGGAAAACAGAAAATGTAAAAAAGACTCTGCTACGTGTTCAGAAACCCATGCATATGCTGTCATTGCATAGAACAGAAAAGCCACTCAACATGGCACTGCCAAAAAGAATTAAGCTTTTCTTCTTTAAAAGAATAAAATCCAAGCCTTTCTGGTTGTGAAGATACGCTTCAAAAAGTGTTGGCAATGGAGGGTGAAATCTCAAAAGCCAGAGTTAGAGGGCAGTCTATTGTCAGCTCCTTGAACCTCTCAATCACTAGCACAGATAGGAATAAATCATACAACATCAAAGCCTATTAATTTATGTAAGTTTCTGAATTCATTGTTTGGTACAGAGTATTTCTCTTTTCAGTCAGTGGTCTTCTAGCCTGGGTTAAAGAGGATCCTGGCCCATTTCCAGGGGTGGAAGTGCAGACTTCTACTATACAATTGCGTTTTCCATGCCGTAACAAAGATTCATTGATTTCCTCATACAAACCCAGATCATGACGCTTTCCTAACATGCCCTTTACCATAGCCTACTGCAATTATCTACATTTTCTTCTATTTATTTATTTACTTATTTCATTCATTCATTCAAATATAACACACAAAAATTGTGTGCTCATGAAACATGGGATACAACCCAGTAGTTCTAAAAAAAAATGTGTGCGGTAGCACACATCATCTTAGAAAAGGGACTCCCCATGCTCTCACACAAGGGCTGGAAATACCTCTATCAATGGAATTGGTCATCAACAGTACTTATAATTACCGTGTGTGTGTGTGTGTGTTCATTTGATCAAAATATTTTGATTAACTGATTACGTGATTAAATGTCACAGACCTTATTCGTTTGTTTCTGCATGCACAACACAGCCACACTGACCAGTATTTTCCATTTCACATGCGAAAATAATTCCACATGCTTATCTTGCTTGAACTTCTAGGCAGGACGCAAGTCACTGAGCACGGACAGAGGTGGGCATTCTTTTCCCCCAAGCTGGAAATGATCAATGATAAAAAGATTTGGTGCATTCTCTCAGGAACATATTTTGAACACTCTGGCACGTAAATTCTTAACACGTTTACTCGAAATTAAATTTGTTTGAATGATACCAAATTCCCAAGTAAGTGTGGCTCTAGCATCAAACTATGGGATGTAATTAGAATGGCAATCAATGCCTTTCACTGTTAACTGATAAAATACTGATCTAAATTTAGATCATTATATTATCATTTCAATATTTAGACATTTAGAGAGAATTAATGTAAGACTGCTCTGAGAAGAGTTCATATTCCTGACTCATTCAAAACAAGGGCAGATCTACTCATTTGAATGAGACCAAGCAAATGTCTAACAGATAGTAAAACTTCACTAATTTATTAGAGAACATATTGGGCAGGCTGCCTGGAGCACAAGGTTAGATAAGATATAGTCCACTGGGAATTTCTCCTGTACAAGTTACATTGAATGAAGGGGGGCAACACAAGATTGTGCTGCTCCTATTCACTTCAACAGAACTAGCATGGAAGAACTTCTCTTCAGTGTCTTCATGATAGTCTATATATAACCCTGACCATTTCTATACAATTGCTGTATGTACCTATCTAGCCAATCGTGTCACTTTCACTTTAATGTTGGGAAATAATTGATGAGTAAAAGGTATAAGCAACCACATCACATCCAAAAAGGGTTTTCCAAAACACCTTTGCTGCTCTAGCAACTTGAGAAGTTACCACTATTATGCAATATAATTATAAAGCAGGTTAATGACCAAATCAAAATTTCTGCTATCAGAACCTTTATAGGCTGTCTTGAGCCACTGTATAATGTATAGCCTTCATATTCATTAATTCTACCTAATGCCTATATATCTACTTCCCTTTTTAGTAAAGCACACACCTGGAGGTGGCTCATTTTGCATTGTGTGTTCAATCTTTATAAAATCAAAACGTTTCCCACACATTCAATAGTGCACACAAGGATATAACACTTCTTCAGGTTATGCCAGTATGCCTTACATATGAGATAGGAGAGTAGGCAGCCACATTGTCTGAACAGGAGATCTGCACTACATAAAAGATGGGACAACAGATCTGTCTTATCCTAGACAGTGACAATAAAGTTATACCTGTATTATCTCACACACATCAGATGAGGACACCAAGTTCAAAAAGTGACTGGCCCAAGCACAACTCCAGGAAATGAAGCAGCAGATCCTACTCACATTTTCTAGTTCTCAGCCAACAAGTTGGGGATTTCTTTTTAACAACACAAATGCAAAAAGAAGAAAAAAGGATACTATCATCATGTTGCCACCAGGCTGCCCTCTGACTAGGAGGACATCTACTTGCACCAATCTTCTAGTTCATTTTTAAGTGCTCAAGAGAAGTAAGACAAAACTCAGGAACAAAAAAGTGCCTTGACTCATCTTGGGAGCAGATTACACAGAGAGTTTCTTTCCCTAAAACCTCAACAGTGAGAAATGCCTTGAAGATGACAAAGGAAGCGTAATCAAGGGGAACACCTAACCTGATTCTATGGACTCATTTTAGCTAATGCCACACAAATAACATGGCAGCCAGGAGGGGTATGTGTATGTGAAAAAACACCATCTGCTTCTTGTGAAAGTACTTCAAATGTATATAGCTGCAGTCCCAGTAGGATAACTCTTTATTAGCAAAAAGAAAGTTCAACCTTGATGTAACTGGGACCAGGATGTATTAATTGACATTGCTATTAGATGAAAGCTAGATTGTTCCCTACTGGGCAATGAAAGGGTGTTAAGTGGATGGCCTTGTTCCTCCTTGTAGGTGTTTCACCCCAAGAGAAAAATCATGTGGCAAGAGTTGTGAGGAAGCCTGCTTGAAAAAAATACAGAAAAGCCTGTCTGTAAAGTGAGGGGAAATCAGAATCTTTCTATACAGTCATACCTCGGGTTACAGACGCTTCAGGTTGCGTTTTTTCAGGTTACGGGCGCTCCGAAACCCGGAAGTACTGGAGCGGGTTACTTCCGAGTTTCGGAGGTTGCACATGTGCTAAATCGTGCTTTGCGCGTGCGCAGATGCATCGAATCGCAACCCGCGCGTGCGCAGACGCGCTGTTGCAGGTTGCGAACATGCACCCCGCACGGATCACGTTCACAACCCGAGCGTCCACTGTATTGCAGATTAAAATGGCTATATTTTGGCTGAAAGGTACTTCTAAGAGACAGGTTTTTCGTCTTTCACGAGCTGTCAGGGATCAGTTCATCAAGCTGTCACATCCTATTAACCAATATGGAATACAAAATGGCACCATAACAACAACAAAAAGTTGACGCTATAAAATGACACCAATAATTCCATTTAAGATCCTAAATGTAAACTGTAGAAATATTTCAGTTATCCACAGAATAAAATGACTGGACAAACAGAATAAAGCCATGTGTCTGAGAAATATTGCTTAATTTCTGAATTACAGTGGCCAAATGAATCAAGAGTGGCAGAATGGAACTTCTTTGAAGGAGTGAAACATATCCAAATCCAAAGTTCTCACTGAAGCATAATATTAGATTGTGGAATCCACAAATGCCCCTGAGCAAGATGGCTTTGTTACCTCCTCTTAAAAACAAAATAGTCACTCAACTGTGTTATGTAAACTATGTCATTACTTGAAGAGATTGCTTTTCAAATGGACAATGGCACTAAATATATCATTAGAATTTCGACACTGTGGAAATTTACTACTAAAAATACACTCATAAGATTTCTATGTGCAAACATATTTTACACGCATGCACACAGACCGACCGACCAACGGAAGAGAACAAGCTCAGGATAAAAACTCAGTATTAACAGAGCTATAAGAATGCTCATGAAAGTGTTTCAAAATATTTGTGTTAGTAGAGAAGCATACTGGCCACAATTTAGTAAACACAGGTTGACAATTCCCTCTCTCAAATGGATGGTAGCAACATGTATTTTGCATGAGATTTGCATCAGATTTCTTGCAAAGCATGAGCACGTGAAGCTTTGTAAAACCAACTGGAGAAGCTAGATTGGCTTTTGAAAACAAAGCCAACTCAGTAATAGGCCTCGTAATACAGGATACACAGTACTGCAACTACCATGTTATGCAAAGTTCCAAGGCTGGAGACTCTGGGTTGGAATCAGACTTTGCTCCTGCTGGCGGACAAGGGAGATTCCCTGCTCTCCTGCACCCTCAGTCTCACCCACCTCCCTCAATGTTCCAGAAAGTTGGGCTGAAACACTGTGGGAGAAGAGAAATTGGTAAATGATCTGCCCACTGGATCGAAAGCTTTCTATAGAAGATAAAAGTCTGGATCGATTTGATTTGCCATTTAATTTTGTTACCCGAAAGTACCACCACTGAATATCTGTTTAAAAACAAAATCACACATGATAGGCACTCTTTAAATTGTTAACTAGCTTGAAAACACACGTGACTTGTCACAGAAAAGCTATAAATTTTGTTCCGTCAGCTTGATAAAACATTGGGAGGACAGCTTGCAGTATTTGGATAGAGAAATGAATTAAAAATATCCCAGTAAAGGTAGTGCTGACCCATGATACCATCACAACCGATGTCATTCCTATACTAAGGCAATTATTTGTTTTAAACATAACTGAATATATAGCACCAACTGATATAAGACCCTTCAATGGGAGAAGGGGAGGGGTTAGAAAACATTAGAAATCGCTTCATTAGAAAATAAATGTAGTGTACAAGGGGCATGTCAAGTCATTTATATGGATATTAAATATTTGGTCATAGTTAAAATCCTAGAAGGATAAATTCATATCTACCTACTATTCTCATTTTGATAGAGCTTAGAGGACTCATAGTGAGGGAACAACTTGTTCAGCCCTGATTAACTACGTTGCAAATATTTAGCCATCAAAATGACACTTGTCTTTTCATATACTACACCATGGAGGATAGTATATTGTTTAAAAAGCAGGAAAAATATTGGAACATCAGAATTCTTACTAGACTCTTTAGGCTGCAAAAATAGACTTTTTGTGATGGTGATTATGTTCCTCCCTTAAACCCTAAGTAAGATATTCATTTTGTATCTATCTTGTAAATGGCTTGAGTTGGCACAAAATCTGTATACCCAGTTAAATAGCTTATTAAATAAAAATCTCACAGTTAATAAACTATAGCTTCTCCCTAATGCACATTCTTCTGAGTGTGTGCTTTTAAAAAAATATTCAAATTCCCATTCAAGTACAACACTCACCATCGTTATCAAGATAATAAAATCTGAAATTAGGAAGTGTACTTTAAAACCCACTTTGTAAGTTCAGTTAAAAGGTCAATGTTAAAACTGTTTAGGTTTTTTCCCGCTTTGACCTTTGGTCTTTTCAATTTCCAAAGGAAAGAGGCAGAGGAGGGTTCTAACTTCCATCCTCTTCTGGAGCTCCCTTCTGTTTTGTGCTATCAAACGGAGACGATGACGTCGAGATAAAGTCTATCGTAGGATTCCCTGAAGCACAGGATGAGCAGAAGACTTAGCAGACAGGAGCCTGGGAGGCACCAGTTAAACCAAGAGAACTCTGGGTGGGTGTGGGGAAAAGAAGAAAGATTAGTCTTGAATATTGATGTAAGCATGTCCTACTTCATCATAAAAAACGGCCAGTTCTTTAAAAGCATCATAATTTAGGTTAAGGCAAACACTTCGGAGAAAGACCTCTGCAATCTTTGTCAGAAAGAAGTTGTCCTCATTGAAAATAGGGGTACTGTAAGAAATCGAGCTGGGGTGCTCAAATAGGCCACCACCCCTGCTTGACTTCTTCCAGCTGAACTGGGGCACACAGGACAGCCTTGCCTATTCTGTGTCTTTAGTTGTTACGTTTGAGAACTAACAGAAACAAAACTATTTACATATAAACGAAAAGCATTATAAAGCAACAAAGATTTTGATATAAGAAGATGCAGTGAGAATAAACACATTGAGACAAAATTTATGATTTGATTATAACCTTTGTCATGGAACATTTTAAAAACAAAATTAATTAAATTTTAGCCATCTTAATTTGCTTGGTAAGTAAGTCACAATGATGGGATGAGGTCTTCACAACTCCTTTGCTGTGCAGACATTGTGGTGGAGAAAGATTAAGAGCATCTCTGCATCCTACCACAATTACAAATGCTCACAAGAACATTAGGCTTATACAGCTATGTGTCAGGAAAGTTGAGCACAGTGAGACCATATTTATAAATTGGATTTCAAATCCAGAGTCTGTAAATCATTCCAGAATGAGCTGTGAGTGCTTTTTAAAGATCTACAGTGTGTGTTCATTTAGTCAATTCTTTTGACTCCCAACAGCTATTCTTTTGCCTTCCTAGTCTTGTATTGAGAGAATATCTTTTTAATCAACAACAGCAGTCTGATTTGGCTTGTCAGGACAAGCAAATGTAATTTCTCCAGCAAAAGATGCAATCCAAACCAATGCTGTCCAATGGTTAATTATTAAAGTTAATCAGTAGGCAAGGACAATGCAAATGCCACCTCCCTATCAATATTATGTGTATCTCTGAAGAAATGCCTACTTTGTTCACTGTTTTTACAGAACTCTAAATGTACCCTCAGGTCTAAAACCACCTAAAAACACTGGTCTGGTTTAATCCCAGTAACTCACAGGGCTAAAGGTGCAAAACTCTCAATATCATAGACAGCACTGCTTCTTCAGAAATATCTCTTTATGTTCTATTAGGCATCACCCACTACTAATATTTTTGCTATCGATTACATCAAAAGCTTTACCTTTTACCACATTGAATAGAATGTGCACCAACTAAGTAAAATCACTACAGTTTCCAGTATCCTCACATTCCCTTATGCTCCTCTCCCTCAAACTGCCAAATTAATACATGGAAACTATCCAACCATAAGTGGTCTATATATTTGTTTAAAAGACGGCAACCGTCTTTATGGGGCTTTCAAATGTCAAAGCTATTTTTTCTGGCGAAAATGATGTCAGCTAACAAGAATGCGCTTAAAAAATAATAATTCAAAGCAAGAAACTAAACTTATGGCATTACAATGCACCAGTAGCAGTCATCATGTGGGTTGTAAGTCTGCTCTGCTGGCATATCCAGTAGAAGTGTATACTGGGAGGCACTAACAGCAAAATCTGTGTGTATTCTATTCTCCCTCCAAGGAATCATGGCATTGTAGGTCAGGATGATTCTATGGCAGTTCTTGTGAAAGAACAGCAAGAGCTGAAGAAAAATCAAATATGGAAAGGACTGATATATGTGAGGTTGCAGAAATATTCATCCTTTCAACCAATAGCTAAGGGCCATTGCATTCCTGGTTCATTATTTACATGTACACACAGGGCACTTTACATGAACATGTAAACAACAGCATGTAGTACATGCATACAACAAACATCTGCAAACACATACAACTTAAGTATGGGAGATGTACAAGAAGATGTACGTTAGGCTAAAGACCTTTTTCTCTGTTGTATGAGAGGGTACGTTTCAGAAGGAAACCATTCTTCAGATGGTACCACACCCTTTGTGCTCTACAGGGGCAAAGCTCAGAGGCTTCAGGTTGAGCCAACCCTTTATCTCTATAGCATTGCGCTGGGAAGGTATCCATCAGGCCATTTTGAACAAACCAGGCCCACGTGACCATCAACTGTTTTTAGTGTTGCGGGACTAGATTGTGCTTGCCGCTGGCTTGAAACCAGAATTATGGTGTATGATGCCTGGTGATCGAAATGTGGGTGGCCCTGCCCATCTGTCAAAAATGGAGGGACCTTGAACTGAAGGAGTTTCCCTTCACCTGCACTGTAGCGACACATAACCCACAACTCTCCCCTCCTCAGTTTACGATCTTCCGAAACTTGTCTGAAAACAGGAAAGTGGGGAGATACCCCCTCTTTTGCCAATCTGTAAATTGTGAGTGTGGTCAAAAGACCAGGTCTGGAAGACGAAAAAGAAACCACATGCTTCTTCTTACCCCCCGAAACAACCAGATTAGACCCTGAAGCATGAGATTGGATTAGTTTTATCGCTGTTTTAGCCTGCCTAGCTACGTATGTTATTAATGGTCATAACATTATGTGGTTCTTTGTCATCCTTTTTTTTTTCTTTTAAAGCCACCACAGTATTTATCTCAAAGGCATCCCACTGCCCTGCCTTCAAAGGAACAATTCTATGTGAAGATTTCAATCTTTGACTGGCAGACTTATAAAGACGAACACATAGGGAGGCCTATTCTTCTACAAATGCTAAGGGATTTATACACATCATTAGTGTTAACAGAAGAATCTCCATGAAGCTCCTCTTCCTGGTGAAGCCAAAAATAAATCTCCCAGCTGAAATACGTTGTGCTAACAAATTGATACACCACAAGCATCTAAATACTCCTTACCTTTATTGTAGAAAGTAAGAAAAAATAAAAGAACTCCCATGAACATGTTGCTTAGGAAAGTGGTCACGCCGCAAGTAATCCCTTCTGGAACAGGGTAGACAGTTTCCACAAAAAGTTCAAAGAAAATAGGTACGCTGCTGTTCAAGAAGACGCCAAACAAGATGCCAGAAGTATACAAGGTGGCTGCAAGAGATTTTTAAAAGCACATTTGATTATTTACCTATTTTATTTATACACTGCCCAGCAACAAAAAGTTCTCTCAGGTGCTTACCATAAAAATTAACACCATAATATATACAAAACAACAACAACCCAACATGGCATTTAAAACAATATAAAAACAGCATTAATAAAAGGAAACCCAGTGGCAGGAAATAACAGAAATGCAAAAAAATTTAAAGTACAACCTATTTTGAAGACATTTTATGCCACAACTCTTATTAGTGCACTTAAATACTAGAACTATGATTGTATTTCCACCAGTTCAGCACCTTAATTAGGCGATGTATCCAGTCTGTTTCTAGCGATGTGTTAATGAGAATTCTTATTTAGGTCATCTCAATATTAAATTATTTTAAAATGTATTATGCCACCAGAGGTCCACTTTGTGCCCTCATGCACAGCTACCAAAGGCAATTCTTGTGACTATGGCAGCAAAAAAAAAATGTGTCACTATTGGCAATCTTCTTCAGGAGATTACAGGTGTATCTGATAATGGCCCAGGTCACATATTACATTGTTCACATGAACGTGTCCACAGAGGGGGCTTCAATTGCATGCAGAAGGCTGAGTGTGTTTGAACTGGACTTTAGTACCTGATCAAAAGCTTGCTTTAATTTCCCCCCTCTTTTTATCATAAAATGTGTGCCATCATATGCTTAGTTGCAAGAGTGAAGTACTCATAATTTTAACTGAGCAAGTGCATCATATTGATGATGATATATTATATATTTATTATTATTATTATTATTATTATTATTATTATTATTATTATTATTAGATTTGTATACTGCCCTATACCCACAGGTCTAAGGGCAGTTCACAAGATAAAATCACAATATAAAAACACATACATAATACATAATAAAAACAAGAACAATCCAATAACACCCTCATCACATTTTAAAAGGGCACCGGATGTCAATCACCCAAAGGCCAGGTTAAAGAAGAACATTAAAGAGGGTTAAATGAGGGTTAACATTTAACAAAAAGCTAGTATCCATTCAAAGTGCTTGGTTGCAGATGGAGCTGTGATTAAATGCCCCACTGGATCCTGGACGAATTTTTTCAGCTACAGCTCTAGGCTTTATATAATGTTAGAAACAATGCCTATACCTCTTGTTCCCACCTACAGAAATTGCTTCTTAACTGACACTTAATTGGAAAACAAATAATAACCAGTAGCTTTTGTTAAATGGATATAATTTCATTACATCGTTCCTTTCGAAGCATCTGTCTGCTTTAAAATTGACCAATTAAAAAACAAATGTTTGCATTATGTTTTAGTGAATTAAGTCAGGAAGTTTAAATTTCACTCTATAAAGGTGCAGCAGATTTTTAAAAGTGTGGCTTACATATATGTGTATTTAACTCCAAAACAAACACAAATAGTGTTCTACAAACAGCTAATTACTGTGCTAAATTGGGAATGAACTGTGAATTAACCTCTCTTGCTGTTAACTATGAAGGCCAGAATTAATTCAGGCTTCCACATTACAGGAAAACCAAACTCTAAGGATTTACCACGTTCACAGGTCTTTGTATCCAGTACAGCCAATGCTATAGAATGCTACATTCCCTCTGGCTTGACTTAAATAGAAGAGCAGTCCAGATCTTTTAAAGCAGAATCCCAAACTAACCAAATGGGAAATTTGTGGCTGCAGAAAATACTATTTAGGAAGCTAACTTTCCGCAGTTTGCTTGCATCTGGAAAGTGACTGCTGGAGTACAGTGGAAGAGGACTCAGAAGAGGCACAATCCAGGACAGAACTGAGCACCCCCAGGGATCAAAGGAATTAATCAAGCTTCACTATGTGGTGGGTTGTGGCATTAAGTAGAGAAGAGCATCTAGCTTATGAGGTAAGCAGGTAAATGCATTGTGCTGAAGATCACCTCAACCCATGGCACTTGAAAGCTAGAAAGAATCTCCAGCCGCTTTCTTCATGGTGCAAGTTCACACTGGGTTAGAACAAAACCTTCTTGTGTCCCTGGCATGTGGATGACTGTTGCAGTGAGAGAGGGAAATGGAAAGCAATCTCCTCCAGCTTCTAACATATGTTCTGCTCTCAGAAACAAACAAATACTGTATGCCTATCTCAATGTGCTCTCAAGGGCACCAGAGGATGAGGAAGTTCTTTCAGCTAAAATAAAACCAAAAATGGGTTTTGCGGAGTGGGGGGGACTTGAGTGCGAGTTCATAAATATATTTCTAGGGCAGAGGAAAACAGGCTGTCACACACTTGACCTCCTTGTTCTAAAACCTTTTATCTGAAACTGCTCTCAAGTGACAGGGGGAAAAAACAACACTTCAGAAATAATTTCTCTCTGATATGGCAACTTTGGAGATTTTCACACTATGGCAAATTCAGACAAAGTCCCTTGACATAAAGAAATGAAGCAGCCAAGTCACCACCGGGCAGTTCAAATGTAATAGTTATACTTCTCTCATTATGGTGAAGGCAGAGGGCCACCTGACTTCCTAAGGGAGAGGAGCACAACACTACAGCCCAGTTTAATTCCTTTCAGGGAGAAATGCTACAGCCACACAGGCCCACGTGCTGACGTTACTATCTTGGGGATAGACATATGACCTGGTACTGAGATTAATCCCATATAATAATAATAATAATAATAATAATAATAATAATAATAATAATAATAAATTTTATTTATATCCCGCCCTCCCCAGCCGAAGCCGGGCTCAGGGCAGCTAACAACACCAAATAGTGAGACATTATAAAAACATTATAAAAATTAATTAAAATCAAGATTGTTGGCAGCCATAAAGTTTTGTAAAGGTTGCCAAAGGAGGGAGTCAGGCTGCGCCCTAACCAAATGCCTGGCGGAACAACTCTGTCTTGCAGGCCCTACGGAAAGATGTCAAGTCCTGCAGGGCCCTTGTCTCTTGTGGCAGAGCATTCCACCAGGTTGGAGCCGCAGCCGAAAAGGCCCTGGCTCTAGTTGAGGCCAGCCTAACCTCTCTGTGGCCTGGGACCTTCAAGGTGTTTTTGTTTGAAGACCGTAAGTTCCTCTGTGGGGCATACCAGGAGAGGCGGTCCCGTAGGTACGAGGGCCCTAGGCCGTATAGGGCTTTGAAGGTTAAAACCAGCACCTTAAACCTGATCCTGTACTCCACCGGGAGCCAGTGCAACTGGTATAGCACCGGATGAATGTGATCTCTAAGCGAAGACCCCGTAAGGAGTCTCGCTGCGGCATTCTGCACCTGCTGGAGTTTTTGGGTCAGTCTCAAGGGCAGCCCCACGTAGAGCGAGTTACAATAATCCAGTCTGGAGGTGACCGTCGCGTGGATCACAGTAGCTAGGTCAGGGCGAGAGAGGTAAGGAGCCAACTGCTTAGCTTGGCGGAGATGAAAAAATGCCACCTTTGTAATAGCTGCAATCTGCGCCTCCATGGAGAGGGAGGTATCGAAGATTACACCCAAACTCTTAACGGACGGTGCTGGCACTAATTGCACCCCCACAGGGGATGGGAGTTGCCCCCTCATTCCCATATCATCCCGTCCCAGCCAGAGGACCTCTGTCTTCGAAGGATTTAACTTCAACAGGCTCCCACGTAACCATCCAGCCACAGCTTCCAAGCATCTGATCAGTGTGTCTGGGGCCGAGTCAGGATGGCCATCCATCAGCAGATAGAGTTGGGTGTCATCAGCATACTGATGGCAGCCCAGCCCAAAACTCCGGACAAGCTGGGCGAGGGGGCGCATAAAGATGTTAAAAAGCATCGGGGAGAGAATCGCACCCTGAGGCACTCCACACACCAAGGAGTGGCGCGATGACAATTCCCCCCCAAGCGCCACCCTCTGTCCCCGACCAGAGAGAAACGAGCGCAGCCATTGAAGGACTGTGCCCTGGATCCCCACGTCGGCAAGGCGGTGGTCCAGAAGTTCGTGATCGACCATGTCAAAAGCTGCTGACAAGTCTAGAAGAATCAGCAGCCCCGACCCGCCTCGATCCAGCTGTCTACGAAGATCATCTGTTAGGGCAACCAGAGCCGTCTCGGTCCCATGACCTACGCGGAAGCCGGACTGGAATGGATCCAGAGCCGATGTTTCATCCAGAAACCCACCAAGCTGTTCAGCAACCGCTCTCTCAATCACCTTACCCAGGAACGGAAGATTCGAAACCGGGCGGTAATTGGATAGATCTAAAGGATCTAATGATGTTTTCTTTAAGAGCGGGCGCACCACTGCCTCCTTCAGTTCCCCTGGGAATGTCCCCGTGCCAAGGGACAAATTGATGATATCCCCCAGGAGAGCCCGCACCTCGTCTGGACACGCTCTAATCAGCCAAGACGGGCACGGGTCAAGAGGACAGGTGGTGGGCTTTCCAGCTCGGAGGAGTCTGTCCACATCGGCTGGGGATATCCGGTCGAAGTGGTCCAATACTGGACCCGAGGACAGTCGAGGGGCCTCCAGTTCCTTTATTGTATCCAAATTGGCAGGGAGGTCATGGCGGAGCAACAAGACCTTCTCCGCAAAAAAGCTCGCAAATGCCTCACAGCTGTGTGTCAAATTGTTATTTAAATTTGGCTGTCCTTCGAGGGACGTTAAAGACCGAATTATACTAAATAATTGTGCCGGGCGAGAGCTAGCGGATGCAATGGAGGCCGAGAAGTAGGACTTCTTAGCGGCCTTCACAGCCATCTCGTAGGTTTTCATAAAAACCCTATAAGATGTTCTTGAAGCTCCGTCATGGGCACGCCGCCATACTCGCTCTAGCCGTCTGAGGTCCCGCTTCATTTTCCGGAGCTCCTCGGTAAACCAGGGAGCCCGGTTTCTGCGGGGTCGCAGAGGGCGCTTAGGTGCGATCTCATTGATGGCTGCCAGGAGATGGGTATTCCAGCCCTCAACAAGCTCAGTCAATGAGTCGCCAGGGGGAGAAAGGTCCCGCAAGGCTTGACGGAATCTATCAGGGTCCATCAGCCTCTGCGGGCGAGCCCAAATCGGCTCGCCACCTAAGCAGGGTGGGGGTGGAACGTCAATCCTGGCTTTCAGAGCGTAGTGATCAGACCATGGCACCTTCATCGAAGGACACATGATCACATCTATACCAGCGCCAAAGATCAAATCCAGCGTGTGGCCTGCTTGATGTGTGGGGCCCGAAACAAACTGGGAGAGCCCTAGTGTCGCCATGGAAGACACCAGGTCCAGAGCCTGTGAGGAGGGAGTGGCATCAGCATGGATGTTGAAGTCCCCCAATACCAATAGGTTAGGGAACTCCAAGGCCCAGCCGGCCACCGCCTCCAGCAGGCCTGACAGGGTGGCTGCTGGTGCGCTAGGTGGCCGGTACACCAGCCAGACAGCCAAGCTCACCTCGGAGCCCCATACTAGGCCAACACATTCAATGCCGGGGATCGATGGCGATGGTAGAGCCCTGAAAGAACAATCTTCCCGGATTAATAATGCCACCCCTCCCCCCCGGCCCACAGTCCGCGACTGGTGGAGGACGGAGAAACCCGGGGGCGCCATCTCTCGTAAAGTAACAGTATCCCCTTCGCGCACCCAGGTCTCCGTCACACAAGCCAGGTCGACCCCCTGCGAGATGAAGAAATCTCGCAGGGTGGCGGTTTTGTTGCCTATAGACCTGGCACTGCACAACACCAGTGACGGAGGTGAGTAATCTTTGCTCACCCTACCCTCGTCTCTCGGGATGGGGCGCAGATTGGAAGGGGTACGAGCATATCCATATCTCGATCCCCTTCGCCTATGACATCTGCCCCCACCGCCATACCTCCCTCGCCCCTCCACAGTAGGAATCCCAAGCCTCATATTCGCCTCCATTTACAGAATATAAAAGCAAACAAACAAAAACAATTACACGGAAACAAACCAATCCCCACCCCACTCCACAATCACCCCGCCCCAACCCAAAATAAACCAAAACAAAATAAAAATACATAGATAAAAACCACCGCTTATGGTGGTACAACAAATCAAAAAATAAAAACAGTTTAAAACATGTAAAAACACTTCAAACAACCGCTGCAGCAGCCCTAGTGTCCTCAAAAGCTGTGGCAGTGGTGAGCGTGGGCCCCGCCCCCTGGCCTGATGGAGAGTGGGCCTGCAGGGGGAGGAGCCCTCCCCACAAACGCACGGCAAAGCGGCAGCAGCAATGTTCCGAGGCCTCCTGAGGTGGAGTCTGGGGCCCGCCCCCAGGCCCAAGATGGAGAATGGGCTTGCAGGGGGAGCGGTCCTCCCCAAGACTCACCGGCAGAGCGGCAGCAGCAGTGTCCCGGGCCCCTAAGTCTTTTATGGATGCAGCAGCAGCGATGTCCCTGGCCTCGATGAGGCCTCTTAAAGCCGTGGTGAAGGTGAGCCTGGGCCCCGCCCCCTAGGCCAGATGGAATTGGCCTGAGGAGGGAGAGGCCTTACACTCCAAACACTCACGATGCAGCAGCAGCAATGTCCCTGGCCTCAATGAGGCCTCTTAAAGCCGTGGCGAAGGTGAGCCTGGGCCCCGCCCCCTAGGCCAGATGGAATTGGCCTGAGGAGGGAGAGGCCTTACACTCCAAACACTCACGATGCAGCAGCATTCAACACCTTTGATGTCTCTATTGGCTTCCTCTCAAATATAAGCATGTTATGTGGACTAAAAATCAGATTTAAGATTTTTAAAAGAAAATTAATTGGATTTTGATGTTTTTAAGAATTGTAAACACGGAGGGTTGAATTCAATTTTGCGCTATGATGAACATTCTCTCTGCACAAGCAGAAGAAACCACAACCCACCCACCAACCCTATTCTGGGGATCCTCCCAACTCCCCGCCACCAGCTAATTTCAGGGGCACAGGGAGGAGAGTGGGGGGAAAGCCCCACTGCACAAGTGGAAGCTCCTACACAGGGATTCTTCTGACAAGGTTTGCTAAGTTTCTCTTATATAATAAAGAGATCAAATGTAAATTAATTTGGATATAAGCACATTAGCCAACCTTGGTAGTAGCTTTGTAGTCACTGACAACCAGGATTCCATGCACAGAAAGGAGTGGGCTGTTGGAGGAAGGATGGAGCACCTTGTCTCTCCTCTGCACCCAGCGCAGAAAGGCCACTCTCCATCCCTCTTTGGTCAGCACCTAGCAGGTTAGTGCTTTTTCTTTTCTTTTAACAGGCTTGTAGTAACTTGGGGGTGGGGTATAGTCACAAGGCTGTATTAGACCTACAGTTCATTTATATGTACTGATACAACCCTTTCCATCAGATATATCCAGATAGATTTTTCTGTCTCAATGAAGAACCTATCTTATCATTACTCAGATATAGGCATTTCATCTTAATCTGATGAAAATCCACAGCTCTCGTCTGCCTAGTAATAATCACCCCTGCTTTGACCTATCAGTCATGGATACCTCATTTTTGTTAAATGTGGACCAAGAGAAGCAGAAAGGAGCAACCGGAAAGAAGACTGGAAGACAAACATGTGCAGTGCTCTGGTCCCTATTATTCCCCATACTTGTGCTGCAGTCCTATACTCACTTATAGTTAAAGCCCTCATGGGCAAATAGGATTCTGCTGCTAACTTTGCAAATTGTCATGGGTGTTTGTCATAAGAAAGATCCTATATGAGAACATTTTAGAGACATTCCCTTTACAGGGAAAAAGAAAGCATGTAAAATGTATACCGAGACTAAGAGATGCAAGGCTTGGTTGAACAGGGTAAACAATATTCTGTAAATTAACAGAGTTTAGTAGTTTGCACAATCTTTTAGGAAATATGTGAAGTAGTATCAAAAGAAAACTTGACTTAAATCAACCTCCTTTTTCTTGCTCATTCAAATCATTGATTTTAAACCATCTTGATTTAAATCATTCCCTCTTGCTAGAAAATATTGTCTTCTGTATCTCTTTTCTGGAAGTGCTGAAAAAGATGCCCACTTGTTAATATATGAAGAGTCATGAAGAAGGGATAGCAAGGGCTTAAATATAAGGCACAAATAGCTATTCATCAGATCATCTGTGTGATACGATTCTTTCCCAGGGCAGAGGTGCATATTTCATCGTAGAAAAGGGTATGCCTAGAGACAAAACCGGGTTGGGGGAGGGAGGGAGAAACTTCTAGAGATAAATGGCATAGATTTGGAATAGGGCTGATTAGGTTAGCCTTTACAGAGGATTGTGGCTTTGTGGGTTGTTTCTTTTTGTAACATGCCTAGGTTGTTGAATTAAGGCACTCATAAGCTTTTTTCATTCCTTGTATGTTCTTTGATTACAGCTTCAGGATAAAAAAAAAAGCAGAGGAACGTTCCAAGTGAAGTTCAACATGGTTCAGGGAGAGTTGAAACAAAATGTAATGTCATGAAGCCAATGAGCTCTTCTTGCTGAAGCAGAATGAGCCAATCCCTTGCCACAACTCCCAAAGATTTAACAAAAAGTCCTCACTGAGACTTGTAACTTAGTAAATCTGTTGCACAAGGTAGGTTGTGTTTTGTTTTGTATTGGTGCCAGCAACACAGTTTTGCAATGCAAGTGTCCTCTAATCCCTCTTAAATAAAAAGTAATCATGGTTTAGATTTTTTATTTTGTAGTGTGGCATCTGATAGGATTTCAGAGCCAGAAGCAAAGGGAAAGTGTGTGGATGGGTGGAGGGACACCTTTATTTGCACCAGAATATGTGGAACTATGTTTAAAAACACAAATAGGAAGGGAGGGAGGGTTTTCTAAGAAAATAATTTAGGCATTTAGGCAGTGCTTTTTCTGGGGGTATGCAGGGGTACACATACCGCATAACATTTTGTGAATCTAAGTTTGGCCTCATTGAGGAGGAATATTTTAATATGAGTAGGAAAATGAGAGTTTTCCCCTAAACATTTTTTTAGAAAAAAACAACCCCACTGCATTTAGGTATTCCATCCATTCTTCTGTTTGCCTTACATACAGAATAGCATCACATGTGAACCCTGGTTAGCACTAGTGCAGAAGTAATGGTCAACCAAGGTTAAGGAAACCAAGGGGAAACCCAAGGCTGGCTCCCAATATGCAAAGCATGGTTTGGTAATAGCCAGTGTTACATCTGCACCAGAGTACAGAGTCCTGCTGTTTACAAAACCAAGTTATTTTCACTTGTAAACTTTTGATTCACCTTGCCTTTTAGTCCAAACGCAATAAACCAAGGGTTACTACGGTTTGTATGAAACAAGCTAACTTGAAATAATTAGTTTAATGCTGGCTTATTTCAACAAACCATAGTAAAGATTAACAGCAGGTTTAGGGCTTGGTAGGCCACAGAGCCAAAGCCTAAGGCTTGTTCCGATCCCAGTAAACAAGTTAACTGTGTCATCTGAACATAGCCAACAGACGCAGCAGATTGTGGAAGACTCAGCAGTTCAACAGAACAATACTGCCCATCAAATAATTAAAAATCTTGCTCTCTGACAAAGATTTCATCCTGTATGTCCATGCCAGTTTGCCTCATTCATCTCAATTTAGTATGCACCCCATCCCATTAGATGTATTTTCACAAGGCAAACTTGGGAACGGGGTGGCTCCTGAGTAACGGTATTTAAAACCATACTGAACTAAAGACAAGACAAATCACATTGCTTCAGTTTGCTGCACAACAGTGGATGTAGGATGGTCAATTGTTACTGGGAAGTTGAGCACAGTGTAAAGAATAAGAGTATTTGTTGTGAACTCATCCCGGTGATTTCTAACAGACAGAACTAGCAATCTGTTTTCCTCTAACTGACCCTATAAAATGTGATATCAGATCCTGCTCGTGCCCAGCAATATTTACTTCATTTGAAGTCCCACTATTTTACTCTGCGTGAAGCTAATTATTATGCAAGCTGGCAGGGAAGTAGCCAAGTGTTAACAGTCTCTCATGAAACCTGAGCGGTGTAATTTTAACATAGCAGGCTTTCCCATAATTAAGTAATGGAATTACACAGAAACAAAAAAGCATTTCCCCATAGGGTATGTTCATCAATTTAATGCAGTTCACTAGAAATATTCTTATTCCAGTGCATATCGATCAAGTTCTTATTCACATGAAAAAGTCATGGACGTGGCTTGCAGTTAAAGAATAAATCTGGTTTACTTTCTATTCTCCACAAAAATCATAGTGAAATTACCGTATACTTCAAACAAAACACTCTTTGGAACTCTGCCTCAAAGCAAAACAAAACACAGCAAATGACCAAGTCATTAACAGCAGCTTGAGAGGTCCCATCTCCTTCAGGTGAACTGGTTTCCTAAGTAACCTAATCAAAGAGATATCACACTTACTAAAAAAGGAATGTACATTTTTTAAGGAGGTGCAGAAAGACATACATGCTATTTTGGGTTATATTTTTAAACTAACTTCACTTCATAAGGTTGGAGTGGAATTCCACTTGGGGAAAGGGTCTCCTGGCACCCACAAATGGTAGTGTAGGGGTGACAATTTTCACTAAGTCCTCTTTCAACCTAGTGCACCCCTGAACACGTATTTGAGGGACCCTCCAGAACAGCATAGAATGTGACGTTACTGACACTCCCTCCTTGATTCCATGAATAAAAGGGTGTGCTTGGATCAAACCCTTTAAAAGTGATCTTTTATTATTGTCACTGTACTGTTTTAATGGGCATGTCTTCTTATATTTGTTTTTATGTTGATAAATTTAATGTAAGTGTAAGCTGCTTTGATTTACTATTATCAATTATTATTAAACAGAAATGTGGAATAGCAATGATAAACTAGCTTGGTTGTAATAAACTATAACCAAGATACAAACACAAAACTCTCTTGCTCACTTTGGTATAGGCAATAAGGGAAACAAAGCTGGTTTAGACATATATTGTGGCATTTTCCTTCCCCAGGAAGAAATACCCAAGACTCTCCAATCTTAAAGTGCCTACAGCAAGAGGGATCAAAGCATGGGCTATGGTCATTCTGGGCTTCAAGCTACATTGACGGCATAGTTAAATACGTAATGCTTTTCCTAAGCAAGAGAAATACCACAAGGTGCTACTTCTTCATATAGAAAATTAGCACACAAGCTCACATATGGTTTTTTTTCTAGTTACAAGGGCACAGATTGCAGGTGAACATGCAACTGTATAATTTGGGTAGCAAACTTAACAGAAGAATACAGCTTTTAATGTATGCAGGTGCCTAAGTCTGCATGTTAGAAAATGATTCAACAACCAGGCAAGGCTTTCTCAGAGCTAAAGATAATCTACTGACATGTATGAACATATACGCAATTTAAGAATGGAACGTGTGTTAATATCGCCATAAAGTATTCATATGTTCCCTGAAAAGAAATAAATATGCCCACAACATAGTATTTTATCGAGTGAGGGCTCTGCCAGTGTGGTCGTATTCTCGTTGTGGGTTTGATGGTATTTACTTAACAGGTTCAACTGACTGAGGGAGAGGTTTTCAACCTTTTTGAGTCCACGGCTTCCTTGACCAACTGCATTCTTTTTGCGGCACTCCTGTGGGGCTCAGGAGCCCAGTTATGTCACCCCTTGCCTGCAGAGCTGGCAGCCTCTCTCACTCTTTTTCAAACACCCTCCCTTGTGGAGTCTTCTCTCAGCCTCCTCTTGCCTCTCCTTGAGAGCCCTCTGGGCAGCTACTGCTGCAGGACTCTGGGATGCCCCCCCCATCCCAAAAAAAGGTGCCTCCCAGAGGCACCGTTTATTTCTGGAGTTTATAGCCAGGGCTGCTGCAATAAACAGCTGTGCAAGCCTTTGGGAGGCAGAGACGCAAGAGGGCATCAGAAGAGGAAGGGAAGGGGGACAGAGGCCAGTGTCGCCTGAGACACCCCTGACCATCATTCAAGGTACCCCAGGATGCCAGAGCACATTGCTTGAAAACCACTGGTTTTCAAGAGCTACAAGAGCACTCTCCCCTCCTGTGGCTTCAAATCACTGCTATTCTGAACACACTGTCTCCTGCCATATGTCTTACTAGTGTATTTTACTTGGACAGTCTAAAAGTGACAGTGGATTATAAGGGTTCTCTGTGCATGATCTAACTCTTTAAAAAGTTTGAAAGGAGGAGCAGACCTTCTGAGGCAAGCAGTCCAGCAGAGAATGGCACCAGTAAAGCCAAAGAGTTCACCTGTAGAATTCAGCACAGTTTCAGCTTGGCTGTTACTGCTGTAGGGAAGGGATGATTCATGACTATGAGCCACTTCACATGGCCTCTGGTGGCACAGCTACTGCTGCAAATTGCAGGGCCTGTCAGCTCTCTGCCAATGGCTAGCTGACTGAAGCTGCCTCGGGGTGCAGAATTTGTTACCGTTTCTCCCATAGACGAAGGGAAGGAAGACTATGGCGGAACTGAAGGAGGAGATCTGTCTCTATCACAGCTGAGCCAATGAGCTTAACAGTAGCAGATCAAGGACAATGGAATGTCCTTTAGAATTCCAAACCACTGAAAAAACTAAGAGGATGACTCTAGCTAATGCAAACTACATTGCAAGGCCACAAATAAAAGCACAAATATGACAAATTCTAAGTCTAATTTATTTCAATAGAAGTAATCAAAGGCTTAAGTCTGCCTCATTAAAATCAATTAGATGTAAACGATGCCTTATGAGGAACGGCTAAGGGAGCTGGGCATGTTTAGTCTGGAGAAGAGGAGGTTAAGGGGTGATATGTTACAGATAGGTAGCCGTGTTGGTCTGCCATAGTCAAAACAAAACAAAAAAATTCCTTCCAGTAGCACCTTAAAGACCAACTAAGTTAGTTCTTGGTATGAGCTTTCGTGTGCATGCACACTTCTTCAGATACACTGAAACAGAAGTTGCCAGATCCTTCTATATAGTGAGAAGGTGGGGAGGGGTATTACTCAGAAGGGTGGTGGGAATGGGTGATTGGCAGATAGCTGAGATGAGCCTGTTGACGACTCTTAACGACTGCAATAGGTCTTACAGGAAAAAGCAAGGGGTGAGAAGGTGAAAAATGGCTTTGTCATGTATAATGAGATAAGAATCCAATGTCTTTGTTCAGACCAGGTCTCTCCATGGTTTTAAGTTTGGTAATGAGTTGCAATTCAGCAGCTTCTCTTTCCAAGAAATGATAGCCATGATATGATATAATAGCCATGTTCAGATATATAAAAGGATGTCATATAGAGGAGGGAGAAAGGTTGTTTTCTGCTGCTCCAGAGAAGCGGACACGGAGCAATGGATCCAAACTACAAGAAAGAAGATTCCACCTAAACATTAGGAAGAACTTCCTGACAGTAAGAGCTGTTCGACAGTGGAATTTGCTGCCAAGGAGTGTGGTGGAGTCTCCTTCTTTGGAGGTCTTTAAGCAGAGGCTTGACAACCATATGTCAGGAGTGCTCTGATGGTGTTTCCTGCTTGGCAGGGGGTTGGACTCGATGGCCCTTGTGGTCTATTCCAACTCTTCTATGATTCTATGATTCTAAACAGACTTTACTTGGGCTGGATTGTACCCTAGTAGCCTTCATTCAGTAGTGTTGCTTTTAGCCAGTTTTTTCTCTCTCTCTAATCTAATCCCCCTTTATGCACTAAGTAGGGATATTTTTTGTTAAACATTTTTGCCAGTATTAAAACTTTCTCCATGCATTAGGCAAAGTTTCAGTGGTTGCTTCAAAAGTGGACAGAATTCCTCAGCTATTCTGGAAGTGCTATCCTCTCACTGTGGATGACATTTGTGTTCCCTCACAGACATCAACATGTAGCTAGGTATGACTGGATTCACAGCAGCACCATCATGCAGTTCTGTTCTGTAGGGTGTGATCCCTAAGCTAAAATCACCATTTGAGTAATCAAAGAAGCAGCACTACGAATTGACTTTGATTTGCTTTTGCTTAGTAATATTAGCTATTTGGGATTATCAGAAATAGTAACACATTAGCTACATAGCAAAACACATTGGTTACATAGCATTGTTATCCATTCATTATATGAATGGCTCTATTAAGGAAAAAGAAGACCTAAATAAATCCCTCTACAAAGGAAAGAAGACCTACAAAGGAAAAAAAAGGCACAAACTGCTGCCATTCGCTGCTAAGAGGTTCAAAATAATGTGAACATACATAAGGTTGTTTTTCTCTGGGCAGGTATATTTTGCCCATCATGAAAGCACTGCTTTACTTCAAAACTGAAATGAGAGAACATTCAGCATAATCCTACAAATAATGTTTATGTTGATCTATTTGGTTAGCTAGTATGCTTGACTAGGAGTATAACTCAAGGTCTCTTCGTAAGAACTTTCCAAGCCACTCACCTTTTCTACTAGAAGGCTCCTCCAGGTGGTTCCAATCAAAAGCTTAAGAAACCAGCCTGATAACGTGAGAGATTTAGTTTGATGTTATATCCTTCTAAAACATGTAGCATTGGCAGAATAGTACTTCTAGCTGTAGTTTCATTGCTGAAATATTCATGCAAACATTTGCGTATTCTGAGCAGTGAGAGGGATGGATGTACTATAAGAACAATAAGGAATTTCTCAGAGATACAGGAAAGGGACAGAAAGTCCCATGCTGCAGGTTTGCAGCGACTTACAAGCCTTACCATTGGAAGTTCTTGTTTACCTAAACCTGATGCATAGGCAGCCCTTTGGAAGTATAACCTAGAAACTAATTTGGATCTGGCTGCTTCTGACTTTGCTTTCTCCCCATACAGCAAGTACCATTATCAAATTATTGGAGTACATACAATTGCCCTGAAAATGTGATGTATTACTGGAGAATGCTAAATTAGATACTTGGACACATGGATAAACTGCTTTAGTTATACACAGTGCATTCCCTCTTCATCGTTTAAAAAAGATTGCCAGTGCCCTGTGCAACCTCCAATGTCAATGCAAAGCTGCTCTGGCATTAATGCTGAACCAGCTCTGACTTCTTAACCAGCCATCTCACATTCCTTCCCCAAAGCCTGAGTGTCACCAAGCACTGCCCTGCACTTGAACTCCCATACTTTATCTGAGCTACACGCTACACACCCTGGAACTTTTAATTAACAGAAAAAAGAAAAAGTTCAACCAAATCAATTAAATCATGCCATTTTCCCCAATTACTCCAGAGCACAAAGGTCGCCATTATATTGCATAGTTATGGTCAAGAATAAAGAGACCACACAAAGCCGTATAAATTAGCACTTAAATAGCTGGTTTGCTTTCATCCTTATATCATTTAGTATGGATGTGAGACAGGAGCTTCAGAACAAAACTATACAAATATATAAATCAAGAGAATGCATTGCATCCATATAATATTCAGTTGCACAATAAAAAAGTCAAAAAATCATGAAGTTCATCTTAAGGATATAAGTTCAACGTACATAAAAAGTTATGTTTGTGTATTTAAAATGCTATGTGGTTAAGTTTGAAATAGGCAAACTTTGTCTCTAGTAAATGCAGCAAGAAAAGGCTGGCTGTTTCCATTTCAATGTTGCAATGGCTTCAAGTTGCAAGAAAGGAGATTCCAACTAAACTTTCAGAAAAAGTTTCTGGCGGTAAGAGCTGTTCAGCAGTGAAACAGACTTCCACGAGAGGTGGTGGACTCTCCTTCCTTGGAGGGTTTTTAGCAGAGGTTGGATGGCCATCTGTCAGGGATGCTTTAGCTGAGATTCCTGCATTGCAGGGGGTTGGACTAGATGACTCTTGGGGTCCCTTCCAACTCTAAGATTCTACAATTTTATGATTGAACCTAAAAATAAGAATCTGACCTCTAACTAATGGATTCTGCTTTAGAAAACATCATGCCAAGTGCTAAAACATGTACTGGCGTACAAGAATGAGATAAGAAGAGGCTTTTAGAACCTGAAGATTTATCGTGTTGGCATACTATATTGATATTAGCAATAATCTCTAGACATGGATCCTGAAGAATGAAAGAGAAACAAAGGCTGCTTGCTATGTCAAAGGAAGAGATCATCTGCTTGTTGTGAAAGGTTCTCTAGTTTTCATTCCCCACAGCTTTATGGGAAGACAACTTATTATGCATACTGATACCTAGCCTGAAAAGATTAATCTTACAATTAACTAAAATTAAGTGAATGTGACAAAACTTGAATTTGGATGGGATCAACTTGTAACTGACAGGCCAACAAACTTGTGTCAGTCACAGATATGAGACACTTTATTGCCTATGGGGATAAAATTACTTGTCATACCAAACGTTAATCTTTCATTCTAGCATATGATCTCAAGTTTTTGGTCACAAATATAAAGTACCCAAACTAGTATGAAAAAATAAGGAAGATCATTGGCAGAATTCACCTAATGAACCCCATCAGCAGAAGCCCCGAGGAAGGGCTTCTGCTTGTGCAATGGGAATTCCCCCCTGCCCCCTTGAAATTGGCTCCGGGGGTCACAAGAACCCCCAGAACAGTCCACAGGGAAGGGGGGATTGTTTCATCTGGCAAGCTGATTTCTAACAGTGCAACACCAAATTCCATCCTTAGTTCCGTAAGACTGGAAAGAATGGTAGTCAATATGTTCACTATGAAAAAGAAATATGCAACTGAGAGTGGGGGCAGGATCTGTTCAACCACATGGGCATTCTCACAAAGCATTAGATAATTTGCATGGGATGTAAGCAAACATGTCGCCCTCTAAATGTTTTGAACTACATCTCCCATCAGCTCCAGCCACCATGGTCATTGGTAAGATATGATGGGAGTTGCAGTTTACAGTATCTGCACTGCACCAGTGGCTTCTAGCATAATAAAGAAACACTGTAAGCCAAGAATCTTGGAAACTGTGTTGTAGCCTATGGCTGTGCACACTTCATGACCCTCATATCAGCCTGATTTGGTCTGCAATTAAATTTGCTATATGAGAAGGTTTCTAAGATCCTCTACTCCCTAAAATATGGCCTTGACCTAAGTACATCCAGTCTACTGTCCATTTTCATAGAATCAAAGAACTGTAGAGTTGGAAAGGACCATGTGGGTCATCTAGTCTAACCCCCTGCAATGCAGGAATCTTCCACCCAATGTGGGGCTCAAACCCAAGGCCCTGATATTTAGAGTTTCAAGCTCTACAGACTGAGCTATCCCACACTTGTATAGACATTACATCCAAAAGAATCACAAATTAATGCTGTTGGATTGCAGGAAAGACACCCTGCACCTGAGCCAAAGGAAGCAAGCCAAATTCATTTATTTCATTAATCCACTTGACAGAAATATCCTCACAAAACGTATAAAAATTATCTTTCAACTCCACAAATTTCCCTGTACCTCAAACCCCCTGCCATTTTACATGCATGGTAAAATTCATGGCAGCATGAATGTCAAATTGGTTAAGATGTGACAATAAACTGGGGACATGGACACTATCATGCAGACAGGGAGGAACAAACCTTCCAGAAACCAAACTCATCCCTATTAGACCAGAAATCACTAAGCAAGTTACATAGACAATGGAACTGACCAAGTAAGCCACTGACCTGGTTTACTAAAACACAGTCCAATATTCTCTTTTCCAAGACACCAACTCCCTTCAGTCTTGAAGGAGGGTGCCAAAAAAGCTTTTAATAATGAAAAGCTAGCAAATCCATTTGAGAGATTATCTGTCATCTCTACAGTCACAGCGGTCTTCTAGGAAAAAAGCAATACAACTTAATGCTACAAGAACCAAGAAAAATATATAGAGGTTGTTGTTATTCTCAGGCAATCATGTTTTGTGTGTGCTGAAATCTCTGAAAACAGCGATTTGACACTGGCAAAATATAAACTAGATCTACCAGCACTGTTTTGGATCAGTGGGTTTTGCATGAAACAGAGACAGAGGGAGACGGAGGTGATTTTCACCTGCTGAAGCCCGTCCACTTTTATCTCAGTAAATAAGAAGTGAAGTGAATGTATAAGTTTGCTCCTGCTGCATCAATTCAGACAGTTTCACTTTTCATTACAATTTATTTTACTACCTGCATTTGATAACAGTGCAGACAAGCACAAAGGGGAAAACTCTCAATGTATCTCTTCACTCCTGATCGGGAAGAATGGTGCAAGGATTTGCCATCTCAAAGACAGCAGCTTCTGCAACGCGTGATTTGTTCAGCTATTAAAAATACTTTTCTTGCCTTATTAAAAAAATATTTCAGAGCTTTTTATTTTAGAATATGAAACACAGATCAAAGGATACACCAAATGGAATTCATAGTTTCGGTAATTCTGGTGGTATTTCCTCTCAACCAGACATCTATTTCAATATGCTGTACTCATTTCTGGTTTATAGCTATGCACCAAGGACAATTTGGGAGTCTCAAAGTTAATTTGAATAAGACAGAGTTATATTTATATAGAGAGGGTACTCTATGAAAGCTCCGTTCATTAATTTAAGTTCAATGGCAGAGCTGGGGGAAGGCAATTTCTGTGGCTACAGAAGTTACAGCAGGTGTAGCACATCAGCTTCAAACCAGCAATGCTCCTCTCCAGAACAGAGAGTACAGCATCAAACCAAAGACTTGTCTTCCAAGGTTTATTAAGATACAGTGGTACCTCGCAAGACGAATGCCTCGCAAGACGGAAAACTCGCAAGACGAAAGGGTTTTTGGTTTTTTGAGTTGCTTCGCAAGACGATTTTCCCTATGGGCTTGCTTCGCAAGACGGAAACGTCTTGCAAGTTTGTTTCCTTTTTCTTAAAACCGTTAATACAGTTGCGACTTGACTTCGAGGAGCAACTCATAGCACGCGGTGTGGTAGCATTTTTTGAGGTTTTTGAAGACTTTGGTGATTTTTGAAGCTTTTCCAAAACTTTTCCAAAACTTTTTCGCAAGACGAAAAAATCGCAAGACGAAAAAACTCGCGGAACAAATTAATGTGCAACTTCTAAAACACATTCAGGTAGTGGCACTTCTCAGTTTAAATTAAAATCTTCTAAGCCTTCTCTTTTAGAAGAAAAAGCTTCCAAACAGGAGAACAGAAGCTGATGTTTTAAATGGATGAATGGATTTGCACAAAGCTTCAGGCAGAGGCTACCAAGCCATAAACTCCTGGCTACCCATCTTAAGGATTATCAGCTCTTAAGTCCAATAAAGCGACTTCATGTTTCAGTAAATTGAATGGGAGCAAATGTGAGCTCCAGTGGGATAGGGACGGAGAATCAGTGAAGGAAAACAAGCAAACAGAAATGAGCAGCGCCTAAGCCACAAAAGCTGAAGACTAGTTTAAAAACAATGATGAGGAAGAAAAAGAGAGCACAACAGAAAATGCAGCAATACAACATGGCACAGCTTCTTTCACTAACACCTCCTCCCCAAGTACAACAACCTTACCAACTGTACGAATATGAACAAAAAGAGAGCCTGACTGGATCAGATGAAAGGAATGCCCAGTTCAGTATCCTGTTTTCCCACCTGATCAATCAGGTGTCTTTAGGAAGCCCACAAGGATGTCCTGAGCCTGGGAGAACTCTCCTGCTGCTATTCCGCAACAAATGATATTCAGAAGCATGCCGTCTCTGATCTTGCATGTAGTATACAGCCATCACAGTTAGTAGCCACTGACAGCCTTATACTCCAATCATTTGTCTAATATCATTAGACGATATATATTTGTGGTGTGAAGTTTAGTTACTATACAGATATACTGAATTTCTATCTGGGATTTCAGTTCAAGCATCTCTGCAAGATATAGATACAAGAAGGTATGAGAACCCACCCAACACCTGCAAAAAAAAGTGGGGTGAAGAGATGGGTAGGGTAGGGTAGGGTAGGGTAGGGGGAGCCTAGGATATCAAAACAAAGAAATTTCAGAAATGCTTGCCCAGTCTAGTTCAAAACTAAATAACCACATATACTTTTTGTCTTTCTTAAAATTACTATGGACAACCTGTACTTCGTACATAATACCCATTGTAATATACGGAGGGGGTGTAACAAAACAAGTAAAGGGGAAATGGCAAGTTAATTAGTTGGACGTATTACAAGCTTATTATTTCCCTACATACTTGTGTTCCCAGATAAGTAACCACAAAACACACTATTATCCACTGGAATTCCAAGCAGGTCGGGCTAAAAGGTTAGAATTAATCACTTGTTTTAACCAATGTTTACAGCCAGCTAACAGGAGTCTTGAAAATTTTGTCAAAGACACGTCAGTTTAATGAACTTCAAAATTCCCCTTGTTGGCTTTATATCACTAAATAAAATTACAGTTTCTTATTGCCTTTTCTTTTACTTTAACTTGTTTATGGCGACACAGGGAGTTCTTCCAGCTTAATGTATGGGTTGTATCTGAATACATCACACTCAGAGTAGACTCACTGAAATCAATGGACATAATGACTTCAGTCAAGGGACGTGAAGATTTCAAGAGTCCAGTCTTGCATATGTGAATTGGTCTTACACTGTCAATTCTGACAGCTGTCTCCTCTGCTTCATTATACATTACAAAGTGGCTTGAGTTACATTGTAGCACTGGGGGTTCAGAAGTGGCCAAAAAAATAAAATAAAAATCCCACAATGTATGCCAATCTCCCCTGCCCAGCAGCACCACAGAATTAAAACAGTTTATTGAAAATTAATCTGCAATATAACTTATTTTTCCAACATCTCACATATCTAAGAACCGCTACCCAAACCATTTATTTGACAAGGCTGGGCATTAGCATACCTGTAGTTAAAGGAAGATGACTGACAGTTGTTAAACACGTCAAAGTGAACCAGATGGATGACAAAGTTGCTCCTGACAATAACAGAAGCAGTATAAGTTTCAGCATTCCTCGGATAAAATCAGCAAACCTGAAAGGAACACAAATCACAATTAACAAACCCTTCACAAATTCTGTAAACTTTAGCCAAATTGCTACAACAATTTGAAATACAGTGGTACCTCGGGTTATGTACTTAATTCGTTCCTGAGGTCTGTACTTAACCTGAAACTGTTCTTAACCTGAAGCACCACTTTAGCTAATGGGGCCTCCTGCCGCCGTGCCGCCGGAGCCCGGTTTCTGTTCTTATCCTGATGCAAAGTTCTTAACCTGAAGCACCATTTCGGGCTTAGTGGAGTGTGTAACCTGAAGCGTATGTAACTTGAAGCGTATGTAACCCGAGGTACCACTGTATAGACCACTGTATAGTGATTTCTAATATGATATATTGAAGTTTAAGGAAGGTAAAACACCAAAAGAAGCAAATACTTCTTATGAATAAGTGGCAGCAGTATGTTTCTAAGATAAGTACCTTGTTCAAAATTGATCTGTAAAAGAGGTTTTGTTTTTATACTTGCCCCTAACAGAAGAGTTTTACAATCTGAAACACACTGGATCATAATAGACAGCTACATTATGAAACTGAAGACAAAACATTATCATAAACCTGTCTCAACTTTATGCTCTTTTAATACCGGAAACCAATACATGTAAGATTTCCTCTGATTTGAAACTTACTATTTTCCACATATTCTCACTAAAGAAATCAGTGGGTTGGATCCAAAGGATCATTCATATACTGAGAAGAATCTTCCCATTCCTGTGTGTCAAAATACCTTGCACTCTACTTATTAATATTTTCACACAGGCCTAGATTGGCACTAGGAACTACTTTGCTGGTCAAACCAATCCCACATGACGCTCGCTACTCGTCTGTCGTTATTCCAACCCAACACCCCATTCTGTTGTTAACAGTGGCCAGTCACACACCTATAAATCAGACATGAAGGAAAAATAATTCCAATATTTTTCTCCTCTGCACATAGCACTCAGCGATATAGTGCCTATACAGATGTTCTTATTAACAGCTACTGCTGCCAACTCCTAGTCCAGTCTCCACCGACAATGTGCTTCCCATCACTGCTGCTCATTCTCCCATCCCTCTCCATTGTTTTGTTGGTATAATTGGGACAAAGCACCTAGTTCCATGTTAAATACAGAGGAGCGATAAAGATAGAAATACAGGAGACAAATGCTTCCTGCCACAAAGATACATCCCCTCCCACCAAAAAGTCTACTGCTCCCCAGAACTGCTTGGCCCAGATTTTATTATCCAAAAAATTCGCATTATGTGCCTCCTATTGTTGTTGTTGTTTAGTCGTGTCCGACTCTTCGTGACCCCATGGACCAGAGCACGCCAGGCACTTCTGTCTTCCACCTATAGTTACGAGTAATAATTTGCTGCTGTCAACTCTGCTGCTCATTGCTACTGAAATTACACCATGCTACAAAGTTGCTGCATTTTGACTTTGCTGCTGTTTAAAAGATGAAGGAAATTCTGAGTTGTGAAGGACAAAATCTGAAAAATATCTCTTATCATTAGTGAATGCAACAAGAGAAATGTCAGGGGGGGGGGGAGAGGTTGATTTGTGTTGCTCTGCAGATTTAAAACAAAAACAAAAACATGAGATTGTCACTGTTTGAAGTTGATTTTTCTCCCCTCCCCACCACCAGTCTAGTCTATCACTGCTAAGGAAAGGGTGCAATATCCGCCAGCTGCCTAAAATATTGAAGGCTCTTCAATCATAAACATGCCATATAAATTATCTCAACGCTCCTGGTCTGGGGCTTGGAGTGGCAAGATCAAGGGCATAAATCTCATGTGAAGGAAGACACGGTACACTACGGGTAACAAAATAATGAAATTTGTGAACTTATTTTCCAACTGTGCCTTCCTTTGACAGGCATGATTCTGTTAACACCCGCAAAAACATTTCTACAGCATGCAGAGATAGTTTGGCATCCAAATGACAGCTTGTGCATCATCGAAAATGGAAAGGACACTTGAATATAGTTTCTTTTACATAGTCCATATAGCAGGTAAATAATGTTCATGAGCAGAGTGAAATTATATTGAGATTTAAGTGTGATGAAAGGAGGAACTGAGAGACTAGGAGGAAGCAAAGCTACACTATAGTTCCTAAAAGGAAACGCTTGATGTAAGAAAATTAGCAGCTGGTAGAACACAAAGCACCCCCACACTGAGCTATTACAATAGGTACCAGGCTGCCTGCCTGGTAAGTCACAGGACTGACTTTGAAATACATGAGCCTGTCACACTTGACAAGAATCATTAGCTAATTTTCCTAATTACAACTTTCAGCAAATTATAGTCAGCACAGACATTGATTCAACTGTACATAGATAACTGCTGAGTAGGCCTAAAAGGGGGAAGTCATCCATCAAAAGTGGCAAACCGCCACTCCTTGTGTGCCCAAAACCCTGTGTTTGAAACTATAAAGCTACTTAATCAGAAAGAGATATCTGGCAACAGTCAGTTAGCTTTTTCTGAAAAAGTAGAAATGATTAGGCTGAAGGAGGCAGCGCTGGGGTCCACAGAATATTTACATTGCTATGGAATTTGCAACCAATTTCGTAGCAGCTACAGTAGACATTAAAAGGATATTATAAGGCTGAAACCAGGCTACATATTTAACAAATCAATCTATCACAAAAGGTCAGGATTTACATGAAGTCAGCATATCTGCACTAGTCATCTTAAGACTAGAAAATGGTTTGCCAATTTAAGAGCACCTTCATCTTTAGGAGCCAGGTGAAAACGTTCCTCTTCAACCAGGCTGATTAATACTCCACAGCCTTTAAGCTACTTATTTGTGTTTTTATGCTGCATTTTTATGTTGTGAACCCCCCTGAGATCCTTTGATGACAGGCGGTATATAAATCCAATAAATAAGTAGCTCAGATGAAGCAAGAAACTGAAGTTTGTTATTGCTATGCCCAACCCCAATCCAGAAAACAGAATCCACAGGGGACAAACTGGACCTCCAGCTGTCTGAAGACTAGGAGAAGCAGATGAGATTTCCTTCCGTCAGTACTGAAGATCCTTAGAATTGAAAGGGAGCCTCTACAGAATCCTGTTGAGGGGCCCTTAGGGTCAGAGTGCCATAAACCCCTAGTAGAGTCTGAGGGAGAGGCTGAGATATCCCTCCTCACCTTGAGTACAGGTGCCTAAATATTCAAGTCCAGACAACAGGTGCACAACTAAGTAGGTGCCCAAAAGTCACAGAGCAACTCAAGAGTAAACCCCTTTTTAGGAGTAAAGGTATTCCTTGGAATAAAGGGCTCTTAGAATGCCCTCAAACACCAGCCTGGGATTGGGCTCAGCCTGGTAGGCCAGACTCAGCCCCTTCTTTGAGCTTCACAGTTGCTGAAGAAAAACACAGCTCTTCAAGCTCCCCAATGCCAGACTCCTTGACTTCTTTTGCCTAGACTGGATCTCCTCTGTTCCTGATACTGGATTAAGTTTTCAAATTAGGCTAAATACTTGTGAATCACCCTGGTTGTCTCTGTATGTCTTCTTTGGCAATCTCGTGTGTGAGGCCTTGGCCTCCTTGGATTCTAGGGCTTGGGCCCACCCACAGTCCACACCTGTTGAGGCAGGACAGTTACAAACCAGTATGGGAAGCTTCAAATCTGTTTTGAGTGAAGGAGGGAGAATACAAGAACCTGAGGCTCACCACAATACATTCTGGTCACAAACCCCCAAGGATTTTTCTAATGTTCAAATATGGCCAATCTAATCTTGGCAACAGATTTCACTCTCTAATTAAATCTGTTAACCTTCATTTCTATATTAAGTTTCCAGAAACATGTAAAAATAAGCAATGGCTGTTGAATAGGAGGAGATGCTTAAAAAGATTCCAGAGGTGAGGGAGCAGAACTCGTGACAGCCATGGGATTTAAGACACAGAACAGCAACCCAAAATGTGCCAACATCCATTCAATAACAGTAATCTCCTATATCATGTTAAAAACTATTTCCAAGCTTCTATAGACGCTTTTAAATACTGGGAAGCTCCTTCTTCTGCTCATAAATTATATTGTGCTCTTAAACTGAGCTTGGAAGGCCATCCTCTTGTAGTCATAAGATGATGCTAGTGCATATCTGCTGACTCAGACCTATTATGTAAAATCTTGACCTTTTGTAGTAGATTAATTTTTAAAACATAAAACTTGCTTTCAGTCTCAGAATACTCTTTTAATGTCTTTTGTAACTGCTACGAAATCATTTTCAAACTCCACAGCAATAGAAGTATTTTTGTGGAGCCCAATTCCACAAGGGCTGGGAGGACAAAGCCTTATACAGGGTGCAGGACCTGATAATATGGGGGAGCCCCATGTCAAAAGAACTTGTGGATTTGAAGCACCAGTGGCATCAAGAGACTCAATTCTTAACCCTTATAAGAAGACTCTATAGGCAAGGGGATAATAGAATCAGAGGATTGTAGACCTGGAACGGACCACAAGGGTCAACTAGTCCACCCCCAGCAATGCAGGAATCTTTTGCACAGTGTAGGGCTCAAAACCATGACCCTGAGATTAAGAGTCTCTACCAACTGAGCTAGATGCTCTACCAATCCCCCCCCATAGTAAGGATAACAAAATATGATACCAAACCAGCATCAAACCACAGTGTAATATTTGGGTTTGTTATCTCTGAGCACTTAATAAATCAGAGAACTTGTAAATTAACTGCACCTCGTAAGCCCTACTTTTCTTCTCTAAAACAAAAAACCTCAACATGACATCAGAGCTATCAAATTTCTCTAACTATTCTGTTGAGGAATCCATCACATCTGTAATGGAGGAGCTGAAAGCAAACAGGTAGGAAAACACTGATGGTTCCTTGATTATTTTACCTAAGTGGTTCTTTCCACCTTTGGATGGAGTGGATAGGGAGCACTTGTCAAACACAATAATATGAACTGCTCAGTTTGATGACTGAGCAAATGGAATTTCCAGCAGTCACTGCCTAAAAAGATCATGAAACACACAAATTGCTATGCTAGAAGATGAACCTATTTCCCCCCCCCACAGAAAAGCATTTCTTCTTTTACAATTGTCATAGATGACAGGAAATGATCTTCAGGTGTATTGTTTCAGTATAACTAAAAGACAATTGCAGTGAAGAAAAATAAAATGAAGTAAGACTGTGATACTTACCTTGCCAGTGCTATGCCAACAATGCAACCTCCTACAATAGACCAAAATCCAATCCAACCTGCATCCACCTAGAAAAGATTTAAGAGTGAACAACACGGTGTTATTTCAAGCACAGTAACGGAGATAGTATTTACTACAGGTATAAGCAAATACCCACTAGAATAGAAGTTCTATGTCACCTTTGACAGACCTTTTCTCCATTAATTTGTCTAATCCCCCTTTCAAACTCATCTAAGACAATGACAGTCACCATTTCTTGTGGCAGCAAATAGCATAAATTAATTTTGTGATGTTTGATTAAATATCTGCTTTTGTCTAACTCAAATCTATTGCCAATCAGTTTCACTTGATAACATTTCCCTCCTAGATTTCTACAGGATTTAGTTTAAAAATAAATAAATGTTAATACACACATTTCAAAAGACACCAGTGTTATCCTTTTTCCTTAGCCTCTGTTATCTGCAAATGTTTTCAGCATCTATTTCAACTCCAACCCATTGACACTTTTATTACAAAAGCAGGACATAGTCTCCAGTGCATACTGCTTGGTTAGTTCAGTTACCAGTAACAAAACCAGTATTTTGCCTATGATGCATAAGCGAAGCTAAACAATATACAAATATACATACTTGGCTTATGTCCTTTGGGGTTAATATCAAGTCTAGAACACCAGACCATCCCGAGAAAACACCCAATGGTATAGCATAGGCTAGAGCAATCATCAGAAACCGTGGGTTGCTGAAAGGAAAATAATAATTAGGAACAGTTTTGCCAATGTAAGATTATCAAGTTGTTCTGTTTTAACTTTGTTGACTTCACTGTGCATGTCACCCATAGAAATAGGATGATAGGATAGAAAACTTTTATTAGGAAACTCAAACTCAGAAATGGAATTAAATCAATAACTAAATCTAAATAGCACCATATATAAATGCTAAAGGCTTATCAAAGGTTAAGTACCTCTGCAGTCACATAACTACTGCAAGAAGTCACAGCTTGTGGATGGAATTCTGTCATGTTCAGATGTTGTTACCACATATTTTAGAGGGAAATTTGTAGCAGGACAAATATTGAGGGACACTAAAGAGCTGGAAGGAATTGCTTTGTCTTGTCTTATAAGCCTGATTCATTGGGGGGGGGGGGTACAAGCTGAAACAGTATACATGGGCACCTCATCCCCACAAAATAATCTTCAATGTAACCCAGGTGTTCCACTTCAGTGTCTCATGGAGACAGAGTTTGTTTGGTTTCTCTCTCCCTCCCAAAAAAATAAAAAGGAACTGTGTGTGATTGGACTGTTCACAGAGGTGCTTATTAGGCTGAGGGAACGAACATAGGTCACTTGCTCAGTGGTGCCCCCAGCTAAATGTATGAGGCAGGGCGAAATGTGTAGGTTGGCATTTTTTATTCACCCAGTGCTACTGGGGCCCTGCATTTACTTTAATGTGCTTTCACTTTGTAGAACACTAATACAGTGGTACCTCAGGTAACATACACTTCAGGTTACAGACTCCGCTAACCCAGAAATATTACCTCGGGTTAAGAACTTTGCTTCAGGATGAGAACAGAAATCATGCTCCAGCGGCGCAGCAGCAGCGGGAGGCCCCATTAGCTAAAGTGGTGCTTCGGGTTAAGAACAGTTTCAAGTTAAGAACGGACCTCCGGAATGAATTTAGTACTTAACCTGAGGTACCACTGTATATGAATTGCATTAAGCTGATTTGCCAGGAGGCTAAGCAAGTAGATAGCACAATGTTGTGACAGGAATTTAGGCAAGATCTCTTTTTAGTCTCCTCCAAGTATATGACTGAACAATCAAAGAAGTAGCTGCTAATAAGGTGTTTTCCTACTGTACTTCACACTGCTGTTGCTAAGCGCTTCTTTCTGGCACCAGCATTAATTATGTTCCAGCGTGATCTGTAGGACATGCTTCTGCTTCAGACTTTCCTTGCCTTCAACATTGTTATTATTTTTATTAAACTGCCTTGAGTGCTAACGTTTGTTAGACAACAAGAATCAGTTCATTAAGTGCCGAAAGCAAAAAATTTTAGTAACAAATAATATTTTTCAACTTTATTTGTTGCTGTTACTATTCACACACCTCAGTTCCTTGATTACACATGAAAAACAAACAGAAACTCAGAAACTGGCTTCTGCCTGCAGCTCCATTTGCATTTCCACCCTATTAGACTCCTATCAATAGCAGGGAACATGGCTATAGAGCTGGTAGATTGTGGTGTTGGGAGCGATCCCTGATCCATAGCAACATGGAGCCCTAAATTATGGATATTATTTTTGCAGCATGAGCTACGGGATATCTAGCTTAAAATCAAAATATAACTGAGGACCAATCCTAAATCATGCTGAAGGTTGTCTGCAGTTACATTTTCTCCCCCTCACTGCTTCGATTGCTGCTTAATTCTACAGAATTAGCTCCAACTTGGGTGGAATGGTAGGAGCTGAAGTGCTAGTCTTAAAAACAGCCAATGAGGTAAAATGTAATATACATGTAAGCACTTGAAACATCTGCTTAATTGCACTCTTCTCTTTTTCTTTAGCTATTTGTTTACCAAATAGTAAACAGAGGAAGTGATTTTTTGCCAAGTACACTCCATTCATCCATCAAAGAACAACATCTGTGTGTTTACTACACATGTGACAAACTTGGCTCGAAGACACACAGTTGTTGAGTTGGGTACCTGGCCAAACAGCAAACTACCTGGTAGAGTGCGCTATACAGAAAACTCTTCCACCTTTTTCAAATATGTCATGCCTGTGCCCTACTGAAACCATGAGAAGAAGAAAGAAGCACAGCTTCACTTACATCAGATGATAACTAATGTGATATGCTGAAATGGCAAACAAGACCCTGTACAAATGTGCCTCTCCAAATCTCTATTTTTGCCTAGCAACATAGTGATTTACAGCACAAGGAGAAAAATCTCAAAAAATGGCAGTATTCAAATAAATCTATAGAAATTATTCACTTGAAAGCCTTTGGAAGGGGGAAGGGAAGAAGAAAGGAATTTGGAAACAGTGACTACCATTTCCATTAAGACAGAGAGACAACTCCAAGAAGCTGTGCTAAGGGATTCAGCGTTTTCCCCCTCTTAAAAACAATTCACCTTCACTGCACACTAAAGGTGAAGCTGTGAAAGCTGTATCATCATCACCTTGTCAAGTAAGCAAGAGCTGACAGAAAAGCCCCAAAGAAACAACTTTACTGTAAATGAAGGAAACAACAAGCTGTTATCTGTTTAGAAAGAAGTATATGCTTCTCAACTGTTTCCATTTGAGAACGGCAGGGAATCATACAGCTTTACCGTCCATGATTTACTAAAGGCATGGCCAGTAAATCAGTATTATGTTCTGTATTAAGAATTTGTCTTTTCCCTGTTAAGTACAGTAGCATGGGTCAGCAGGTCAGATGGGGACTGTCGCTCTTGCAGTAGGGCTCCGTTTTGTGGAAGTTGACTTGTTCGTATGGGAAGGGTCGTTTTGTACACGTGCTTTATTTGAGCAGAACAGAACTGCTTCCTATATCAACAAGTCAGCTTCCACAAAAACAGAGGCCTACTGCAAGAGCAGCAGTTAATTTTTCAAAAATCCTTAAACAAAAGTAACTACCCAAGCAAATACAGAAATGACATGATCAGCTGTTGCAAACCGCAGATTTTATCATCACCATCATCACCTATATGCTAATTTCCTTCTAAAGAACTGTTTCAATGCAATTTACACATAATGCAACTACGGCAACGAGATTGATTTACACATAATACAGCCCTGCTTTCAAATTTCTTCTCACATGTAGCAATGAGATGGAAACACCTTTTGATTCTGCACCATGCTCCAAGCCATTTATTCTGACATAAAAGGCATTATAAATATAGTCTTCACCAAATGCTCATGTTGGTTTTCTTATTAATAAGGGAATGGAAGACTTATCGTGTTCTCATGCCTTGCCATTCTCTGCTTAACCTTTTCAAAATTACTAACATGTCCGTTGAGATGGCAGAATTATTTAAACTATTAGGATTCCTTCTTTCTTCCCACACCTCATATACTAAACCGCACCTGCTGTAATTTATAGCATCAATATTTTCCAGTGCAATCGATCTCTGCTGCATTTAGTTAGGTTTAAAACTATTTTAGGTACAGAAAAGGTAGAAGATCCATTCTAGGCATAGGAGACATGGTTCACAGAGCTGGAAAAAAATTGGTCGTTTGTATAACCAGTAAATGATGTTGGCAATGATCCTGCCACTATTCAGAATATAATTTATAATTGATTTGTTTAAAATGCACACAAACATAAACACATGGTACCAACCTACTGAAAGCTACAGCCAGTCATCTTTCTCTCAAGTGATTAAAATAAAGGTAATATTTAGAAGTAATATTTGAAGAAATTTAACAACTATCTCCTTCTTCTCCCCGTACCCACTAATCTGCCCCGAAGGGTTGGAAGAATCCCCAGAGCAGATCTGGAGTATATGCAAGGGGAGCAGAGGGAGGGAAAGTTTCACTCATGGAATGCTCACAGAACCATTCCATGTCCATAGTTACTTAGCTGGATGCAATCCTGCACAAAGAAATAAATACTAAGGCTTAGTAGTCATATACTTCTAGCTTCCTGCTTCTTAAGCAAGAAATAATTCACTCTGCTACAACCAATTATAAAATAAGCTACTTACTCTAGACAAAAATGATTAAACACCTTCCATTAATAGCTATGATAAACAGCCTCATCCATTCTGGGTGAACAGCATCAAGTGCAATGCCTGCAGCTCCACCTGCGCAGCATCACAAGTCATGCTTCAGCAAAGTGTTTATAGACACTACAATGGTGGGCCAATGCAAGCACAGCAGAAGAATCAGAGGCGATGCTAGTGGTGGGGGGACACAATGGAGTGGGGACCACCTACAGTACATAACAAGAACCCAATACGATCCTTGAACCAGTTATTGTGAAGGCAAGATTCCACTCAGAAAACAAGAAAACCAAAACACATACCATTTATTTAATATCCTTCTCTGAGAGGAAATTTGACTCTCTATAAAGTTTCTCCTTCTGCTGCTTGTCTTTACTGTTTTATTACATAGTTTTAGTAGTACTTACTGAATTAATATTTTATGTAAATTAGGGCTAGGGAACCATATGCCAGATATGATTGCCCAACCAGGACTGTCAATGACCAGAGATGATGGAAGCTAGTCCAAGAACATCTGGTGGGCCCACAGGTTCCCCAGCCTTGATGTAAACTACTCTGTGACGTTTATCTGAAAAGCAGCAGATAAATACGGTAGGCAAACAAGCATGAGCTGACACAGCTAATGAAATTGTACACCGATCACACAACACGGACATCAATGTTGATGCACACTTCAGCACAAATATTACAAACGGAAAAGAAAGGACACTGAATAGGATGCCCAGAGGACGAATCACCAACACCAATACCCCAGTTTGCACTGAAGCAAGGATAGAACAGCAGCAGCGTATTGCTGGCATCCAAAAATAAATAAATAAATCACACTGCATATTCCTAAATGAGCTTACACAACACGATCTGTAAAGACAGCTCAACGCAAATTACTTACTGGCCAGTAACTACAATAGTTCAAGAGAAAAACTTCTACACTATTCATTCGTTGTCTAGATTCTAAATAACAATGCCGTGATTAAACCTGACCAGTATACGCTCTGATAGCACATGAAGAATTCTGAAGGCAACAGCTTTCGAGATTATTACATTTGAACAGCATACACAATTTGCATACTGTGCACTATCTGTATTTATTTATTTATTTATTTATTTATTTATTTCATTTATCTATGGAGCTCAAGGTGGTGTAGATGCTTCTCCTCCCCATTTTACCCTCACAATTCTCCCAAAACCATTTAAAACATCCGTCCAGTGACAGGTTAGTTACACACAGGCACACCTACTCAAGAGACAAAAAATTAAGAAGAAGCATTTGGAAGGTCAGGAAAATATAGTGTACAAGGTAAATGAACGAGTAAGTTCCAAGGGCTTCTTAAAAGGGAAACAGCCAACAAAGAATTAGTCTGCTCTTACATTATTAATCGTGACCAGCATTTCAAATTACAGCCTCATAGACAGAAATATATTCAGTATATAAGTATAGGAGTGTATTCTTTATTCTTTTATCTTTAAAAAGCTGGTAAATTTGAATTTTTGTAGTTCTCCATTCAACTTTACAGGGATCTCAGATTCAGCGTTTAGAATATTATGAACAAGCATCCATTTTATTAACATAGCTCCCAGATGGAGCCCTGTCAATAGGCATTTTATATTCCACCTGCAGATCCAGCTGTTATTCAGGTTTTTATTTGACAGTAACATTTTTACAACACAGCCCGCAGGCAGACAAGGAGGCTGGCTCTCAGGTGACAGCAGCAAAAATGGTGCCAAGTGTCCTAAATGGAAATTGATACTTTATATATAAAAAACAGTATCTTGCATACTCCTCGGTTTCTACTGATTGGCTAATTCCATTTTGGGACCCAAAAAAATATAAACCACAATTAACAGAGGAATTAGGGTCTCTTCTTCTCTGTCCTTGCAGTACTCAAGTTCTCTGGGAAGAAGAATAAATCATTTGAGAGATTATCTTCTCTTGAGTTTCCAAGGCGTGTCAGGAAATGATGAGAATATAAATGAGGAATCATATATTAGTGTATAGCAAGGGCGTATGGCATAATTTTGTGAGCATGCAGAAAAAGCATAGAACACAGGTTTGTCTGCAAAAGAAGGTTCCCCGAGAAGCTCTGTTTTTGCCTTAAGAGTAAGCTTTTAGAGATTATTTCCAAATGTATATTTGAAAGTTTACGTTAAGTATAGAATAAACAGGAATTATTAAGTCTTATGGGGGAATCACTCTGTTCATTGGTGCGCCACCCAAAGTAGAAAGGATCACACCCCCCCCCCATGTTTTTATCTCTCCACTCAGTCTCTGTTTCCTCTTGTCAATCTTTTTATATAAGGAGGGCAGAACGGTCATCAATACTAAGTAACAGATACATTTTGCTACCCACTCAGTTCGCACTCAGAAAAGAACACTTGACTCCTCATGGTTTGCTCAGCAGACCACCTTCAAGTTAACTTCTCTAGAAGTAAAGAACTATAGAAATGGTCCCTTAATGTATTTCCCTACAGTTTTAGAAAAACTTTTAAAAACAAAAAATGCTGCATAGTTCATTTTCCTTGCACAATTTAGGCTTGATTGGTAAGGTGCAAGTCCAACACTAGTAAGGAGACTTCATTTTGCTTCGATGAAGATACACAAAATCTTCACTAAAAATAGAGAACTGATTCAGTTTCTTAGTCAACATGAACAAACTAATCTGTTTCACTGGCTTTTAAAATGCCTTTCTGTTATAATGTCATTTTGTTGTACCATAGTAATCATTGAGACTGCGTAATTTCAAAACTGTGGAAGAGTGCACCCTGGAAAAGCGGTATGTATTGTAGCTTACAATACAACACATTACAATACATATTGCAGCTTAATATTGTAGCTTACAATATTATTTTAAAACCCACAAACATTATAAAAAGGGCAGGAGTGCCATGACCTCCTGTACCAAGCTGGCCAAAGTATACATACCTTAATAGCCTACAAAAACTTCTTCTGTAGCTGAGCCTCTGGCTAGCTGCAGCTACACTGGGTGGAAATGGAGGACGTGATGGGAAGTAGGCAAGGGCTGCAGAGAATATCAAGGCCACAAAGCCAAATTCTAAGGGAATACAAAGGGGAAAAACAAACCATTATGGTAGATGCTGCTGCTGCTACTATCATCATCATCATCACCTATTATTATCCTATTATCATTTCATATGAAACACCTCAAAGCACTCAACAATATCAGCAATGCAAATACATGTGCAAAACCAAAGCAATTCAAATTTGGTTCAGATACACTGGAATAACAGATCTCAACTCAAATCGCTTCTGGAAAATCTTTATCCACAGGTGCAAAAAAACAAACAAGAAGAGGCAATAGGGAATCCACCTTACTGATGTGCAACAGGAATGGAATATGAATATTCACAGAATATACAATTTGATCCACACATTGCTTAAAAAGTGAACCCTGGTGCACAGAAACAGCAGAGAATATGTGTGTGTGTGTGTGTGTGTGTGTGTGTGTGTGTGTGTGTGTACACACACATACATATACATACACAGACACACACAAACATACATACATACATAGATCTGAATATCTAACTAACTACAAGGAATGGAGAAACACATACAGCACTCTTTGCTCACAGGGTCCACTCTCTCTGTTGTTCCAGCCAGTCCCAGTATTATAAGACCAGGCACCTGAGACATGTTTTAAAGGACAACAGCCACTACAAAGTCTTGATCTTTCCCTTGGCTAAGAGATGTAGAGTGCCTCAACTTTAAAGGACAGGCAACTAGGACACCATCAACCCCCACACCACACCACACCACCACCACCTAATGTCATTCCTTCACTGAGTAATTGCTATTTCACCCCAGGCCATGTAGACAAGTGCAATCTCCGTGTTAAATATATAAACTGCAGCTTTACTGGGACAATGTAGGGGAAGAGCTTTTAGCAATCTAAACTCCTACATAAATTCTCAGTAGAATTTTAGGAATAGAAGATTAATTGCAGAAGCACTGTGTAGTACTAGAAAGCAACAAGGGGCAGGGGAAGTGACTGAAATGGAAAGTGCAGGAAAACCATTTCAGGTGAAAAGAGCAACAGGAAGGAAGCATCCTGTCCAAAATGCTATGTGAGCATCTGAAGGAACAACCAGAGTATGGGGTTCATAGCAGCCTAATATGCTATTTGGAGTCCATCCATGGCTTTAAATTTAAGCTTCAAGTAGGGTTCCAATACTAGCACAGAAGTAATTAAATCTAAGAATAGAGTCTGAAAGCATGTGTCATCAGAAGGGACAAACCATGTAGGGATGAAGCAGAGGAGGTCAGAACATATGAAAAACGAAGGCAATAGTCATTTATTCACTAAAGTGAATAATTCACTAAAGTGAATAAATACAGAAGACCAGCCTGATAGACCAGACAGAAGTGGCACCTAGTCGGTATCCTGTATCTGACAAATTAAGGATGCTTCAAAAGGAAGCATATGCAACAGAAAACCACGGAAGCACCTCCCAGTTCCTGGTGTTCACTTTTAGCATCCCATGTTCAGGAGAAACCTCATCAAGAGAACTATGGTACAAATCGCATAACTTTTCCAACGCAGAGTTTTATACAAAGTCACATCAATGAAGAAACAATGATTCAACTCCAATGTTTTCAGTAAAACCAGCAAGCAGGTCTACACAAATTCATTCAGCTTTATTCAGCTGTACCTGCCTAGTGGCAGCCAAATTAATCTCAAGCAGCCATTTACAAGAACATACAACATTTGGCCCAACTGCCTTTCCTGCCCAATTCTAATATATAAGGTTGTCCCAATGCCCTATAAATATTGGCTTCTTTACACTAAAGAATCAATAACCATAATGCGAAAAGCTAGAAGAAAAAGCGTTCTATGATAAGGCAACACGTTCTGAAAAAGTCAGTATCATTACTCACCAAAACCCCCCAAATTCATTCCCCTTTTTTTGAGAAAAAAATGAGTATGATGCAAAGCGTTTGACAGGTCTGCTAAGTGAAGGGTAAATATTTCTAGTTTTGTATGGGCTGAATCCAGTGTTACAGCTCTACCCACACAACAGACCAACACAATAAACTTCCTATTCCTCTTCTGTTCTTTCCAGCCTCCCACACATACCCAAATTATTTCCAGAGCGTTGGGGGACCCTACAGAGCAGATTTTGGAGATGTGCAGGGAAGGAGAGGAAACAGAACCCCGCTTCACAAGCATAACTACTGTGCTGGATACAGCAGCAGCATTATTATTATTATTATACACTCTCTCTAGTGGCAAATATGTCCTGGGTCTGTAGTCATTGTTTTATTGTTTATCTACTCTGAATTTTATGTTGTATTTTAAATTTCTGTTTATGTGATAATATCCTGCCCTGATAGCATGTTCTGATAGAGGGTGGATTAGGAATTTTAAAAATACAATCAATCAATCAATCAATCAATCAAGTGAGACTACATTGGCGGGCACCAGTTGCTATTTCAGAAGTTTTCATATTGATTTTAATGTATATGTTTTATTCACCATGCTGCTGTTTTGTTGTTTTATACCAGCTGAGTTACACTTAATATATTGTTGGTTCATTTTGTTTGTCTGATGCTTATATTTTGTTCCCTATCTTTTGGGAGCTTGGTTCAGAAAAGGACTGATAAATATTTAAATAAAATACAATATACCGGTATGGAAAGTATTCACAACAGCTGAAAGTTTACACTGGCCGGTCGGCCTGCAAAATTAGTTTGTCATTTTTAGCTATACTACATTGGTGCTGTGGGCAGTTAGTGTCCTGGCCCTCACTGCCAAAGGCTTTAATGATCAATATGTAAGGTAAACAACAAATTAAAAGGTCCAGTAGGTACACAAGAAGTGAGAATGCATTTTAAGCAGTTCCCAGCTATGGAAACCAATGGCAGTCAAAGTTTTCCTCTTGAAAAACCAACTACTTTTATATTCCTTGGTTACTTGTAACTTTCTAGCTAACAACTAATACAAACACATGCCTAACAGATACATTTTAATGTTTCTGCATTAACACAACACTCCAGCCATTTCCTCTCCAGTCAACATGAATGAATGACGGAATGAATGAATATTTATTATTTATTATTTATTATTTATAATAAATATTTATTATTTATTATTTATATTTATTATTACAGCTAAACAGCCAGCATACCTCCAGTCATACTATAATCTGCGGACTACTTTTCCTTTGTGTTCCTTTTCAATCCCAGCCTAGACTTGCTACCACCCTTGCATCACATTCATAAATAAGGGAAATGTCTTCTTAGTGGCTGCCCTGGAGGTCTGGGGCTGCCTGCCTTTAGAAATACATCAGAGATAAAGCATTTTCTGCCTAAAGGTAAAGGTACCCCTGCCCATACGGGCCAGTCTTGACAGACTCTGGGGTTGTGCGCCCATCTCACTTAAGAGGCCGGGGGCCAGCGCTGTCCGGAGACACTTCCGGGTCATGTGTCCAGCGTGACAAGCTGCATCTGGTGAGCCAGAGCCGCACACGGAATGCCGTTTACCTTCCCGCTGGTAAGCGGTCCCTATTTATCTACTTGCACCCAGGGGTGCTTTCGAACTGCTAGGTTGGCAGGCGCTGGGACCGAGCAGCGGGAGCGCACCCCGCCGTGGGGATTCGAACCGCCGACCTTTCGATCGGCAAGCCCTAGGCGCTGAGGCTTTTACCCACAGCGCCACCCGCGTCCCATTTTCTGCCTAGTGGAGCCAAAATGGAACAAATTGTGCTCAATTATTGACCCCTGGAAGATAGCTGTGAACACTGAAAACCAAAACAAATTAAGTTTGAATTGGCCATTCACATTTGTTAATTAAAGATTTTATTTTGCATTTCTTCTTAAATCAAAGATCAAAGCAATTCTTCTTTTCTAGAGAACACCTTATGATCAGGATCCTAAAATTCTGCTACACGCTGCTCACAATCTAATTCCTGAAAAAGTTGCATGACCAATGTATTCGGAGGCAGCATTTTGAATTTCGTGAAAATCAGTTTAAGGCATTTGTGTTTGGGCTAAAATAAATGATGGGGCCTAACACAACTATTTACTGTGATAAAGCAGTTTCCTACCATTTTTAAGTAGACAAAAATCTACATAAAAATAAAAATATTTTGAAGGTAACTTAAAAATGATTTACAGAGGAAAGCAATTCAATCTGGACTTTACTGACTTATGAAAAACGGTTATTGAAAAAAGCAGAACTAAACCATCTCATGAAATGTTTGCTGGAGGAACTGTCTGGCTTGGGAAGCATGAAAAAGGTATTACCTCTGGAATGACTGGCGATATTCAAGGCAACATTAAGATCAACAGCTACACACCCCACAACCAGTGTTTGGCTCTTACAATTAAGGGCAAAACATTCTAGAGCTCACAGTCATGGAGATTTATTTTCAGATGTGTCACTAGAGGGCACCAGCAAACTCCTAATGGATGCACATTATGAAATTAAGTGTGAAATTACTTCTGCGATACCTGCGTACAACACAGCCTCAATGCGGTCTTTGATATGCTCCGGGCTGCTTCCAGGTGCAACTGTGGATGTGCCATTCGGTCCTGGAACCACGAAGGGTCCTACTAAAAAAGCGCATGCTCCACCAAGGTAACCAATCAATGATGCAACAGCTGTGGCGGTGGCACGCTCATCTGGTGAAAACCATGTAGTGGAGAGGAATGGAGCAGCACTAGTGACAGTAGGGCCTGCCAATCCATTCAACAGCTGTCCTCCGTGGATCAGCCTAGGGAGAAAGCACAACACAAGACATTTACTGGCCAGGCACAAAGCTACCACGGTCAGTTTCTCCCTCCATACCACACTTGGAGACAATTGTGAGATACTGTCACTGCTGCTGAGCATTTCCAAGACATGGAATGAAAGCAGAATCGGCCTCTTCCTTTGCCCCAAATCCTCTCCACATGCCAGATGAGTCAGGTGAAGGAGTGGGGTCAATGTCAACTATGACTAATTAGTTACTAATATTGGTAAAAATCTAACAGATTATGGTACCAATATTTTAAAGTTAATTAGGTTAGATTAGTTGATTTGGTACAGTCTCTTTAATACATAAGTAATTTCTCAGCAGGCTAAAAACATTCTGTAATACAAACTGAGAAGAGTTAGATTTTCCTATACTCCTTTTTCTAAAATGCAACTTGAAATGCAATGGCATTTGTCAATCTTAACTAATGACATTCAGTGGGTAAACTACTATATGCTGGTAAGAAGCTGTTGTATTATTTGGGTTCTCTCAAATAAACCCAGCAGCCTTCACACAAAGAAGTCAAAATACTTTTTATGAAGAGGCAGCTGTCCTTGGGGTATGGAAAGTCTAGGCAACTTTGTTATTTCTGCATATGTCATTCGTACTCCAATAATTGCAGGAGGAGGAGGGGAAGACACATGCCAACTTTTTGGTAAAAATACTGAACTGTCAAAAAAAAAGATTGCATAGCTGCTATTAAATCTCTCCCAGTATTGAATCCGTTTAGAATTTAGAGAACAGAAAATCTGACAAAACATTTAGGTTTTATAATGTAGTGTTTAAGTACAAGGCACTATCAGGCATGCGTGTTCTTTAAGTTTGATGAACATGTGAATTCCTTTTTATTTATTATTTGGGGGGGGGGACATTAAGGTAATCAAGGATTTCACAACAAAACTTAAAAAAGATATCAGAGGAGAAAGGGTGGGAATCTATCATTATGCTGTGACATACATACTGAAGGCTAAGAGTTCTGTCGTAAACTAAGATTAATAACTTTGCCCAATTATACAATCTAAGGCCTTTAATATACAATTCCAGAGGCCATACAATCTCTCCAGCCTTGTTGTCACTGAAATAACATGCCAATGCAGTGTTAGGCAGCCATATGCTCCTTCTTGGCAATACGCAAAACTAAACTCCCAAACACTTAGCAAATAATTAAACAATGGCCATACTTTTGCAGGGACAGACATACTGGTCTGCTTCCAATGTAGTCAATTATCTCCTCTCTAATGTAAATTCCCCAAGAAGATTAACAACACACAGTTGAATTCATTATCTGCTCTATATTGAGGTGGATTGAAAGACATCCCATCATACAAATGTATGCATTTCAGTAATCATTTATAGAAACAAAACATAAATTAGCAAAATCACTTCGGACTGAAATCTGGAATTGCTCTGTTATTTTGTACTAGGGAAATCTGTTACGAAGAAACCACCTCAAATACTGCCGCACACATTGGGACAGTGAAAACAGAACTCAGATTGCGTTGTATGTGCAAACTGGAATCACAGCATGATGGATGCATAAAGCTGTATTATCCAGTTTATGCAAGCTGCAAACATAATTTTCACTGACACTGTGTATAAACAAAAGAGGGAAAGGGTTACATATAGGGAAAACAGCAGATTGTAAAGTTCCAAAGCCTTCCATCAAAACATTATAATTGACAAAGACAATGAGAATGACATGCCGAAGAGCCTCAATTGTCACTGTTTTCACAATGTTAAATAATAAGGTACGTGGCAGCTTAACATAGTAACAAATAGAAAAGGCAGACGCTTTGAGAAGATGACAGTTGTGCAGCAAGTCACTCTCTCTCTGATTAGAAAGGGGGTGGGAGGAAGTAAGTAAGAGGGAAGTGATAAAAGAAAGTTGCTGCTTCTACCAAGTGGACTGTTATCAGAAACCCAAAACAGAACTTGCTGCCCCCCCCCCACTCCTGCCGGCCATGCATCTTCTCAGCCATGCTATGGTCAACATATTGCTGCCTCTAAAAGCAGTAGGTCTCCCTCTCTCCCTCCCAAATATGTTTTGCTGTCTAAAGTGGAACACCAAATGTTCTCCCTGCTTAAATCCTCTCTCATCTACTCTTGTGGCTACAGCATGAAATAGACATGGTATTTAAATGCAGGACTTTCAGACTTAATTCTACTCAACACATACATTAGTTCATTTCACTGGACCAAACTAGCTGCCCCTTTTAACAGCCTTTACTGATTTTGTGATTGATTAAATGATTCCAAGGCATTTAATGACTTGTACAACCCTGGCCTTAAAATGCAATGACCCTGTTGTCCTCACAACTAGGGTGGCCCAAAGATGCTAAGAGTGGAAACTGTGACACCATTACCTGTCCTGAAATATCTTCATTAGTTTCTCAGTTAGTTTCTGAACTCAATTAAAAGAGCTGGCATTAACCTATTAAAAGCCCTACACAGGGTTTGGTACCAAGATATTTATTGGAGTGCTTTCTCTCATACCAGTCTGCCTGCTCACTAAGATCATCTAGGTTCTCCTCCAGAACCCCTGCATTCTGACGTGCAGCAGACTGGCGTCTTTTGGTGCTGCTTTTGTGCCTTTGGAAGACTGCTTGGTACCAGATGAGAATTCCCTTCCCCACAATGCTTTTTAATGACATATTGCTGCTGTTTCCTTTTATTCTCTTATACTGTCTGTTAGTTGACCTGGTAATTCTTGGACCTTGAAGGTGCAAGATAAAAACTGAATTTGTAAACAAGCAAGTATATATAGGGCTGCTATCTGCTGGATTGCCAAATAATGCTTTTGGCAGAGATATTTTGCAGGCATGCATGATGATGAGGAGATTGGAAACAGGGTTCATTCCACCCTGAAAGATCAGCTTGCTCTGCCAAAAGACCAGCTCCATCACATGCCTCCTACTTCTGAGCTGTTCCAATACCAGCTGATCATTATAAGAACTACTATTTAAGAATTGGTGTCAAAATTTGATTTTTCTCTCTATCCCCTCCCTGTCCCTTTTGACTAAAGAGCAGGAACAAGTGTTCAAAACAGACAATCAAACATCTTGAAATATGTGGAGCTCAATCCTACGCAGCTTATTCAGAAGTAAGTCCTGCTAAGTTCAGTGGGCCTTACTTTTGGTAAAATGGTACAGGATTGCAGCCTTAGATTCCCAGTTTCTACACTCTGTCTGAAGCAGCCCCACAAGTTAGCTGTTCACCTCGGGGTGTGTAACAATTCCCAGTGGGTAATTTAGCAGATCCATTATTCAAGTTGTGTGACATGGAGGATCATTCTGAAAAGGAAAGTAATTTTTAGCACTAGTAAATAAAATAAATTTTATTATTACGGTCACAGACCAGTTCTGGAGCACTAGTAAGCATCTTTTTTTCACTTGTTTTGCAGGTTTGTCTTATTATATTTTCCTTCACACTATAATAGTGGACGCCATGGGGTGATGTATAAGCTAGGTGATAAGTCAGTAACCTAATTATGATGTTAGCAGCTCTTAGCCCGACTCGGCCGGGGAGGGCAGGATACAAATATAATATTATTATTATTATTATTATTATTATTATTATTATTATTATTATTATTATTTATTATTATTATTATTATTATTTCACTTTGGAAGAAGTTTGAAGTAAACACTCCCAACCACTGAAAATCTGTCCTCTTCATTTCCCAGCATTTACTGCCTTTATACATACCAAATACCAAAACCAGAAGCCTTGTTGAAATCTCTCTACCACATACTTGTATTAATTCACTGATTTATGAACTCTGTCAGAATTAAGCCACTTTTCATTGGGGTTTTTTGTGTATCTCCACCTTATCTTCCTAGAGACGGACAGATAGGAGATACCCACGATATGGTTCAATGTATGGAGTAATCTACTACTATTCTAGAAGACAAATTTGTAGCAGCTAATATAGCTGACAGAAAAATATGAACACAACAGTATCAGTGCATTTTGCTTTTTTTATGGTGTCTTGTTATCACTGCAGCAGATTTCAGCCTGAAAGGACTATCGGAACTCTTTCTTACAAACCATCATCTGTTCTAAAAATTGCTCTGAGATTAGAAACATTTGTTCCTGTTATTTCCCCATTTTCTTCTTGTTTCTGTTATCCAGAAGGAGCAAAGAGCAACTGCATTTTCCCTCACTGCCTAATACTGTAATTTAAGTTTGATTCTGTAATGCAAGATGTCTTTTGTATGAAAGATGAGAAGAGCAAGACAATTTTGTTCCGCACTTGGACCGATAGGAAAGCATTTTTAAGACTGGCTAAGGTAAGAGATGTATTTTGATCGATTTCTATACTCTGTGCTCAGGTTTATACATTACTTTTCCAATATTCAGCTAATTATTTTCAGGTACCAAGCAACATAGTGAACTCTGAGAGTTCAATCTAAGAGTATGAAGCTTTTCATAACAAGCCTGAAACCAAAACTATGAAAGAAAATAAGAAGAACATTTCAACAGAGGGGGTTATGAAATAATCAATTACTTATCCTTTGCCTCAAGACTAAAGTTTGTGAAAGCCAAACTAGAACACCTGATTTTTTTGATTTTTTAAAAATAAGCTTTGTGGCCAAATCAAAATCTTGAAGCTATAATTAATTTGCATTAACTTTCCTTTGAGCTAGTAATTGGGCAAGCAAGTTTACCTTCAAAAGGGGAACTGCTGTGACTGTGTTTAAATGAAAACAGAAAACAGTTCTGCTCTCCTTAACACAATCCAACTGCAAAAAGACAAAGTCAAGGTAAAGTCCTCAATTGTGAGTTTACAAACATGAAAATAATTATTTCATATTCCATGTGTCATATATACTACATACCAATGTTAAGCAAGCATTCCTATATTCTGTATATAGGCTAAATGCAATGTTAAAAAAAAGCGTTCACGCCTTAGATGAATCAACCACATGTATTTTAGCAACTTCCCCTTCGGTGGCCAAACATTTGTAACCAAACATAATTACATATAGATTACAGTGTGTAGCACCCCAAGGGGGGGGGGTCTCTTTAAAATCAGTATGTTATAAAATATTATCACTCACCAATGCCCCTCTAGATGATTCCCCAACAATTTGGAGCAGATTTAGGAGCAGGAGCTGCAGCTGGAGAGGGCAGAAATTGCTATCAATTGTTTCCCCTCCTTTCACTAACAGATTCTCTCCATCAGCAGATAGACGCAATGGATATGACCCAATGAGCATATTTAGCTACTGCACAAACTAGCAAACAAGACTACTGGAACTAAATCCCACTAAAGAATCAAACAAGCTTTTCAAAGTATTGGTGAATATAATATATATGAAAATGGATGACATAAAACTACCCCCTCTTTTGAAAAACATAATATTAATCCAATAGTAATACAATCTGGGGGTTGCCAGCACACGGACAAGGGTCAGGCTATCTCAGTCCAGAAATGGCCATATATTCATATGTAGCTGAAAAATAAAGGGTTTGTTTGTTTTTGCAGAAACTAGCATTTCCACCTACTGATATTTATGTAGAAGTGTCTTGTTCTATACAAATCCATACAAATAGATGTGCTGCCAAGTTATCATTGCTAAATGATATATCTGTACTGCAAAGGTTTTCTGCTTGCTAAATCTGTATTTAGCTTGTATATCTGGCTTCATTTTCAATGTTATGTAATCACCTAATACAATATGGGTAACGTGCGAATGATTTTGCCTAATAATACTACTAAAAATAAAATAAGACACATCTCAGGGAGAAAGCAGAGAAATAAATGAAGCTGATAGGCTCTTCTAATAAAGACACTGTCTGTGGCTTGATATAGGAACTGCTCCTAGCTAGAAAAGAAAGAGCAAATATGAAAGCATCCAACATGAGTCTGGAGTAGTTTTGATGCTGAACTTGGTTAGATCCTCTCATTCATATTTGGGGTCTGTTTGTTTCTTGCTGCTATTGTTTTAAAGAAAAGTATAAGGATTCTGAAACACAATGGACTTCCATTTTTGATGAAATGGAGCGGGGGTGGGGGGTGGGGAATCTCATTATTGTGAAACTTTTTTTTACTGAAATCCTGCCAAGCAAGAGTCAAAAATTTGCAATGAAACAAACACTGCAATACCAAGCCAAGACAATGGCATCTCTGTCAGACATCCTGACAGTTTAAAGGCAACAATATAACGATGCAGAAAGACCCCTGACAGTACAGCGACAAATTCTCTCAGATCGTCACATCATAATGCCGTGTTATTGCACAGCCATCACAGCTGTCAGACACTTGAGAATGTTTCTTCGGTCAAAGTTTGAAATAGGAGAGCAAACAGAATTGAAGCTTGCAGGGAACATGTTAAAAAAACAAGAAGAAAACAAAAACAACTCGTTTCAACATGATGGTTTTCTTCCATAAAGCCACACTTTTAAAAAAAGTAGCACACAAAATAAATAGACATAGTGAGGTTGTAGGCCAAGCCTGCCCAACCTGGTACTCTCCAAAATGTTTTGGTGTGTAACTCATTACTGACCGCTGGCCATGCTGGCTGGGGCTTATGGGGTCTCACAAGATCAGGAAAGCACCAGGCTGCAGAAGGCTGGTATGGGCTCTTACTCTGATACTAATCAGATGCAGCAAAGAGATATAGCAGTGAATGATTTCTCATCAATGGCACGAGTGGACCAATTAATCCAGTTGTAGCCATCAAAAGATAAAATGGCTGCATTCAGACATAATAAGACTAGGCCTAGCTTCCCACCCAGGCTTCCACACTCCCCTCTCCTGACACAGCTGAAACTGCAATTTCTTCTGGTTAATATTAACTATGGTTAGTTGAAAAGCAAGCCACCTTCATAAACTATGGTTTGAAATTGGATGGAAGAACAGCTAGGGGAAAAACCAACAGATTTCCATTGACCAGTGAAACCCCAACAATAACATGGCCATTCATGCCAGAAGACAAGAGCACTCTACAGCTGAGCCATCTGGTTCTTCCTCTCCTCCCTCTACAAGCTTACTAAATTTTGATGCATTTTTCAGCAAACCAGATTCAATCTAAATTGATAAAAAGAAATAATTAGCTGTGTTTCATAATAGTAATGTCTACACAGCTGAGGACCCTATTGGAAGCGCTTGAAACAGTTATTGCATCTGCTGAGATTGTTGTGTCAGTGTGCTGTGGAAGATAGTGCCACAGTTTGCAGATACACTGGGCATTTAGCAAAATAAATCAGAGTTGTGGAAGAGTGGTTCCAAGTGTGGTAGAATCTGAATACAGAAGAGCAGTATTCCTAAGAAACAACAGGACAAATACAGGATAAATACAGACTGTGAATAACATTGTGTGTACACCACTTCTCAGATCAGTGGTTGGAGTGCATTGGATGCAAAGCAAATGGGGGTGTATAGACAACTCTTGTCTAACTCTTTGGAGTGCTAAGACTAGTTAAAATGGCCAAAATATTGAGAACTCTCACACTCCCAACATAATCAAAGGCACAGAGTAAGATCTTTCCAAGAATTTTATGCCACGGAGAACTGTGACTGAGCCAGAAACCCACCATCCAAAGGGCACATCCTAAATTACCAGGTCTAAATCTTAAATTGCATGCCTTCTGCAAGAACGATCAATTCATTAGGACTTCTCAAGCTGGATCAAATGGCCTGTTTAAAATTTGGTCCAACTACTAAGCACTCTTGCCTAATGGCCCCCCCTACAAATCCCATTACAAAATAGCTTCCCTTGAAGGTTTATTACTCATTGCTAAGTATATATATGCTGGCAGCCCAACAGTTTCCTTTCCTCACAGGAACTTGGCATGTGAACAGGGTTTTTTTGCCAATTGTTTTATTGATTTTTATATGAGGGAAAGTAACCCAATGCACTGCATGCTGCCCACAAATAATAAAATTATTAATACTTTGAACTTCAGTGGGTATGCCGGTCCCAACTTCAAAGTGCTTTAAAAACAAAATTAATTAAATCTCACACTGCAGCCCAACCCTAAAACAATCAATAGGTCATTAAGACATTATTGTTTTATACTAAGCTGCTTATTTCACTCAGAAAGATGACAAATGCTTGGCAAATATCCATAAAAAAGATGATCTTGCCCTCGGATAATACTTTATGTTCCTTTTGTAGGTAAATACAATCAAGCTAAGTGCACTATTCTTTCTAAATGACCTTGTTAAGAACACAAAACTTGTTCAGATCCTAACCAAGCCCAAAAGCTCAAGTTATAAGTTCAGATATTTTTGAAGGAGACTTGAGGGGGAAAGGAATGTCACTGTAAACATAGCATAAACTTCATAATACTCAATAACACACAAGACACAGCATCATTTCTTTTGAAAGCCCACCGTAAGCATCAAAGGAACAACTAATGTTCACATTTTTAGTTTCACAGAGCTATCACAATTTATATATTTTCAAAAGGGTCAAAACCAAACCACAGTGGTGAGACATGTTGAATGATTGACACACAGAATGCACATTCTGGCTCTGTAGATGCACTACAAAGAGGGAGGGGAAGCTCTGCAGATATAGAGTGAATAATTGTACTGATAGTAAGGCAGAAGGGAAATAAATGACAATATAATATGCTTATAGAATCAGAGATAGAAGTAATTCCCTACAAAATGCAATTCTGGAAAACACACATTAATTTTTTCCCATAATAAATAAGTTTTGTTTATATTATTGGATGCAACACACATGTGGATTTGCTGTATATACAGCACTATAAACAAAGCTAATTCATTTTGCAAAAAGGTCTGGAAAGAAAATGGTAGCGGGAGTATACAGAGGGCAGAAAATTGCACCATCTGTCAAGTCCCTGCTCGCTGGCAGCCCCTCCAATATCCTACTTGGTTTCTATCCCTTGCACAAAAGTTACCTGACAATTTTTTAAAATAAACAGAGTCCCTGAAAGCTACTTTTTAAAAGAAGTGGAAATGTTAACATTTTAGAAAGGACGCATGAGGAGTAACCTAGAATGTAGGACACAACTAGTGTTGTGGCTACAACTACAGCCATAGCTATGTCTCTTTTGAGTTGCCTTGCGAAACCTAGAGCTCTGCCCTTGAGCAGTTCCCCATCAGACTCTCGCAAACCACTTGAAAATTGCAAGGAGTTGTGGTGGACTATTTAATAAACTTTTTTTGTTCTACAAATAAAAGCACATACATATCTCATATTTGAGCAAATACCCATCTGTCCTTTCTAATGTGATGTGCCCCTTTCCTTGTGAGCAAAGTTCTACGTTCCACTTCGGACTTAAGCTGATTTTACTATATCAGATTAATTTTTTTTTTGCAGAATTTTCAAATATCCCATTTTCAAACTATCCTGCACAGATAAACACTACATTGTTGTTGTTGTTGTTGTTTATTGTTTTTGAGTCTGGGTGAGTTTGATATTGGCAGTGACAGTGGTGGAAGTGAGTCTCATGAATATAGAATCAGTTCTGCTATAACCAGGGGTATGATCTGGGGACCACAAGGCAATTACAATCTGATTTAGGGTTTCCCCCCCTGCTCTAGACACTTGGGAGTCAGAAAATATATTTTAATGGTCCTCACACATGCAGAGCTACATATTCATTCTTTTGTTGTGTTTAAACCATGTCAAATTCCTTCAAGTTTTATTTCCATTGCTGGTGAACCACAGTATTGTGGGCATGACCTAACAGCTTGCAAAATTAGAGCATCTGAGGCAGAAGGTGGCTAAGAGGCCAGTCTTCATAACCCTTTCAAATCTCAGAATATCCGGTGGTCAGGAAAGGGGGTGGTCCTTATCTAGAAGGTAGCACATGGGGGGGTGCCTCTAGTAGCTGGATGCTACATACAGTACTGTATCTCGCAAATAATCTTATTCAGCCCTAAGGAAAAAAATGCCATTAGAATGGTTTTATGGGATTTTTCTCATGTAGCTTTCCATGGTAGAAAACTAGATTTAAACTGCAGAATGTCTTCAACTAGGTTACTTCAACATCTTCCAATTGCTACCGGTTATCACCTTAGCTACACCACAGTCCTATTGAGACAAGATAATTTGGAAGGGTCCCCCTCCCCACCCACTAAAGAACAAATAATAAACCTCTCACCATTTCCTTGTTTCTTGGTCTGATACAGGAATACATCTCAGGCCAGCTCCTACCACCATGAGGGATGATGTCAGCAACATAGTTACCCTGAGGCCTAAATGGAAAAGAATAGCAATTTTACAAGGAAAACACAGGCGTATCCAAACATGTGACATAAAAAGTAGCAATTACAAAAGTAACCCTCCTTTTGAGGAAGTGCATCTTACAGGATATGTAAAACAAACATAGACAGATATTAACAGAGTAAGAACTTTTAAAAACAGTGCTAATGTTTGCATGCTTAACTAAAATTTCAGCTGGCACTCCTATCCAGACTTAAACAACCAAGGCACCTAAATAAACAGACTTCTCCAATCATTTTGAAAGAGAGAGCAGCTCTACATAGGCATGTCTTCTACACAGAGATGTTACTGAAAGTGAAGGGGAAGCTGTGGTAAGGGGTCAGAGCTCTGTATGCACATCAGACCTCCCACAGCTGCAAGGAATTACTGGACAGGTAATTCGCGTGCCAAATCTGAATGATTTATCTAGTCTCATGTATAAAAGGGAGAAGTGGATGCATATCATTTCCTTTTCTGAAATAGTTAACATTTCCCCTTCCTGTTTGTTTTCAAAGTGGAGTCTTAAATCTAATCCTGAAATAAATATGGCTTCTACATTGGAAGAATTTGCTTATTTGCGATACTACAAAAAGACTGCAGTGTTCAGGTCCAATTGCCAGTTGCTACATCCAGCATTTTTAAAATACTACATTGGCATTTAATTGATTTTTATATCTTCTCTACATGTGCGCTATTGAAGAATAACATGTGGTCAGATAAAGATCTTTATTAAGACTGCTATAACTTCATATGAATAAATATACTAATATATTCCTTATGACAGAATTCCTGTTGCTGATCCAGAGAGCGGATACATACACACTGTAGCAGATACAGATCCCAGACAACAGGGAACAAAGTATTAGGAATGGAGCCCAATATTAAGCCCTCAAGAAAAGGTTTCAGCCAGTTGTGAGTTTTGCAGAATGTTCTATTGTCATAAATCAAGAGATTTCTTTTTCCTCAAAGGAATCACTTGTTTAATACTACATGTTTTTCTTCTGAATATTCTGTTGGCTGTTTTAGGTTGAGCTCACACATAGTCTCCATTACCAATTTATTACTAGCAAAATGCCTTTCATGAAACTGACTGTGTGGAATGTAAGAGGTAAGAATGCGAAGCTCCCTTGAGAGTCCCGAGTCCCATGATGCTGATTTTTATAGATGCAGTACACAATTAACTTATTTATTATATTTAATGTTGAGTTCACATGATAAAAATGTGAGAATGGTTGCCAGCTCACCATTGAAAAGCACATATTTTTCCTGCAAGACCTCCTACCAGACTTCACACTGCTCAGACTTCACACGGATTGAAGTACTGAAAAGTGACAATATGCCTCACTGCTTTGCAATCCTTTTTAGAGACAGTGCAATGCCTTGCACCTTCCGCCTCCCCTTTCTCTAAGCACAGAAGAGATATTGCAAACTTCACATTGAATAAGTGAAATCTCTTGCTACTTTCTGAGCCTCTCAGAAGACCAGAAAAACAAAAATGAACCAGAGTCCACCACTCTCAGCTTGAAGCTGTCCGGGGAAAGGCTGGTTCTTGTAGTGCAGCACTCAGTGTGACATCACAATCAAGATCCTGCTCCCCACCTTTAGCACAAATTTTAACTGGCTACCAAGCCTGTACAAAATTTATGGATCGTAGATAAGAGACTCATGGATCAGGATCAAATGATGGATTTGACTGTTTTTCCAGCTGCAGCACTTTAGCGCAAACCATTTGGTTTTTGAGCTACAAATTATAATGCAATACTCTGAAGGGCTTTGAATAGAGCTCACGATTTCACCGACCTTTTGTATCTTCTTAATATGCACGTATTCCTAGGAAATTATCTATAGTTAAAGAATAATGCCATACACATCAAGAACTGCCAAGAAGAGAAAAAATCTTCTTTTAAAAATGTCAAGCAGGTAGCTTGATTAAGGTGATAAAGCATAAAGGTCACAGAGGGCTGGCTGGAGATGCTGCACTAATATTATACTCTATAAAGGGTGTCTGCATTACAGCTGAAGGTCTTGAGGGCAAACAGCGGACCAAACAGAAATTCAAAAATAAGATTATCTTTGTAAAGTTATGGCTTTACTTTTTTCCAACAGCAAGTTTACAATTTGAACTTAAAATATTTGATGTGGTGGCCTAAATTTTAGGAGCTTGATCTGGTCCATTGTGGGTGTAACACCCACATAGTACTCACATAGTCTCAATGGAGCCCTGCTTCCCACCCACCATCTACCTGTAAACGCACAAAAAGTGTGTAAATGCAACACTATGGAACTTCAGAGTGAACAGGAAATCTCTGCATTTACTCCATAGTCACATCTAGCTCTCCCTCTGGATACTGTCAACTGTGCTCAATATGGGCAATGTACCCACAGTGGATTGGATCATGCCCAATTCTGGAGTAAAAGACACATAACACACAAATATGTATGATGAAGCACTCATGTCATTTTTAAAAAATTAAAATAAACCGATGGAGGTGGGGCTTTGGGTGGCTTCCCACCATCCAGGATTCTAAATGCAGGTAAATATACATCTTTAACTCCATGTGGGAAAAGCTCCAAGTCAAAAGAGCAGGTAGGGAAAGGTTAAGCATCCCTTCCCACACCACTTCCATCAAATCCCCCCACAAAAAGAGTCTGTGTCTCTCTTTAAATAGTGGGATCAAGGCTCTATGCAATTTTGCACAACATATAGCTAGCTCCTCAAAAGCCATATGCATGTTTGTGTACCATGTTTTGTTCCATCAACAGTTCATCTCACTGTGTTGAGGGGAAATATGATAACCATTTTCAAATATCTAAAGGGCTGTCATGTATATGTTAAGAGAACCTACAACTATACAAATGCAAAAACATTTACTAGCACTGGTTCTTGTCTTGTTCATCAACCAAACATCAGCAGCCTTTGGATATACAGTAGTACCTTGGGTTACATACGCTTCAGATTACATACGCTTCAGGTTACAGACTCCGCTAACCCAGAAATAGTGCTTCAGGATAAGAACAGAAATTGGGCTCCAGTGGCGCGGCAGGTGCAGGAGGCCCCATTAGCTTAAGTGGTGCTTCAGGTTAAGAACAGTTTCAGGTTAAGAACGGACCTCCGGAACAAATTAAGTACTTAACCCGAGGTACCACTGTACTAATCATAGTGGAGATGTGCAGCCTATAAAACAAGCAGTAAGTCTGTTGAAAGATTAGCTCCTAGACTACAAATTTATATGCATGGATAATGAAGACAGAATTAAGCAGTACGACCAAAATGCTAAATTCAGAACAACGTTTATTATTTTCAATAAAATCTATTATATTTCTAAGTCTTTTAAGATTTAATATCCTGCTTCTCAGCTGCACAGAACGTCAATAAATTTCCAGTAGCTTATTCAATCTGACAGTACCATGAACATGGCCACTGAGTAATGAAAATGCGATATCTCCCTTTAGAAACAAACAGTGCCTTGAAGAAAGCAAGATGGCACACTGGGTGGTATGGTGAATTGAGGAAACAAGTGAAGCAACCACACCAAAACACACTATTTTTACAGTTACATCTAGTACATCTGGTACATCTAGTTACTTCACTTCTGCTTTTGTTTCTTTCTCTCACAATGTGACAATTTGCCACTGCAAACAACTCAGGCTGAGTCACTATGGGCTGGAAAGGAGATGCTCCTTGAAGGTATTTTGAAACATAAATAAGCCCCTCCTTCAAAATACTCATAGTTTCAATCTGCAACTACTCTTCAAATCTCTCACTTGAGCACAGTCCAACACATCTTTCATTCAAGCTCGCTGGCACGGTCATTAGATGAAAAGCAGAGCTGGTGCATCTAGTTCAGCATCCAGTTCTTGTAGTAACCAACCGGATGACTACAGGATGCTCACAAAAATGTCCTAAGTGTAACAGCGCTTTCCCCACTTGCGATTCCTAGCAAATGGTACACAGAGGCAGAACACTGCCATCATGACTAACAGCCACTATCCTCCATGAATGCCCAATTCTCATTGCCACCACTACTTTTGGGGAGAGTGAATCCTATTGTTTAATTTAACACTGTGTGAAGAAGTACTTCTTTTATCTGTCCTGAGTCTTCCAACACTCAGAAGACCTTAAGGCTGGCAAATAAAGGGAGTATGAACTGCTGTATCTGAAGCAGGTTTGTAAACTCTAACAGAGAGAACTTTTGTTAGCATTAATTATGGGTAACAGGCATGTAAACATAATGTCCTCCCTCAGGGAGGTATGCCTGACACCAACTTTGCTGTCTTTTCGACACCAGGCAAAAACATTTATGCAGGCACTTAAAACATTATGACCATCTCCAGTACTTTACACTCTTCATTTTGTATTTTATCTGTCTGTCTTATATGTATTTATTATTTTATTTTGACAACCGACCTGAAATCACCAATGAAAGAGTATATAAACAAACCACGGGTATGATGTCAAAGGAACGGAGATAATATCTACGCTTGCAATTATCAACAAATTAAAGGAGCTGTTCCCTAAAAGCACATATTTTACTTTCAAAACACTCTCTCCTAGATGCTGATCAGATATAGGCTCAAACATTGCAAGAGAGGAGGAAGAAAACAGAATAGTGCTCCTTTTTAGGGGTTGAGAACAGTTTTGAGGAAGCTGAAATATCAGTTAAGGAAGCTACAACTGTAAAAAGCACATGAGATTACTTCATAACATACCAGCAGCACTTCGTACATTACCAATCTATCCCCCCACACCCACCCTGACAAATGCACATGTCTAATCTGGTGCAGTGTAATCTGGTGTGGTTCCTGAGCCAATTTTCTTTTCTACACTGCCTTCATTGCAAACAGAATATAAATATCCAAGTGAGTGGATATTTACATTATGTTTAATTCATGTAGGTCTTAATATTTCTAGTAAGTGTTTTAGAATAAAATGCCACATTCACTAAATTTAAGGTCAAATAACTCTAGTGTATAGCTCAAAAATATCACTCACTAATTCTGAATGGTGAGAAGCTTTGGGTCCACCAAGAGGGTTCTGAAGAATAAACTGTCGACTGAGCATATTTACTTCTTAAAATCGAGAAGTCAATCTGCTGATTATGCTGCAAAGATCCAAGAAATTGAGCTACTATTTATGGTACCATTATTAAACCCTAAAGGATGGGAATTGGAGATATCTCAATTAATCCTTCTTCCAATTAGTTTCTATTCTTGTCATCAATAGATAGTTTGTATATTGGGCTTCATGGTACTGCATTTCCCCTCAAAAATTGATTTTAAAATGTGTTTAATACTCCTGTGCAAAATAAAATCCCTTGAATTTCCTTATTAATATGATTGCCCTAGAGCTAATCAATTGTACCTAAATTGAATATTCTCAACTTACCAAATACCCAGGACCTGAAGCAGTGTTTCCCAAATTTGGGTCTCCAGCTGTTTTTTGATAACTCCCATCATCCCTAGCTAGCAGGACCAGCACTCAGGAATTATGGGAATTGTAGTCCAAAAACAGCTGGAGACACAAGTTTGGGAAACACTGACCTAAAGGATTATCCCACACCTCGTATATCCAATCAATCACTGTACTCTGCAGGAAAGGTCTGTTCCAAACTATATAGGAATTGGGCCGTTAGTGCCATGGCTCGTACCCTTTAGAATTCCCTCTCATTAAGTACTAGCTAGGTGCCATCTCTGTTGCCTTTTCAGTGCCTAATGAAGACCTAACCCTTTCAGAAACATTTTGAGATATTTCCCGGTCTAAATCTGTTTTTAGAAGTTTTAATTGTTCTCTGTGTTCATTAAAGGTAGACTGCACCCTGTATCTGCAAAAATGTGCTCTCTCAATCAGCATGGAGCTATTTGAGTATCTCCCCATAGTAACATAAAAACAAAATATTTTTTAATGCCACAGCCTGTAAATGCAACATAAAATTGCAAAACCAAGATGTCAAGCTACCTTCACCACAGAAGAGACACTAATACTTAGCATTTAACTGCTTTGTTAATTACTTCATAAGAAACCCTCAATCTCATTTCCTTCAAGATTTGCTAAATTAAGTAAATTAATGTCTTCCACAAAATTTGATGTAATCCATTACATAACATTTCCACGTCCATGTGGAGTTATTTAACTTCATTTATTTAACATTTAATTTTAAAATGCTGCGATTCATTCAAAGCCTTCGGGATATGGAATGACAAGACATTCAAATGTTATAAAGATTAATTCACAGTAATCAAAAAAGTATTTTTGCTACCCCTGCACTTTCAGCAAAACTGCTAGCATTTTATTCATCCTTTTCATAACAAGGTTCATGTATTTTCTTATGCTAGGCATGACAGGGCACAAACTTCCTTAATTTTATTGACATATTTCAAATCTAACCTATTAAACCCCTTCCAGGGTTGTTGTTGTGTTTTTTGTATGTGTTGTTTTTGTTGGTTTTTTGTTGCCTTCTTGAAGAGCAGCTGTAGGCCATTACTACTAAGTTTATCTGAGTGTATACTGATATTTATAAAAGTTGCATTTTACTGTCATAGCCTGAACCACTTTCTAATTTTCTCAACTTTAGTTGCGTTATTTCTGTGCTCTAAGCTTCAACTCCTCCCCTAAATTCCTCATACTCCCTTATTATATGAGCAATACAATGTGAACTAATATCTAAACACTATCAGTGCAAGTTTAATTTCCATGTGCTCACATTTATCTATCAATGCACAACTGACTGTTTCTGAAACTAGTAAAGGTAAAAGTAAAGGTACCCCTGCCCGTACGGGCCAGTCATGTCCGACTCGGGGGTTGTGCGCTCATCTCACTTAAGAGGCCGGGAGCCAGTGCTGTCCGAAGACACTTCTGGGTCACGTGGCCAGCGTGACGAAGCTGCTCTGGTGAGCCAGCACCAGCACAGCACACCGAAACGCCTTTTACTTCCCGCTATAAAGCGGTACCTATTTATCTACTTGCACTTAGGGGTGCTTTCGAACTGCTAGGTGGGCAGGAGCTGGGACCGAATGGCGGGAGCTCACCCCGCCGCGGGGATTTGAACCACCGACAATGCAATCGGCAAGTCCTAGGCACTGAGGTTTTACCCACAGCGCCACCCGCGGTCCCAGGTTTCTGAAACTACTTGTACATTAAAGCACAATGACAAATCTGTTGAATGTTTTGGGTTCACATAACTGGTCTGGCCAACTTTTGTCAACCACCAGAAAGAGAGATGCTTGTATGCTGAAAGATTTAGGACTCCTGAAAGACTTAAAAGATCTTTAATGTATAGCGATAACTATGAGAACCTTTCAGTGATGAGGCCATGCAATGAAATAGACAGTAGATAAATTCAGGGCAGGCAAAACGAATTTCTTCTTCACCCCATAATTGATATAGAATTTGCTATTCCTTGTGATGGTTATAAGCTTTGAAAGCTTTTTAAAATAGAGGATTAGACAAATTCAGCTGACATAAAAAAAAGAAATGAAGTCCCAATGCTTATAGGCAATTTAACTCTGATCACTAGGGGTAAACAGCACAATATGGCTGTAGTGTAGTGTCCTGTCTGCAAGCACTCCAACAGTACATGACTGGCTACTGTCAGGAGGCATGTTAGACTTGTTCCAGCAACACCACTTTTATGTTCTTAATCCAAGTTTCTTTAACAAATACATTTACATATACTTATTCACAGAGCTGTCTGCTTCTGAATCTTCTTCTTTATGAAAACTACAATGAATGCCAGACAATATACTAGACATATAGACATCAATTTTGTGCTAGATGGTTCACTTTTGTTCCCTTTGAACAGCAGTTTTTTTTCTGAATTGTGATTAGGGAGAACATTAAGGGGAAACTAAGGAAAGTTGAGAAGGTACACAAAACCTTCTAGGGAAAGAGGACACAAAAAGAATGGATGTAGTCATGAGTTTCTGTTCCAGCAGATTAAATTACCTGCTCCAAAGGTCAAATAACTGCGGCCATATTGATGAAGCATTCTGGACACAACTGATTTTCTTCCCAAGTTGTAGTAGGAATATTTTCAGCATTCATTTACAACAGAATTTATTCAAACTCTCCATAACAATGGGCATTTCTGATGCAAAAGGCAGAACTAGAGGCTCAGCCAGAGTTAGAAACTCATATATATAAGCTAGTCACCAAATGGCTCCTTAAACCAAGGTTATGGTCACTACAACAGAATGTCTAGGCACACTGCTGTGGTGTCTTTTGCACTGGAATTTATTATTATCATTATTAGTATACATTTCATTTCTATACAGCTTTATATTTTAAAGAAAAGATCTCAAAACAGTTAACAACACATTAAAACATCAATTGAAACAATCCAGAATAAAACAAAATCAAGCTTCAAGGGAAATATTTCAGATTCTTCTCTAAGTGACATTCTGTTTTCCCATATTTATTTACCAACAATTTATAGAGCTGCCCCATAGCAGAAGTACTCTAGGAAGGCAGTGTGGTATACAGTGGTACCTCGGGTTAAGTACTAAATTCGTTCCGGAAGTCCATTCTTAACCTGAAACTGTTCTTAACCTGAAGCACCACTTTAGCTAATGGGGCCTCCCGCTGCCGCTGCACGATTTCTGTTCTCATCCTGAAGCAAAGTTCTCAACCCGAGGTACTATTTCTGGGTTAGAGGAGTCTGTAACCTGAAGCATATGTAACCTGAAGCATATGTAACCCGAGGTACCACTGTAGTGGTTAAGAGTGCCAGACTAGGACCTGGTAGATCATGAAGATCACTGGGTGACTTTGGGCCAGTCACAGCCTCTACCTCACTGGTTTATTGTCGGGATTAACTGAGGAGTAGGGGTGAACCATGTACAAGGGAATCCCCACTTATGCGGGGGTTCTGTTCCCAGCTGCTGCACATGTCACCAGGTCACACCTGAGTGGGAATTCCCCTGACCCTTTCAGTGCCAAAAATGGCATGTGTCAGTGGAAGTGCATGTGCTGATTGTGCGCAAGTGGGGAGACACCTGTAATCCTTGGAGAAAAATGTGGGGTATATATGCAATAAATAAGATATTTTGCTCACCTGCTTAAGAAAGCTGGAGGGGACAGCCAAATGGAAATGTCAGTAGCCAACTTGGCATCAGAGATCTCCACATGGCCACAGTTGGCCACGTGTGAGTCACAAAATGCACCTGGCAAATTTTGAACACTGGACTCAGAATGAAGACACCTGAGCATAGCATGATTGTGCTCCTTCCACGACTACAGGCAGCAAGATATTCCAAAAGAGCAGCACTCAACCAAGGTATGCGTCCCTTGGACAAAGGTTGCAGAATACTATATTGCTATAATAAATGAGTTTTATTTACAAATATACAGGTAGGGAGTTCAATTTAAACACTCCAACAAACCTCATCCATGTTCCCATATTAGTTTTGTAAAGACAGTCAGCATCCCCAAAAATGCTGTGAGCTTTGGGCCCCAAAATCAGCTCTGTATGTAACTCTCTTCCTTTAGTCCCACTGGATAGAAAACCTCAAATCTATTCCTCCTTACACAGAGACACACACCTTGAAAGTCTAAAGTGGGAAGCCTGCTCTACATGTGAGGTTTTACCATGTGACTTAGATTAGAACACTGCACGATCAGGGTTCTAGATTGCATAATTAGCATGTGTATGTTGGTCTTTATACCACTCAGAGACAGCGGTGTAATGCAGGGAGATGGTGTGGCCTTGTTGTTTCCCCCATGTAAGTTCCAAACACCTGGAATATCAAAAATGGGGATGACAATGAACATGAGTAACAAACAGTGGTGCTTGGAAAGTCAGGTCAAAATGTGGAGGTTGGGGTATTCTGTCCTGAATTGGGGAGAGTGAAAGAGGGCAGACTGCGAGGCCATCAGCTTTGAGTGAGAAGAGTCAGGACACCTTCCGCATCCCATTGATTCATCCACTTCCCATATCTCATAAATAGCCCAACCCCATCCATTGTAACTCTGTGGTACAATGTAAAATCCTACGCTACATAAACAGGCAGGTTAACCTGCCAAGTTTTCTGTTACTCACCTTTTCTTTTGTACAAAAAATGTGGTCCGTACAAACACACTTGCAAATGCACATACAAACACCACTCTAGGAGCAAGGAACAAGCATGACGAACAGCATCCTTATTTCACTAACTGTTTCCTCAAGTCTACGCCTTTAAGTCACTGAACCAGCAGAGTAGCTCATAGAATCTGGTTTCAACCAATGTGATCTACTCTGACACAGCATTAAAACATTATTATTAAGCAGCAATGACCACAGATCCAAAGAGCTACTGTAAACACAACAAAAGGCCCTTGAAAGCTCAGAAGAAATTCTTAACTTTGCTGTGAGTCCTAGAAGACCTGCTCCCTGCCCTGCAGGCCCTTTTCTACCTGGGCTGGAAGGGTGTAGGCCTGACTGACTCCAGCTACAAAAGCTGAGGTTGCAAAGCTGAGGCTGCTGAACAGACACTGGGGGGTGGGGGGTTAGATTGTTGCTGTGATATTAATTTTTTGTTTGTTTATTTTAGATCTTATGATTTCCATGGAAATTATTTGATTTGGTTGCATATTTTTATGTTTTATTTATTATTACTCCTTTTTCTACACTGAAATTATGTGGGGGGGTTTCCATGTTGCTAGCCACCTTGAACATAGAATATCAGCACACCCGCTAAATAAGTAATACAGGTCTGTACAGTATTTTAAGAAGCAGATATTCAGTAAAGTGAGCAGCTTGAGACACATCGCTTCCCTCTGGAAACTTAACTCATGGGAAATACAGTGGTACCTTGGGTTAAGAACTTAAATTGTTCCGGCAGTCTGTTCTTAACCTGAAACTGTTCTTAACCTGAAGCACCACTTTACCTAATGGGGCCTCCTGCTGCTCCCGGAGCACAATTTCTGTTCTCATCCTGAAGCAAAGTTCTTAACCTAAGGTAATATTTCTGGGTTAGCGGAGTCTGTAACCTGAAGCGTATGTAACCCGAGGTACCACCGTACAGGCTCTTTGGTGAGGAAAGATAGAGAAACTCAATAAATTAAGTAAATAACAGCATGGGACGTGGTCAAAAACGTGAACTTCAGCCCTTCTAGGTACTACCCCTGTCTCTAACTAAAGTGGACTCTAATCCATGAAAGCTTCTGCCACAAAATGTTCCCCTTTTAAGACTCAGTTGTTTCTACCTAGTAGGGTCGTTGTACCGCTGCCCACCTGCCCATCCCTTTGGGTATTTGCCCCAGATATTTAGGTGGGGTGGGAGCACTAGAAGCAGCAGGCCCCGCTCCAGCCAGCCAGCCAGCCAGCCAGCCAGCCCTCCCTCCTCTTTCGCTTACCCTTCTTGTCCATGAGCCACATGAAGAAGAAGCAGGGCACGAAGCCGATGGGCCCCCAGAAGACGAGCAGGGCAATGTCCAGCTTGGAGAAGGGGAAGGCCTGGCGGGCCGAGTTCTGGATGGGGCCCCAGGTGTTCCACACCAGGCCCTGCGCGAAGCCCAGCAGCGAGAAGAGCAGCAGCACCAGCCAGCGCCGCCCGTACACGCGGCCGGGCAGCGGAGGCGGCGGCGGGTGCGGAGGCGCCGCGGGGACCAGCCCTGGGCTGCGGGGAGCCGCCGCCCGCGAGGCCGCTGCGGTCCTCCGGGGCTGGCCATGCGCAGGGTAGTGCTGGGGCAGCGCCGCGGGCGCCGGCGGAGGCTGCAAAAGGGGCTCCCGCTCCTCGGGGCTGCTCCAGTCCGAGCCCATCGCCTCAGGGAAGGAGACCCCCCGCCGCCCGCTTGCCTGTCGCCTGCCTGCCTAGCCGGCCGGCCGGCGTCCTAACGTAACCCCACTTCAGCGGCGGCGGCAGTAACGCAGGCAGAAGGCAGCAGCCCGGGCAGCCGCATGCGCGATTCAGCCGGGCCTCACCCGACGCCGAAGCGCCTCTCGGCACCAGGCAGCGCATAGAGAGAGGAAAAGAATAGAGCGGCGAATGGTTGCTTGTCTTGCACACGGAACTTCCTGCTTTCAGCCCGGGCGCGGTTTCACGTGGGAATGAAGCCCACCATAAGCGCTTGCACCTGAGTGAGGATGTGTGTCAGGTTAAGACGCTGGCAGTCCTGTGCTTATTATAATACCCGGAGCAGACCCACTGAAATGGCAGGCCCTTAACATAAAGCCACGTACATTGAATTCGGCGGGTCTCCTGTGAGGAGGGCTAACGTTGGGACACAACCCTACGTTGCGGGCCTTTTCAGGGGCAGAAGCAACGGCTGTCCATTGAAGACGAAAGGGAGGGAAATGCAGGATTTGGGTGTCGCTGGGAGTGAGCGCCATGTCAACACGCACGCAGAAGATTAGTAGGGAAGACACGAGTTTTATGGTCTAACGCGTGCCTTGTTTTGAGGCGGAGGAAATGTGATTGGTCTGAGTTTAATGTTTTTTTTTTAAATAAAGCATTTAAAGATTTGTGTTGCTGACGCTAATGCAGTCCATTATCCTCATATTCTGGGAAGGAGGGGCCGTTGCTCGTTAAGACAGCCTTGCAAAGTAGCCCGCCTCGGTGCCTACTCCTTGTAGTAGTTGCGAGTACAAATTAACCCCCCCCCCCCGTAGGTATAGCTCCTGATTCTTCAGGGTTTGTCCACCTATACGTGTCTGTAGCTTGACCTCTCCCGCCCTTAGATTGCACAGATCTTTGGGGAAGAGGAGCCGCGCTGGTTCACACGCGTCTGCACGTGATTTGATTACCACATCCCTGATGAGCAGCAGCTGAATACGTGAATGCATTCCACCAAGCGTTGCGCAAGCGGGAGGGGAAGAGTTTCCTATTTGGGGATATCGGTAAACACTAGTGCGCTCTGCCCAGGCTAACTCGTGACTGTCGGACGCAGCTTTGTGGTTACGTGGAAAGCAGTCGCGCGTTCCCCGAAGAAAAGCAAGGACAACAGCTGCCGTCCCACGCTTTGCAAGGCAAAACACAAACAAAAGCCACGTGATTCTGCGCCTGATCGCCCACGTGATCTCGGGGAGGGCTGGTGGTGGTGACGGCGAAACGTCGAGCCGCTGAGGGAGAAAGAGGAGGAGACCGGGGCGGTTTCTCTTTCGGAATAGGAAAGGCCAGAGAGAAAGGGAAACAATGGCAACGAGAGCGGATGCTCTGGTGGTCTCTTCGCTGCCCGGTAGGTTGCTCCTTTCTGTGCCAATATCTGTCCCGGTATCCCCGCCCGCCAAAGTATCGGATCTCACCTGCACAGGCTCTCATGTCTTGGCTTCTCAATTTACGTGGGACAGACATCAGGTTAACATGCCCTTTGGTGAACCAGCATCAACTTCGTTAAATACAATATAAGCCTTCCAGACTGCAGCGCCTTCAACCCCGAGTTGAAGCCGGTGGTGGCCAAGTCGTGTTGAACAATGTAGACGTTGTGCATATTGGCTGGTGAATGTTCAACCTGCCCATATTAACCGAGCAATATGTGAAACGTCCTGCTGATTGATTAATGGTTGCCCAGCCTTAGTTGGAAACTGTACACATTGACTGGGATATATGCAAAATTGCCTACTGGACACATTCTCCATGCAGTTTAGAAAATGTACACTAAGGCCAGCTTTATTCTGTGTTCATCTTGCATTCACCACAGCAAAACATACACAAACAAAAGTATAAATCCACTGTTCTCTTCACCACTAACTTGCTGATCAGTTAAGTGTAAGAAAAGCAGTGCTTTGAGAGGCTTTGATTCAGATATTACTTTAGATCTTGCATTCTTCCTTCTTTCCCATTGAAAACTAGTACAACTGTCAAACTGATCTTCACATTTAAAAAACAGAATGTTGACTGGCCATGCATATCCACCTCCATTCCAATGTCACAGCCTTCCAGGAAATGCATTTTGTTGTATTTTACATTTTTCCTGTGCTCCCCCACCCCTTGAAAAATGGTTTGGATTTGAGCGTTCATAACCAAAGTGTAGAATGATGTTCGAAGTATATGCATTTCATGCTGATAATTCTTGTGTTCAGCTGTATTGCATTATATTTTGCATTTTGCCTCTTACTTTGAATATAGATAGGAGAACTGAGCTAGTATCTAACCTTGATATGTAGAATTGTGTCCTGAATATGCACATCAAACTTAATTCTGATATTTCAAAGTTTAGAGAAGTTTCATTACAAGTCAGCAAACAAATGGAATGCCCAAATGGGCTAAACCAAAGGTCTGTCTTTGCCACGACACATAGCTATCTATTTGATTGTAAACTGGGATGCATGGAATATAAAAACTGCAGGAATAAGAATGACTCATTGCCTCCCCCAGAATTGCCCTTTTGTGAATGCATGTTTCCCACAATGCTTTAAGTGAATACTCCCAGCAGCAGAGAGCAGCATACTAAGGGGTAACCTTTGGCCTATGGTCCATGTGCGGACAGAAGCTGCCAGAAAGGACAACTCTAGTGAAACTAGTTCTCACTTGCCCAGTTATTTTCCTTGCCCGTGTTTGCTTCAGGAGATCTCATCATAAGAAAATAAAACAAGACTGCTGGATCAGGCCCATGTTCCATGTAGTCCCATATCCTGGGGTCTCAGTGGCCAGCTTGATGCCTGTGAGAAGCCTGCAAGGTGGACATGAACTCTACCCACCTGTGATTCGCATCAATTAGTAGTCACAGGCATAATTTCTTGGGCTTCAAAGTGTCTGTGGGTATGTGCAGGAAGTTTATTCTTACAGAAAACCCTCACTGAACCCAATCCATACCCATGTATATTGGTTGCAAGGCGAAGGATTTGCAGCAAAAATAAATTCATCATGATGTCATCTGTTGGTAAAGGCAAAAGAGAGAGCAGCTAGCCTTGCAGCAGTTAAGTGCATACAGTGGTACCTTGGGTTACAAACGCTTCGGGTTACAAGTACTTCGGGTTACAAATTCTGCTAACCTGGAAGTAGTACCTCGGGTTACGAAATTTGCCCCAGGATGAGAACGAAAATCGCGCAGCGGCAGCGGGAGGCTCCATTAGCCTTAGGTTAAGAACGGTTTCGGGTTAAGAACGGACCTCCGGAACGAATTAAGTTCGTAACCCGAGGTACCATTGTACTGATGCTGAATATGATCATGCACATGAAGGTGCAAAAAATAGTTCAAGTTTATGCTGATGATTCTAGAAGAACTGGCCTGGCCTTTTGCCTGCATAACTCAATTTACTTCTTGCTTTTTTAATGCTGTTTTAGTTCTTCCTTCTTCCTGCTCACATGCATGTTGATGTGGAAGCAAGTCCCCATGTGGGCAATTAAACTTACTCACATTTTTACTTTTTAAATAGTTGTGGTTGCTTAGTTTTATTTCTGTTTAGGTTCTCCTTCTTGCACACATGCATGTTGATGTGGAAGCAAGTTCCCCTGAGGTTAATGAATCATGCTCATATTTTTACTTTATATATTATGTTTATATTCTCTTTTGTTTCCATGGAAATCAACACGCTGTAGGGTTCCCAGGTGGTCTGTCATCCCGACCCAGCCTAGCTTAGCTTCAACAAGATAGGTGCATCATCTGCCTTCAGACACTGGCAACAGTCTGATCCTATGATGAGTTCAGTATGCCTAAGTCAATTGAATCCAACTCTGCATAAGAACTGGCCACTAGAATTGCAGCATTAGATGCAGACTTCACTAAATATTTCACCTTTTTTTTTTTTTGGTAGTAATGGCAGTTGTGATCCCCCTGCCCAATTCAGAACCCAATGTGGTTTTATGAGAAGTGCTCCTACAATTTCCTTATGATTATAATTTTTCTTTTCTAGTGGTTTAAATCCAAACTATCTTTGAAGTGAATGGGGAAATCTGTTCATCTCATTATGTTGTATTGCCAATAGCCTACTGGTTTATGAACGGTGTTCATAATGGATAAATACTATCTTACACCTTCCAAGCAGTATATTCATATCTCTGAGGTTCTAATACAGTGGTACCTCGGGTTACAGACACTTCAGGTTACATACATACTCCGCTAACCCAGAAATAGTACCTCGGGTTAAGAACTTTGCTTCAGGATGAGAACAGAAATCGCGGCGTGGCAGCAGAGGGAGGCCCCATTAGCTAAAGTGGTGCTTCAGGTTAAGAACAGTTTCAGGTTAAGAACGGACCACCGGAACAAATTAAGTTCTTAACCCGAGGTACCACTGTACTGCATATTTACTAGGGAAAAGACCCCATTGAATACAGTAAGACTTGCCTGTGAGTAAACATGCATCAGGTTGAACTGTGAAGTGATTCCCCACCCCCCGACTGGTTAGAGAACTTTTGACTTCATATTCATTAAGGGGAACTTGTTCATAATGCTCACATGGTACAATGCCCAGTTTATTTAGTCCCATCAACTGGGCGATGTTTAGGTAATTTTTGGATCGGATCAATAAATAATCTGAAGCTGATTATTCACACTCACCCTGTGTTCATATTGATGAAAACACAAACACTGGTAAGTTTCCTGTGCCTGTCCCTTACCTAGTAAATAAGAAAGTAGGAAAATGAAGAATGTAAATATGAGCATGAATCACGTATTTAGTCATTTGGACTAAGCCATCTTATTTTCAATATAATCAGCTTTAAATCTCTTCTGACAGAATTAAGAGTTTAAGATAGATGTTAAATATTATTCATTTGTATTTTCCATTAATTAAATTGTAATTGAAATAACTAATTGCAATTACAGTATTTTAATTACTTTGTTTCCTAGCACCGTGGCCTGCATACAGATGTGACTGTAGTGATGTGACCTTTCCTCCCCAGTTAATTTAGCATAGCACAGCATTCCATGTGAATTTGCAGGCTATAGAGCTGTCTAAATTAGTTAATGTGGAGGAATGGCGCATTGTTGATAAACTGTTGGAAGCCAAATTAGCTTTATCTTGCAGCAAGCTGATAGCATTATTTTACTCATGGGACTAATACATCTCTAAATATGCTAATTTCACTCTTACTTCTGTTGGGTGGTATTTTTAGCATTCACATCGTTGACATTATAATATTAATGGAAGGAGATCTCTGCTTGCTTTAGCTTGCCTCGCAGTGCAGCCCCAGAGATGTGTATCACTAGAGAAGGAAATATATATCTACACAAGTAAAGGACTGATTTGTCACCTACAAGGCCTGCAGATAATCTAAAAGCCTGCACTCAAGACAAACCCCATTATGAAAAGTTATGTTAAAAAGGTAGGCCTGCCATTATGGACAAGCATTTTTGAAGCACAATGGTAGCCATGGGAGAATGTGTTTAAGATAACATTGGAATTTATCTGCTGCATTAATATCTCACGCCAGCGTATATTTTTATTCTATGCACACTTACTTAGAAGTAACCTCCATCAAGTTCAGTGGGGCATACTGCTAGTATGTTGTATATTGCACAGTTAGATTATTTCCTCCTTAGACTGAGGCACTGTTGTCACAGAGTGCTTTGGAAGCATAAACAATACTAAATAGGGGCACATCCATTTTCATTACACGCAGGGAGCTTATGTCACTCCAAGTTGTTGCTGCTGTGTTGCCTGGGGTTGAACTGGAGTCCCTAGATGGCCACAGGCTTCCCGTTCCTGATGTTGGCAAGAAGGGGGAGGTGAACCAGCAGCCCTATGGAAAGTGTGCAACTAATCTAATTAGGTGCACCTAACTGTGTAATATTACAGGGTACATGTATCTCCTGTGTAATCTCCTATGCATTTGAAATACTGCCTTTTTATGTTGATTGAATTGCAGTGTGGCTGTGTTAGCAGGTCATAGTAAACCAGATGTGAGCTTCAGGGAGCTTTGGGTGAGCACATAGTCTTTGCTTCTTCTCAGACAGCTAAGATTAGGAATTCAAAAGATTTCATTTCTGTTTTTTGTTAACTACAATGTTCTGTGTCCTCCAGACTCGGAACTGTAGTTAGGTACAGTAATCTTAACTTTATTTAGTTTGACTGAACCAGCTTTAGTAACGGTAGTTTGAAGCCAGCTTGTTTCAAATGTTAATGATAATCAGAGTGTACAGTTCTGGTTGCCTCACCAGAAAAAGGATGCTGTATAGCTGGAAATGGTTTGGAAAAGGGCAACTAAACTGATCAAGGGGAAAGATAAAGTACAAGTGGGGGAGAGTGCTGTTGTGCCCAGTCTTGCTTTCAGGCTTCCCATAGTTGTCTGGTTAGCCACTGTGAGAACAGTGTACCTCGGGTTCCTCGGGTTACATACGCTTCAGGTTACAGACTCCACTAACCCAGAAATAGTACCTCAGGTTAAGAACTTTGCTTCAGGGTGAGAACAGAAATTGCGTGGCGGCGGCACAGCAGTAGCAGGAGGCCCCATTAGCTAAAGTGATGCTTCAGGTTAAGAACAGTTTCAGGTTAAGAACAGACCTCCGGAACGAATTAAGTACGTAACCAGAGGTACCACTGTACTAGACTAGATTGGCCACTGGGCTGATTCAGCAGGCTCTTACATTTGCCTGCCTAGACAAGCCACAGTTAAGCAAACTTTTTGTCTCCTATTGGCTACAAGGAACTATGAAAGGGGAGCACCTGAGCCTGCGACTTGCTGTGACTTATTTCTACTTGTTCACATTCCACTAAGCTATGGCTTAGTTTTTGCATGACATGCAATCATAGCCAGTGAGTTCCTGCTACAATTGTTCCTACTAGAATGCCATCTGACACTTTTCATATGCAGAGCTCTGCTGAGAGATGTTTTAATAAAAACTAAGCAGATTTGCCATAAGCAATTTAGAAAATAATAATTTAGAAGGCTTCTGATCACATGGAGTTAATTGAAGAAACTGGAACCTCTCAATATTTATACTGACATTTCTTGGATCAATAAGAATGTGATCTAGCCTCCTTGCCACATTTCTAATGCATATAGAGGTTCCACTTCTTTTCCTGACAGTCTGTGCTTTTATATAGTGTTTATGACCCAACATATATAACTGCTGTTTATTGATTTAAAACATTTTATCCCATTCTTCGGCCTGAAAAAAATCTCAGAGCAGCTTATGAAGATTAAAAATAAGATAGTCCCTGCCCTCAGGCTTACAATCTACAAAACACACACAAAAGAAAAGGGGATTGGGATGGAGGTGTTGTGCGGCTCAGCAACCTTTGACACAAGCTCTTTACAAAATTCAGCAGGTCATGGAGCTGCATCTAAGCACAGTGCAAGGACTGCTGATTGCTTACTTTCTGGTGGTCTTAGCAGTAACAGTTGGTAAATGACATTAGAACCAAGCACGATGGAGGGTCTTGACAAACAGGAATTTATTAGGGGCATATTTTTTCTTGAGTGGAGAAGAGATGATTCAGTAAAATACTCCTGCTGAATATCAGCAGCTGTTTAAAATACAAAGGCTCTGCTCAGGAAAAAGATGGATACCCTAACAATGCAATCATCTTATTCAGATGATTAATAAATAATGTTTATTCCCAAGTAAGTGTGCATTGAATTTCACTGCAGTGGTACCTCGGGTTAAGTACTTAATTCGTTCCAGAGGTCTGTTCTTAACCTGAAACTGTTCTTAACCTGAAGCACCACTTTAGCTAATGGGGCCTCCCGCTGCCACTGTGCCGCCAGAGCACGATTTGTGTTCTCATTCTGAAGCAAAGTTCTTAACCTGAAGCACTATTTCTGGGTTAGCAGAGTCTGTAACCAGAAGCGTATGTAACCTGAAGCGTATGTAACCTGAGGTACCACTGTATTGAATTTATCTTTTTAAGCAGTGGTGGGCATGAGATTTGGCCCATGAGTCCGTTTTCTCTAAACATTGTCCACCTCCACCACACCCGACACTCTGTGATATAGAGTGTGGGGAGGTAGAGGCTGGGCTCTCAGTTCCATGGGAGAAGGAGCAAGGGTGGAATGGGAAGCAAGAGAACTTGGTGTCGGTGAGGCAAACAGTTATATATCTGGGAAGTTCCCTATTCATAGGAGGATTTGTTTTGAGAATTACCTTCGTATTTGTAGTTGATTTATATGTAACACCAAACAGTAGTTTGCTGCTGTATGAAAGAACCCACGGCTCACACACTCCTTGCCCCTAGTATGCTCTGATTTTTCCTTTCATTTCAAAACAGTGCTATTGCATCCAAAACAGGCAAACCAAGGTTTTCCCTACAAACCAGAATTGCAAATCTCTTTCAAGCTATGTTTTGCACTCCTAGGTTGTGAGCATAATATACTTTGCCCAGTTTGGATAATGAAAAAGTAGGGTTTTTTAAAAATACATTTTTTGAATTATCTCTGCATAAGCTCTAGAATAAGCTCTCTCTCTGCATATGCTCTAGAATAAGCTCTCTCTCCGCATAAGCTCTCAAGGAGAAGGGGACGACAGAGGACGAGATGGTTGGACGGTGTTCTCGAAGCTACCAGCATGAGTTTGACCAAACTGCGGGAGGCAGTGGAAGACAGGAGTGCCTGGCGTGCTCTGGTCCATGGGGTCACGAAGAATCAGACACGACTAAATGACTAAACAACAACAAGCTCTAGAACAGGGAACATTTGCTCATTCAGATTCCATCTTCCACCAGCCCCAGATAGGGATGATGAGAGATGTATTCCAGCAACATTTGCAGGGCCACAGGTTTGCCACGCATGCTTTAGAGAGGCTAGAGTTTTAAACTCACTGATGCATCTTTCTGAAATATTTTGAATCTTTATTTTATTTCATTTTAAAATTTTGGTTGGCTATAGGTGACATGCAAATTATGCTAACTATATGCAGCCAAAATGTGAAATTGAATTTGGGCTCTGTGAAAATTAATAAATAAGTGCCCAGTTAAACAGAATTTACAGAAATGAGATCTCACCAGAGCCACTAAATAGTCTTCTGACACTACTAGAAATACCTTGTCTATTAACTGGAAAATTGCATTTCCTCATAATCCTGTGAATGACTTTATCTTCTTTTTGATTTTTACACAAAAGGGGCTTCATTTTTTTAAACTCACAGTTGTTCCCCCAGCCCACCCCAATGCCCCAAGATGTTAGGCTGATACATTATTATGTGCTTGTTAGAGTAACAGCTGGATATATAGCTTACTCTAAAAATAAAGTGTTATTTTAGTGAAACTGGTTCTTTCTTTGGAAAATTATTCTAAAACCTCTCAATTAAACCCCATATTTAATCAGCAGGGTATGTTGGCAGAAGACAACTGCTGACATGTAATGAATTCTTCTAATTTGCTAAATTATTCTAAATAATTGACAGTACATTTAACTTCTTAACAACATGGAGTTCACTTTTCTGCAGAAACCCTGTGGTGCTAAATTCTTTATTTCCCCCAGTTCTGCAGAATTCTCAGCGATTAATTGAAAAGTTTGAACAGTTTTCAGTCAGGGTTTTGTTTTTTCCCTACTTTGAAAATGTTTAAAATGGTTTTCAAAACATGATGTATATTTTCTGAAGACAATATGAGACCCTGAAGAGGGTGGAATCTTGCATGCAAAAAATTTGCACATCAAAGTGCTTGTTAGTTCTGGTGCAGGAAGGCTTGCATTTACATGGTTGGAACTGGTCAAAGCGTGTTGGAAGACACTTGACATAGCTTTCCATGTGGTGCAGTAATAGAACTGCATTTGCGATAGAACTGGTTCTGCATGTGCATTGCTGCATGTGTAATTTGGACCTTTGTTTCCTTGGAATAGTTGTGGCATTCTTTAGTGAGACAGGCTACCAACAACAATGGTAAGGCCCACCATTATATACTGGTCTTAGAAACTGTATGGATTTGTTCATGGTATAGTAGTCAGATTCACCTTCAGTTGTTGACAGCATCTTGCAGACATAGCTGTTGTTTTAGTTAGCAGGTGGCTATCTCAAACTATAATAACAATTAAGAACGGATGGGCTTGTTCCTTTTGTGGGGGATGCTGGGATCTTGCACAAATTACCCATAGAAGGTAGAGACCAGGAAACTGAATTTTACTAAGTACCCCTCAACCCCACAGTGCCAGAGTGTTCTCCAATCTCCCAGAGCAGCTTTTTAGGCAGCAGAGGGAAGATGGAATTGGCAAAAGTTGCCTTTCCAGCACAGGTGGAACTCAGCTGAGCCCAAGTCTCAAATCCAATCCAATCCAATTACTCTGAACAACATAAAACATCTCGACCCTATATTTTCATTCTCTGGAATAGTAAAGTTTAAGTCAATCTTGAGAATATGAGATAGCTATAAGTAATTCCAGACAAAATGAACATTTTGTCTTTATTATTCCCTGAGACTGCATCATTTGATGCTTCTCAAAAGGAAATACTGCTCACAGGACCCTTCAGCTTCCTAGAAGGCAACTCATTAGCTCAGTCTCATGGAAATCTCAGGCCCAGTTTTTTAATTTATAGCTAGTTGGGGGTCTAAAAATATAATGAAAAATCGATTTACCCAACAAAAAAGCAATCCTTGCCAAGGAAGGCTGGTCACAGCAGTGCAGTGGAGGGCAGAGAGGGCTCTGTGCTTTTCTGGACCTATGTGCAAGCAGAGTAAGTAAGAGCATGTGCGGACTTCCATATCTTGTCTTTCTACATGTGATCAGAGAGCAAGATGGTATCTTACAGGGAAGAAGAGTTTTAAAACAGCTTGGTATCATGTTTTTATTTTATTTTACAAATATCCAGGTTATGTATTTAATTTTAAATCTTTATATGTATATTTGATGTTTTAAAAATTGTGAACTTTGCAAGGTGATTGGCTTTTCTAATGAGCAAAGGGACAGCTGTGATTCTGTTTTCCTGGATGTTGGAAAATCAAAAAGATGAATAAGGTCAGCACAGCTGCCAGGTCATGTGCTTTATTGCACTAAAACAAATGCATGTTAGAAATGTAATTAACTATAACAGTACAAGGGTGCAATGTATCAGCATGAGGATGTGGGACTTTGTAAAAAGGCTTAAGTCCTCACAACTTATTATATCCCACTACCATCTAGCATTAAAAAACAAACAAACCATTGCCCTTAATCTCTAGCTGAGGGTCATCCCAAAGATATGCTCAATACCAGCCAGTTAATCAATCCTGAAAGCCAGCTTGCCTGGACTTGCAACTGCGTCTGCAATCCTTGCTCACAGCTGGACACCCTTCTCCATCTGATATATTTTTTCTCTGTATTCAGCTTGTTGCTTGATAACCCATAGATTTCCTTTTGCCAGGATAAGAAACAACATATGGCAAGGAATACAGCTCCTGTGAGACCCCCACGTGCATTGGACTTGTAGCGTAGCAGAGGGTAAGGCCAAGGGCTAAGTTTCATTCGTGCCTCCTTGGTTTTAGAAATGTCACGCTGTCAAGTGGTCTGTTGCTCATGAAAGGAGGTTATAAAAATAAAAGCTAACCTATAGAACAGCTAAGTAAAAAGCATCCATTTTTAAAGAAATCCACTGCAAGTTGCATTTATATATGAGTGAACCACATTTCCAGTGAAGGTCTTAGAATTTGGTTATTTGAGGACCAACCTACCTGTGATGTTCATCACATAGTTTATCCATCTTGGACCCATGAATTTTCTTTCAGAAATAGCCACAAGGGGATCCTGGTATAGATTAAGATTCTAGGATGGGAAATGGGTGGATTTAGCTGTCCCACCCCTCCTGCTGCAGTTCTGGTATGGCCTGCTGCACTTTGAGACTACAAGGGGGGGTAAAGGGCTAATGCCATCCCACTTCCCACGTCACTGCTCCCCATTTGTTGGCTGTTTCCAAAATACAATGTGCAAACTCAAGGGCAAACCATGTGTTTAACATGTATACAGGTAAAGGGACCTCTGACCATTAGATCCAGTTGCAGACAACTGTGGGGTTGCAGACTCATCTCACTTTATTGGCAGAGGGAGCCGGCGTACAGCTTCCAGGTCATGCGGCCAGCATGACTAAGCTGCTTCTGGCGAACCAGAGCAGCGCATGGAAACGCCGTTTACCTTCCCGCCGGAGCAGTACCTATTTATCTACTTGCGCTTTGAAATGCTTTCAAACTGCTAGGTTGGCAGGAGCAGGGACCAAGCAACAGGAGCTCACCCCGTTGCAGGGATTCGAACCCCCGACCTTCTGATCAGCAAGTCCTAAGCTCTGTGGTTTAACCCACAGTGCCACCCACCCAAATGATGCCAGTCCTTGGCTTTGATGATGATTCTCACCTTGCTCTGCTCAAGTAGATAGTTTTATCCAATTTTTATGCTGTTTTATGAACTTTTTCAACAGAAGGGGTGGGAGTTTCAATTCCCATGGATGTCTGTGAGAGCCTCCTTAGTGATTTCTTTGATGCTTGAGTAGGTTTGTCCAATAACTTTTATGTATTCCCAAGCTTCATAAGGTTATGATAGATTCAGTAACAGATATACCAGGTAGTGATTTTTATAACTGTAATAGTGGTCTTTCCACAATCTTGGCATGCCCTTTATAGACCTTGGAGGGGATTTCTTTGATGTTTGCATTAGTACTAACTGGATACGGGGATTGTACAGGTAGGTAATGAATCTAAATAACTGGTTCTGCTGGGAAGTATATGGGGATGTAGTAGACCCATTATTATATATATACTGAATGAGCTATATTTCACCAGTATTTAGATACCTTGATTACCTACTCGTTTGTTTCTTAGCTCATTCAAAGTTCTGGTTTTAAACATTCAAAGATCTAAACAGTATCAGAACAGCGTTTCAGAAGATCTCAGTTAAAAATGAACTTGTTTGTTGTTGAGATCATCTATATAGAAAGCTGGCACTGGGTGTCCCTGCCTTCTAAGGGGGGGTGGCTTTTGGAGACAGGGCCTTCCCAGTTATGGTGGCTCATCAGTGGAAATACCTTACACATGGTGGTCACTTTGCACCAAAATTGTTTACTTTTAGGTGTCGGGTAAAGAGTATTCTGTTTGCCTGCTGGGACATATGATAGGTTTTAAGTGGCTTTAGCGGTCCAATTATTTTAAATTGCTTTTTTATCTACCACTTGCTGAAACTTTGCTGCCCATTTTGTTACTTTGCTTCCTCTTAATTTGACATGGTCATTGTTGCTGGTTTTGAAAATGTTCCTGAACCACGTTGATTTGAAAAAAATGAAAGATAGAACAGAAATATTTTACATTTCCAGGAATTTTTCCTGTGGGGCCTACAAGAGAAGGGAAAGAGAGGTTACTTTACAGCATGTTTCTTCCTTGGTCCAATATTCAGAGCCGACTGTGATTGAAATAAGTTGTTATGTGAGATATATATATATATAACAGTGAACAACAACAAAAATCCATGCACATTTAAAAATTCCTTTTTATTAAATTCTTGTTGGGACATTAAATCAATGTTGTGATGTTTTTATGATCTCTAGATACAGTCTGCTTCTTTTATTCTGCAGGATCGTTACATTTGTTTATTGAAAAAAGCAGTTCCTTCCTCTTAACATGTCCCTTTAGGGAAGTTGTTGTAAACCTGCCGAGTTTATCCAAGGCTGCCAACATTTCAGGTTGACAGTTTCAGTGGGGCATATAAATCTCAGGGCTAAATTGAAATCTGGGATTAGCATAGTCCTTGGGTTAGCACACAACATTTTTTTAAAAGGTAGAACTAGATGATTTTTTGAAAGCTGCTTCATCAGTCTTGCATTACAAAGTATATTTAATTAATTAGCTAAAACTGGATGCATCAGCACATTCTGCCATCACATTGACAACAACCTGTACTTATCCCCCCTCCCATTTTTGAAAGGAATGTTTGCCTGCATTGGGTGTCCCCCTCCCCTGCAACACATTTTAGGTTTATCTCAAAAAGTGTCCTTTGAACATTCCTTAATTAGGAGACTTGTGATGAATGTCAGACTAATTCTAAATTACTAGGGCTATGCTGCACATTAGGAAATCATAAATATTTACCAAGATATTTATATTCTGGATGTTAATGGGCTGCTTTAAATTCTCATTTAACATAAAAAATTACACTGTCAGGACTGCAAAAAAAAATTGATGAAACAAAACGTTTGAAGTGTGGAGGGGAGGGGGTAAGAATTCAGGTTTAATCAGGAGAGTCTAATAATTTATGGGTTTGGGACCATGAGATGACAGGTAACTGTTCTTACATGATTAATCATCTATCAAAATTTGCTCTTTTTTATTGTAGGTGGTGATGTCAAACCTTTTACACCAGAAGAAGCCAGAGAAATTGTGATGTCTCTCCAGAAACCTGCAGTTTTCTGCAACATGGCTTTTGATTGGCCAGCACTTAACTGGAATGCTATATATCTTGCTAAGCTATTGGCTGGAAAGAGAATGCGTTTTCGAATAGGAATGAAGGACACGGACGCAGGTAGGGGATGCTTAAATGCAATGTGCAGCCCTGTTCCACACTTCTCCTTACATTTATGTTTTTATTTTATTTTAAAACATTTGTCCCACATGTCAGTCTAGAACAAGATGACACACAATCATAATAAAAATCCTAAACATGAAAAAAATCTTAGAATAACAAATAAAACATCGTTAAACACTGAACAAACATAAAACCAACAGAACATGCAGAAATCAGCTGTTAAATATTTCCTGATAAAGATAAATAATTTTTGTTAATTTTTTTTTTTTTAAAGCATCTTAAGCACACATATCACCCCCAAGTATTCTGGAATAAAAATGGCTAAGATTGTCCCAAATGGATAGTAGAAAGTAGGCCTAGCATGCATTCCTAAGAAGAGTTTGACAGAATGAATGCCACCGTGTCTTGCTCTGTCAATGTCCAAAACTTAGGTCATATAGTGGTAGCATTTAGGGCAACATCTTAAGCACACACAGGAATTCTTATGGGAGGAGCCATTCACAAAAACAGAGGTGGGGAACTTGTGGCCCTCCGGGTGTCACGTATATCCAGCTTCCATCAGCCCCAGCCAGCAGGGCATTCAGTGGTCAGGAATGATGGGAATCATAGTCCATTGATATCCTATCAACCTACCCATGCTCTGGTCATGGGGTGGTAAACTTTTTTTGGCTCTAAAAACCAGATCCTTATGAGGATCGCTCTCGTGGGCCAAATTTGACGTCGCTCACATGCCATTTTTATGAAGCCACATGATGGACAGTTGGCTTGTTCTGCTCACCTGTCAAAATTCCTTGCACAGGTTTCCCAAGCTCCTGACTGCCAGCGCAACGGGCACTGAATATTTATGTATGATGAATTTGCGTACATGAATATACTTCGGTATGTTTTGTGGTACAGCCGCAATGGCTGCAAAGGAAGATGTCTTGTAGAGGTTCCATAAAAACATGCTGTAGCACAATTATGAATATAAATATACTGTACATAAAAGACGGATGCCTTTTCTTGTTGGGATCACCATGTTTTGGAGAGGTTTCTCCATAATAAGAGGAATCCTTATTAGGAAAGGATTTTGTCCCCACTGAGTTAGAGTAACAGTGCTCCCCGCTTTGCCAGCACAGGCTGTTCAAGGATTTGAATGGTTATTGGGGCACAGACCCATGCATGCACTAATTTATACATACAGGCATATCTGGACAAATTAAGGTTGTGGATTTCTGAGATCAGCACATCAGCACTACACTTTGCCAAGGGAAAGGAGCAGGAGCTCTAGGGCTCAGACCCCTGGGCTATCCCCTAACAATGCACCTGTGTTGAGCTTTGGAGAGGAAACAGATACCTGGTCAGAGCAGTTACCACACAGGGAGCGGGGTACCACGGCCCCTTTGCCAGAGTGTGTTGCAGCTTCTGTTATTGGGCACAATCGTGTTGCTGGTTGGCTATGGGGCAGCTGAGCCTGGCAGTCTCTGACCTCCAGGACTTCCTGCGGTTTGTTTGCTGGGGCTGAGCAGCCAAGAGGGCTTAAGCAGCTCAGTTGTGGTTAGAGGCAATGGATTATTGACTAGCTGGCAACTGTTCCCTTCCCAATACAATGCCGCTTATCAGTATTATAAATATTTTATGCGGCTTCATTCATGCAAAATCCTTTTAAATTCTTTGATTACTGATGTTGTGCAAAGTATTTATATATTTTTAAATGAAAATCGCCAAGAGTAATACACATTTCATCATTTGTCCTCTATTCACTGAGATCAATCAGAGCTCCAGTAATAGAATACATATTAATTTCTCTCCTAAATATTGCAACAAATCTACCATCCCTACAGCTTTGTGGCTGCCTGTGTGCTGCTACTGCTGGCAAATGCAGAAATGAAAAGGCATCAGAGATGGAACACCCAATTCCCAAAATATAGTCACTTGCTGTTTAGGAGGGACATGTTGCCTTTGGCACAAACTCCAGTGCTTTTTGAAGCAGATGAGAGTCATTTGTGAGATTGACTCTCAGGTTACCTTGGGTGTCCTCACTGTTTGGAGACTTACCAAATGACTGCACCTGCTTTCATGGACATACCTCTAGACATTTTTGAAGTGTGAGTAAATGAGGGTGGGAAAAGAATGCTGCAAATGCCCAATCTTTATATCCTCTAGGCCTCTTTCTTAAAAACTGCAAATGGGCTGAGAGGTGAATAACAAGGAAAGCACCAGTGCCGTCCAATGGATTTGGTAATAATCACCTGATAACAACAGCATTCAGTCCATAGAGACAAACTCTACTCAGGAAGCAGTACTGAGGTCAAAGTCTTTCTGTACCTTTCCATCCCTAACTTGAAAAATCCAGTATTAAGGCAACCCCCCCCCCCACCACCACTTGTGTGTGTCTGGCATAATACTATTGTATGCTAAATAGGTCAGATGTATCTTTGGGGAAACCCATTACACACCCACTAGAAATATGTGTCTTTCTACAGCCAAGAAAAAGTAAGCCTAGAAAAACATGTGACATATGTAATTGACGCAGTGTCTTTATGTCAGTTCTTGTGAAGGACATGACTGCCCCATTGGTTCCTTTCATTTTATTTTACTTTAGGTTAATGAGCTGATGTTTCCAAGATAGCTGCATTTCTCTGATTTAGTTATTCCATTATGATCGACTGACTGTACTGGTGATAGCTTTTAATTATTCACTAAGCGCCTAATGAATAATTTTGTATTTCTTGCTGAATCAAAAATAAATTAAATCGAAGTCTCTGCATTGGGGATAATGGAACCAGCTATACAGCCTTTTCCCTTTTCCATTAATAGTGAGGATTTTTCCAATAAACTATCCAAGTGAGAGATGTTTCTTGATTTTTTCCAAATATTTGCCTTGCTTATCTCAGAAAGAACCAGAGTTATATGAGAATATTGTCCTTGCCAAATTAATTCATGTATCTGAATGTCCTTCAATAGTCATATATATCTTTGTGGGGTAATATCCCCTTAATCAGCTCATATTTTCACAAAGTGATGTGTCTTGCATTCATGGTTCTACATCGATAACAAGCAGTGAACTGTAGTAGAGGGGAGAAAATGAATGCAACTAATCTAAAGGCTGCTATCATACATAGCCCAGATCCATAACTTACAAATTTGGTGCAACACAGGAATAACCCCCAATCCTTTTGTGGGGGTTGTGGAGGTGAATCACATGAGTGAGGCCTTTTCTCATAGGCCATTTCCCCCCACATTAAAGGTTATGTGTGTGGTAAGTTTCCCGCTGCTGCCCTGTCTTATGTACCCTGTACACCCAGGGCATATCTGAACCAAGCTAAAATATAATGCCAGGGCAGGGAACCTGTAGTTCTACACATTATCATTTTGTATTAAATTTCTATTCTGCCCTTCATCTGAGCAGTTTGCAGTAAAAAAACAACAACACACACACACAAAAATGTAGTAACAAACAAAACCAATACCCTACCACACACAATTTAAAAGGTCACATAGATTGTTTAATTAGCCAACGGCCTGGGAGAAGAGGATTTTTTTACCTGGTGCCTAAATATATGTAGCAAAGGTGCCAGGCGAGCCTCCCTGGGGAAAGCTTCCGCCCGTTAGCCATGCTTACTGTGGCTGATGGGAGCTGGAGCCTTACTTCGCCTGGGGGGGGGGGGTGTCACTAGTCCTCCATCCCTTGTTTGCTAGAAACTGCATGTGCACAATTTTATTATTTAAAGCATAGTTATGATTTCTGAAGAAGGTCTTTGTACAGCACCAAGCCAATTTCTGTATTTCTGATCACCAGGTTTGTCTTACATTCTTAGCCAATAAACCTTATAGTGAACTGAAGGGGTGGTGGAGAGAAACTGATATCCAAGCTGGCCATATAGAAAACTACAACAATAAGTTTTGTTCTTTTGCCTGAAGGAAATTAGAACAAATGTATGAGCTTGTGATGGTAGCAATTCCCATGCAGTCAGAGCAATGAAGAATGAATGCCCTCGGAGCACTGACTTGCTTGTAAGAATGAAAGGCGTCCATATTTAAGCAGCTGTAGAAGAGTACTGGAATGAAGGCTAAATGATTGTTCTGTCATTGCCATTCATGCAGTCCTTCGCAATTTGCTTTCCTCAATAATAATGGTTTCGGTCCAGTATATAATTTCATATATTACGGTGGTTTTTTTGGTGCAAGGACAAGCTCTGATGAGAAATGAAGGTTTCTGATTAGCCACAGGAAATATGTGACACAGTGCAAGATAGAATACTGCAGCCTTTAGTCCCGTGTGGTATGATGAAAAATTGTGACTGAATTTGCCAGAAACAAGATGTAGAAATTGATTCCATACAAATGTAGGTTTTTTTAATGTGCTGCCTAACTACCCTCTTCCCCATTCCCAGTGCATATAATATAATGCAAAGCTATATGGCTGAGGTGGCCCTCCAGATGTTGTTGGACTACAACTCTCATCATTGCTGATCATTGTCCATACTAGATGGCACTGATGGGAGTAAGGCTGTGTTCACGTTAGTGGCTTGAATCATTGTGAGGTGGTAACCCTTCCCCTGCATTTCCAAGTTGCTTTCTCATGCCGCTGTTCACATCAAGGCAGGGATAGGGATTTTTTGCCCAGTTGTTTCTTTCCTAAAGTTGGTGCAGCTTCCATCTGTGCATGCACCCTCATCTATGCATGCAAAGCTGAACGGTTCACACTGCAACATAATGGCAGTGCCTTTGAATCACATGGAAGGCAGTTGGCCTCAAATGAAACCAAAGAATATATGCTGCTAGTGCCAGCCCTTCATTTTGGTGCTTATGGTCCTCTACACACACACACACACACACACACACACACAGAGAGAGAGAGAGAGAGAGAGAGAGAGAGAGAGAGAGAGAGATAGATTTCATAATATATTTTGGGCCCTCATTGAAAGTCAGCTGTGATGGTCATCCTGTTTTCTTTTCCTGTTGAACAGCTCCTTTATCTTCCCAATAAAGGATTCCTGCTCTGTGAATATACCTTTTGAAGAAATGCCTTGAAAGAATTGTTTTGGCACTCCAATGAAACTGTCTGTGTCACTAATAGCATTTTGAAAAGAAAGGCCATTCTTGTTTTCATTCTGTTAACTGCCCTTATGTGCTCACAATTAAGGTATAACCTTTTGGAAAAAGACATGAAACCAGTAAATTCAGACTGGCTGTAAGAAAAGTGATAAAATAGCAAGCCAGTTGCAAGAGGTTATGCAGAGGGTTTTTTTTTTTAAAAATATCTTACCAGTTTCTAAATCACGCTCTGCCTTTTGAGCTACAGAGGGAATAGAAATAGTAACATTCCAAACGTATTAGGGCAATACCATTTATTAGGCCAACCGAAATGTCACAAAATAGCATATCACCTTTTGAGTCCTCCAGAATGCTTCATCAAGCTAGATGGTAAACAGAGCAAGGGGGAAGGAAACAAGTTGGCTGAGGGTGAAGCCATGGAGCCCGAATCTGGTCACAAGATGGCAAGTGGGAGGAGCTAGCAGATACTCACTCATACATGCATATGTACAAAATTTTATTTGTATGCCGCCTTCCTACAGTTCAAACCATGCTCAAGGCGGCTTACAACATGAAAAAAATACATATCTGCAAGACTGGAGCAAATGAAGAACATGGGCTATTTTCAACGTGGACTAGGCAGTTAGGCAGTAGTCAATGTTTTCTCCTCTAGGCAAAAAGGCAAGGTTGTCTGCCTGCCTCTCTATTTATGTACTCCACAAGTATTCAAATCCCCACATGCTGAAATGTTGACATGATTGACAGTGTACAAGCCCAGCACTGTTCAAATCCTGACACCTTAAACAGCCCCATTTGCAAGCTTAACAATATGTCGCTGATCACTGTTGTAGGGAAAAGAAGTATTTCTCAGAAAGATGAGTTAGTCGCTACTAGTTGAAACTGAGTCCCTGATCATATGTTTAAAAATCCACCCCACAAAATAGGCCCACACGGGAGAAGTAATATATGAACTGGGACTTATCTGCTAACACCAGAAGCCTCTTCCAACTTGATTCCTTTCAGAAAAGTACAGTGGTACCTCGGGTTAAGAACTTAATTTGTTCTGGAGATCCGTTCTTAACCTGAAACTGTTCTTAACCTGAGGTACCACTTTAGCTAATGGGGCCTCCTGCTGCCTCCGCTGCGCAATTTCTGTTCTCATCCTGAAGCAAAGCTCTTAACCTGAGGTACTATTTCTGGGTTAGCGGAGTCTGTAACCTAAAGTGTCTGTAACCTGAAGTGTCTCTAACCCGAGGTACCACTGTATCTGGCTACCACTTTGTATGGTTTAATTTGGTGTTTCCCAAACATTAGCTCCAGCCACATGGTAACCTTATTTTGAAATAAATGAAAATTTCAAAAGCGGTTTGTGACAACGCAAAGAAAGAAGTCAGTTCAAAGGAAGAGGGTAGGATATCGAGGGGAGTGTCCAAGTGCTTTGGATACCAGCAGCTCTTTGGGACCCAGTCAGAAACCAAGTTTGGAGAATTATAACTCGATTCAATAAGGGCATAAAGCTGCTCTGCTTCTCCTTTTGCAGTGCAAGCAAACAAGACATGATGTATTCAGCTATCCATCGTTTCCCAGTTTGCTTGAAATGGAAAACTATGGTTAATTACAGGCTTCTGTAATACACAAAGGGAGGACAGAAGGGGCTGCATGTGTGGGGAAAGGTGCATTCACTTCTCATTTCACTGAGCCAGGATTTGAGTTTCTAAATTCTCCCAGAGTCTTCTGAGAATTGGAATATTTAAAAAAGCACAATGCTTCTGGATTGCCAGCCTTACACATTTTAAGATTGGGGGCTGTGGACCTTAGCATGGATCAGGGCCCCTGTTCCTTAAAGCAGTTGTGTGTTTACATGTCCTAAGACATTTTCCCCTGAAAAGCTACTGTCAGGGGTTCAGGGAGAGAGGCACAGATGAGGGAGGAGACTGAGAGCGAGGGGGAAGAATCCCGGAACGAGGAGGAGGAGGAGGACAATGACTTGAGGGTTTCCATGAGTCTTTCAAGTGAATCGGAGGATTCCCAAAAGGGGGCGCCCCTGGTCAGGCCAAGGGGAGCCACAGGGGGGACTCGTCAGGAGCAGGGGAGCAGCAGGGAAACCCCGAGTAGGAGTTGGAGATCGGGGCCGGCTTCCCCGCCGGAACGGAGTGAAGAGGGTGGAGTTCCCAGTGTGACAGACGAAGCAGAGCAGGAAGCAGAGAGGGGAAGGAGATCGGGGCAAGACGTCCTGCCGGAAGGGGCGGAGAGTAGCACAGAGAGTAGTGTAGCTGTCAAGAGGAAGGTCAGAGGTAGCGAACGCGCGCCAAGTTCAAATGTGGAGGCGCGCGGAAATGCGGAGAGCCCGGAGGAGGAGCCTGGTCCCAAAGCACGGAGGAGGGGGGAGCAGGCGTCTGGGGACTCAGCGTCAGGGGAAAGCAGGAGGGAAGGAACCCAGGGGGGCAGAAAGACCCTGCGGAAAAGGAAGGACAGGAAGAGGTGGACCAGCAGAAGCCTCTTAAACTGGTGTGGAGGCGGGACTGATTCAGAGGGGACTTCAGCGGTCTAAGCGTAACAGACGTGGGGCTGCGCGCCTCGGCTGTGGAACAAACAATGTACTTCAATAAAGACTTTTGTAAATAAAGTGGACTTGGCGTTGGTCTCTTGTGAGCTGGGACCTGAGGCGGCCCTGACAGCTACTTTTTCAGAAAGGGAAACCTAGGAACCTGAGGCCTCTAGATACATGAATCCTTCTAGTTATACAAACAACAGAGTAAAATTCAGAGTGACCATCAATCCCAAGGAATTAGTCATAGAGTTTGTCATTTGTGCTGCATTTCATCTGAGACATTCAAGCTGCTGTAATTTCATTTGTGGCTTTATATTGCATTTAACCAGCAGTCTGAGCTGAGACACAAAAGTTATTGTTTTATCTACTAAACTGCCTCGCTCCATATCTATTCTTTATTATTGGCATTGTGTTCAGTGTGCATGTAATGCTGTCTCTGCTTATATTGCTTTAGCTCCTCTGTTTGAAACGGAATGCAGCTACGTGGAAGCTACACTTGAAGAGTTTCTGGCCTGGAGTGGGAAACAGCCATCGCGTTCCTGTGGACCATTCAGTGGTTATGAGTTGTGTAAATACTGGTCTTACGCTGACTATAAGTATATTGCTAGGCTATTTGAAGACAAGCCAGAAAATTTCCAGGTGCGTTATTAACCTCTTCTTGTCCTTTTCATGTCGAAACTATACAGAAACACCTAGGGAATCTTCTGGTTCTTACACAGCCAGTAATTAGTGTAGCATACTGTAATTTTTATTTCATTTATCATGTTTTTAGCCTGCTTTTCCTTCAAGGAGCTCAAGATAGTGTACGTAAAGGTAAAGGACCCCTGGATGGTTACGTCCAGTCAAAGATGACTACGAGGTTGCAGTGCTCATCTCGCTTTCAGGCTGAGGGAGCTGGCATTTGTCCACAGATAGCTTTCTGGGTCATGTGGCCAGCATGACTAAACCACTTCAGACGCAACGGAACACCATGATTGAAACACCATTTACCTTCCTGCTGCGGCAGTACCTATTTATCTACTTGCACTGGTGTGCTTTCGAACTGCTAGGTCGGCAGGAGCTGGGACACCCCATCACAGGGATTCCAACCCCCAACCTTCTGATCGGCAAGCCCAAGAGGCTCAGTGGTTTAGAGAACAGCGCCACTTGTGTCCCACAGTGCCACCTGTGTGCTTTTCCTTCAAGGAGCTCAAGATAGTGTATATTGTTGTTACTGCTCAGCCTTCATTTGGCCCCTGTGAAGGTTTTGCTAAGAGGTAATCACGAGGCCAAAATCTCCAAGTGAGCATCATTATTAAGTGGGAATTTGAATCTGGTTCTTTCTGGTCTAAGTATGACACTCCAACCCCAACAACACACTTGCTGGGAATTGGGAAGTCTGTGTTTCAAATCTCACCACCATGACCTCACTAGATGGCCTCCAAGCTGCTATTTTTCTCATGCTTAATCTCCCTCAGCAGCGAATAAGGATAATATTGCTTGACCTGCCTTATAGGGTTGCTGTAAAATTGTATGTGAAGCTCTTTGAAAGGTCAAAAACACAGTATAAAAGCTAAGTATCATTACAGTTTATGGAGATATGAAGTATCAAGGTTTTTTTAAATAATAATAATAATGAAATATAGTTATAGATTTGCCTGACCAAATAGTCAGGGTTGGGGTGCCATTGACTTGTTTCTATAACTATGTGTTTTTGGTCTTCGTTACACCAGTGTTTCCCAACCTTGTGCCTCCAGCTGTTTTTGGACTACAATTCCCATCATCCCTTGCCACTGGTCTTGCTAGTCAGGGATGATGGGAGTTGTAGTTCAAAAACAGCTGGAGGCACAAGGTTGGGAAACACTGCGTTACACTGTATGCATAAGTAAGAGTTTGATGTGTGGTAGGGGAATATTCACAAATATACATGTAGGTGCTCTTAGGGTTGTATCCAGCATTGCAGTTCTGCTCACACCACAGACTTCTCCTTGTGCAGTGGAACTTTCCTCTCCTCCCTCCTGCAACCCCCCGCACAAAAAAGTCTGTGGTGGAACAGAAACCTCAATGTGCCCAGGGATATTGGATTGAATTCTGTCTATGGGTGCCTGTTGCCTCTCCCTGGTTTAAGCAATCATGCATTCTTTTGAAGGCTTGAATAGGCCTATGATGAGGCCAAAAGCTCATTCAGTCATGGCATGAAGCCCCATTTAAAAGTCCAGACCAGATACCAAGACAGACTTCTTAGCCATGGATGGGTTTTCTTACAAGTTCCCATCTGTATCTCCTGTTTATTTTAGGTTTTATTTAGATAGTTTTCTAAGGTGATTTGAAGGGTACGAGAAGGCCATCTACCCTTTTTTTATTTATAGTGATTAATAGGGCCATTTAGAAGTTGTTTGAAATTTAGATTGTGCTGTTTATCATTTACAGTTGTGTGACTTAAGGTAATGATTCCATTATTTTAATGTATGAGCAGTATCTCACATCATCCAGGATTTTTTTTGTTCACTTGATATTACATTATAGAATTTTGAGATATAAATCATAGGCAAGATATATACATGAAGCTTAAATAGAAATAAGTCCTCTTAAAGTGACATATGGGTATATTAGCTCTATTGTAAGCAGCAAGCAAAATAAATGTAATTCAGAAGGTAATGTGCCATCTGTTATGGTTGGGATACTTATAAAATGCATTTCTTTTAGCTGTGGATCTTTTTACTGTAAAAGAAAGAGCAGCCCATTGTGCCAAGATTTCAGTACTTAGCAATTTCTTTTCAGTTCATTGGATAAAAACTATTTTTCCCATAATCATGTCAGGTATTTACTGAGACTGCGGCATTTTTTTAAAAAAGAACCCTCTTTTAAAAATCTAATATTGATTAAGCTCACTCTCTTTCTTCTTAAGTTGTGGCAGAATTCAGAAAGTATTTAGGTGTGAGATTAAAGTATAGGAATGGTTATTACCCTTAACTTTATCACTGAAATACTTGTATTGGATTTTAAATTTTATGACTATGGAAAGCTTAGAGCACAACTTTTTCCTTTGCGGCTTCTTGAAGCTTCTGACAAATGTTTGTATTAGGCTTTAGTATTTCTTTCTGTAAATCAAGTAACCCCCTACTGTTTTTTCATTCATCTGGAACCTTATCATTCACCTTGACGATTCCCAAGAATTGAATCTCAGAAAAAGATGTGCTATCTTCTAGGGAGTTAGGATTTACTGAATGTTTCTAGTATGCAAGAGCTTGGACTACTATTCATTTATTTCAAGATTTCTAAGCCACCTTTCAAAATGTAACATTTTCCCAAAATGGCATATGGTCACCAAATGTTGAAATTGCATCTGTGTTCAACAACCATGGTGAGGCACTAGATCTGGCCAGTAGGCCACATCCTTACTTTACCTACCCCACACTGGCTAAATTTGACAGGCGAGCAGCGCTGATGGGGAACTCCCTAGTGCAATGAATCCCCTTGGAGCTCTCTGACAGTGGCGATCAGCTGTCAATAAGCCCTGCTTGCCAAGAAACAATCAGGAGTGCACTTGAAGCTCCCAGTCTTACCACGTCTTTACTTGGCTCATGCCTGATGCCACACATTGTGTTGTTTGCCTCATGGGCCAAATTAGCCCACAACTCAGAGGTTACTCACTTCTCATCTAACATATTAAAAATAAGAGAACAGCACACACAGAAATTGACCAGCCATCCCACTAAAGCCATCTTACAAAATAGTTTGACGAAAGAGTCATAGTTGTTTAAACTAACCCAAGCTCTTTAACTAAAGGTAGATCAAAATTGTTTAGGCCTACCTAAAGGAAAGCAGGAAAAGAGCCAGATCTATCTCTTGGGGAAGTGAGTTCTACAAATATGAAGCCAGAATCAGAATTAAAAATGTCCTCAACAGATTGGAGGACTGGGCTAAAACTAACAAAATGAATTTCAATAGGGACAAATGTAAGGCTCTACACATGTTGGACTAGATGACGCGTGGATTCCCTTTCAGCTCTGCAATTCTATTAGTCTATGAATGAAAAGACCTTGTCTCTTCTGATTGCCAACTGGCTGGTAGGACTGCAGTCAGGTTCTCTACAGTCAATCTTAGTTCATATAGATAATGTGCTCCCAAACCATTTAGGACCAAGAAAGTTGGAGAATTCTGTTATGTAGAGCAGGGAACTACAATACTGGTGTTTCTCCAGACTGTGGCCCAGAGGCCAGAAGTGTTTCCTGCTGCACAATGTAATAAAGTTGGTGCTATTTGGTAGTGATGTTTTCCAGAATGTACATATATATTACATACAAAATCCAAGACAAAGGTATAATGCTTGTGTTTCCATGCCATGGTAAGATATAAACCATGGCTTATAATGAATAAGCAGCATGTTAGGACCCCTGGATGGATATACTACCTGCAACTATATGAAGGAAGGTCCATAGCTTAGCAGTAGAAGCCATCTTTTACATGCAGAAGGATGTATTACTTGCATCTCCTGTTACAAAATCTTAGATAATAGCATAGGAGAGAGCTATATCTGAGGCCCTGGAGAGCAATCGCCAGCTGAAGAAGACAGCATGGAAATAAGTGGACCCCTGGCTTTGACTTGGCACAATGTGGTTTCATATTTACATAGTTGAGGAGGGTTATCATTTTTATTCTGTTCTTTAGATATATACCACTGGCTTGACTATCTTGCTGAACAAATTGGTAATTGATCAGCTGTCTTTTTGGACAAATTGTAGCCATTGTTTTAGGTGATTTGGCATTGAATCAACTGTCCATTAGATTAATTATACCAGCCAGGGTAGCACAGAAAGTGGCAAAAAGTGTCCAGGTATGCAAAAATTATTAGATATGTAGATCAAGCACACAAACACCTCTTAAATAAATCTGGAGTGTGGCAAGAGCTGACACTTCAAGCATTTTCCTTTCACATAAGTACTGGGTTAGTTTGGATAGCTTAGAATTGTATTTTTTTCCAGTTTAATAGATTTTACAAAGTAAATATTATGCATTTGGTACATAAAATGATAAAGGATCTGAGCAGAATTATTTTTACTTTTCATGGACAATTAATTTGCACCCTTCTTTTTTGGTTAGAGCACCAAATGTATATTCTCCCCTGTAAGTTCAATTAATGGCTGCTTAAATAATGAAATGAGTCTCATTTCTGTACATCAGCAACCAAAATGCCATGAATTGCCTTTAAACCTTCATGGCATGTTGATTCTATTGTTTGTTTTGAAGGAGCCCAAATTCTAGGTATATTGTTCTCTGCATAACTAAATGACTGCCCTCTGAGACATGAATACTACATTCATCATTTGAGGCACTTCTCTGAGTCTCCTGCCACCTGAGGTTAGAGGGGTGGTGACTGGAAAGAAGGTCTCTTCCAACTTTCCCCAACCTGGTGCCTTCCATCTGCCCTAGCCAACATGACCAATAATCAAGGATAATGGGAGTTGTAGTCCAAAGAGAGGTGGGTGGGGGTGGCCTGCACATTTTTTGCTTTGGGCCCCACCCCCCTGCTGGCATGCAGCCCCCAATGTAGTGACACATTTGCCCCCCTCCAATACATGGGATAAGAGATTGGAGCTCTACCAATTAAGAATGAATAGTATCTAAAATTGAATGGCTACTATCCATTGTGGCTATCCTGTGCCTCCACAGTTGGAGGCAGCAATGCTTCTAAATACTAGTTGCTGGAAACTGCAGAAGGGGAGAGTGCTCTTGTGCTTGAATCCCACTTGTTGGTTTCCCACAGGCATCTGATTGGCCATTGTGAGAACAGGATGTTGGACTAGCTAGGCCATTGGCCTGATCCAGCAAGCTCTTCTTATGTTCTAGAAATCATACAGATTCACCAAACTGTGGTGACACTGTGATTACGAATTTCCTTTCTCCCCCCCCCCCCCGAGGTTAGTTAATTGCACATAGGGAATTATTTGTTTCCTCAGACAAAGAGTGTTATTGGAATAGTGAGATAAAAACTTAATGCCACTTAGGTTGGCCAGATGTTGGTGCAGTGGTAGCAGATGGAAACAGCCAATCCGTTTGTCTGTTCATTTGATTGATAGATTAAACGTATATCCTGTTCCTTCCAAAGAATATGTGGTAAACATTATCCATGCCACAGGACAGGATGTCAGAGAGAGTCCATACTTGTGAACAGTTATCTGGGATGACGCCTCTTTTTCTTGGATAGCATAGTCATCTGTATTCTTCTGTCAAGTACTGAGAATTTTACAGCACATCGGGTACAAAAAAATGATGATTAAATGGTTGCCTGTAACTCCCTAGTCAGTACTTACATTGAGGAAACCTGCCACTTGGTGAATGGCCCTCTGAACCCACCACTTGATAGGCCACAAAGAATGATTTGACTGGCGTGAAGTGTACATATCTAGATTAAAAGCTGCTTCCCTAAACAAGGCTCCCTTAGCTCTGTTAGCTCAAAGGTAAGCTCTATTGAACATAATTTTTCAGTTCTGATTCATTTCAGTGAATCTCTCTAATGGCACATATACCCTATGGCAATCTGTTCGGAGGATGGGGGCAGGGAGAAGAGTAGATAGAGCTTTCTGAAGATCCTATACCCACAAAGGATGAGAAAAAATCCAAGAGGTGGAGGGAGCTTAGTAACACAACATATATTCAAAACATGATTGCTTTACCTGAAGTGTATCCTTTCAACAGGACATAAGATGGTCTGACTTTGGATTTCCTGAAAGAAATGGAAGAGAGAGTACTCTGTGGATTGGCTCAGCAAGAGCTAACACTCCTTGTCATTTGGACTCCTATGGGTGCAACTTAGTGCTACAAGTGCAAGGAAGGTAACATTAACTATATATTGCCATCTGTGCAACCAAATGTGATTGATTCCTGATGATGATTCCTTCTTTTTGAATGTTTAGTTGATGTTTTAATTTTCTCAGGCTTTTTGTGATCGGGAGAGCCCCGGGCTCATTATTAAGAAATAGTAATGTTCTCAAATGAGAAAATCAATTTGAATTTCTCTTGATATTATTTATATGAAATATCTTGTTAATCTTGGAGTAAACAGCTACGCTGAGTGTGCATACTTCTCCTGCTGTCACACCAATACAGAGGTGCTGCTTTTCTGCGCATACCTGACTCATGGAATTATACCAGTGCATTCTAAAGTTCTCTCTTTATAGCTGAGTCATGCCCAGTTGAATAATTTTAGACTTGGTGCTTACTGGTCTTATGGGGAGGGGAAAGGTTCTTTAGATGATAATAGGTATTATATCTTAAGCACTGCCAGAAGAGACGGAGCCACCTGGCTGTTATGGGGCAAGCTATTTCCTAAGTTGGGTGCAGCCATGGAGAAGACCCTATCTCTTGTCACAGCCAACTTTGCTTCCAGCATAGGCAGGATACCAGAACTTAGGCAGGAGATAGTTTGGTACAAGGAAACTCAGTCTGTTATGTAGCCAGATCACAGAAAGAGAGGCTGCATTTTCATTAACGGTCATAGCTGATTCATACTAGAAGGCCTCCACACAATCAGAAGGCGTATGGGAGCCCCAAACAGTTTAGCATTTTCCTTATAAGAAAGGCGCTCCAAATTCCTGCTTATTTTGTGCATCCTTTCCTAAACATTTTCCAGTTCTATGCTGCCCTTTAATGAGATGGGGGAACTGTAACGGGACATAGTACTTCATGTGTGGCTGCAACATGGATTTGTGGTTCGAGGACCCGACCCCCGCAATGTGAAATGAATACGCAAGGACACGTGATATAAGGTTAATGGGCAAGAAAAGGCCACAACTTTATTGATTACAGCAGTGAAAAGGTATTGGCTTAGGCATTGGATGTCTAAAACAAGGGGGTTTATTCACCAGTAGGTGGAGCCTGTTGATGCTAATCCAACTATAGGCTCTCCCCTGATGTCACCGAGGGTCGTGCCATGGCCTCCCGCCAAGCAGGCATCGGACAGAGTACACGACCGCCAGAGGCGGATCCAGTTGACTCGCGACGGGACGACGGAGAAGAATGGCGCCGCAGCAAAAGGCTGCTGTACACGCCCCCTCGGAGGCACCTGGTTGGGTGCCTGCCGAGGTGCGTGGGCACCAGCCAGGTGAAAGGAGGAGGCAGGGGGCTAACGCCCCCTGCTAGGGGCGGAGCTCGGGCTCCTGCCCACAACCACTCCCCTCTCTTCCAGGGAGGAGAGTCTTTCTATCTCTTCTGTGTGTTGCACGTCAGTTGCCATTTTATTGCCCATTCACCCTCTCCAGTGAAATCCTTTTGGGGCTCTTCACAGCCTGCTTTGCATTTCACCATCCTCTGGCCGCCTTCTGAATAAGATGACTGCTACACCTCTTTTCTTGTTCCTCCCTTCTCCTTACAACATCTTACCTGGGAGAATGCAAGTCCAAAACTACACCTTACGCACAAAATAACAGAAAGAATTGCTAGAGAAGAAAATGGTACAGAAGCTGGAGGGTATGACAATGAAGTGATGGTTGTTGCAGGAGGAAGGAAAGGGAGACAGCCTGGATCTGAAAGCCAGGCAGTGCCAATTGCTTTAATTGTGCTCATCAGATTGCCTTTTGCTTTTCCTGTCTATGGTGTCAATAAACATGTGAGAGCATCCCTCTTTTGTTGATTATGTGGCTCTTCTTAAATTCCATAAATTTGCTGCATGGGCTATTATTTTAATTACTTTTCCTTTTACTATTTCCATCACTTAGACTTTTCTCCTTATAAAACTTTTTTATGTGCTCATTTGCTCTGCCTTGTGAATTGACAATTCAGCATTATGGATAAACACACACAGACACATTTTTTTAAAATAGCTTAATAACAGGATTGCAGGCCTGTTCCCCAAGATCTCTGAAATCAACTTGGATGTTTCACTAACCCTACAATCCTATCCATGCTTACCTGGATCAAAGCCTCATTAACTAACGAGAAATGTACTTAGAAGTAAACATGCATCAGAACCATAGGAAGCTGCCTTATACTGTAGTCCAGTAATATCTACTTTGACTCTCTCCAGGGTTTCAGGCAAACATGCCTTTCACAACTTCTGAAGCTCTGGACTTTAAATGTTCAGGATTGACCCTGGGACCTTCTGCATGGAAGGCATTTGTTCTATCAGTGAACTATGGCCACTTCCCCCAATTGCTAGGATTGGGTTGAACATGAAAGTAAATTAGACAGCAGACTCCCTACAGAAAAACCTTGCTTTATGTTGTTAGGTTCTTCAAAGAGAGAAGAAGCATGCACTTGCTAGGATTTTCATATTATGCTAAACTCCCATACCACCAAGGGCAGAGCCAGGAAATTCAAGCAATGGGGGTCTATGCACCACCCTGGCATTTTATGAGAGTTAGGTGTCTAAATAGACAGATTGCTTTCCTTGGACTAAAGTATGGTGAGCATAAAAGACAACTGAGAGAGGAGGAATAACCAAGATGCATGCAAGAATATAAACACTGGATATGCTGTATGTCATAAATATATTGAAATATGGCAGCCAAACTACTGGAAATATGTAAACTGGAAATCTCCCACAAAGGTGCGCCTTTTGGTTTGTTCAGAAAAATTAAGATCCTGAGTAGAGTTAACACAAACTGCAGTATCAAGTTCAATACAGAGTTGGTTTCTCAGAAGTAAAGGCAGAAGTGAGTCACTGAAGTTTGTTGTACATGTTGTCTCCCTTCATAGCTGTATCCAGGGAAATGTAGTCCTGACTCATAAATGTGTTGTTGTTTTTAAAGTGATGCTCCCCGCCTCCTTAAAATGGTGCGTGACCATTTAGTGCATTATGCTACTTAATAAGTGCCTGTTTTCCAGCTTCTCACAAGTCTTAAATAGGATGCTCGTTTGTGGTATTGATAGACTTGTTTGTTTGCAGTTGCTCAGCCTAAATGGGAGACTGTGACTTGCATTATCTCTGCTTCCAGGAAAAGATGGCATCTCTACCCACCTGAAGACTCCAGTTTCCTTTATCCTACCAGAATTCCCTATGAAGAATCCAGCGTCTTCAGCAGGGTCAATGTGGTCAATCCTGATTTGAAAAGCTGCCCACAGTTTAAGAAAGCAAAGGCCCATGTGGTTACGCTTGAACCTGGCCAGGTAATTCCTGAACTCTAACTTTACTCTAGTTTGGAACCTTTGTTAAATATAAAATAGAGAGGAGGGTTGGGTGGGAGTAAACAAAGAAATAAACGAAGCTGGGAGGAGGACCATGAAGTCTGTCTTACTTCTCCCAGTCTCACTAAAACGTTTTGCATTGGATGGAGCGTTCGCTGCTGCTGGCAGATGTATCCACTGAGCAGAGACTGTTCCTGCTGGTGGAAAGAGAGGTGGGGCAACTTACAGCAATGTCCCTTTCCGTCTGTAGTCCTCAGTGGCACCTCCCATGTTATTTCAAAGGATTCCCCAACTCAGAGCAGTTTTCCAGGGTCTATAGGAGACTGCAGTGGGGGGGGGGGGTGGGGGGTGTTAAAATAAAAAAAACAATTTTCTCCTGTTCCACCACTGGGATTCCTCAAGCTCGATTTGAAGCCTTTTGGGGATTGAAGAAGTCTTTTCGTTCACAGGAGGCAAAGTCTTCTGGATCTAAACTTGTTTGTTTAATGCCATTCTCTAGCAAGTGAAACCTTTCTGGCTCATGTACTTTCACTTGTCTTGCAACTGGACCATCTAGAAAAAGCCACCATGCTTCACAGACATTTTACCCGTTAGTTTCTCTGAATCCTGTACTTAACAGGCTTCTGGGGCTGCTCTGAAACTATCTCATATCTGCAACTCACAAGTTTTACAATGTATTCTTAATGAATAAGTGTGCAGAGCCAGCAAAGAGCTTTTACTTACGCTTTTGTGGTGATGGATAACTTCCATAATGGAAACACTTGCCCAGCAGCTACATCACTTGTATTTACAGCACGCATTAGTATTTCAGTAGAGAATCGCAAAGTACTCTTAACAAGGTCATGTGAAAGTTGATTAATCATATTTTACTGAGGAAAGGAGACCACAGTATCTGAAAAGCAGCCCTGTGAAGGATCTCTCAATGTGTCAGGCCATCAGTACTTAAGGGTCACTAGAATGCTCCTTCTAGATGAATTTCTCTATAGTAGATGTAATCACTTCTTTGCTTAACATGTAACTTACTCTACAAAATGGGCTGGTTTTACCGATTCAGATACCCGCTTGCTGGAAGTAAGTGCCACTGAATTCAGTGAGACTCACTTTTTTTTTATTTAAGTCTTTAAGGGAATGCAGCACATTGATGGATTTGATGGAATCTCAGCATCCGGGTGGCGCTGTGGGTAAAAGCCTCAGCGCCTAGGACTTGCCGATCGAAAGGTCGGCAGTTCGAATCCCCGCGGCGGGGTGTGCTCCCGTTGCTCGGTCCCAGCGCCTGCCAACCTAGCAGTTCGAAAGCACCCCCAGGTGCAAGTAGATAAATAGGGACCGCTTACAAGCGGGAAGGTAAACAGCGTTTCCGTGTGCAGCTCTGGCTCGCCAGAGCAGCGATGTCACGCTGGCCACGTGACCCGGAAGTGTCTGCGGACAGCGCTGGCCCCCGGCCTCTTGAGTGAGATGGGCGCACAACCCTAGAGTCTGTCAAGACTGGCCCGTACGGGCAGGGGTACCTTTACCTTTACCTTTACAGCATCCTTTATTGTGTATCTTACAAGACAGGGAGGGTCCCTGGTGCCCCAAAACTCACAGAGATAGTTTTGGATAGACTTATCTATGGGTTACACCACAGAGCCTAGGGCTTTCCGATCAGAAGGTTGGCGGTTCGAATCCCTGCGATGGGGTGAGCTCCCATTGCTCAGTCCCTGCTCCTGGCAACCTAGCAGTTCAAAAGCACGAAATGCAAGTAAATAAACAGGTACCACTCCGGCGGGAAGGTAAATGGCGTTTCCATGCGCTGCTCTGGTTCGCCAGAAGCAGCTTGGTCATGCTGGCCACATGACCCGGAAGTTGTACGCCGGCACCCTCGGCCAATAAAGAGAGATGAACACCGCAACCCCAGAGTCGTCCGCAGCTGGACCTAATGGTCAGGGGTCCCTTTACCTTTTACCACCCTTTTATTTGTGGTCCTAAAGATTGAAGCAGGATGATAACCTGTTAAGGCTGTAAGGCTAACGTTCTCCAATTCTCTTTGTGACTTTTTCCCCTTTTAATGAGTTGTTTTATTAAATTTATATTCTATGGGCGGATTCAACTACTCCATTCCACTGGCAAAATTCAGCACAAGGACTCCTGCTGGCACAACAGGGCTTTTCTCCTCTTTTCCCTCATGTGCCCCCCACCCCGTGCCTCCCCCAAATCCACTCTGGAGATTTGGGAGAAACCTGAGCACAATGTGGGTGGGGGGCGGACGGGGAAGGTGAGAGATCATTCCTTTGGGCAAGCAGGAATGCGCAGGCTGATGGCATCATATCCTTAGCATTGCATTGAATTCTACTGTCACCTGTAGCTGCATTTTAAAGTTACTGTGAAATCTGCAAAAAATAAGTTCTTTTTAAAATGTGTTTATATTTCACCATTTGTGGTGGCCTAAAACACACACACACACACACACACACACACACACACACACACATCCCATACAGAATATCAAACAGTATGCTGATAACAATAAGAATAGCAATAGCAAAACATTTCAGTTCTTTGAATCAAATTTCATCATCTGCCCATTCCCTCGCAAAATAGAGGCCCCTTACCTCCTACACATACTCACTAAAAACAGTAAAGAATGAAGTGTTTTCAGTGCCCATGGAACATCTGAAGTTTTAGAAGTGGGCATGTATAGCATTGTGCTGTTATGGCACTTTCAAAGCTATTTTCAGTGTGTTCTGTTGTATAGCAAATTAACATTTTATACTGCATAATAAATGTATTCCCAGTGCCCCAAATTAAATGATTTTACTTCACAGTTTTTCTCTCCTGCAGCAGAGTAATGATCTTTGCTCATCATTTTGTTGATGTTTTCAATAGATGGTGTTTTTTGTTTTTCCTCTGTTTTTTTTTTTAAATTGCCAACAGTGGGGCATTGCCTTGTTTTCGGGTTAAAGAATTCAATGTAGGCATTCTGTTTCAGTGATTAGGAATGGTAATGAAGCAGTAGTGTCACTGTTTTTAATTAAGCTTCAACTAATTAGAAGTCAAATCTTGTTAAAAATAGAAGGTTTAAAGGCCAGCTGCTGGTTCCAGTGCTCTGAGGTGCTACTTTGCAAAAGACATGCTAGTATAGCTTCTTCTTCTTCTTAATCTCTGGCAGCCACTGAGTGGACAGAGACTTGAAGCCAAGAGAACACATGGCAATGCCAGCCTAGGTTTCTACTTCAGAATGCAAGTGAGGACATAGAACCATAAGACCACAATACCCCAAGGACCGCCTCTCCCCATATGAACTGACCCAGCCCCTGCAATCATCATCTGCAGCTCTTCCTCATGTGCCCTCTCCATGAGAGGTCCAGAGGGTGGGAACATGAGAGGAGTGGGCCTTTTCTGTGGTGGCTTCCCATTTGTGGAATGCTATTTCCAGGGAGGCTCGCCTGGTGCCTCCGGGGCCATCTATTCCAGCTCCTTTCTGATGCAGGACCCTCTCTACTACAGCATCCCTGATAGGTGACCATCCATCTAACAAGGAAGAGTCCACATCCTTCTAAGGCAGTCTATTCCGTGGTCTGAAAAGTTCATGCCATCCCAAAGTTCTAAGGCTTTATCTGAATCTTTTGTGAGCAGCAGGCAGGGGTGATATTTGAATTAATTGGGTCAGGTTCAAACATAGCTTTGAACCATCTATAGGGCAGCCCTTCAGGTATTTGAAGGAATACACCTTCAGCTCCTCCTCCAGGCTAAACATACCCAACTCCTTCAACCTTTCCTAATAGGACTTGGTCTCCCTCAGCACCTCTGTCGCCCTCTTCTGGACACATTCCAGAGGATGATTGAATATACTTCCATGTAAATAATTCCCTGCTTACGGACAGGTAGCAGATCTGAAAGAAGGGTTCTAGCCTAGCTTTCTCCCTGCCCTGCTCATTTTCTGTGTACAGGGACCTTAAAGAAAATTAATGGAGCATGCATTACTGCAGCCACCACTTTTTACCTGCCCTCTAAAGTGTTAAAATTCCAGGAGGGCTGTACTAAGTGATCCTTCCAAATGAGCAAAGCTAAGGAATTGTCTGCAATGAATGAATGCCAAGGCCCTTTAAGGCAGGCCTGTCTCCCAGAAGAATAATGCCTGCTGGCTCTGCTCAGGCCTGTCTAGTATTGGAAGGGTTTGTGATGAAGCAATTTGATGAGAATCCCTTAGATAGCAAACGAATTGTTCTAACTGAATGCAAAGATTGAGCGTGCATTACAAATACAATTACTTGAGGATTTGCAGTCAGCTTCACTTTGTGGTAATTTACAGTAATCTCTGTTTCTTGCTTGGCCGGGAACTGCATGCCTTGGATTAAGATGTTGTAACAATGCAGAATTGAAAAATAAAATAAAGATAAAGGTGTGTTTTGGTATTCAGGAGAGCAGCTGTATGCTAGCTGGATACTGGCTTTGAATATTAAAAGAAACTTAATGTGCCTAATGCCATCTTCTGGCCAATGTGTCTCATTCCACCGCTCTTGGTTATATTAAATACATTCAGGATCCCTGTTTCAATATATATTCTAATTGCTTTTTAATGTTACCTTGGTCTTTAACTCTTAAGCCAGGATGAATAGAAGTAGATGAGCTAAATTCAATGCAATTTCATTGATTTTAAAAGATTTGCCTAGTCAGTTTGTAGGCTATTTTTTTTTTTTTTTTAGAAGCTTGAATGTGTCCTTTGAAATCTTAACACCCCCAATTAAAATGTTTGAAATGTCACACTATCCTTAAAACATCTGTGTGATCATCAGTGATGGCCAAGTTACTTCAGAATTAATTCCATCTCGCACTTGCAAATGATAATTTCAGCATGTGGGTTTGTGAGCATAATTATGTGTTCGAAATGAGAGGTTCATTTGTGAGTGTCTGAAGTTTGTGTGGTGTGTTTTTTTTCTTCCCCTAATAGCAAATTGGCATCAGCTACCTACCTGAATTAAAAAGAATACTCTGGAAAACAAAGACAAAAAAAATGGACAAGAGATGTGGGTAGCTGCTGATCAATAAAAAACTCATTTTCACACATTCATAACTCTTCTCTTTTGTGGAGCACAATTCATATAAATTGTAGGCTACACCCCCCCACAAAAAAGAGTATTTGTTTCATCAAGTTTGTCATCATATATGGAAAACGGATTTGAAATGGCATTGAAATAAATTGTAATCTTAATCTGACTTTCACTGAAAGATTTAACTTTGTATCTCTTTAGAATACTACCGCAGATCAGCAAAATCAACCCTGCTCTGCCCTCTGAATAAACATGAAACTGCTCATGAGTTATTTCATTCTGTGTGAATGTGTTTGTTCTGCGACAAACATTCAAGACTGACTGCTTGCCCCTCAGAAATGGCTCTCTTGCTTTGCTAGTGATTTTTAACCTTCCTTGTTAGTGATGTCTTGCCTAATTTTGGACAGATTTTGTTTTTTGATGGGCAAATATATATATATTGTAATATACACGTTCAGTACAAAAGGTGGGGACCTTTTGGTGAGACTGTCACAGCTTTTGGAACAAGACTAATGACGTATATCATGAACTTAGAAGGGACCTTCCATAATGTTTTTGACACTTTTTAAAAGGCCTTTAAAATAAAACGTCCCCACATGCAGCCCTATTGATAACCCTATTCACACAGCATAACTGGTGAATTAACGTGTAGGAGGCGAAGAGGGGAAAGGGGATATGTCTTGCCCCGCAGCCTACACTCATTCTGTTGAATGTTCTGCAGGGTGTACATTTACTCTGCCTAACAGGGAGACAGGAAAAGCAGAGTCCCCTCCATGTCTTATGCATATAAAGGGGCTGGATTATTCAAAATGGCAGCAGGACCCCGGCTGTACCTCTGACATTTGCACATTAGGTGGGGATGTCTGAGCCAAGGAATCATATGTATGTAGATATTTACATGAGCTGGATCCCTGACTGCTCAGGTAAGCTTCTATGGGAGCTGGATGAAAATCAAAAGCATAAAATTTCAAAACAATGTACTATACAAAGTTCCTAAAAGGCTCACTCAACCATGCAATGAGAAGGGCAAGTCTTCTCCCACCCCACTAAAATCAAAGTACAGGCAACCCCCCGATTTGCACGGGGGTTGCATTCCAGGTCATCATGCTTGACGGAGGAGCATGTATAAGCCCATTACACCCCATTACGCCCCTTTTCCGGCCCCCGTGATACACACATGCATGGTCGCGTGTCAGTTGGATATGCGTAAATTGCCTTTACCACAAAAAAGGCTAACTTAACTACCAAAGACCTGGGTAAAAAGACATTTCTTAGCCTAGTGCCTGCAAACCTGACAGTGATGGTCCCAGGCATGTGTCTCTACATTTCACACATTAGGGGCTACCACTGAAAAGGTCCATTATTGTATGGTCACTTTCCATGCCTGTCTCGGATGAGGCATGGACTTGGGTGGTGCTGTGGTCTAAACCACTGAGCCTCTTCTTGGGCTTGCTGATCAGAAGGTCAGCAGTTTGAATCCACGCGACAGTGGTGAGCTCTCATTGCTCTGCCCCGCTTCTGCCAACCTAGCAGTTTGAAAGCACACCAGCGCAAGTAGATAAATAGGTACCGCTGCGACGGGAAGGTAAATGGCATTTCCGTACACTTTGGCTTCCGTCAGTGTTCTGTTGCGCCAGAAGCTGTTTAGTCATGCCGACCACATGACCCAGGAAGCTGTCTGTGGACAAATGCTGGCTCCCTTGGCCTGAAGAGAGATGAGTGCTACACCCCATAGTTGCCTTTGACTGGACTTAACCATACAGGGGTCCTTTATCTTTATTTTTACTTCAGATGAGGTCTCTGATGGAAGACTGCAGTATACCACACATAACACACTGCAGTGATCTGACCTAGAGGGTAACAGAGCATAGACAACTGAAACTAGAGTACCCCTCTCCACGCAGGGCCACAGCTGGACCGCCAGCCAAAGAAGGGCTAAACATGTAGCCTTTCCTGGTTCAGTTAGCCACACCTAAGGTGTGGATGTTGGAGTCAGGGCTGGGGAAGCTGCAACATTGAGGATGAGACCTGTATCACCTGTATCACAGCCCCACTGCCCCCCCCCTTCAATACATGGACCTTGTTCACATGCATAACATGTACAGGGACCTCTAAAGTCCTGGATATGAAGGGTGGGCCATATATGCATAGACACCATAGAGACACGTGTTTGGAGAAAACATTTACAAAACTCGCAACATGAATTGCCATCAGTTTTGTATTCCGTCCACCAACACTCTCCTTTTTCACCTTTGATAACTTTACATTCCTTGCTGCTTTAATAAATTCTGGTTTTAACATTATGCTGGTATGCACAGATGTTCTCTTGGCTAGTTATTTACTATGCTTGGCTTGCAGTCAGAATCCGTAGCTGCACAGTAGTAAATTGTGCAAGGACTGGTTGCAAAGGCCTGCGTTAAATTGAGAAATACATTAGTTCATTGTTCTTGTCTACATTTGCACACCCCATAACCACACTTGCTCAGAGTACCTTCTGGCCCTGTGTTAGCATGTCCAAAAATGTCATGTACAAACAAGATATTGTTTAAAGGCGCTCTCTTGACAGCTGTTTTATTACTTTACATTTTTTATCTCCTTTCCCCCATAGTCAACCTTTCGTCTCTGTCCCATCTTTACTAGTTATATCATGCTGCCTTTCCCATTTACCACAAGAGTAGCATCTGTGTCTAAATAACTCTAATAGCATTGTTACAGCAAGCCAGTAGAGGGTTGGAGGTGCTCTAATGTGTGCAGGTAGTTTCCTAAAGGTAAAGGTAAAGGTACCCCTGCCCATACGGGCCAGTCTTGACAGACTCTGGGGTTGTGCGCCCATCTCACTCAAGAGGCCGGGGGCCAGCGCTGTCCGAAGACACTTCCGGGTCACGTGGCCAGCGTGACATCGCTGCTCTGGCAAGCCAGAGCCGCACACGGAAACGCCGTTTACCTTCCCGCTAGTAAGCGGTCCCTATTTATCTACTTGCACCCGAAGGTGCTTTCGAACTGCTAGGTTGGCAGGCGCTGGGACCGAGCAGCGGGAGCGCACCCCGCCGCGGGGATTCGAACCGCCGACCTTTCGATCGGCAAGCCCTAGGCGCTGAGGCTTTTACCCACAGCGCCACCCGCGTCCCTGGGTAGTTTCCTACCTTGCCCTAAAAAATCACTCCATTTAGTTCAGTGGTGCAACTCCCCAGCCCTGACACCAACATCCACAGCTGCTCCTTCCATTTAATTGAAAACGAGAGAGAATGATGTGAGCAAGAGCTTTGTATAAGCATCACAACACATAGGAATTCTGGATTGTAGAAGTGTCCATACTATATAATATATGCATCTATATTGGAAAGAAAACATTTGAAGCACAAAACTGCAAACACATGTTCTTTTTCTAAGTGACAGCCTCGTGTATTTTTGTTCCAATGTTATTTTACTAGTTCCTTTGTCACGAGTATAACATGATTATTCTAAATTTAAGGGATCTTTAGACATGAATTCTGCTAACACATGTAATAATCTCATTGAAAGTGACTGTGGGTGGATGAATATCTGAGGTATGTCTTTTAGACATACTGTACTGGCCTAGGCAACCCCAACATAGGTTATCTGAAAATCTGGTACACTATATAGCTGAAGTTAGACACCTAAGGCTGCAATCCTATAGCCACTTAACTAGGGATTAATACCCACTGAACAGAATAGAATCTGCTTCTGAGTAAACATACATAGGATAGCACTGTAAGCCCCACTGGTTACACGCATATAGTTCAATTTCACAGAAATTCATGGGATTCAAAGGCACTTTAACACTTTGAATCATGTCCTTGGATATCTTTAAAACTGGAGAATTCTTATCAATGTACATATTTCAGTAAACTAATTTACTATAATATAGTTACCACACAACAGTTCCTTTCCTATACTCTGATAGATATTTTTATACTCTTAGTCCCTGTTGTTATGACCTCATAGTTTCTTATGACTAACAGTTTTCCATAGGATTAAAAATATTTATCCAAAATGCCCCAAATATTCTGATAAATGGGCCTGTGTTTTACATATACTCATCTCTAAGCTGCATGGTGCATCTCTGTGTGCGCACGCTTGCAAAGAGTTGTTTTTAAATAATCACAGGTTTAGGATTAATGAGGTTTGGATAATGAGCTGGAGAGCAATGCATCAAAACAGCATTAACATATGCACCATTTAAAACATTGAACTGAAAGTATACACTGTTAATCATCTGCTAGAACAGCCTTCCCCAGCTCAGTGTCCTTCTGAAGCTGTTGGATTCCCATTAGCCCTAACCAGCATGGCCGCTGGTCAGAAATGGTGGTAGCTGGTACTCCAGAATATCTGCAGGTTAGTGAAGACTATGCTAGAATGTAAATATAGACTTAGGGTGTGATCTAGTCAAAAATTAAGCACTTTTTAATTTCCGTCAACTTCACTAGGACAGGGAGAGATTTAGGCTTTGATCCTATATACACTTGGGAACAAGTCCCATTGAACTCAGTGGAGCTTACTTCTGATGAAACATGTAGGATTGGACTGTTAGCAGGGTGCAATGAAATCAATAGGACTCTTAGTGGACTCACTGAGACCTAGAAGTGTTTAACTGGGGGATAGTTTTATGTCCTTCATGCTTTGTTCCTCCTCACTGAATTTGGATTTGTATCAACGGAGGAAAAGACATCAATGGAGGAAAATAGTACATCAGAATTTTATTTTTGTCAGTGGATTTTTCAATGAAGTTACATAGCTGTATGTGGCAGGAACCTAGCATATTGCTCATGGATATTTCCTGAAAAACCCCTGTGGGTTTTCAGGATTGTTGTAATGTCTTCCATGTGTCTTCCTCCAAGAGGATAGTGCCAAAAGTATTTCTACAGATGAAAATGCTGTTTAGAATGGGCTCTTTATTTGCTGCATTAGAGCAGCTACTGAAAGCATTTGCTGAACATCACAGACTAGGGTCTTCTGGGGTTCTTTTGCTAAATGGTTCCTCTGCCTTGGGGGGGGGGCACTTTTTCTTTCAATCTAACCCTTGTTTATGTGTGCAATAGTTCAGGGCTAATAACCCTGTTTCAGATAAGAGGATTTGGAATAAGAGGTTATCAATGGGCTGGTCACTCTCTGTAGTAAATATTGGTAGAACAAGACTATGGAGGATGTTTTTAGCCTTGAGATAATTCCGCTTAGAAAAACCAGGAGGAAGTAAAGCATTGTGAATACTATTATTGAGAAACTTTGTGTATGTCCTTGAAAAAAATTCTTGCAAGAGTGGATTTTTCAAAGGCCAAAATAATACCTAGGGACCCATGTCCCAATGACCAATCTTCCTTCAGCCCTTAATCTCTTGATGCTGCTTTGAGCACTCGGTTTAAGGCAGCTTATAAACTGATCAATCAAATCAAATCATGCCTTAATTTTGCTCCTGTGTATTAGTGCTGACATTGCTGTGTGCTTAATGGAGATTCTGCAGCTGTTTGAACACTTGAAAGCATTTAATATTCCTTGGATGTACGTAATGTTGCTAATAATCTTTTTATGACTGATACTATGATTATTATACCAGTTTTGGGGGTGGGATGGGAAATTATGGAGCTCTGTGGTCACCTGAGCTTCCCATGACACCCGAATCCTGGCTTTGTCCTGTGGAAGGTTTGGAGCCAGTGTTTTCTTTTCAGATAAGAGTCCTGGGAGAATTGGGGTCAGAAGAAAATTGAGTACAATAATTTGCAGGAACTGGATCTTGTGATTGTTCAGGGACCGTAGCTCAGTGGTGGAGCACATGCATAGAATGCAGAAGGTCTCAGGTTGCATCCCTAGCATCCTCTGCTAAAATGACAAGGTAATGGGAAAAGACCTCTGCCCGAGACTCTGGGGAGCCACTGCCAACTAGCGTAAAGAATACTGGGGACCACATCAAGAGAGGGCTCTTGCTCTCCTCATGTTCTGCTTGTGGGGTTTGCAGAGGTCTTTGTTTGGCCGCTGAGCAACTGAGTGCTGGGCTAGACAGGCCTCTGGTTCCTTTTGGAAGCACCTTGGTTAACTTGGTCTTATTGGCAGACTTGACTGCATCCTTGCTTAACCCCCCCCCCCCCCCCCCGACTTCAAATAATATACAACAATTACTTTCCCGACTTTCCCTAGGATTTTTTTTTTTTTTAAATGGTGCTACATTAGCTGTCTGGCATGCTCTGGTCCATGGGGTCACGAAGAGTCAGACACGACTAAACGACTAAACAACAACACATTAGCTGTCTTCCAGTTCTCCAGTAAGGAGGTTGATTTTAGTGACAAGTTGCATTTTTCTGTTAGAAGATTAACCAATTTCACAGTTCTTTAAGAACTCTCAGTGATGCCATACGGTCCTGGTGACTTGCTAATTTGTACGTTGTCAGTTAGCTTCAGAACCTGATAGAGTCACAGAATTGTAGACTCATATTACTCTTACTTGATTCAGTTAATTGTTTAATGACTGCTGCTTTTCATTACTGTATTAATGCATAGCTTCGATATTATCTATTTTGTTAATTTTCTTTTGTTAGCTGTTGTAAGTATTCATTTGAATGGAAGAGAGGGATAGAAATATTAAATAATATAATCTCATAATAATAATTCTCCCAAAAACTGGTTTGGGGTGGATATCTAGCTGACTTCAGATATGCAGTAAGAAGAATTCAAATCATTCCTTTAGCTTTTCTTTCATTTCCCCATCTTCCTTTAATAATCATTTTGCACCCTTAGCATCTAATGAATGAACTGCCTTCCTGGTTCCTGGTTCTAGCCCCCAAATCCCATTCTTCTCTATTCTCTTTCCTCTACCAAACCCTGATTATTATTATTTTTTAAGGTGAAGGTAAAGATTGAGATTGACCTGGGATGAGACATTCTGGCATTTCCTTCCCTCCTTATGTCAGATAAGAAGGGAAGGTCTGGACAGGCTTATGACAGGAAATCCTCCTGCACTTTGGTCTCACCAACATGCTGCTCTCACCCTGCCATTCCACAGAGAGAGGGAACTTGTTTTGCTGACAAGACTGTTTAAAAATTGTTTCCAGCGGAGGTGGGCTAGTTGGAGTTTGCATTTTGAACCTAGCAATGAAAGGCTGGCAGAACCAGATAAGATCCATGTCAGACAGCCTAAGTACATTATACAGCAGACAGCAAATGCAGAGGAGGATCAATTGGAGAAGTTTAGAAACTGCTGCTGAAAAATATATTTTTCAAGGTGATTTTTTTTTTTTTTAATGTCAGGGAAACGCTATAGTTGCACACAATGGGTTTTATGACTTTTTAAATTCCTCTTCTTCTTCTTCTCCCATTCAGGTCCTGTTTGTTCCCAGGCACTGGTGGCATTACGTAGAATCCATTGACCCAATCACTGTTAGCATAAACTCATGGATTGAACTGGTAACTACCCCCCCCCATTGTTTATCTCTTAAAACCATCAGACACACACATGGCCTGAATGTTCACAGATGGGCATGGCATCTGGAAATGTGCTGGAGTAGTTTATAATAATGATCTAGCTACCTATTTCCATACACCCTAGTAAGCGTACTTGGAGCCGCCCAGAGTGGCTGGGGAAACTCAGCCAGATGGGTGGGGTATAAATAATAAATTATTATTATTATTATTATTATTATTATTATTATTATTATTATTATATGACTGCAATGATCACAGGTTCTTTCCCTTGCCACCGTTGACCTTCCCCTTCCCATGTTGTCTCCCCTGCATTGGAATTACATAGATTGTCTCTTACACTTTGTAATGTGCAATGTGTAATGTACATAGATGAGGCTATATAAATCATCACCCACATACTGTTGGACTCATATCAACTCTAGCCAACATGGCCAGTAGTCAGGGCTGGGAGTTGGAATCCAGGAGGGCCACATGTACTGGAGGGCCCTTGCTGTAGTTTATTTTTGTGTGTGTGGTTTAAAAGCTGAGCGTATTTTCATCTCTCTCATGAAATTTCCAAGAAACAGCCTTTGGAGACCAAGACAGTAAAAGCTAGAGTGGGTGGAGAGGAACAAAAGTGAAGATGCTACTAGTGTGTCTTTTTAGTTAAAATGTCTGCTTCACTTTGATGTAGGTGTCATATTATCTTCCTCCCCCCACAACATTTACATCCCATCTTGTCTTCTACCATGGAACTCATGGCAGTCTATATATATATATATATGGTTCTCACGGTGATCCAGTGGCCAGACCCAGATCTGCTTAGTTTCAGCAAAATGGGGGCCTCATGTGCCTTCATGCCATGTAATTTGGAACTGAATCCGACATCCTGAAAATCCCAAGGCTTGGTAGTATTCTACACAGGATGCCTTCCTCATCTTTTTACAAAATGGCATATGCTCTTGAAGTCAAAGCTAAGCAAACATTAGTGTTTTGTAGTCTCCGGTATTGCTTGAACGCAGCATGCTGGACAGAAGTTATTAACTATCTCCCAAAATTAAAAACCTCACAAACAGTTTGGAGGCTTCGAGCTAATAAGTTGACTGTGGGCGCTGCTTAACCCGAGGAATGCCTGCATGTCGTCTTTTTGGTGACAGTTGATTATACCCTATTATCCCTGGAGATGACAGCAGCATTACTTTTTAGGTGTCGGGCTATCTGTCTTAGAAAAATAATGCGTGACACGGGTGTTAAAATGTAATATCAAGAACATTTTCATTATTCACTCAAGCAGTTCTCCAGCTTCCAGCAATAACCAGCTGCTACCACATTGATATGATAGGTGTGTGTCAAGCCCACTTCAACAGCCTAACTGATACAATTAATTATTTCGCTGAGACCTTATAATAAAGGATAAAGTTTTAATTTGTTTTCAACACACTGAGACCACTTCAACTCTTGCTTCTTACGGTAGGGGGGATTAATGCTATTCATGGATACTTTGAGGCAAAATGAACTTTCTAGGCTTGCAACCCCTTGAAATGCTTTAAGAATGTTCATGTACCGAGGTAAGCTAGCCTAAATGTGTACATACTAAAATGTGAATAGATGAGCTGAAAAGTTTCAGGCTTATGAAGCTGCATTGCAATAAGATCAAAACGTCTGCAGGAAAGGACATGTAAAACCACTGAAGTCCATTTTCCTAGGAAACAGCCCACCTGCTCTGAATTTAACAGGTACAGACCCCAGATCTTTTTCTGTATATATACTTCACAATCAGACCGTATGATGAATTTTTTAGTCTTAAGATTATAAAATTATTGCTGGTAGCTCTAAGACTACATACCGTATTTTTCGCCCTATAGGATGCACCGTCCCATAAGGCGCACCTAGTTTTTTTGGGGGGAAATAAAGGGGAAATTATTTTTCCCCCAGGCGCGGGGCTGGGGCGGGGAAAGCCCGAGCTTCCCCCGACCCCAGCCCCCAAACAGGCAGCTCTCTGCAAGCCGTGGGAGCCCAGTGCCGGGCTCCCGCTGCTTGCGGAGAGGTCCGCGAAGCCTGGACGCGCTGAGCTGAGCGCACGCAGGCTTCAGCATGCAGGCAACTCTCCGCAAGCAGCGGGAGCCCAGCGCCGGGCTCCCGCTGCTTGCAGAGAGGCCCGCGAAGCCTGGAGAGGGAGAAGCCTGCATTCGCCCCATAGGACGCACACACATTTCCCCTTCATTTTTGGAGGGGAAAAAGTGCGTCCTATAGGGCGAAAAATACGGTACATTGTGACTGTCCATGAAATAAAATCATAATGAGTGCTACCTTAATTGTTTAGACTGGAGAGGAGTATTTGAAAAAAAGAATTGTAGATTCTGATTGTCCGCAATTCCTAACACCAGTTTTATATTACAAGTCTCTGGCACTACATTTTAGTTCAATTTTACATGAGATTCCCTAGCAACTGCCCTGATGTGAGACAATGAAGTGGTCCTTCTGCTAAGCTTTCTTTTTCCTAATCACAATTAGTATTTTGCTCTGGTTTCCTAGGATTATTGAGCACATCGAAGCAGTTGTTCCCAAACTATTTAATAAAGGGAACTTACCAAAGGAAACAGTAGCTTGTTGCACCATGTCTAAGAGTTTATCCAGAGTTTTGGGACTTAGATGATGGTGATATTGAGTAACTCATAAAAATGACTCAAAGTGCCTTGCAAACAGAGTAGAAGTCCTAAAGCCATTTGCAGTAAACACAATCAATAAAAACTTAAAAAGCAAACAGACACATATCTAAAGAAAGAAAAGGCAAGTCTAGCTTTTATTGCACGACTTCAGCGTGAGTTGATATAGATAGCAAACAGAGACTGATGCTGGACCAGCAAAGGCTGTCTGGCCTGTACAGGTTGCAATCCTCCTTTCATAACTTTGAACTTACTAGATCAATCTCGTGTTATTTGTTTGATATAGATGTGTTATGGCACCATCAGAAATGCTAACGCTTTATTCCAGATAGTGCTTCCTTTGCTGGTGCAGTGATAAATAGTAGAGATGAAAGAGGAATGGGATGGGAGGTAAAGGAAGGTAGATTTTATGCAGTTCCCATGGGGAAGGAACAGGCATCTCCTTATACACCATCTTCAGTTTCCTTCCAGCCAAACTCAAGCAAGCAAGCCCCATTTCCTCAATCTGCCTCCATCTTACTATTTGCTATGGTGCCAGGAATACCACGTTACATGTTGAATTTGCTTCTCCTTGCCCATAAACAGTCCTCCGATCCAAAGCAATTCACTTAAACAAGAAAGCCTGGCCTGCCTGTATGTCTCATCCTGATGAGATCCTAAATTAGTCTTTGTATTTCACCGCCTAAAGGCACTCAGAAGAGACATGACAGCTTGTAACATGTAAGAATCAATTACTGGATTCTTGTTTCATCTTTAAAAGCTGTGTGCTGGTATCCTTCGTTAAAGACAACATTTGCTTTTCCTCCCTGCTGCTGCTATTTAAGGCTGCAATAATACATCAGTGGGTTGGTGATACTGTCAGATGACAGTATGCTCCCTGGAATTGAAAATGATTTAGTTTTGCATTTGTAATAGCTCCCAAGGCATTTGCTGTCTCTCAGAAATATCCTTTGTGTCTTAGCTTAAGTCATTTAGAGATACAATTTTGGACATACCTTTTTGATCTTCCTGAATTAAAGACCCTATACATTAGACAGCATCCCTGTGGTATAAATTAAGGTTCATAAGACTCAATTAACTTAACAAGACGCTAATACAATGTATTGTCCGCCAATTAGAAACATGTAATTGCTTGATCATGTGGCTTTTATGGGCATATTATGCCTAGCTATGATAATAAGGGATGTTAATTCCCCACCCCACCCCCAAGTGTATGTGCTGGAAATTAGAGATCTCTTTAACATGAGAGTCTTCTTTCCTTCAACTATTGCGCCCAGCCTTGTGCAACAGGGCTTTCCTCCCATCTCCTCCCACCGTGTGCCCCTGAGATTGAAGAAGAAGAAGAAGAGTTTGGATTTGATATCCCGCCTTTCACTCCCTTTAAGGAGTCTCAAAGCGGCTAACATTCTCTTTTCCCTTCCTCCCCTACAACAAACACTCTGTGAGGTGAGTGGGGCTGAGAGACTTCAAAGAAGTGTGACTGGCCCAAGGTCACCCAGCAGCTGCATGTGGAGGAGCGGAGACGCGAACCCGGTTCCCCAGATTACGAGACTACCGCTCTTAACCACTACACTTGGTTCAGGTGGCGGGCAGTCCTCAGAACAGTGCAGGGGGAGGTGAGGGGGGTCGTTCTGTCTGGCATGCTTGCCCTGATGGAAAGATCAACACAGCACAATATTAAATTCTTCCCTTGATTTGTGTACTGTACAGGAAGTCATTATGTCCCCAATCCTGTGTTGCTGGACCCCCCATCATCCCCAGTCAGCATGGCTGATAGTCAGGGGGTCAAAGGAGTCACAGTCCAAAAATATGATGTAACCTAAGATTAGGGAAGCCTTCTCTAGTACTACTGGGTGAGGTCCAGGATGAGGATTCGTCAGAGGTTCAGGGCACCATAGCTCCCGAAGAGGTCAGTGGTGTGAATGGTGAAACCAATAACTCTGAGCTGCAGCCCCTCCATTCACCGACTATAGGTCGGTAGAAGACATGCAGAAGCTCCCAGGTTTTATCCTTGACACCCCCAGTTAAAAGGGCCAGGTAGCAGGTGATGGAAAAGAAACACGTGCAAAACCCTGGAAGAGCTGCTGCCAGTCAGAGTAGACAATTTTTGTTGTTGTTGGCATCCATCTGTATAAGAGACAGGTCTCTGTTCTGAGCAGCTTACAACTGATATAATTGCAATGCAGGGGAGACAACAAAGGAAGGGGAAGAGTTTTCCTTCTCCTAGATGGGCTACCGTCCTGGGTTAATGAGCTCCATCTGACCCCCACTTCCTTGTACTGCTATGGAATTCAACTTCTTCCTAGAAAATAAACCCCAGCTTTCATTAAAAAACACAACACCCAAGTCATAAACGTTGGAGTATTGGTGGAAAGACGGTGAAGTCTCAGAATATGCCACTGAACAACAATTGCTAGAGAGCAACAGCAGGAGAAGACTATTGGATGCCCTGCTTGGTGGAGAAGTTAAAGAATCTGACTTGGTATAAGTCCGCTTCTGTGTTTCCAAGTTGCTTGAGAAATTTGTGACATCTTCTTTTCTGGAAAAGTTTTTTTAAGACAGGATGGATAAAAACCCATCACAGAAGAACTAATTATGCCCTAGTACTTATGTTATGGGCTGCCCTTGCAAGAGGTGTCTTCATTCACAACCCAAAGTCCAGGAACAGAACCTGAAAGCAAAAACGTGGCCTTTTGTACTTCTTTGTACTGATTTTTTGCTTTATCAGTTCCACTAAAGAGTGGCTGGCTCAAAACACATTGGCCTTGATCAGTCACCTCTTCATTGCACCTCTGAGTTTCCCTCTCTTCTTGTTTCTGCTCTCCTTTCTACCCATTCCAGTTATCACAATGTTAGCATTTGTTCCTTTTGTAGGATGCAGATCATGAAGCCCGTGTAGAAGAGGCAATAACTCGAACGCTGATATGTGCAATCAAATCTGCTGAAACCACCAGTGCATCAGATTCCTGGCTCAACCCCACAGAGGTGAAGTTCCGAATTAATATGCTGTGGTTTTCACTCCTTTGACCCAGTGACATTTTTGTTTCCTAAACTGCAAGTCTATGCTCCCCCCACTCCCCCACCTTTGCAGCTGAATGTTTAGTAACTTTGGGATGGCAGAGCCTGAGTCTTCATGGCTGCTTCCCATTATCTTGGTTTAACTCCTCGCTGGAAGCCTACCCCGTGTCTTTCAAGGATTCCCTCCTCCAAGTCCAGAGATTCAGAAGTGCAGATTGCACAACCTGTACATATCTAGCCATTTGCCCTGTATGTAGTAGGGATGGTCAGGGAATCCAGCACAGTTAAGAGTGTGGGTGTGTGCACGGCATGGCTCTGGAATTCCATTCAGTGCACATTCATTTGTTCTTAAGTGCACCCTAACATCGTCACATATTACTGTAAAGACCAGTGCTTTATAGTAAGGAAGCACTTTGACAGGGATAGTTTAAGTTTATTTGACATTCGCTTTTTGCAGGCAATAAATATGCCACACAAACTCAGGCTTGCATAGGCGGTTCTTGCTTAACCAGCTTCCTCCTTTGCTTCAACAGAAGGGAAAGTCCCATGCATGCAATGGCTTGGCTGGGCTAGTGGGCCACCTTGGTTGAAATGAAAGCAAGCAGAAAAGCACCCAAAGAACACAATAGGGTGGCAAAATAAAGTGGAAGCAATGGGGATAGATGAGAAGGACAAAACATATAAACAAATCCTAAGATTAGCAGAGAAGGTATCACCTGTTTATACACTGAATGTATTTTATTTTCTAGGTTGAAGTAACTTCCCATGAAACCAATCTTCAGTATGTAAATGGGGCTGTTTCTGCATATTTAGAGCATCAGAAGACTAGTAAAATTGAAGACATGGACCCTAGAACTGAAGAGGTTAATCAGTACCCATGTAAAAGAAAGAAGGTCCAAGGGAGATCAGAACCTGAAGGCTTCCAGTTGATGTCCCATGAATCTAGCCTAACCGCGATCCAAGGAAAGAAACTGGAAAAAATTCCCTTTGGACATAATCTTTTTCAGGTTTTACCACAATTCTGGGAAACAGATTCAACTGGTTCAGCTGAAAATGACAGTAAAGGGTCTCCAAATGAAAATGATGAACACTTTGAAAAATTGCATTGTGCTGGGAAGACATCAAAAGTGATTGGTGATTCTGGAGCATTAGTAGATCAGAAGGATCCAGGATGTAGTACCATCTCTCCACAAGCAGTTATTTGTACAAATGATTTGCTAGATTGTGTGCTAAATCCCCAAGTCATCCGTTTAATGGCTCAACTTTTGATAGAAAGAGCAAGTCTTTAAAATGTGTGCCTTTCTGAAAATAAAAAAAACCAATGACAAGTATGTTCTGGAGGTTCCACAGCTTCTGTACTAAAGAATTCTTAGCTGCGCATCAGCATCAGCTCAACTGCAAACTTCCAAACAATACAGCAGCTAACTATGTCAGGGCTTTTGTAACCATTTCTCATGGGGTAGCTAAGTTTGTGTGTTGCAGCAGAAGCAACAGTCTTTTGGTACCTTAAAAACTAACAATTGTCTTTATGCATAAAAATAGAAGAAGAATCCTGCTGGATCATTTATGTGTTTTGTCAGAAGGCTAAGACAACACAAATCATTGTCAAAATATATAAATAAATTGTTTATTTTAAGAAAGACAACAGAAAATTTTTAGGAAGCCAGGTCCTAGCTGGTTGATACACGGATGAAGAGCCAGAAATTATTACCTCCTGTCTTGCCCAACAACCCCATTAACATACCATAATTACAACCTTCCAGTGCTTTAGGTTGCAATTCTCTAAGCACATTAACCTGGTGCTAAATCCCACTGAACTCAGTGACGCTAAGGCTGTATACACATTACGTATTAAAACACAGCTAGGTTGCTCTTTTTCTCAGTTTGGATTGTTTGAGGGTGGTTGGGGGGAGTCATCAAAATGCAGTAATTCAGGACAGGATAAATACAAGGTACGGATTGTGGCTAATGTGTATCTACTGCTTCCCAAGCAGGCATGCCCAGGATGCTGAGTAATGGGGAGTGCTTAGGCAGTCTATGCAGTTCCCTGAGAGGAAGTTCCACTGTACACAGTGAAACTTAATTATTGTGCTATGTTTCTGGACCTCTCTGCTCAGAGGGTAGCAAACATTTTCATTTCTATACTAGTGTGCAAACTCCTCCGTAGATGTATTGAGAATTTCAATACAGCTATTGCAATTCACTCTCTTTCGCCCTGCGGGTGAACAATATTGTTTCTCATGGGTTTGTCTCTCCTCAGTGCACACCCTTTGTTTCCTTGCAGTTACATTTTGCGTGTCAAGACCCCGCAGCCACCCCCTCGTTGAAAATAACTCACACAAGGACACGAATATTAGGTTTATGTTATTGGGCAAATTTGGCCACAACTTTATAGAAATTACAGAATGTGAGTGGTATTGGCTTAGGCATTGATTGGACCTGACTATATCTGACTCCTGCCCATTGTGCAGGAAGTCCCCAGTAAAGGTAAGCCACCGGTAGGGGGTGCCCTGTCGATGCAGACCAACTCAAGCTCCCCCTGGTGTTCCCGTTGGGGTTATGTCAAGGCCTTAGCCCCCCAGCTGGGCTTCAGACTAGAACACCACCCCCGGATTCCTTTAACGGAATACCCTTAAGCATGGAGGGGCAGGTGATGGCCACACACCCCCTCCCACACACAAGGTCAAACAATGCCTAACCACAACTCTAACAAAGTTGTGACGATTGCTACGAGGTAGGCGAAAACCAAGTGGCCAGTGCCAATTTGCCAAGTGGAAAAATTCCTACCAGGCCCCTCGGACAACCAAGGCGACCAACCAAAGTCCATAGCAAGGCCATTGCCTAACCTGCAAAATAGGGAGGGAGGGTGGGTGATTGAGGAAGCAAGCCAAAGAGGAAGTCCTCTGGCTCACTCCTCCGTTTAAACGGCCCCGGCCACGCCCCCCCAGCCATCGGGTTGGCTGGCCGGGCTCTGACGTGGCTGGGATCCCCCAGGCAACGGGGGACAAGGTTCCCCGCCCCCGGTGGGGAGTGGGTGGCCACCGCAACTCCTCCCCACTGGGAAGTGGAGCGGATTTACTAATTAACATTTATTTGACACTATAAATAAGCTGTCTCTAAATATAATTTTTGCTCTTTGAGAGAATTTCTATGGCATTCTCTGCATTTGTATTGATTTGATTTATCCACAAGTGATTGCTCTATGGTCACTTGCGTGTATTAACATTTTGACCATGAACCGATTCTGAAGGTTGCCATGACTTTGGCAAGCATGTCACAAAAGCCACAAAACTCCTCAAAAGGCCCTAATTGCCTTGTTTAAAGAAATATAATGATTTGTGTCCTAGTAGCTCTAGGTTCCTAATAAGCCAGTGTCCTCCGTTTCCTACTGTTAAGCACAAGGGTTTTGACAGTCTCCTAGTTACAGTAGTCTCCTGGCATGGTTTATTATTATTATTATTATTATTATTATTATTATTATTAAAGAAAACTGTCCCTATTAGATGGTAAAACCTTGATTTCTTCTGCTACTTAGTTTATTGCCTCTGTTCTCCATGGACATAGTTGTCATTATGCAGACCAGAAATATATACTCTATGCAGGGCATACAGCATATGGAAGATTGTGTTGAAGTTGACCTTATGTTCAAATGTACTACAAAGGGCATTGAAGCTTTGCTGAAGGGTGATTTATAGATACATTTTACTGCCTCAAGACAGGTTTTTAAATGTATACAGTGGTTTAAGAACAGTTTAGTTTATGAACAACTTGGATTAAGAACGCTGCAAACCTGGAAGTAGGTCTTTTGGTTTGTGAACTTTGCCTTGGAAGCAGAAGATGTTTCGCTTCCTGTTGAGTGTGTTCCATTTGTAAATTGAGTCCCCTACTGCTATGGGAAAGCACACCTTGGTTTAAGAATGCTTTGGTTTAAGAATGAATTACAGGAACGGATTAAGTTTGTAAACCAAGGTACCACTACCAATTGCAAACTGCAGCAATAGTTGTTTCTTCGCTGGCTGATCACATGATCTCTCAACATATTCCTCTTCAGTTCTGATATTTCCACCACGTCGAAACTTAGTGATTTTTGCTCCAACATCTAAGACCAATAATAATCTAATCTAACATTGGCCTTAGTTTTAATTGTGCTGTAGATCAGGGAAGAGGAACTTGTGGCCCTCCAGATGTTAACATTAGCTCTCATCATTTCTGATCACTGGCTGAGACTGATGGGAGTTGTAGTCCAACAACATCTGTAGACCATTCCCTAGCCGTTCTGTAGATTATCACCACTCTTGTTTTCATGGAGGGCTCACTCACTTCTAGATTATCCTTATAGATGGCAACAAAATAGGAAAATGTTGCATATAGGAAAGAAAAGTCAAAGGTTCTTATACATGTGTGAGATGGGATACAAATAAGTTGGCAGGAACTCTGGAAAAAAGGCTTAGACTACTGTAATGGATAATAAACAGATTGTGAATGACCCATGTAATAGGGTGCCACAAGAGACTAACAGAACTTTGGGATATACATAGTAGTAATGCAGCTGACAGTATATCACCAGTGTTTTTAAGTGCTAGAAGTGACAGGATCAATATGGGACTTTAGTGTTCAGAAACTTCAAATACACAACTCTTTATTGGCATAGGTTTCCAAATCTATATCAGCTCTGTGTGCTGTACATATACTGACAGATGGATTTAGTGGGCAGAGTTTGACTTTGGAGGCCTTAAATCTCTATGAAGGACTCCTCCTTCCCTCTGGTATCTGATGAAAGCCCTGAGTTAATTCTACAAGCCAGGAGCATCAAAGAACTGGATCTTAGTAGCTATTACCTTGGTTCTTTGAAACTATTTTCCAGTAGATGCACATTGGTGCATGTCCCCGCTGAACTTACGCTCCCTGTTTTCCAGTGGTCTTTGAAGTTCGACGAATGTGCTTGCTTGGCCTGGAAATGGCTGTTTTAATATAAATTTGCTGTTCTACGTTGTTTGAGTTTATTATCGTTTCCTTGTATGTTTGAATTTGAAATGGATTATGAAATGCTGTTGATCACATTTCTTCCATCATGGGACTGAAGGAGACGTACATGGGGACTCAATATTTGTTGTTGTTTTATATTTGCAAGCAACATTGAGACACATGAAAAGCAGGGTATAAAGCCTTTAAATAAATGACACTGTACTTTCCCACCCAGGCACTGATCAACCTCAGACCTGTTTAGCTTCAGAAAAGGTAGCTGCATTTTGTGCCTTCAGAGTATTTTTTAAAAATTGGCTTTTATAAGTACCTTAATGGATTTTTGTTGCACGTTTAATGGATTCTGAAATGTTACTGTTTATTTTAATACCTTAACTGTTTTATGCTTTGATGGATGATAATATGACATTACACCTATTTGTGGATTTAAAAACTATAAACTTCAGTGAGTTTTCAGTAATGAAAACAGTGATCTAAAATAGTTAAAAAGTTAAGTTTCATAACAGTTATTAATGATGATACAAGGGGAGAGAAAATCTAATAATCAAAGAGAGAGTTATAACCTCCCTCATTTACCCATCTGAAACTGTATAGATAACCAGCAAGGGAGGAATCATTCTCAACAGTTAAATTTGGTTCTTTTACAGAGACCCATGATGCTGATTAAATTAGATTATGTATCACCCAAAACACTGTGTGCTATAACTTGAGTGCATACAAAGGTCCACAATACCAAGGCCTTCTTGGTGGGCAAAGTGACATAAGAGAGGGGGGGGGGGATAAATGCAACTTCCTTTGCACAAGGAACCCATTGAGTTTCTCTTTCTGAGCGCAGACAATTATCAATGTATTGATAGCAAGCTTATTAGATTGCCCTGAAATGACCACAGGTCCAAAATATAGCAAATAGATTGCAAGCTTGAATCAGCCACATGGAGGATAGCCCTCATTTCCTGAACTATTCTGGCTGCCCATCTATTTCTGGGCACAGCTCATTGCACTGGTGTTTGCCTTGAAAGTCTTATATGAAAGAGCCCTGTAGACTAATGGCCCATCTAGTCCAGCAACCTGTTCCATAGCATAATGCCTCTGGCATCGAAGGTGGAATATAGCCAAAGAAAATGACTCCAACAATAGTAGCAAGAATGACTGGCAAGAACAGGAAAACAAGCTGGTGTGGTAGATTTCTTTATCTCCCCATTGTAGTGCCCTCCACTCCCACTCAGTTCTTGAAATACTTGTTCACATACATTTCGGGACATCGGACAACAGAATATGTGTCTCTCCCCTCCCTTTCAACTAGACTAATAACTCGTTTTGTCTCCAGCAAAAAGGGATCCAATCCAATTAGTAAAAAGCCTTTGCTGCACTGCCTGAGAAAAGCCCACTGTGGAAATGAAAAATAGCGCTGTCTGAGTGGCGAGCCCAGCAGCAGGGACTGCAATGCAAACCTTGCAAGAAGCAAATGCTAATATAGTTTCTGAGAAGTGCTGCATATATTGAGCAAGTTTTATCTTATTTCCTGCGGTGTCGTAATGTGCTGCTTCAACCCTGTATTTTGAATTCCCTTTCAGAACTTTTGTCTTTTGTCAAACGGCTTTAGCTTTCTTTGCCCTACTTAAAATTGGCACTTTCTGCCATGTCCCCATGGATCCTCATGGCGTCATCGTTTGGCATTGCCAGGACAGCACTGACGGAAAACAAAAGAGCTGCCAAGATTCTCTTGTCTCTTAGGGGTGGCATGACCTAGCGACCCTTTGGAGACGCTGCTTTCTCTTCCCCTGCAACATTCTCTGTCCTGTTTATAAAGGAAAACATGCGGAATAGCTGTTCTTCCATTCTCTGTATGCTAATGCATGGTTTTCACCTTCCCTTGAGTTTGCAGGCTGCGTACCTTGTCTCCCCCCCCCCCCATTGCTTAGGTTTTCCAGCATTTCTTTTTCTTTTAGCCAGCCTTTGCTCCTTTGCCTTCCACAGCAGTTAGATCTTATCTGCAGACTTTAGCAGAGAGGTGTCCTCAGGCTGGAGAGGTCTGGACTCATATCCATGCAGCCCAGTGGGCTGACCTTTCATCACTCACTCTTTTAGGGGTAAAAACAAAAAAAATTCCTTCCAGTAGCACCTTAAAGACCAACTAAGTTAGTTCTTGGTATGAGCTTTCGTGTGCATGCACACTTCTTCAGATACGAAGATTTAGGGGTGTTATGAGAATAAAATGGGGTGATCCCCATGCATGCCACCGTGAACTCCTTAGATGAATGGTGGGATGCAGCTGGAGCTAATAGTAATCAACAGGTGACAGTGCTGATCTCTTTACTTTGGAGCAGGCAGTGCTGTAGGAGCCAAACTTGGCTCATGGTTTCTGTGTCTCGAAGACAATGTTGGAAGGGATGTTCAGGGAGAGAGTGAGAGATATCAAAACAGTAAGGTTAAGTGGTGCTTGAAGGAGGACAATAATTTTTTACATTCCCAACTGAGAGGTGTGGCTAACATCCAATGCATATCCCAGTACGTTTCTGAGCAGAATTCAAAGTATTGGTGCTGACCTTTAAAGCCCTAAACGGCCTCAGTCCAGTATACCTGAAGGAGCATCTCCACCTCTGTCATTCTGCCTGGAACTGAGGTCCAGTGCTGAGGGCCTTCTGGCGGTTCCCTCGCTGCGAGAAGCCAAGTTACAGGGAACCAGGCAGAGGGCCTTCTTGGTAGTGGCGTCTTCCCTGTGGAACTCCCTCCCACCAGATGTCAAAGAGAACAACAACTACCAGACTTTTAGAAGGCAGCCCTGTTTAGGGAAGCTTTTAATGTTTAATAGGTTATTGTATTTTAGTGTTTTGTTGGAAGCCGCCCAGAGTGGCTGAGGGGACCCAGCCAGATGGGTGGGGTATAAATAATAAATTATTATTATTATTATTATTATTAGTTAATGGGGTTGAGCTTTTGTGGAATGTCCCTTGAGAACAGAGACTCTCTTCCCCCCACTCCCCAGTTTTATGCATACACACCATATCTCCAGAGCACATACCTCCCTCCTCAAATAATCATAGGGACTGTAGTTTATGCCTCACAGAGCTACAGATTTCAGCCCCTTTAACAAACTACAGTCCCCTGGATTCTTTAGGGGGGGGCAAGAGATGTGCTTCAAACGTGCTATTTCTGTTGGGTGTTATTCTCTACCCTGTTTAGTTTTAAGCTGTTAAAAATGGGTTGTCTTATTTCCATTATTTTCTATAATGTGCAGATTTATTTTCTATATTTATAGACATTATTTTCAAATTGTTCTTATTTTTTAATTGTTAGATTTATCATTTGATATGTTGTTGAGGCACTCTGGCACAATTTTGTGGGATGGTGCCATACAAATAATCTGAGGTTGATGAAAAACAGCACCTGGTCAGGCTGCTGTTAAAAGGATGACAAGATTTAGGGTAGTCAGTTTTTTGCAGTCATACTGGTGGTGCCTGGTATAGAGGTAAAGTTTCAAGGTTCCTTGAGTTGGGGGGGGCATGCATTTAAAGAGATTTAAATGTGTGCTGGAAAACATGTTCTCAAGGAGATAGAGTAGGGTCTAGAAATTGCTTCTCCAGTGCCCAGATAATGCCTAGATATCCTGTAGACCTGAGGTTTTTAGTGGTTAATTCTGTTCATTTCATAAGGTGTTTATTTGTTGTTGAGATGGCACTGTGTGGGAATGTTTATCTTTAGGATAAGGCTGCACCTGGAATAAGGAGTATAGGCTAGCTTGGAAGTTATCTATGTTGACTTCCTGCTAAGCATCTTCCACTCTGGTAGGTAACTGGTGGGTTACCCAAAACATCAGCTGTGACTTACTCTGGTGGGAACCTGATTTATAACCCAAATATCAGATGTAGCTGACGTAACCTCAACAGTGTATAAATTGCTTAGTCTTTAGGATTAGAGAGTGAACCTCTGTGAACCTCTGTGCAACCTGTGAACCTCTATGCAAGCTGATCTGGAAAGCACTGTGCACCAACCAAGCTCCAGCTCCATCTGTTGCTGATGTGATTCCTAGCAACCAATGACCAAAGGGGGACATAAGATAGTGGGAATATTTGTAGATTTCTTTGGGCCTTTTAATCAAACCTTTTAGCCTTCACCCCATTTGCATTCTGATTCCTAAAAGAACCACTGGAAGTTGTAGGAGCTCCCAGGGGCAGCTCTGCCAAAGAGCCTTGAGCCACAGGGATGGAAGGGCAAGTATGCAAAATACACAAACATTTCTGGGTGGCAAAGGAAGGAGTTTCCCATTCAGTATTAGTAAAGGGGGTGCGCAAGTTATTCCTTCTCTTTTCCCCACCCTTACTGCTATGTGGTGGTGGTACAACAGTGTCTCATTCTGAAAATCAAATATTAACGATTATCCAGCTTGTCAGGTGACAGAATGTGTCCTGCAGGAAATTACACTGGGCAGGCTGGCAAGATCAAAAGGGGAAGCCAACACCATAGCCTTAACCTTCATCGTTTGCTCCTGGGAAAAATTAATTAGCCAAACCTTTGAGGGTTTGCACATTAGCTGCACTCCACTGGTGTCTGGTGCACAAAAGTCAGGCATACAACGCAACCAGTGCAAGGCAATCAAGACCAATTAACAAAGATGTAATTACTCTAGAGATGCTGCTATTAGCATAACTCAGATGTTCCGAGCACTATGAATTTGATTAACCTGGTTAACTTTTCCTCCCCCCTAAAAAAAGTCTCCAGGAGAGGCCTGTTCCCATGAGCCAATAGGTTTTAGCACACAAACTCCATCATGAATTATTACTACTACTGCTGCTGTTGTTGTTATTATTATTATTACAGTGTATAAAAGCATTTAAGAAGCGCTCTCTTTGATAGCCACCTACCATGGCTTGGAGTAATGGGACAGCATGCATAATGGGGTGCATTGGCAATGCACACTATTCCTCCCTTGACTTGGGGGTAGGAGGTGGGTGAAGGTTTGAAGATGACAGCTGTGATGTCTTAATTAAGGAAAGCTGGGTGGTGTTTGTGGAATGGTCATATCTCTGAAACTGGAAGTTGAGTAAATAAAATTTAAATAGTTCTATGACTGCACTGCTCCATTGCATTCCTGATTTATTGATTTGTTTGTTTATTTGCCTTCAGATTAAAAGCCTTTAAAATTTTAGATTTCCTTTTCCAGCTTTTTCTGTTAATAAGCTACAATACCAACCTAATCTTGAAATCAGGTGCATGCATGTATGCCCAGCACGTTTGAGTGGAGGGATCTGAACATACAGATGAACAGCTTGGCTACTTTTAATTAAATGAATGAAGGAGCCATTGAGGGCAAGGAATCTTTCAATGTGCATTGGAGTTTTCATACCTAGAACAGATCAGTGAATGGGAGCACATCCTTAGGGCTCTTCCAGATGACCTGTTTATTGAGCATTCATCCTGATTTGCTTACACAAAGATTATATGGAGGTCAGACTGTCCCCTGTCTTTATTGACCATTCATTCTGATTAGTTTGCAGGAAGGTTATAATATGACAAGGAGCATTCATTATGAATTGCTTCTGAAGTGCTTATTATATGTCTTGAAAATTAATACTTCATTCACTCAACACTTTTCAACACATAGCTCCATGCCTTTCCTAACAGTCGATTTGTTGCCCTAGGGTGACTGAGCGCTTTAACCCACTAATTGCACAAGCCTGTATTCCCCACTCTGGAGGCACCCTTAAGCTGTGTATTTGCACACACATGTTTTGGGGCATGGGATGTATTGTCTAAGAGACTGAGACATAAATTGAGAAGTTCCTAGTCTGAATCTTGTGTCTGCCACCGGCTCACTAAAGAGTCTTAGGCAAGCCAGACTCCCTCAGCCTCAGTTCCCCTATCTGCAATATGGGAAATAATTATTGTCATACAGGTTTGCCATAAAGATTACAACTAGATAATGCATGTGAAGCATTTTGAACACTGTTAATGCTAATTTATTTGTTCATATTTATAGCATATGTATCTCACCTTTCCATCAATTCAGACCCCCAAGCTTGTCTTATCTGTAAATTTTAAACAATACATAAAAGGTAAAGGGACCCCTGACCATTAGGTCCAGTCGTGGCCGACTCTGGGGTTGCGGCGCTCATCTCGCTTTATTGGCCGAGGGAGCCGGCGTACAGCTTCTGGGTCATGTAGCCAGCATGACTAAGCCGCTTCTGGCGAACCAGAGCAGCGCACGGAAATGGCGTTTACCTTCCCGCCGGAGTGGTACCTATTTATCTACTTGCACTTCATGCAAGTATAGGGCCACATTAAACTAAGCAGTCCCACTAGTGGAACCCTGCATAAGGGCTTTTTCTAGCACAGGGGGGCTTTTGCTCCCTCCCCTCCCCACAATCAGTGGTGGACCTTGGGGTCTCAAATTTAAGCGACGCCCTTTGCAACGCCAAAATTTGGCACCTCTCACCTTCCATTCTACATTATAGTTGTAGTACCCCCTGGTGCCCCCAAGGCTCTGCACCCAATGTGACCAAACCAGTCATGTTCCTCTAAATTCACTTCTGCCCCAATGCAGTTTGACTGAAGCTGTCAGGAGACGCCCCAGAACAGCTCATCAGGGGAGGAGAGGGGAGAATGCTCTGCCAGCGCAAACATTTCTGCTTGCCTGATGGAACAATCTCCTTAGGGCTACACTGAATTCATCCTTTTACATTTTCAAAAAACTAACAGAAGCAGCATCAAAAAGACAATTAACAATCCTGAATATTGCTAACACAATTCCCAGCTGTCAAAAATTTACAAGCTTCCAAAGCAAAGATAATAGTAAAGAGCATTATCAATTTTATCTAATGGTAGGTGGTAATAGGAAAACTGGTGATTCATCTGAGCTTACGCTCCAATACTGATAGCCTTGAAATGTATCAGAAGCTGCAATCAAATGGATGTTAAGAACTGTTTTGGTGGAAAAGACCAAGGTCTTCCAGAAATCTGTTCCCAGCAATAGACCATCAGTATCAAATGACACAAGATATTACACATGTGTCATTGCATCTAATGTGCAAGTTTTCCAAAAAAGCAAAGCACATCAACTGATATTTATGGGAATCAGAGTGGACCTGGAAGGGGAATTTAACTGTTTCCCTGCTGCAGACTTGAGGAAAATCCCTCTTCTGATAAACCATTTGCTTAGTTGTGATGTTAGCCATTGTGGTATAATGGTAAGATTGTTGGACAAGCCCCTCACTCAACCACAAAGTTCATCGGGTAGCCTTAGGCCAGTCACTATTGCTCAGCATAAGCTTACCTTGCAGGTTTGTTGTGAGGATAACAAAGGAAGGGAAAGAAAGCATGTATGCTGCCTGGAGCTCCTTGGAGGTTATAAATGCAGTAAATAAAACAATCCCCCAGCAGTGGAAACAGTGAGGAATTTCCCCCCATCCCCAAAGCAAGTACCGTATTTTTCACCCTATAGGACACACTTTCCCCCCTCCAAAAATGAAGGGGAAATGTGTGTGCGTCCTATGGGGCGAATGCAGGCTTTCGCTGAAGCCTGGAGAGTGAGAGGGGTTGGTGTGCACCGACCCCTCTCGCTCTCCAGGCTTCAGGAAGCTCTGCGCAAGCCGCGGGAGCCCTCCCACGGCTTGCGCGGAGCTGCCTCTTATCCCAAAGCCCTGGCGTGCTCAGCAGTCACTCCGGGGCTTTGGGTAGCTCTGCGCAAGCCGCGGGAGGGCTCCCACGGCTTGCGCAGAGCAGCCTGTTCTGGGGGCTGGGGTTGGGGGAAGCTCGGGCTTCCCCCGCCCCAGCCCTGTGCCTGGGGGGGGGGGAAATAAAAATATTTTTCTTTATTTCCCCCCCAAAAAACTAGGTGCGCCTTATGGGCTGGTGCGTCCTATGGGGCGCAAAATACGGTATTCACTTCGGGATCACAGCAAGGAAGGAAAGGGTTCAATTTCCCCTCCACACCTGCTAAAATCCTACTAATTTGCTCCCCCTCCAGCTGTTGCAGTTTAAAGTCTGCAGAGACAAATTTAATGGTCAAATGTAGTTTGCTGCTTGCTGCACTTGACATTCAATGGCGTGCAAGATTTCTGACACTTAAAATAGTTTCTTGTGGCTTTTAACCACTGATAGACTTATCTTCCATGAAGTTGTCTAAACATTTCTTAATGCCATCTCACAACTCACTGTGATGAATTCCGTAAGACAGCAACGCAAGCTTATGCTTGGATGGAGGAGTTCAGGAAAGGCTCAGGTGGGCAGCAGAATACTTTAGAGCACCTCCTGTAACAATTACTTAGCATAACAACATTTTAACAGTGCACCAGTCAAAGGTAAGATCGCTCGTGTTAATTAAAATGCCTGAACTGGAGAAAGCCTTGCCTTAACGGAAAATGTAAGGGAACAAGCAAGGCATTAAAGTGATTTAAGTAGAACTTCTCGTGGAGCACAGCAGCAGGACTGCCAGACTTTTGCAGGGTCTATGAATTATAATATATATTTGGTAGGCTATGAGAGGGGGAAAGGGAAAGGATGGTAACAGCTGATGCTGGATTGACATCAGTTCTAAAGCTGTTGAGAAGAAGCTCTATGGTGTGTTTTATAATCAGATGAAAGAGACACTGAAAGATTTGAATGCTGCTTGGGTCATGACTCTGAGAGGATATCAGATGAGATTCGCTACTGTTAAAGTGCTTTAAAAATGATATTGCCAGTTCTCCAAAGGGGGTCTTTGTCTGTCATGCACATTTCTTTATGCCTGCCTAATTTAAAGCCATCACTTCTCTTGTGGCATCTTCTTCCACGTTCGCACATTATAATTAATAGTGTGCATCTGTCAGCCCATGATGTGCACCGTCACAGTGTGAAGTGGCCACATGCTTCAGTTTCACAGTATGCAGCCAGTCATGTTTCTCTCTTGTGGAGGAATAAAGGTGTAGAGCTGCATCTCACAGGACAGGTCACCCTCCTCATCTGTAGCTCTGACTTCACTGCCCCTGGAAAGAATCTGTGCCCTTCACAACTGGAGATAAAGCCAAATGCTGTGAATTTCGTGTCTTTGTGGGAGTTGTTTACCTCTTTACCCTGGCCTTTGACACCTGAGACATATATTTTTAGGACGCACCTTATTTTTTGTCATTCTTTGTCATTTTTAATGTTGTCTTCTGAAGTGTGGTGACACGCCCTGAGTCTATAAGGTGAAGGGTGGGTAATAAATTATTATAATAATCATATTACCAAAGAATGCAGTTATGGGTGCTTCATTCCATAAACCAAGGTCATGCAGATGCCAATCCCTACCTTCAAGAGGTATAAGTATCATCTGTCAAAAAAATTACAAGCTGCCAAAGCAATGTTAATAGTAAATATTATTTTCAATTTTATCTAAAGGTAGGTGGTAATAAGAAGACAGGTAATTCATCCATGAAAATTCATCATAGAGTCAATGGGCTAGAAGGGACCCTGAGGATCATCTAGTCCAACCCCCTGCAATGTAAGAATATGCAGCTGTCCCTTACAAGCAGTGCTTTTTTTCTTTAAAAATGTTTAGGGGTACACGTACCCCTGCGTCCCTACCCCCCCCCCCGAAAAAAAGCACTGCTTACGAGGATTGAACCTGCAACCTTGAGGTTATCAGCAACATGCCCTAATCAACTGAGCTATCCACAGTAAAAGTCTCAGAAGTCAGAATAGCATGGAACTGACACACCACTGGCTTAGGGACCTTAACAACTTTACTTAGCACCATGTCCATCCAGGGATATTAACAATTTTGTGATCATTAAGTGTTTGAAAACCTACCTTTCTTTAAAAAAAGGAAGAAGCCAGGCCTAGCAAGCAGCTATTAATGAATGGAAGAATATGCCTAGTGATCTGCTTGGTTTAGTGAAGCAGAAAATAACTTGATTTTCACAGCTAGATTAAGAGTACAGCCCTGAAAGCAGAAGTGAATACGGAAGCAACAAAGGAGCCATAGAAAAAAGACCAATTATTTGATGCTGAGTGCTATTGCTCAAATTTCTTTCTGCAAAGTACAATGTATGCTATTTATCTTATGAGTATGATTCACATGACACTTGTTGCAGCCAGGTATGCTAATGGCCCTTTCTGCTTACAAGACTTTGAGATACTGTCTCTGAATTAGATCTATAGCTAGAACAAAAAGGCAGATGATCAATATGTACCGGTATTTATTTTTAGAGACATCGTTGAATCTCACAGCTTTGTATTTTATCACTTGAGAAAGGCTATCTTAACTGATTTTGAAAGAGGTTTTTTTTTTTTAAAAAAAACCTTTAGAAAGCCAATTGCTTCCTTAGGAACTATGTAATATTTATTTATGGTGTATTTATTTGTTTTATTGTTATTTCATCCTTCCTTCAGGACAGTATACTTGGCTCTTCCCCTTTATCCTGACAACCACCCTGTGACTTGGGCTAACCTGAGAGAAAGTGCTTCACCCAGTTCCATGGATGAGTGATGACTTGTGCTCAGGTTTCACTGAATCTAGTCTGGGAAATGCTGAGGGGGTGGGGAGAAGCAGCAGCAAGGTGTTTGAGGACAAAACTGTGTATGCTGCGCACTAAGCCCCTGCAATCCCTAAGCCAACCTGCTGCCCTCAGGTACAGCGCTGGAGTACAGTTCACCTGCCAGGTCAGTTGGCTTCTGTATGTGGAAGTTGGGAACGTCATTTTGTCCTCTACCTCAGGAAGCAAAACATCTTGTGCCAGCCCAGTTGACCATTGTGTGAATCACAGGAACCAACTCCTAGGGGCTGCATGGGCTTCAGCCCCTCCTAAAATATTTGAGGGGGCCGCGGGCCCCACAATTGATGGGCATTGCCACTCAAATCTTGTGTGTGCACTGCGCCATGTGATTATGTGGGGTGGAGCTTACCTGAGCTCCCCCCCCCCCCATATTTTATTCAAGTTGGCCCCTTGGTGCAAATCAAATGGAAAATCATTCTCAAGTTACAGCCAATGCAATGGTATGTGTGTATGAATGCTCAAATGTAAGTACCCCGGAGCTCAATTGTGCTCTTTCGTCTAGCTAAGCAGGATGAGACTGCATAGTGTTTAGAGCAAGAGATGAAGATGCAATAATAGAAATGTGGATGGAACATGCTGGAGCTATAATGAGGTCAAAGGTGGTCATGTCCCAAAGTTAAATGTTTTTGCGATCATAAGAAAAACATTGAGTTTCATCCAACTTTGATATAACAAAGACTTTGATTTGTTTCTTTAAGGGCTGCAAAATAGGTTGCAGGTTGAAACTTCCTGAAGTTTCAGAGATGGTTGAGAAAACTGGGTTTTAATGTACAGTGGTACCTTGGTTCTCATACTTAATCCATTCTGGAAGTCTGTTCCAAAACCAAAGCGTTCCAAAACCAAGGCACACTTTCCCATAGAAAGTAATGCAAAATGGATTAATCTTTCCCGGACTTTTAAAAAAACAACCCCTAAAACAGCAATTTAACATGAATTTTACTATCTAACAAGACCATTGAACCATAAAATGAAAGCAATAAACAATGTACTGCAGTCACACAATCAATCAATCAGTAGGTGAACTGGGTTCCACACAGTCACAAAAACGCAAAATAGCAAAAACAGACAGACCTCAGCGTAACACTCAAAACGGAAGTGTGGCACTCAAATAGAAAACATAACATTCAAAACGGATGCGTAACATGCAAAACAGAAGTGTGGCACTCAAAACAGCACGTTCAGCTTCTGAAAAAAGTTCACATACCAGAAAACTTACTTCCGGGTTTGCAGTGTTTGGGTTCCAAGTTGTTTGAGTACCAAGGAGTTTGAGAACCAAGGTACCACTGTATTAGGTTGCTGGTAGGAATGGCTTAAATGTGTGCATTTTACCAGAAGTGTTGAGAAATATGTGAACTATGAATGATGGAGAGTACTGATGATTGATTATGGATAAGGTTCCAGGTGAAAACATTTCTATATAACCAGGTCTTTGGCTGATTAAACATCCTATGTATGGCCTTTTAAATGTGTTTGTGGTAGAGTGGTTATTTTGTATTTTGTGTTCTCATTTTCTATTTTTATGTTGTGAACCACCCTGTGATCTTCGGATGAATTATGGCATACAAATTTAATCAATAAGTTGGCTCTCTTTTCTCTCTCTTTTCCTTCTGGGTGGTTTTGTTGTGTATGTAAAGCTCTGTGTTCACTTACAATAGATAAAATTGAATAAAACCTCAAATAAAATCCCACAGTAACCACACCTGACCAACTTATTTAGGCTTCATAAACACTTTGGGAAAACACTACTGTGATTTTTAGAACAAAGTTGTCCCCCATTCCTCAAAACAGTGGCAATTCTTTTGCTCCACAGCCTGCAGCAAATCGATGTATTTTCAGTGAAGACTCCCTGCATCTCCCTTGCAGTCTCCTAAATCAGCTCCTTGGGTTTAAAAGGAAAATAAAAACTTTTTTTCTGGGGTAGGCTGTATGCTACACAAGTCCTAAAAGAGCACATTCCTCTCAAAAATGAAGGCAGTAAATAAAGCATATTCCCCCTTACAATTTTAAAAAGACCCTACAAGATTACTCTTCAGAATCTAAAATAAAGCAGTCAATATGTGGGCAGAGGAAAAGGGTCCTGCTCTGGAAGACCTCCAGTGAATCCAGAAGTTTTATTTTCTGCATCAGGAAGCTCATAATTTATACTGAAGAGGCAGGAGACCTTTCAAAAGTGGTATCAACACTCTTGAAGCTTTCCCCCCTCAGGGCTCTCATTTCTCTTGCTCTCTCATTTTGCCTCCTTGTTTTTTTTGAAAAGTTGCTTCCACAACAAGGCCCTTTATCATGGCTGAGGGGCTGCTTTTCCATGATCAGCTGGAAGTGGAATTAAAACAACAGTGTGTCTACACACACATGCACCACTTTGAATTGAACTGAAAAGCATTTCAGAACTGTTTAACATATTATAATCTGAGTGGTGAACAAAAATTCAGTGTAAAAACAATAAAATGGTATTGTAAAAACAGATTTAAAAAAGAGGAATTCAGGAATAACAGGGTCTAGACTTACAGACCTGGAAAAGCCTGGGCAATAAGATAAAAACTTACAAAATGTCTGCAACAACAGATGGGTGACTTTTAAATATACAGGTGTATCCCCACTTGCATATGATCAGGGCACATGCTCCCAATGACACGAAAACAGTGCCAAAAGGGGGCAGGGCAGGGCCAGAATGGGTGTAGAATGGGGCAGAGCGGGGGTGGAACAGGGGGGTCCCCACTTGCACGCATCCTGGAATGGAACCCCCACATAAGTGGGGATTCCCCTGTTTATAATTTTATCCTATCCTTCGTCATAGAAGTCAAAGGCGTGCAGGGCAATAAACAACAAAAACTAATTTTGGTCTATCTCCTGGCATACTGCAAAGCCTCAAAGCAGATTACAACAGTTAAATACAAGCCATGGATAAAAATAACAATTAAAGGTAAAGGTAAAGGTACCCCTGCCTGTACGGGCCAGTCTAGATAGACTCTAGGGTTGTGCGCCCATCTCACCCAAGAGGCCGGCGGCCAGCGCTGTCCGGAGACACTTCCGGGTCACGTGGCCAGCGTGACATTGCTGCTCTGGCGAGCCAGAGCCGCACACAGAAACGCCGTTTACCTTCCCGCTAGTAAGCAGTCCCTATTTATCTACTTGCACCCGGGGGTGCTTTCGAACTGCTAGGTTGGCAGGCGCTGGGACCGAACAACGGGAGCGCACCCCGCCGCGGGGATTCGAACCGCCGACCTTTCGATCGGCAAGTCCTAGGCGCTGAGGCTTTTACCCAGAGCGCCACCCGCATCCCGTAAAAATAACAAAAAACCATAAAAGCAGAAATAATAATAATAATAATAATAATAATAATAATAATAATAATAATAATATACCCATAAACCAGTAAAACCTCACACACTCAAACAAAGACAGTTAAAAGTATCATTGTTGTATAAACTTTTGTTAAATGCTACTTTTATCTCAGGCCAAAATCATTGGTCCTAGTGGGAACACAATTGGGGAGTTCAGATAGGAGAAAAGGCTTAGGAAAAGGTTCACTATAGATCTCTTTCAGCTCAAATCAGGGAATTCTCTCTGCACCGTGAAATTAAGGGAAGTGTGAATATCAAAGAGTGGCTGTATTTTGGTTCACATATTATTTGGGAAAATGTGGACTCAGTAGGTTTTAAATGCAAACTGAAATGAATTTCTCTGCCATCCCTTATTATAGATAATGGTGATGGATAATTTTTTGGTCTCTCTTTTCACTTCTTTGCTTGCTGTACGATCCGTTAGCCTTTGTGCTGTTTAGAGGAAATAGAGAATAATATTCAGTCACTGGGAAAGCACAGCAGCTCTTTTGCTTCCTGTTGTAAAACAGCAAAAGTAGTCTTGTCTCTATTTTAGCATGAATAGAAGAAAAATAGCCTTGCTAATCCCCCATTTATCAAGGAAGACTGAAGGGCAATCAGTGAACAAGCTTTGGGATAGCCTTTCCATACTGTATTTTTTTGTCTATATTGCAAGTGGTATAATTACAAAAATTGGTGCGGGCACACACAGACACACATACATATATTTGCATTATTGTCACAGTTAGGAAATATTTCAAGCCATCAGAAAAGACACTTGCAGCTCTTTATGGGGAGATTATTGCAATTCTTAATTTTAGTTTCAATTTAGGTCCACTTTTCAGAGGTTCCCCATCACTGCCCTCAGATCACCTGCTACTATGGAGCCATGTAGCTGCTATAGAATCATCATCATCATCAACAACAACAAAATCTAAATAACTTTCAGCAACTACAATATAGCTATCCATTCTGACCTGGATGGTCACTTACTGATTCATTTGCTTTTAAAATAAAAATCGATTTTCACTTTCCATGATAAAATAATCCCAAAACAGGGTACAGTACCAATAAAACTCAATGAAATCATAGTCGGCCAACATATAAACTATGAAAAACAGATGTCGGTACATACACAACCAAACAACTATTTACAAAGTGCAACAACACAGATTCAACCGGAAGCCTGAGTGAGTAAGTAGCTGTTTGCACAGCACCCTACACTTGTAAGACTTGCCGCCAACTGTAGAGAGAGATTTGTCTACAAACAGGGTGCATGTATCAAGAACGTTTCTTGAGTTGCCACAGATCAAATTCCTGGGAAATGTGGCATTACCAGCAATAAGGCAACTCTGTTAGACCTTAAAATCCCAACTGCTATCTAAGAGAGAAGGTGCTTGATTCTGGATCCGTCCCATTTACTTTAGAGGAACTATTATTGAGCAACCAGGATAAGTCTGTCAAGAGCTACTTGCCAGGATGGCTGTGTATACCCTTGAGGCACAGAGTCAGTATTGCTAGGAATACCAGTTGCTGGGGACCACAAGTAAGAGAGTGTTATTGTGCCCATGTCCTACTTGTGTACTTCCCAGAGGGCATCTGATCCCACAGGATGTTGGACTTGATTGTCCTTTTGTTTGATCCAGCAGCATGGGCATAGTCAAGGGGGGGGGGGCAGGGAGGGGCAGCTGCCTTCCACCTAATCAGTAAAATGCATAACTAACTGAGGTTCTGCCTCCTCCCAACAAAAATCCTGTCTAGGCCCGTGTCCAGCAGCCCTGTTTTGTCCCTGTGTTGTGTGGTCTTGGCTAAAAGATTCCAGTTCAAATGGACCTAAGTGTGCCTTGCCTCCTTTGTCTCTTGCCTGGTTCTCATCAAGCAATGAAATATGCCTTGTTGTGGGTTGCATTCCTGAATACAACACTTAAAACAATTACATCTACAATTATTAAAGTAATTCAAATGAATAGCTACTTTGTAATGTAATTATTTGCTACAAATGAACATAAATGATTTCAATATATTAAACATTTGTTCGAGCAGCTGTTGAAATCTGTCTTCATTAAAAGTGCCTGTGGGCTAGGCAAACCCCTGGCAGATGCCTATTTATCAACACTCCCCACTTTACAATTCTGAGTTTTAATTTCTTTCACCAGTGCCAATTCTTCGTTTTCTTCCCTCAGCCCTATACTAGGTACTAGGCGGACATGTTGATTCAGAAGTCTATTGCATTCTTTAAAGAGCTGTACATATGATGTAACTACGCTGGAATGGCTTTATTCGTTTGAATGGAACCATTGCAGAGTGCATGGCTTATATAGCCTCTAAGTGCAAAAACTTACCTGTGGGCCAAAATAAGAACAAGCTGCAGAAAATGTAGATGTATGCATCAAATGCTTAGTTTTTAAGAATATTTTAATTGAGAAATATGGTGGTTTATCTGACAATTTGGCAGCTCAAGGGGAATCAGAAATGGGGCAGGGATTAGTTGGAACATGGAAGCAGAAACACAGGACTGTGGAAAGGAGCAGCAGGGAGTGGAAAATATAGACATTATTCCCATGAGTTAATGGTCCATAAGCCTTCCGGAGTTTAGATTTTCATACTTTTTGACAGTAACAGACAGATTCTGCCACACCAGGGGTGCAGAACCTGTGTCCCTCCTCTAAATTTGGACTCTAAATGCCTTCAGCCCCAGCCAACATGGCCATTGGTTAGACATGATGGGAACTGTAGTCCAGCAACATCTGAAGAAACACAAATTTCCCATCCCTTTGCTACAAGTCCACTTACCTTATTTGGTAGGTGGCATTGTGGCTGGGCCCTGGGTCCCATGGTGGTCCAGGCAGGGGATGGAAACTTACACCCTCCTCGCCACCGCTTGCCCATGCCAGTGGCACTGGGCAGGGCCCCACTGACCAATCAGCGCTGACGGGGTGTGACCACAGGGAATTTAAACCACGGGCCAGCGGGGAGACTGTCCTCTCGGGCCGTTTGCTGGATCTCCCACCCACCAGCCCTCTTTTTCTGCTTTGCTGCAATACGGCCTTGGACAAATGTTGGTCATCATATTTTGGGATGGGGCGGAAATTCTTCCACTTGGCAACTGGCTCCAGCCATTTGGTTTTTGCCTACCTCGTAACAATTGCTACAACTTTGAGAGATAGTCTGGCTTTACCAGATGCCTAAGCCAAACTGCTTGCATCTATAACCAATAAAGTATTTGAACCCATAAACCAAAATTTGCTTTTTAGTGTGTTTTATTTATCCACTGGGGAACTGCGGGTCATGGGGCCTTGGCACGCAAGAACAGATTCAACACTGACAAGCATTAACTAGGGCTGTGGAGATTCCTAGAACCATTTCCTTTACAGAATAATTTTGTGCAGAGGAGGAAAAGTTCTTCTGGCAGAAACCCTGTTGTGTTAAGTAGCATTTTAATAGGTAAATAATGGTTATTATGGTACAGGAATGAAAAGAAGGAATCTCTAAAGACTTTGGCTTGGGGGAGAAGAGATACAGGGACTATTAAATGTCTCTGTATAATCTAAGTAACAACTCATTTAAATATTATGTCTTAGCTGCGTGCTGCTTCTTTTATGTTGTTTAACTTTACACCCTCTATATTCATGCAGATGTAAATTTGGCATCTGGATGGAGCTAAGGAAACATAAAAGTATCAAACCACATCTAATTCCTATCCGTCCAGGTTTATGCTATAAATAAATTATGCCGCAGACCTCTAAGAGAGAGAGGATGAACAGCCTGCATCAATGCATAAAGAAGTAGCTTGTAAGAATTGAGTGCAATGTGTAAATATTAGCTTCTTTTCTAAATGCAAAAATGTCTAAAGGATGTCCAGAAATTCATCAACTTTGAGGGCAGGCCACTTGCACATATATTTATCAGCATTTAGATATTTGTGGAAATGCTGGTTCAGCCAAAAACCTCACAACTTCTTTCAAGTCATTAGACTTAGTATATCTGTTAGCGTTTCCACGGAAGGAGGAACTAAAGTCGATAGCAAAGGTTGGAGCAATGATTCCCGGGCAAGAGCACATTCCTTTTCTTAAAAACCCAACTATCTGTGTCCAAATTAATTAGGTGTTGCAATGGGCAGGCTAATAGTTTTGGATTCTTCTCCTTGGAGCCTAGTTAGGTTGTCACCTGTCAGAGAATGGTAGCAATTCAAGTGGACTGAAAGGGCAATTTACCTTTCTTTATGGAATTACATGGAATTTACTGGGAAAGCAAAGCACTAAGTACATTTGATTGTGTGACTCCCCAGGAGTGGCTCGCTGCAACAGGTTGGTTTTCCCTGAGCTGCAAAGTGATTTTGAGGATTACCTGATGTTGTAGCAGAGCCAACACTGTGCTTGAAGGAGCCGTGTGTATGTTTAGCCTGGAAAAAGAGGAGACAGAGGAAATGTTGTAGCCATCTTCAAATATCTAAAGGGCTGTCACATGGAAGATGGCTTCAAATTAGAAGAAAAGATTTCAACTAAACATCAGGAATAACTTTCTGACAGTAAGAGCTATTTGACAGTGGAATGGTCTCCTGGGTCCTGGTTGCTTCAGCTGTGGATCATCTTGGCTCAGATTGGATCTTCTTTATGGCTTCCCACAGGCATCTGAATGGCCACCGTGAGAACAGAATGATGGACTAAATGGGTCATTGGCTTGACCCAGCAGGCCCTTCTTATGTTCTGAACTAGCTAAGTCTCATTCTGATCTAGGGTGGGTGGTCCTGGGATACAAAGAGGTGTAGAATTTCACCAACAGTGAGGCTTTAATTGTTAGTTATTGTTGGATTCTAGAGGTTATTTTGTTACAGCATTTGGGAATGGTACAATGTGCCTTTGCAATATTAATGTTTTAATGGATTGTTTTATAGGATACTTTAATCTGTATTTTAACAATGCAGTTCAATTGGTTTTATGATTTGCAAACCACTTAGAAGAACATTAAGTGGTAGATAAATAAATAATATGGATATGGATAAAAATCTGAATAAATAAATACATAGATTGTATATTACTACTAGGGCTGTACACCAGATCTAGCCAAATCTCAGAACCTGAACTGAATTGGGCCAATTTGCTTAGATTGGGTTGAGGCAACCTTGGATCACTTCAGTTGGATTGGGTCAACCCAGGGCTGTCAAAGAGGGTTAAATCCTGATTAAACACATGGTCAGAGGAGAAGAATAAGGGTTTTAAACCCTGATTAAACATATGATTGGGAGCGAGAAAGGGAGAGGCACATGCCATGACTGTACAAGGCTCTAAATAAATTTTGGACTCTCCCCAGACCATCCAGGTTGGATTGGAGCCACTACAAATCGCCATATTTACTCCTGAATTGGATTACATAGATCTTATAAGATAAGCTGCTGGTTGTGAATGCCCTCTCACAATAAAGCATTTAGTCCAAGGATGGGGAATCTCAGGCCTAGGGATGGAATGGGGAATCTCAGGCCTGTCTACCTTGCCCTTGGGGCGCTCCACATACCACACCCCTACCTCCCCACCACCTGCTTCACACCCTTAGTGTTTTTGCCTTGCTATACAGTGTCTGTGGACTCTCTGATAATGCCTCTTGCTTGTCTGGATGGGAGAAGAGTGTGAGAGTTGTTAGGAAACGCCTATTCCCCTCATGGAGCAACAATTTCCAGAGTGGCCTGACAACCAATCCCTCTTCCCAGGGAACTCTGGAAAAGTAGCTCTGTGAGGGGAATAAGGATCTCCTAACAACGGGATGCAGGTGGCATTAGGAAAGTGGGTGGCGCTGTGGTCTAAACCACAGAGCCTAGGACTTGCCGATCAGAAGGTCGGCGGTTCGAATCCCCGCGACGGGGTGAGCTCCCATTGCTCAGTCCCTGCTCCTGCCAACCTAGCAGTTCGAAAGCATGTCAAAATGCAAGTAGATAAATAGGTACTGCTCCAGCAGGAAGGTAAATGGCGTTTCCGAGCACTGCTCTGTTTCGCCAGAAGCAGCTTAGTCATGCTGGCCACATGACCCGGAAGCTGTACACCGGCTCCCTCGGCCAATAAAGCGAGATGAGCGCCACAACCCCAGAGTCAGTCACGACTGGACCAAATGGTCAGGGGTACCTTTACCTTTTAACAACTCTCAGCACCCTCAGCAAATTACAGTCCCCAGGATTCTTTGGGGAAAGTGGTATGATACTACTTTAAATGTATAGTGCAGATGTGGCCTTACCCATGCTCTTCCCCCACCCACCCACCTCCCACTTCACTGTGTTTGTTTGCTATGGAAGCCTCCTCCATTGAGCATTCTGTCACAGCTCTGATTTTAAGTGCTGGTAAAAGGTCACTGAAATAAGTCCACCCATAACCAAGCGAGCTAAAGGATATAGCCATTAAAACCAATCATCAAATCACTCCTAGTCCACCCCTGACCCAGCAAGGGGAGCTACTGATTTATAGTCGTTTCTGAAATGCTGTGTTATTTTGTGATAGGTGTATATATCATGTTTTTGCTAGTTGTTCCTCCAATGTCAGCAATCCACTTGCAAATCTCACTTTCCAAAGGTTTATTACCTGCTCATAAAAATATTCTTTATGTCACAATGAAATTTGGCAGCCGTGCTAGTGAATTGTATAATTTCTTTTTCAGAATAAACAATTATACAGCCAAACATTCAGATGAAGCTGATTTCTAACACAGACCAATTTTTTTTATCCATTAAATTCAAAGGCAAACTCTTTAGTGTATGGGAGCGTATGTGCAGTTATCAAACTGTAGCATTCAAAAAAGGATGCCATTGTTCAAGCTGTTTGTTTTTGCTTTATGAGAAAGGATGCTAGTGGTTGTCAAATCATTTTTATAGTATAACAGCAATGTCTAGCCTCAGTTGTGTTTAAGTGCTGACTGAAAGTTGGCAGGTACAAATTTTCAGAAACTACTAAAATGGCATCTTCTGCCTAATTATTAAAACCTAAAGCAGAGGAGGGCAAGCTTTTTCTGTTGAGAGCTATTTTCCCTCAAGGATAATTGGGGGGCTGTATACCAATGATAGGGGACACGGGTGGCACTGTGGGTTAAACCACAGACCCTAGGGCTTGCTGATCAGAAGGTCAGCAGTTCAAATCCCCGTGACGGGGTGAGCTCCCGTTCCTCGGTCCCTGCTCCTGCCAACCTAGCAGTTCGAAAGCACGTCAAAGTGCAAGTAGATAAATAGGTACCGCTCTGGCGGGAAGGTAAACGGCGTTTCCATGCACTGCTCTGGTTTGCCAGAAGCGGCTTAGTCATGCTGGCCTCATAACCTGGAAACTGTATGCCGGCTCCCTCGGCCAATAAAGCGAGATGAGTGCCACAACCCTAGGGTCAGTCACGACTGGACCTAATGGTCAGGGATCCCTTTACCTTTATACCAGTGATGGGTGGCAATGGAACCAAAAGCAAGGGGGACCAGAGGTGGGTGGGTGGGGTCACCTCTATTTCGCTCTTTTTGCCATTCCCCTCTCTTTCCTACCCCTTCTCTCCTGTTCCCCCTTTTGTTGTCCCACATGAAGCTCAGCCCTTGTGACCTAAGATATAGGAGCTATATTGCTGAAAGACTGACCATTCCTGTAGAACAGCAGCTGCTCCTTTGTGTTCCTCAGGATTCAGAGAGACTCAAAAGAGTGATAGTGACGCTGGAAGATATAGCAGAGAACTCACATAGTAAGGGGATCCCAACAGAATCTGCATGTAGCTGATTGTAAACCATGTTTGCCACACAACCATTCATTTAATCATGGTGTCAAATCTAGAAATGATGGGAAGGCTTGGAAAGGGAATTTCACCAGTCTGAGCCCCCTCTGAATCAGTCCTAGATCCCTCAGAAGTTTGGCTCATAGGTGCTCAATTCTCTGCTACCACTCCTCCCAGCCACTAGTTCTGCCTGCATCTTTCCAAATTCAAACCTTATTGAGGGAAGAAGCTTTGCAAGTAGCCTAACTTTCAGGCTTAAGGACTATGAGGAATGGAGCTCCAAAGGCTTCCTCAAGCGTGAGCAGCAGTATCCACTATACTGCTTCCCAGTGCCAACTGGCTATGGCTATGCTTGCTTGTGATGGCATGCAGTAATGCCTAGGGTTGCTGAGAGACTTCCTTGACAGCAGTCCCCTTCAATAATGTGGTGTACCTGTTAAGAGTGCCAGACTGGAGACCAGCGTTCAAATCCCCACTGGGTAACATCCAACTAATCACTGTCTCTCAGCCTAATCAAAATCACAGGGGAGAACCATTATTTGTGTGCCACCTTGGTCTCCTTGGAGGGAAGGTGTGATCTAAATGTAATTATTAAATTAATAATAATAATAAACAAGGCAAGCTGGAAAAGGCGAGGCAGCAGTGGAGAGGGCTGACTTGGTGTGGATTGGTGGCAATGAGGTGATTGCAATGGTGGCAATGAGGTGGCAATGAGGTGATTGCAATGGTGGCAATGAGGTGGCTCTAGCTTCAGATAAAAATACATAATAAAAAGACCCAAAATATGAAAACAATACCGTAATGAACTCTAGGAACATCAGGAAAACTCTAAGAATGCCTCCCAGAGAGAAAGAGAATAAATACCGCTTTCATTAAACATAATCTATTATAGCTGTGAGTATGCTTTCTCATGTGACTAATCTTTGATTATCATAAACAGATGTTAAAGCAACATAGATAATCCAAGTTTGCTGTTGAGTCCATTAAGACTCAGTGTGAAAATCCAAAATGTCTAACATATCTCTAATGTTCGACTTGGATCTTGCCCTTTACACAGAGGCATGTGTGTCTGTTCTACAGATAAGTAAATAAATAAGCACCTCAGCAGTAGGTTTACATTCTGCAAAATGTGAAGTCTTCGGATGTTCCAAAGCATCGGTATGAATTTTACTCTTATGTACACCAGTAAAAGTTGCTAAAGCTCTTCTGGCTTGTCCTACATACCTTGTGCCCTTGCCGCTTAACATAACAAATGCACTGTTATGATGTCAGCCTGTGCCAAAGTCTGCACTGATTGACTCAATCCACATCTTCAACTCACCAGTTTGGATGTTCCTAAAGTTGAGATTGAATCAAAATCTCAAAGGAATTCAATTCTTAACCTGGCAGAATCTCTCCTTTCATTTTTTTACTATTACCCCACTTCAGGAAACAGGCCACCTTGCGTGACAATTATTTTACTAACCTATGTCTCCCAGGAGCCTGCCTTGTCTAGACTTTCCTATTTTCCACAGCTCTGTAAGTGAAGACTAGTCCATTAAAAGCATTCAATTTACAACTGTAACACTCAAATTTGGCATTTTGGTGACATATTGGACAAGTCATCTAGGATGACAAATTAATTTCACTTTAAAATCCAAGCAGAAAGGTCCTGAATTAGTGCTTCTATGCATTACTTTATCCAGCACCATTGACTTGTGAATCTATATGCATGGAGTTATAATATACAATATATAGTAATAGATTTTAATTGCATTGGGCCGTGGTAAAAATTGGATTGCTGGCAGATCATCACTGCTGACCTTGTGTAGCTGTGCAGGAGAATGCTAATGCAAGGCCTGCTCATTCAGCAAATCAACAACATGGAGGTTGTATCAAATATCACGAAGCCAGATCAAAATCACATTCTGTGTCCGAATGGCCTTTGTGAGGAACAAAGCCATGTAAATGAAAGCAAGTTCTTAGTTTCATCTTTTTCCTGGTCATGCCGGGCTTTTTAGCACATTATGCATTATTCCCCTGTTGTTGTGGTTGCATTTTCAAAACCACCTCTCCCCTCGCCCCACTACCATAGGAGAAAGTTGCCAACAGGAAGTTAACAAGAGAGCAAGAATATAGTCTCTTTCCCCTACCCTGGGACAAGAGGAATGGCCTGTAAAATATGAGCACAACCTCTGGGTTCAACAGGGCACTGAATTCCAGCTGCTGGGGATAAAGCAGTAAGGAAGGGCAAGGACACTGCTTTCGTTCAGACCACAAAACAACTCAGGCTGTAAACCTATGAACACTGACCCCACTGGGCGCAATGGGACTTGCTTCTAAGCATGCATAAGATCAAGGCAGTGAATATAATTGTGGACTAGTGACTACCCAATTTAAGAATAATGTCTTCAAACTCAAAATCCCCTGGAAGCTGGCATTACCTATAGTGGAATTCTTTGCACAATTGAGGGCTCACAAGTTGTACATCTTTTGGCCACACTCACATGTTACCACCGGACACCTCTCAGGAACTATGTGCTCCACCCACCTCTGCGTGGCATGGTTTTGCTATGGTTAAAGTGGCAATTTATTGCTACAGTTTTCTTGACGTCGAGACACATAGTGGAAATATAGATTTACTTGAAGTGCTCTGTTTCCCTGGCACAACACAACACATGCACACACAGTCTTTTAGCAGTAAGGAAAGTAAAGGGGAAATGCGTTGAACAAACAAATGATGGGATGTATAAAAACCTCCACAAGGAAATCTGGTTGATTGCTCATTGTTGTATAATCTCCTCCTGCAAATAAATCACAATGAATCCTCAAGACCAGACATAGTCTAAACTCCTCAACCAATAAAAAGGTCTGGAGGAGCCCCCATAGTCACCTCTCACATTCATACTGCTTTTAACACTGATTCAAGAGATAATTGTGATGGGTCTATCATCTGATAGTATAAGCAGCATTGAGGAATTTACTTAGTCTTTTCTATAGAACACCCTTGAGGTGATTCCCACCCCCCCTCAACCGCACACAGAGTATGGCAAAATATCACTTTAAAAAACAGGCAACGCAGCCATCACAGGGACAAAAATACCCCTACTACTACATGTGCTGCATCTTCATTTTGTCAGCATCCCTCCACAGAGAGATTTGTAGAAGTCTCCATCCGTGCATTGCCATCCATAACTTCTCCATAGTTCATTGGCCTCAAACATTTTATCGACTTTCACCACTATGTGAATCCCTGGATATTTATTCTGTAAGCCCCCAGGGATCCATTGAAAATAAAATTTATTTTATGGAGCTTTATGACAAAGGTACTTCTGCAGATAAAATCTTTCCGTTACTGCTCAGCTTTTGTTCTCTGTATGGTATGCTTTGCCAACTCACTACCTAAAGCCCATTTTAGATTAAGACAGTGGCCATAAAGATACCCGCAGGATGTAAGCACTCATGATTAAATAGGAGGGTGTCCGCTTATTGCCTATCATTTGCTCAAGGGGAAATGTTAGGACAAATTGGGACGGTAGGAAAGGCAATGTACAGATGTGGACTTGAAGCTTGAACTCTTTTCTGCACAAGGCAATCTAGTTCCAAAACGCTCCTCCCAGCTCTCCTTTGTAGACTGCACTAAACACCAGGTTTTTCTGATGCTAAAGCAGTTGTAAATTTATCCTGGACTTCCTTGCAGTCACATCACTTATTCATTTCCTTCAAACATATGTCGAAACTGGTGATCACACATTCAAGAGGAACTTTTAAAAAATGCTTAAAATATCATGTTTTTTTTAAAAAAAACACCAGAGGCGTACCACTTGGGAATTATACCGACTGACATTCCTGCCGCTAGGAAAAAAGTTTTCTTATATGCAGCCGCTGCGGCCAGAATGATTATAGCAAAAAATTGGAAGGGAGAAAAAACTCCCTCAATAAGAGAATGGCAAATAAGATTTTGTGAATATATAGAATCAGCAAGACTTACAGCAGTGGTAAGAGGCCAGTCAGACCCAAAACTGATAGAGGAGTGGACTTGCGTGAAGGAATACATTAAAAAACATTGTTCTAGTATTAATATATCAATATGCAATGAATGAAACATAGAGTAAAAAATTAAGAAGAAATGGGTATAAAATGAGATAGTCAAAAATAATATTGATAACACAGTGAAAAGAAGAAAAGAAACAAAGGAAGCCACATATAGGTGGAGGGAAGTCAAAATTTATGTTTAGTTTATATGTTTGTTTTCTTTTTTTGTAATTAAGTTGAGAGGTGTATGTATCTATGTATAATAAGTTTGTTTAGTGTTCTGATTTGTAAGTACAGTGGTACCTCAGGTTAAGTACTTAATTCGTTCTGGAGGTCTGTTCTTAACGTGAAACTGTTCTTAACCTGAAGCACTTTAGCTAATGGGGCCTCCTGCTGCTGCCGTGCTGCCGGAGAACGATTTCTGTTCTCATCCTGAAGCAAAGTTCTTAACCTGAAGCACTATTTCTGGGTTAGCGGAGTATGTAACCTGAAGCGTATGTAACCTAAACATATGTAACTCGAGGTACCACTGTATTGCATTTATCAATGAAAGTTTAAAAACAAACAAACTGGTGATCACAAGCAAAACGAGAATACTGTACAGAGTGAACATTTGCTAACTGACCACACACTGTAGCTTCTGGGCTGGAGGGTAAGGGAGAGGGAAACTCAGCAGATAGTTACCACCTTCATGTGCTCTGGTTGTATGTTTATGCCACAGTAAGAGACAGGGAGGCATTTCCTCTCCAGTTCATGGCGGCTGGCAGCTGTGGAAGCTCAGGCTCGGTGACCCGGGTCTTCACGAAGAGACAACACACCATAATCTTTTCAGTGCATAAGGCCTTTAAATGTCTTAATCCAGCCCTGGAAGGAAAACTTCCACCAAGGTGAGGTGGGCAGTAGGAAAGCTGGCATATCCTATTCCAGCATTCCCTTCTGGCACATTGCACTTCCCTTTCCTTTGTGATGGCTATGACAGTTTCCAGTCAGAGCGGAGAATTATACCTATTGGTACCACTGGTGATATTAACAGTCAGAAAGCCTGCTTAAGCTTGAAGAAAATTAGTAATATTAAGAACAAATTAATCAAGAGGGCAGACAGGTATGTCACTGGAGCTATTTATCTGCTGGTCTCTTTGCTCTGAGAGCCCATAATTCATGTCCTCCTGACTTATTACTTGGGCAAGTTTCTAGACGCTGGCACTCTGTGGCTATTTGCTTTAGGGGAGACAAGAGGCTGAGTAAAAAGACAGTGATGAGAAAACCACTTTAGGAACCTGCCATTTGCCAGAAAAGAAGAATTGTCCACAAAGATCCTCTGTGATTTGTCGGAAGAGCTCGGCAACCAAAGGGACTCGGCAGTCATTGATCAAGTCTGCTTTTAACAGTTCCTAGTGTATTTATGGCCCACAGCAAGACATCGGAGTGGATGGGGAAGACTCTTCCAACTGCATGCAATTGCTGCCGCTGGGCACAACATATGTTTCAAAGGGTGAACAGACAATCTATACTGAGGTTCATTTTTGGTACATTGTACTGGGGAACGGAGCAAAACCTCCTGATCTGAGCAGGGTCAGCTCAAGATATTTTGCTGCCTGAGGTTAAGGACAAGATGGCACCTCACTTCCGTTGCATGAAGAGACTGGCAGCTGAAAACCTGACTTCAACTCTGGCCAGGTAGCAGCTTCTTCCATCACACCTGAGCAGGAGGGGGAGGGAAGGAATTTGACTCAGTTCACCTTTAAAGGCAAACCTACCTAAATTGCACCTTCTGAAACTACTTGCAAACTGAAACACAACCATCCTTTGAAATTCTCATGTCCTTGACTTTTTCAGTGTAGTTCTCTAGCCATGTAATATGCACAAAATGCATATACTAGGATAAAGTGTGTGTGTGTGTGTGTGTGTGTGTGTGTGTGTGTGTGTGTGTGTGTGTGTAAAGAGAGAGAGGGGTGGGGAATTAACTAATGCATTGGCAGAAAATTGCTTTGCCAAAAAAGTGTACAGTGGTACCTCAGGTTAAGCACTTAATTTGTTCTGGAGCTCCGTTCTTAACCTGAAACTGTTCTTAATCTGAAGCACCACTTTAGCTAATGGGGCCTTCTGCTGCTGTCGTGCCGCCGGACCACGATTTCTGTTCTCATCCTGAAGCAAAGTTCTTTTTTTTTTTTAATAAATTTTTATTAAGCATTTTTATAAAAACATAAACAAAACAGAACAAAACAATCACAACAAACAAAAGAAAAATAACATGTATAATTTCATGTCTCATTTTCATGTACCTTACTTCCCCGACTTCCTCATGCTTCCCCTTCTGTATTCCAATTTCCAACCAAATAGTCAGCAAATCTTCTCCTATTTTGATTAAATTTAATTTTATATATTCTGTCTTAACCATTACCGCTAACAACCATTTGCTCCCTAATCCAACATCATTCTATCCTTCATTAATTTTGCAGTGTTTCTTTAAATAGTCCTTAAATTTTTTCCATTCTTCTTCCGCTGCTTCTCTTCCCTGGTTTCGGATTCTGCTCGTCATCTCTGCTAGACCCATGTAGTCGATCAATTTCACCTGCCATTCTTCCACGGTGGGTAAGTCCTGTGTCTTCCAGTACTTAGCAATAAGTATTCTTGCTGCTGTTGTAGCATACATAAAAAATGTTGTATCCTTCTTTAACACCCCTTGGCCGACTATACCCAAGAGAAAGGCCTCTGGTTTTTTAGGGAAGGTATATTTAAATACCTTTTTCAGTTCATTATAGATCATTTCCCAGAATGCCTTAATCTTTGGGCAGGTCCACCAGAGGTGAAAGAATGTGCCTTCATTTTCCTTACATTTCCAACATTTATTGTCCGGCAAGTGGTAGATCTTAGCAAGCTTGACTGGAGTCATGTACCACCTATATATCATTTTCATAATATTTTCTCTTAGGGCTGAAGCAAAGTTCTTAACCTGAAGCACTATTTCTGGGTTAGCAGAGTCTGTAACCTGAAGCGTATGTAACCTGAAGCGTATGTAACCCGAGGTACCACTGTATATAGGACAATATTTCATGCAAACATGTGCATAAGAAGAAATTGGCACAAAAATGCTGGCAAATTTTAATTAGGTTTTTAAAATTGTAAACTGATATGGAGAACTGAACTTAAGAATGAAGAAAAAGAGAATCTGAGAGAAACCCTAATAGAGATGTTTGCCCACCCCTACCTGAGTGCAGCAAGTTTCCTTGAAGAACAAAGGGCAGCCTGCATGGCAGCCTGGCAGCAGTGCTCCCCCCCCCCACCTCCCAGCATCCACTGCCTGGGTCAGCTGACACACACTGCCTAATCATTAGGCCACCCCTGCATCCATACCACACGCCGAACAGAGGGTCCTGCTGATTATATCCATGGAGCAAATTCATGGTTCATGGAAGCCAATGTGATCCACTAGTCATTAGGCAAGGTCATTGGAAGAGGAGTAGGGAGACATGCTTAGGGAGGGCCTAAATCTATGCCTGTTGAACATGGAGTGAAATGACTGAGCTAGTTAAGTTATTGGTCTGAACCAATATAACTAGTCCGGAGTAATTTTGAGATGGAGCTTTAGAAAGAAAGAAAGAAAGAAAGAAAGAAAGAAAGAAAGAAAGAAAGAAAGAAAGAAATTGTACTAGTGTGAGCTCACACGTTTTAGTAACATGGTGCAGGTATTCCTGAATGGAGAAAAAGGGTCAATAATACATTGCACTCTTCTGCCTAATTGATTTCCCAATGCTATGCAGTGCAACATGGCTATCAGTTGATTATGCCATTTAAAATATGATCAAAAGCTAACTAATATTATAGCCCCTAAATATGCTTTAGACCGATACAATATCTTCTCAAAGCAGAGGATTAAGCAGTGTAAGTAGGCAATTTAAATTGACTAGAACTAAAAATTGGAGTCCATTTACATTTACAGTTTCAGTAATTAAATGATAACGCAAACCATTACTGCCTTTGATATGAAAAGGGAACTCAATTTCTCCCCTCTCCCTGCAAAGTGCCCATTTAGAACTGCATTCCATGGAGGGCTGCTACTCGGAAACCATACGAAGCTATCTCAAAGCCCTGATGCCTTTACAAAGATTTCCCTCTCACAGTGGTTTTCTGGAAACTGGGCCTCCAGTAATGCTGAGTAAATGCATGGGAAATGTGCTCCACTCTCACACATCTGGATGCCTCTATGAGGCAATGATGCTTTCTCGCTTGGTCTCTCTGACACGAGCTGTTTGAGGCAAGCTGCAAGGCACGTTAACCAGAAGGCATTATTGAGTGGAGGCAAGGAGTGAACTGGGGCAGCCCAGTGTAGCTGCTGTACCTGGAGAATACAGTATATGGTGCCATTGGTTTGTGTGGCAGGCATTTTCTAGATATGGCACCTGTTCAGGCACAGCACACACACCTACCGTCTTCACTGCTACCAAGGTATGCACACTGGGCCCCTTCCCTCCATCTCAGCCACCAGCCAACAGCATCAGTGCTGCTACCAGCATCAGCATCCACCCCTCCAAATGAACAGATTCGGTATCTCAGAGGCAACATACCTCTGAAATGTTGCTGTCAGACCGAGAGAGAGAACCTGAGGGATGGGGGCCAAATGTGGCTTTCCAGGTCTCTCTATCTGGCCCTTGGGACTTTCCCCTACACACGTCCCCAGCCACATCCTCTCCCTTCAGGCCACACACATTACCAGCCCTACTTTGTACCCTGCCAGCCAGTTGAGTGTTTTCACTTGGCTTGACTGTGCCAATGAACTCTGACGGCACTTCTTGTTTGCCCAGACGGAGGATAAATGGATGGAGGTCTGCACATGCACATAGAAAGCAACCTACAGTACCAAAGGTGAATTTCACATTTGTTGCTCTGTCCACTTTTGCCTCTGGTTCTGCCCATCACTAGCATTTGGCCCCTGGAAGAATACCCAGAAGGAAACATGGCCCTTGGGTTGAAAAAGCTTCTCCCACCCCATGTTTGATAACAACAGAAGAGCCTATGCAAAAGTTTCAAATGTCAGTTTCATGACTCTATTTGATTTCATTAGTCATAGTTTTGACTGCAGTCCAGGAAACAAATGGCTGTGCATTCCCGCAAATCCTGGTGGAGGTAACGTTAGCTTGAGTAACTGTGCTGAGCAAATCAGAGACAGTGGGATGGAACTACAAAAACAGCAGAAGGGTCAGAGGGAAACTGGCTGAGGAAGACGACTCGTTTTTCAAGCAGGAATATTGAAATGCATGAAAATGATTGAGAAGGCAAGGGCAGCGGCTTGCAATCCCCCTAGCTATTCAATAAAACATTGGCTAAGCCCCTTCTTTTTTTCTTCTTTTTGTTGTTGAGGGTGATAAAAGAAAATCATTATGACTTTGTTCATGATGAACACTGAAGGGTTTTCTGTGGTGCTTGGAGTGCCATGGAAGCTGTCGGAAGGGGCAACTCCATCCAGAACTGAAAACTGGTGATTCAAGGCAGCTGGATTAGAATGGAGTGTCTTTTCTCTTTATCTGGATTGCATACTCCAGCAGCTTTCCAAAGCCTTAGGCAGAGATGTTTTCATAAACTGCTACTTGATCCTTTTAAGTGCTGTTAGCAGGTAAACTAAGGACTTTCTTTTTTTAAGGCCTATAGCAGGAGTCAGAAACCTATGATCCTCTAGATGCTGTTGGACTAAGGTTACCAGATTTTTTTCAATGAATCCGGGGACACTTTTCAACTTCAATTGATTTTGTATGGGGACTGATCTGTAAATCTGGGGACTGTCCCTGGGAAACGGGGACATCTGGTAACCTTATGTTGGACCCAACTCCCATCAGCCCAAGCCAACATGGTGGAAACAATGGCAACAATACCTGGAGAGCCACAGGTTCCCTATCCCTGGCCTTTGCTACCTGAGTGCCTGAAGGGTTATTAATAATAGTGCATTCTTGAATGATTCAACATCATTCAAGTGTGAGAGCCTTCTGATATAATATTACAGATCTGAATGTGAAGGGATGTGGATGCCAAAATAACCTTAAGATGCCAAACAATCTAGATCTAAATATGAAATACAGTCATTTTACAGGCAGGTCTTTTTTTCAGCAGGCACTTGAGGGAACTCAGTTCCGGCACCTCTCAAGTGGGCGCCATTCCTATTCTAAGAGAATGAGGGAGGTGTTCATGGTGAGTTCTGGCAGCTATTTTTTTAGGAAAATAGCACTGACTACAGGGATTAAGACCTAAGCACTGGCATTCTTTCTTTTAAACTTTTATTAAACTGGCCAAAATGTTACAGAAACAAAAAGTCTATCTAATGAGCCTGTATTGCAACTTTATTATAAAAGGAAACCATTTTTGCAACACAGAATTTGATGTTGGAACTCCATTACTTCTTTGTATATGCTGTCAATCAGTTTGTCAATCTCGGCCATCTCCAATGCCTTATTCAGCTATTCCTTAACAGACAGAATAGAAACAGCATTCCAGTGTATAGCTAAGAAACAATGGTGGGTGGTGCCCACTGGGACTGGTAGGGCAGAATTTAGGGAGACCCACAGCAGGTGGAGCTACAGCCAATGACAGGCAGAGCCAACTAATTCCACTTTTATCCCCATCCTTCTCCCTGTTGAGTTCTACATGAGCAACTCTGGTCTCATCCACATTCCATTTATACAGACACTTTCCCTGGGAAAAACCGTTGAATTGCAACAAGCATCAGTTTGGTTACTTTGCTGATTTATTTCAGCAATAAGCAGTAGGCTTTCCCGGGGAAAGCGGTGGGATGAAAGAAAAACCTCTCAGACCTGTGCCCAGAAATGGAGGGACAAACAGAAGAAACTATAGGACAAATGGAAGTATAGATGAGCCCACTGAGGCCAAGGAGGAAGAAACTGACAGGCAGTTCCACCCCGTAAACTGATTGTAAGAGGACAGGCAAGTGGGGGCTGGCTGAGGGCAGGCTGGAGCTGGTGGGACAGTGCCCCACTTTCCCCAATGGACCACCCTCAAAAGGCTAAGGCAGTTTTCGCTGCAGCCAAGAGTCAGTAGTTTTATAGGAATCTATAAAAAATAAAATACTGCAAGAGGCCAAATGTAATATTAATTCCAACAAATTACCAAAGGGCACGACCATTTGTTTCAACCGCTGACCCCAAAATACATCTGGTGAAAGTGGCTGCCCATACATAGTAAGCAATCCTGCAGGAGTCAAGAGCACCATATTAAAGCAAAGTGAAAATAAGGCAAGGGGATGGCAGCAATAATGTTGCCACCAAATTCGCTTTTGCAAACATCAATGCAAAAGATGAAAAATATTTATAGAAGAAGCAATTAACTTCCAAATGAAGGGGAAAATAGAAACAAACAAGGAGTGTTTGCCTGTTGGCCTACTGTGGAAATCTGCGCTTTGCTAACAAGGAGACGCCAGTGTTTGCGTTCTGATTAGGAGCATGGATTGAGAGCAAGCCAAGAAGATGGAAAGTAAACAGGCCATAAAAGCTGACCTCCCATGTTGCATGCAGCCTGTAATTTGTTTCAGTCACTATGGGAAAACAGATGTGCCTTCATTAGCACATCCCCCCCCCACCTCCACAAGTTCTTTGTATTGATTGCAAATAGGAGAACAGATTGGTGGGATTTGGGAACTGTTCTAGACAAACATAAAGGATCCCTAGTCCAACTGGATAAGGTGGAGAGAAAAGAAAGGTAGAAAGCAAACGTAACACGTTTATTTGAACTAATAATAAGACACATCAGCATATTTTTCTGCGCCAGTCAGAGGAGAGAAGAAATGGAATGAATGCAAAATGTGACTTTTTTTAAAACCCCAGAATTCAGAAGCTTTAGACCTTGGAAATAAGAATTGTGATTCAGCTCACAATTGCACATGCTCAAGACCCCCAAAAAGCATCACCATAAATTAAGTGTGTCTAACTGCACAATGAATAGCAGCTATTATGTTTATTTTAAGTAATAAAGCAATACACCAATACTACTGCACAGACAACACATGCGCAAAGAGAAGTGGTGTGCAATAGTTCCCAACTGAAGACAAATTGCCTCTATACCAGTGTTTCCCAACCTTGGGCCTCCAGCTGTTTTTGGACTACAACTCCCATCATCCCTAGCTAGCAAGACCAGTGGTCAGGGATGATGGGAATTGTAGTTCAAAAACAGCTGGAGGCCCAAGGTTGGGAAACACTGCTCTATACAATGGTTACTTTTACTTAGACCCAAAGCTATGTCCTGACCCCCTGGCCTACCTTGCAGCAAGTCAGTACGCCAAGTCTCCAGTCCTGGCTCAATCCACATGTCGAGTGTCCAAAGCTCCTCAGAGATCCTGGAGCATCTAAGCTGCAGTCCATCAACATGGGCAGTTGAGCAGACACAGCACCTCAGCTCTGATGCTGATTGCAGCATCTGGGCTTGATGAGGCATGTGACCCTCACCTGTTCCAATCCTACTCCACCTCCTCCCAGAGCTAGCGAGCCCCACCTGGCCTGCTAGGGAGCTCAGTTATGGGCCCTTGCCTGCCTCAGCTTCCTAGAGCGCCACTCCCGCTGCTCCCTACACCTCAGAACCCGCCATGTTTGTGGAGACAGGGGCCCCTCTGGCTCTGGTGATGGGTCCTGCTGCTCTGGTTCCTGTGCACTGAACCCCATCTCCTCATCATTTTCCAACACCCCATGAGTACTTCCTACACCAACCTCTCCTTCCTCATCCCCAGCTTGTCCTGGTGTGACCCAGTCCTGGCTACAACCCTTGCCAGGATCCTCTTCCTCCTCCCCATTGTCCTGCCAGTTCATGGCAGGCTCCTTCTGCTTCAGAGAACAGCTGGGACGATTGACTTGCAGTGCAATCCTGGGGAAGGGTCATAGCTCATTAAAGAGCATCTGCTTAGCCACTAGATGGTCCCAGATTCAATCCCTGATATCTCCAGGTAGGACTGGAAGATAATCCTGTCTGAGAACCAGTAACAGCTGCTGCCAGCCAGTGTAGACAATACCAAGCTAGGTGGACTAATAGTCTGACTTGGCATAAGGCAGCTTCCTATATTCCTATAGTTGTTTTCTCATAAGACTCACTGGGGCTACTCACTAGCAAGTGTGCTTAGGATTGCACCCTTAACATGATTGCAACCAGTTTTAAGATGCTGGCCACTTGCCACTGTATAACACTGTTGAGCCCTAATGTGCAAGACAATAATGGATTAGTGTGTCCCAAGCAGTGGATAGAGGCAAAGGCGCCCACCCCTGCAAATATGGGAACTGCATTTGAGTGGCACGTGGGCCACTTCTGAGAGCGCAGCAATGTAGTGCTCTGTTGGCTTCATCGCCTGGCAAAATCCTGATTTTGCAACATGGCCTTTCCCCCCCATCTCCCTACAAAGGGAACGAAACAATGAACAAGAGTGTCCATGAAATGTTTTGTTTTTGGACATATGTTGCCAAATATGAGCAAACAAGTGGCTATTCTACCCTACTCACTACCAAATTTGACTAAACAACAAATAACCACAACCCTAGAAGTAAGTCCCATTGTGTCAAATGGGGCTTACTCCCAAGTAAGCGCACACAGGATTGCAGCCTATGCAAAGCAAGCCCCTTATTTCTGTTATTTTGCCTATTGGATCAGTTTGCATGCACAGTTAAACATCTGCTAAGAATTTCATCCCTAGTGGCAGTACAGATGCCATTTATATCCCTAAGTCTGCCCAGTCTCCTTTAATGCCATTAATCACATTATTTCAATTAATGGAGCTGAACTAGCTGGCCTGGGCTAATGGGTTATTAATGAGATCATGTTAGATTTGGACGATCCCAAGCATCAGCTATATGAGTCTTCATCATTTCTGCACTGTGCCTCTTTCATTCCTTGAATCTCCTCAAGAATCGCAAAGGTTCCATTATGCTTTCCCATCACACCAGTCCTCTCAGTGATGCGCAGCTGTGGCCTGGTATCAATTACAGACGGACTGGAGTCATATTTTATTGGTGATACTGTATGTTCTAAAGCAGGGGAGGGAATCAATGGTTGTTTATATTGCCATTCCTCAATCCCCTGCTTTAAAGTAATTCATGACAAGGCTGAAGCCATTCATTTTATTAAGCTGTTATTAGTGGCCAGAAATTATTCTGCTTCATTGATCCTGAGGTGAATGAATTGCTACTCATTAATTTAGGGCCATATGTTTCAGATTTCAATTTTCCTTTGGAGACCAAATCCTTGTTGCTGTTGTTTCCTTAAAAAATAAGTACTGGAACAGACATTTTGCTTTGCTAAGGATTGGGTTCATTGTTATTTTCCTTCCTTTCATTTTAAAGATACTGTAACATGGTTGAGAAATTGAGAAAGAAGGAATTTTTCTAAATATAGAACAGGTTTGCCTGTTCTGTCAAATCTGAACATTCTGCTATTGCAAAAGCTTGCGTTGGTAGCAATTTTCTCTTTTACTTGCATCAGGCCTGGTTGCTTTTTGTTGTTGTCTTTGGTTTTCAACAATTATTTACAGTGATCCCTTTTAAAAGAATTCAAGATACAAAATTCTTTGAAACATCATAGCAGGGTGTGATGGTGATCAAAGTGGCTGGATCGTCTTGGGGCAGTGAATTCTAGAGTCTTGGACCCTTATTTCCAATATTACCACTCTGGTGCTTAGTGTGATCTGTAAAGAGCACCTGGGGTGGGGAGGGTTTGCTTTCCTATCTTAGCACAAAATTCCAGCATTGGAGTGATGTGGGGGCTGGGAATGCTACTTTCTACTCTCTAAGAGAAAGCAGATGGCTTTACCACCAGTATAAGATGCTTATGTGCTATGATGCCTTCTACTTAGACAGGATCTATCTCTGATTGGGAGAGAGAGTGCTCTGCCAGTTCTTTAGATCTCTCACTAAAGAGCAGGCAGGATGCTTTATTTTTTGGATGGCTAAATAAAGCTAATAGAGAAGTGTTAAGCTAAAGCTTTGGGGCAGGTGGGCCACTTCCTGGGGCTTGGTGGGCTGGATTCAGTTTGGGGAGGCACAGGTTAGCCCAATCTGAGATCATAGAATTGTTGAGTCGGAAGAGATCCCAAGAGCCATCTAGTCCAGCCCCCTATGATTCAGGAATCACAGCTGAAGAATATTTGATAGATGGCCATCAAAACCCTGTTTAAAAACTTCCAATGAAGGAGAGTCTACCACTTTCCAAGGTAGCCCATTCCACTGTCAAACAGCTTTTACCATCAGAAGGTTATTCCTAATGTTTAGTTGGAATTCTCTTCGTTGAATTTGAATCCATTGCTTCTGGTTCTACCCTCTGGAGCAGCAGGAAACAAGTTTGCTCCAACTTCTTTGTGACAGCCGTTCAGATATTTGAAGATGGCTATCATACCATCTTTCAGTCTTCTCTTCTCCAGGGTAAACATATTCAACTCCCTCAACTGTTCCTCATAAGACTTTAATTTTCACATCTATCATCTTGGTTGCCCTCTTCTGCACACATTCCAGCTTCTCGATATCCCGTGATGCCTTAACTGGACAAATCTTAAACTGTGATGCCAAGAACTGGACAAAGTACTCCAGGTGGGGTCTGACCAAGGTAGAATAGAGTGGTACTATTACTTCTTTTGATATGGACACTTTATGATACTATATATCTGAAGTGCTTTGAACAATCGAGCTGTATAAATGCTAAACATTATTACTGACCAGGACTGCTTTAGATCTCTTTTTAATTTTGCAAAGTTTAAAAGGCAGTAGCATAAAACTTTATTTCATGGGATAGTGACTTAGTAAACCTTAAAAAATCCTACAGGAGTGACAAAAATAAAAAATGTAGCGCATTTGTATAAGCTATACATCATGCAGTGCAACAAATACATTGCACAATAAATTTAATACATTTTGTACTCAAAATGATGCATCGCCTTCCAAATCAAATTTATCACCGCTTCAGTTTCACTTCATGTGCTGAATCAGAGTCGCCACCTACTTAATTAAAATCTTCACCTGTGGTTTAGTATCATGCTATAAATCAGGTCAAACCGAAATTAAACATGTTGCATATTAGAACCCATTCATCAGCTCATAAGTTAATTATAAAGCAAAATAAACCTTTATGAAGATGTTCCAAAAGAAAACTAGGCACACTTCCACATGGACAGAATGAGGGCCAAGTGCCCGTATCTGCTGAACATGGTGCCATTGAAAAGCTGGATTCATGTTGTGTGTGTGATGCTATAAACACACAGCAAAGACTATTATTGCGTTGGCAGTCACCTGGACTTGTGCAGATTATGACCACTAGCTTATGACAAGCAAAAGTCCACCTAGAAGTTCTGCTTTGCGTGCCCCACAGAAATGAATGGGTGTTGTGCCAGGACCACAATAGTGTTTTTGCACAGCAACCTGTGCTCATCTCAACGGGGCTTGCATGGGACCTTCTGGCTCAAATGTGCTTCTTAAATTTGGTGCTTGATGTGCTTTAAGTATGACTAGTGTCATCCATGCCTGTTGTAAACATGCTTCCTCTAGTGAAGCGATGGGGAACCTGTTGCCCTCCAGTTGTTGCTGGACTACAGTTCCCATTGTCCCTGAACATGGACCATGCTTGTTGGGGCTGATGGGAGCTGGAGTTCAACAACAAGAACAGGAGGGGTACAGATTCCCCATCTCTGATCTAGTGTCCCCTTGGACAAAATACCATCCTCCTAAAGCAGCAGGTCTGGCATTCCCAAGGGCAGCATGTGAAATGGGAACCACTGCTGTGCTGTCAGCCCAGCTGCAGAGGCACTGCTGCTTGGAGGGGCCAGGATAGGACAGGGCAGAGTGGTGGTAAGGGTGGGGGAGAACTGGGTTGGTGGCAGACGTGGGTGAAGATGTGTGTGTCCCCCATCCTCCCTTGTGCTTCCCCCCTCCTTTCCTTCCATTCTGCCCCACCTCATCCCTGTGAGCAGAAATGCTGCTGCAGCAAGGAGGATGGTGCAACAATGGTGCCTCATCTCATGCGCTCTGAGTGAGCATTCCTGAGCACACTCAGGCAGATAGCCTGCTGTTAGGTAGAATGAGGAAGGTGCCGCAGGCAGCTGGTTTTGGGTTGTCATAGAACAGTAGCAAGTTGTTAGCTATTTAGTTAGGTGTCCCCCCCCCCCCGCCCCATTATTATTTTTATTATTGCCAGGAGAGGGAGAGACTGTTTTGTGCTTTTCTGCCTCAGGTCTCAAAATAACTTGACCAACCACGACTGGTGTATGTGTCGTATGCTGATTTGCCTCAGATAGCAAAAACACCTTGGGCTGGCTCTGACAATGTATTTGCCAGTTCCTCTCAGTTTCCTCTTTTTTTTCATTCTTAAGTTCAATTCTCCACTTTGAGACTGTTTGTTTGCTTGTTTTAAAGTCCTTATGAAAATTCACCAGCATTTTAGCATGATTTTTTTCCTAATATACACATGCTTATATGCAATTTTGCCTAATCTACACATTTTTGAAAAGCAGTCTTCCCTAATCTGATGAGTTTTAACAAATGTTATTCTTGTGGGATATATTCAGTCTCATATAGCCAACATGCTTAACTCTAATTCATGCATGAAGAGGTTAAGACCATATAGTAAGATGCCCTGCTAGGCTTAGCTAGGTCACACCCTCTCACCTTGGGAGAAATGGTTACCAAACTCTTTGTCCATGTGAACCAGTAAGGATGTCTAAGTTGGATGCTCCAAGCTTAGACTGTGTGGCTTTAGCAAGCCATCTAATTTAGAAACATTTACCATTTTGAAACTAAGTTAAACTGCTTGTCTTTTTTTTGCTGCTGTATGGAAAAGCATATTAATATGACCTGTGAATAATTTGTAAGTAAACTATTTGTGGTTCTATGCTAAGGGAAGTGGGAATTTTTGAAAGCAACTTAGAAGGGGATGTTTTAAAAGTCTAACATTTCCATGCTTTATATTGCTGCTTGTTTTGTGATTTTAAATCTCTACCGAGGCTCTCTCACCAAAGAATACTTGCCCCAAACCTGGATCTAGGCACCCAGGGAATTTTTCCTTTTATTATACCACTACTATTTTCCTTTTACCAAAACCAAACATTTTCACAAATATATGCATTTTTATGCACCCTTTACATCAAGTTATGTAGTTTTGCACACATTACTTGGCTGGGTAACTGTGTTCCAATGGAATGATGGCCGTGTTTTGTTTCTGAAAGTACAGATTAGCTAGGTTCACCTTGAAATGCAAACTGAATTGAATTTCTCCTCCATCCCTATGTCAGTTTGCATCTGCATGCCAAATTATTATGGGGCCTGGTTTTCCTTCACAAGCCTCTTCCCTTGCTGCACATCTTACAGGGCTTTTAGACTGAATCTGTCAAGTGAGAGGGCATTCACTCTCCTATTCCAAAGAAGAATTTAGAAATAGGATTTTGTAATCTCTCTCTCTCTCTCTCTCTCTCTCTCTCTCTACCTAGCCAAGCCATGCTGCTTTCGTATTATCTGCCTTTTAATCTCACCTCCTCAATTCTAATTCAATTAGATCCTGACAGCTAGCAGATGACATAACTTCTATTTAATTAGCACTCCACCCCACAACGTCCTGTTCATCAATATTTCTCTCACACAGACATGGCTTCTTACAGTTTCCCCTGATGATTCTTTCCATGGTTGGATACAAAGAGCATCCTTCTGACACCACATCCATCAGGGAGGAAAACAGAGACAACAAGAAGAGCCGAAATGAGATCTCACACAAATGGGATTGCAATTTTGTGATTTGATGGAGTGAGGGAAAATCTGGTACAGGTCAGGAGACAGGGCCACAGGGGGAAGTATGGGTGAGAGCCAAGGCCCACAGTTGCCAATTGCCACATCACCACACTGCTCTGCTACTGTCACCCGCATTGTACCAGTGGTACAAGAGGCTGGTTTCTACACACCCTCACACACCCCATTTATCCAGAGGCATTACCGGAGGACACATTCCAGCCAGGCAAAAACCCTCCGGATGTGAAGCAGGGGGCCATGACATGACATGCAAGGCTGAGATCGACAGCCCTGTGGCCCAGTACAGTGGGTATATATGTAACTACAGTGGTATATATGTAGGCCCACTGGGCTGGTAGGAAATTGCCCAGAGGCCTAGTTGCCAGTTGTGAGGGGGGTGGATGGAGAAGATGCCTTTCCTCTCCTTTCACATGTGTGAATCACACACTCACATGAAACTGGCGGTGTGGCATCTGAATATAGACTGCATTTTTAATCAAGGCTTATATTGGCTTATATTTTGATCAGGTTCATAAAGTCTAAAAAGGGCTTGAATTCATAAATGTTTCATGCCAGGCAGAGAAAACCTTGGCCATTCTCCTAAGACAAGGGGGCCCCTTGATTTATAGCAGGAAAATAACTTTCAAAGTCGTAAAAGCTGGAATTACAGACTAAGAGCGAGGACATTGACCTACATGTTACAGAAGATAAAAAAAGCAGAGATAAACATAATTAGGAATGAGTAAAATGATACCAATGTGCCTCCCAGTAAAATGAGCCAGATCTTCTTCCTAAGGTTAAAAAGGCCAAGAGCAATGGAGAAGCATCTAGCTGGCAGAAAAAGAGCATTTCTGGGAAGTCTTTTTTAAAGGCAGTTTCTTTCTTAAACTGAGAGAGTTAAAAGAGCAATAAATATTGGGAACAGCTAAAGAGGAGAGCAGATGGCTGAAGGGGGGGTGAACTGAAGAGGTTCCTTTTAAAAGCTGTTTTTTACTGAGTTCCTTCCTTTCTACTTTGAGAAGCTTTATTCTTTTAAAAGGTTACCTATGATAATGTATGAAATATATTAGCTTAAATATATTGGCTTAAATGTAATTATGCAAAGGATTTAAGAAATGCTAGATTCTTATTTCATATAGTTGTAAGAGTTGTATTTATCCTGAAATTAAGTCAGTCACCAGCCTAGCCCCCCTGCCAGACAAGAAGACGCCATCTGGGCGCTCCTGATATATAGTTGTCAGACATTTGTTTAGAAACCTTCAAAATGAAGGAGATCTTTCAATGTTGATGTGAAACTCAAGATCCTTGACATATGTTTAAGATAAAAATTTAAGATTAACCATTTGTTTTAGAAGGCAATAGGGCGAAGAGGGCAAGAGGTGAGCTGGTAATTAATATTCCTTGTTGAGACACATGTAAGATATATTACTACTTATTTGTCATTTATAGATGTAACAATATATAGCTCTTTGTGCTCCATATAAGGACAGGAGGATATGGGTGTATCTTTTGTGATTGGATATAGCAGGCAGCCAATAGGAAATCCAACCAGGCTGATTGGACAGATGCAGCCACAGGAGGAGCAAAGGGGGCTGGATTAAGGGAATATAAGTGCTGGCCATAATGGCAGGAGGCCAGGCCAGAGCTTGGTAACCATATACCACTGTGCCTCTCATTTATTTGTCTGACAAATAAATTATTATTTTAATTTCTCTATTGCTGCGTTGAATATTTCATTCCAGCTAAGCGTTAACCACAAGCAGGGTGCTACATTTTATGGTGCTCCTGTGACTCGGATAAGTGGTCTGCTGGAACGCAGCCCCTTCGCTCTACTGAGCAGGGTACAAGAGAGAGGATCTCTAAACTGCTACCCAGCGCGCACTGGATAATTTTTTCCAGGGGGAACGCAGAAGTCTCGTCTGTCTGATACCCTGCTCACTGGCGGCGACGGACCGGGGGGAAACGGAACCAACCAAGGGGTAAGTGCACAAAGGGATTTTTGGCCCTCCAATTAATTGGGAGGAAGAGAAGTCTTGATCAAACTTCTGCGTCTCAGTAAGTGGGAACTGAGTACGCTAGGTGGTTGGGTATATCAGATGGTGGTCTGGTGGGGGGAAAGGGAAGAATGGGAGGTAGAGTGTGGTGAAGTATCTTGCGCATTGTATGTGTGAGAAAGTACAGAGCAATCTGTAGCTGACCTGAGTGTGGAGTGGGTAGTACTTCGGTTCCCAGTGAGGCGACTCCATCTGGGCAAGAAACCCCACGAAGCGTGTGTGTGAGTGACTGAGTGGATACTTCACAGGGCCATACAATGGGAGTTGGGGGTTCAAAGGGGGGAAATACACCTCTTGAATGTATGTTAAATAATTTTAAGAAAGCCTTCTCAGGGGCATATGGAGTCAAAATGACGCCAGAGCGCTTGAGAACGTTATGTGAACTAGAATGGCCAAAACAAAATACTGGATGGCCATCTCAGGGAACTTTTGATATAAATTTAGTAAGCAAACTTTGGTCTAACATCACCAAAGAAACTGGAGGGTGCCCAGAACAATTTTCATATATAGATTCCTGGCTGAGCACATTAAATAAAAATCCTCCATGGATAAGGGAATGCAAAGTCCAACGATGCAAATTATTGGCTGTAAAAGCCGAAGCTAGGAAAGGAATCTTGCCAAATAAACTCAAACCCATTTTTGAGGGACCAGAGGAAGAGGTGCTTCCACCTCCACCCTATGCTCCACATCGAAGGGAGCATAATCCAAACCCTCCACCAGTTGTAACCCCAAGGCAAGAAAGTGGAACGAATAATGGGGGTAGAGACACAGAACTTGACTCCTTGATAGATTATGATAAATATCTTCAGGAGGCATTGGAGTCCTATAATGAAGCCCAAGCAGAAGTGGTTATTCCATCTGTGAGTCCCAGTAGAACTCCATCTACAGTCTCTTTTAGTGGAACAACTGATTGCCTACCCCAAACCCCTGTACATCCAAGTCCTAGAGAATTATTACAGAAGTTACAGGGAGACCTTAATCGGTCAGCAAGCAATACAGCCAGGCGTATTAAGCTGCTAAAAGAACGCCTTGGGACAAATACCATCCCCTATGATTTGAGGCCCCTAGAGCAAAGCGAAGAGAAAGATCACGTAGTAGCCCCTCTCAGAAGAGTATTTGATGCACTTGAGGAGCCTGTGCTGGTTAACGGGCAACCCGGACCAAGGCCACCTCGAACTTCGACCCTTCAGTACATTCCATTCACAACTACGGATCTGATGAATTGGAAAACACACACCCCATCTTTTGCAGAAAAACCTCAGGCTATGATGGACTTGGTGACTTCAATAATAAATACTCATAGTCCTACTTGGACAGATTGTCGCCAGCTTCTGAATACTCTGTTCACCACTGAGGAAAGAAGAGACATAATTGAAAAGGCACAGATATATTTGCGTGAGCAGGCCAGAGTGGGAAATATTTTTAATATTGACCGTCATCTCCAAGATAACTTTCCCTTGGAAGATCCTAATTGGGATCCAAACAATGCAATTCATCTGGCCAGACTTACCACTTACCGCCAGACGCTTGTGCAAGGTATCCGCAGGGCATGCCAGAAGCCCACTAATATGTCTAAAGTCTCAGAAGTAGAACAGAAACCAAATGAGAGTCCGGGAGACTTTTTAGAGAGGCTGCAGGAAGCCTATCGTATATGGACTCCTTTTGACCCTGAAGCCCCTGAAAACAGTAGAATGATTACTGCTACATTTGTGGCCCAGTGCGCTTCTGACATTCGTAAGAAAATTCAGAAATCAGAAGGATGGGAAGGGATGCTGATGAGCCAAATTATGGCCATTGCACGCCGAGTTTATCGGAATAGGGATGAGGCTGAGAAGCAAGAGAAGAAGAAGTGGCAGAAGGAAAAGATGGTAATGCTAGCCACAGCAGTGAAGCAAGACTACCGCCCCTTAAATGGAGGAAGAGGGCGGGGAAGGAATCCACCACTGGGAAGGAATCAATGTGCGAATTGCAAGAAGGAGGGTCATTGGAAGCGGGAGTGTCCTGAACCCCTGAGGTTGGAAGAAGTACGCCCAGGCCCAGGCCCAGGCCCAGGCTCCGGCCCAAGAAACCAGGGACGGGGACGGGGAATGATCCGAAATGGAAGATATCAGAGACCTGGACAAGGACAGAGTAGAGACAATTTCATTGGACTGGCAGAGGAGGATTTTACCCAAGACTAGGAACGACCGGACTCCATAAAGTTAGGCTTCCAGGAGCCCACGGTCACGATTCAATTAGGGAGCCATTTAATAGACTTTATGATTGATACTGGGGCTGAATACTCAGTACTCCCAGAACTATTGCAGAAAAAGGCATCCAAAAGTGTAGTCATTAAAAGTGCCACTGGTCAGTCAGCTAAGAGGTCTTTCCTCCAACCTTTGGAATGCCAGATTGGGGGACATCGTTTAACCCATCAGTTTTTGTATATACCTGAGTGTCCAATACCTCTCTTAGGTAGAGATATGCTGTCCAAACTGCAGGCCCAAATCACCTTCACTCCTCGAGGTCCAGAAATGAAACTGCCATCAAAGGCAGCAGGAATAATTACCCTCTCAGTACCTAAGGAACAATCATGGCGCCTAATGTCAGCCTTGCAAGTCCAACCCACATTGGATACAGAATTAAACAAGCTCCTCCGAACCCTACAGGTGCCACCAGGAGTATGGGCCGAAAATAGCCCACCAGGAATGGCCAAGAATATAGCTCCAATTGTAGTAACCTTAAAACCTATGGCTACCCCTGTATCTGTAAAGCAATATCCTTTACCCCGGCGAGCAGCAGAGGGCATCCAGAAACATTTGGACCGCCTATTAAAATATGGTCTGCTCAAGCCCTGCCAATCAGAATGGAACACACCCCTTTTGCCTGTTCGGAAACCTGGGACAGATGAATACAGGCCAGTGCAGGACTTGAGGCTCGTAAACCAGGCTATCGAGACCTTGCACCCAAATGTACCAAACCCATATACCCTGCTGAGTTTGATCCCACCAGAAGCAACATTTTTTACTGTATTGGACTTGAAAGATGCATTCTTCTGTTGCCGGCTGGCACCACAGAGCCAACCTATATTTGCCTTCCAGTGGGAAGACCCTTTAACAGGAACAAAAGGCCAGCTAACCTGGACAAGATTGCCCCAGGGATTCAAAAATTCCCCAACTTTATTTGGCACTGCCTTGGCGAAGGATCTAACAAGTTACCCCTCAATACCTGGAGAAAAGGTGGTTCTGCAATATGTAGATGACCTTATACTAGCAGCAAAGGATTTTGATACCTGTAAAGAAGGGACAGAGGAACTGCTCCACTTGCTCTGGCAAGCTGGCTACCGAGTTTCCCAGAAAAAGGCACAGTTATGTTTAGAAAAGGTCAAATATTTGGGCTTTGACATCTCACACCAACAACGAGCATTGAGACCAGAGAGGAAAGAAGCTATTTGCCTTATCAAGGAACCTACCACAAGGAAACAACTTAGAGGATTCCTGGGAACAGCAGGATTTTGTAGACTATGGATACCTGATTTCAGCAGTCTGGCCAAGCCCTTACATGAAAGCACTCGAGGTGCAGAGAAGGACCCATTCGTATGGGGACCTGAGCAGCAACAAGCCTTTTTAGTTATCAAACAACGACTTATGGAGGCCCCAGCCCTTGGACTGCCTAATTCGGAAAAACCCTTTCAGCTGTATGTACATGAACAGAATGGGATTGCAGCGGCAGTCCTGACCCAGAGATTAGGAAGTTGGAACCGTCCAGTAGCTTATTTGTCAAAACAATTGGACTCAGTAGCAAAAGGATGGCCTCCATGCCTAAGGGCAGTAGCGGCCACTGCAAGCCTTGTCAAAGAAGCTGATAAATTTACCTTCGGCCAGACGATGTATGTGAATGTACCTCATGCTGTTCTGACACTCATGGAATATAAGGGTAGTTATTGGCTAACGAACCCAAGGATGGCTAGATACCAAGGCCTATTGTGTGAAAATCCCAGGATTCATCTACGAGTAGTGAATATGCTCAATCCAGCGACTTTGCTGCCCCTACCAGAGGTAGATGATGAGGAATCACATGATTGTCTCCAAGTAATGGATGAAGTTTATTCCAGTAGACCCGATCTGAAAGATGAACCATTGAAAAATCCAGATGTTGTATATTATACTGATGGTAGCAGTTACCTGCATGAAGGTGCCAGACGAGCAGGATATGCTGTGGTCACCAATGAGGAAGTTGTGGAAGCTGAAGCTTTGCCTGCCGGCACCTCAGCACAAAAAGCTGAACTTATAGGTTTAACTAGAGCTCTGCAATTGGCAGCCGGATGTAAGGCAAACATCTATACTGATTCTAAATATGCCTTCTTAACCCTGCATGCACATGGAGCTCTATGGAAAGAAAGAGGTCTAATAGGAGCCCACGGGAAGGCCTTGAAATATGGACCTGAAGTAGAAATCCTGTTAGAAGCAGTATGGGCTCCAGAACAGATTGCTGTAATGCATTGCAAAGGTCATGGACGAGGAAGGGATCCAATAACCAGAGGAAATCATGCTGCTGACAAAGCAGCCCGAGAGGCAGCCCAAAAGCCTGTGGGAGGATTTATAGCAGCCCTCATACCAGAGGTAGCTCCAGAAGAAGTTAAACCTCACTATACCCCAGAAGAGAGGAAGTGGGCTGAACAGGAAGGAGCAGTTGTGAAGGACGGTTGGATGATCCTGCCGGACAATAGGATTTATGTACCTCATCATCTAGCAGGCACAATTGTAAGAAATTATCATGAATCTACTCACCTTGGCGGTACTGCAACCAGAGAGAGTCTCAGTCGGAAGTTGTATATTATTAACCTATCACAATTAGCAACTTGCATTTCACAGAAATGTGTTCTTTGTGCTAAAAACAATCCCAGGCAGGGACCGGTACAACCTCCTGGAATCCAACATGTGGGATATGTCCCCATGGAAAGTCTAATTGTGGACTTCACAGAGCTGGTCCCTTCTAAGGGATTCAAGTATCTCCTTGTGTTTGTAGACACTCTTACCGGATGGGTTGAAGCCTTTCCCACCCGAACTGAAAAGGCACGAGAGGTAACTAAGAGACTCCTCACTGAATTGATCCCGAGGTTTGGATTACCTAGATGCATTGGAAGTGATAATGGGCCAGCGTTCATTGATCAAGTAGTACAAGAAGTATGTCGAGTCCTACAAGTGAAATGGAGACTGCATGCAGCCTATAGGCCTCAGAGTTCAGGGAAAACTGAAAGAATGAATCGGACTCTGAAAACCCAATTGGCAAAATTAACCCAGGAAACGGGATTGGGATGGGTAGATGTGTTACCCATAACACTGTTTCGTGTTCGGTGTGCACCCACAAAAAGACTTAAGTTGTCACCTTTTGAGCTCCTGTATGGGAGACCGCCCTCCTTTGTTCAGGATATTCCAGCTGACCTTAAACAAATAGGAGACCATGTGACACAGGGACAAGTGCAATCTCTCTCCCGTGTTTTTGTTTCTCTTAACAGGTGGGTCCTCGAGCGCACGCCGTGCAGCATTGCCGAGCCGATTCATCAGTTCCAGGCTGGCGATAGCGTATGGGTGAAAGAGTGGAAACGTGATCCACTCGCACCTAAGTGGCGTGGACCTTACACCGTCTTGCTCTCTACTCCAACAGCGGTGAAGGTAGCTGAGGTGACCCCCTGGATTCATCACTCCCGTTTGAAGAAGTCCGAAGGCAGTTGGACGTGCAAAGGTGACCCCTCTAATCCTTTAAAACTGACTCTCTCCAAAAACCCCTGTATCTAGCCCTACCGGGAACGGGCTAGGTCACGGGCAACATTAGACGACCGGCCTGCTGCAGCCACAACCTGGAAGCTGGCTGACCTGCGCACGCCTGAAGCTTGAGGAGCATCTGAACCAGCGATTGTGAACGGGAAGATTCTCTAATACAATTAATTGACTGGCCCCCCCTTGTGGAACAATTATCAGAGATATTACTCACTGGGGATCCTCGGGATATATGTTTTGGTCTTGGTGGTTCCCCATTTCTGTCACTGGGGGAATTATATTGGGACTAATAGTTTTATGCTATCACAATAAGGTAATCTTTTGTGGAAGGAATGCATATGCTAGACATCAACATGATTTTATTATTAATCCTGATCCCTTGGGAAGGGGAAGGGTCCTTGAATCTGACCAAATTTGCTAAATATGGATTCAGCCATGACCACAATATGTGGGTAGGTTTAGCTGAAATGGTAGCCAATGTTGCAAATAGGACCAATTGCCTTGTTTGCTCTCTTGGGCCAGATGATTCAGAGGGAGGTATGCCCTTATTACCGATACCATTAGATGCCATTGGTATGGTAAGCGAAATGCCACACCAAACAGAAATACAGAATTTCCCCGGATGGAACTCAACTAAACCATTACGAGTTATACCTGTACAAGGGGAATTCTGTGTACATAAATCATCAGATGCAGCTGATTCTACCATGATAGGCTCTTCTCATTGTCACTATACTTGGGATTATTTTAAGAATAGTCATACCTGGGCACACGGTACTACCTATCGAACTCGGAATACCTTGCCCTGTGCACCTCCTTTTATTCATGCATGGAAAGTGGTATGGAACATAACTGTGACAGAAAAAGGCAATCTAACATACTGCACTGTGAACTCTCTACCTCTTTTGATATTTCGCCTTCTGTACTCCACGTACCAAAAACCTCAGACCCGATGGTTGTGGTGGATATGTGGAGAATGGGCATACAAGAAACTCCCTTCCAAATGGAGTGGGACTTGTTTCCTGGGATGGGTATTACCACCAATGTGGATTATGCCCACTAGTTCGGCCAAGCGAACACGAAGGAATGCTGATATTTCTCGTATAGCAGGAGGAAGTACCCAAAGTTGGAGCGGTACTGATGATTGGCCACCAGAGCGCATTATAGCTTATTATGATCCTGCCTCCTGGAATCCTGGTGAGCTCATACAAGGGGCACGGGATCCTATTTATAATCTAAACAGAATAATTCGATTGCAAGCAGTAGTGGAATTGGTAACCAATGCAACGGCCCAGAGTTTGAGACTTATTGCACAACAGTTGGATGAAAGTAGAGCCGCCATTTTGCAGCTGAAAATGGGAATGGATTATGTACTTGCCAGGCAGGGAGGCCTATGTGGAGTCTTGAACTTGACAGGGAATGCCTGTTGCTTTAACATTTCTGATAATGGTGAGGCAATCCGTGTGTTGGCTACAAAGATGGAGAATATAGCACATGTCCCAGTACAAACATGGGAAGGATGGGATATGGGATGGCTCACCAATTGGTTACCTAATGTCACAGGACTCAAAGGGATACTATTGTCTTGCTTGTTTTTCTTGACAGTAGTGGTAATGGTTTTATGTATGATGCCATGTATCATTTCATGTTTTAGAAGTACAATTAGCAAGATGGTTTCAAATGAAACTCTACCTCATATCATGGCCCTATACAGAGCTTTACCTCAGGAACATGATGAAGGTCAAGCTATCAAGGACACTTGGTATGAAGGTCCTTGAGCTTGAAAGGGGGGAATGTGGCATCTGAATATAGACTGCATTTTTAATCAAGGCTTATATTGGCTTATATTTTGATCAGGTTCATAAAGTCTAAAAAGGGCTTGAATTCATAAATGTTTCATGCCAGGCAGAGAAAACCTTGGCCATTCTCCTAAGACAAGGGGCCCCCTTGATTTATAGCAGGAAAATAACTTTCAAAGTCGTAAAAGCTGGAATTACAGACTAAGAGCGAGGACATTGACCTACATGTTACAGAAGATAAAAAAAGCAGAGATAAACATAATTAGGAATGAGTAAAATGATACCAATGTGCCTCCCAGTAAAATGAGCCAGATCTTCTTCCTAAGGTTAAAAAGGCCAAGAGCAATGGAGAAGCATCTAGCTGGCAGAAAAAGAGCATTTCTGGGAAGTCTTTTTTAAAGGCAGTTTCTTTCTTAAACTGAGAGAGTTAAAAGAGCAATAAATATTGGGAACAGCTAAAGAGGAGAGCAGATGGCTGAAGGGGGGGTGAACTGAAGAGGTTCCTTTTAAAAGCTGTTTTTTACTGAGTTCCTTCCTTTCTACTTTGAGAAGCTTTATTCTTTTAAAAGGTTACCTATGATAATGTATGAAATATATTAGCTTAAATATATTGGCTTAAATGTAATTATGCAAAGGATTTAAGAAATGCTAGATTCTTATTTCATATAGTTGTAAGAGTTGTATTTATCCTGAAATTAAGTCAGTCACCAGCCTAGCCCCCCTGCCAGACAAGAAGACGCCATCTGGGCGCTCCTGATATATAGTTGTCAGACATTTGTTTAGAAACCTTCAAAATGAAGGAGATCTTTCAATGTTGATGTGAAACTCAAGATCCTTGACATATGTTTAAGATAAAAATTTAAGATTAACCATTTGTTTTAGAAGGCAATAGGGCGAAGAGGGCAAGAGGTGAGCTGGTAATTAATATTCCTTGTTGAGACACATGTAAGATATATTACTACTTATTTGTCATTTATAGATGTAACAATATATAGCTCTTTGTGCTCCATATAAGGACAGGAGGATATGGGTGTATCTTTTGTGATTGGATATAGCAGGCAGCCAATAGGAAATCCAACCAGGCTGATTGGACAGATGCAGCCACAGGAGGAGCAAAGGGGGCTGGATTAAGGGAATATAAGTGCTGGCCATAATGGCAGGAGGCCAGGCCAGAGCTTGGTAACCATATACCACTGTGCCTCTCATTTATTTGTCTGACAAATAAATTATTATTTTAATTTCTCTATTGCTGCGTTGAATATTTCATTCCAGCTAAGCGTTAACCACAAGCAGGGTGCTACAGCGGAAGTTATGCATGTGCCTCGTTTAAAGGACCTAAATTGTTTTTGTTGAGGTACCAAAGTGCACATCAAGCAGTGAGAAGTTACAAGGAGCGGGTGAGGGGGTGGCCAGGCACTGTGGTAGGCCACAAAGGCATGGCTAGTGGGTTACATTTAGCTTCGTAGGACACAAATGGGGGAGGCCTGTGTTTTTTTTTAGAAAGTATGAACATAGAGCAGTGCTATTTTTCTAGAAAAAGAGGTGCCAGAACTCACCATGAACTCCTCCCTTGATCTCTTAGAATGGCAATGGTGCTCACCTGAGAGGTGCCGGAACAGAGTTCCCCCAAGTTCCTGGGGGGGGGGAGCCCTGACATAGAGACACTGGAAGGCACAGAGCTGTCTAGCCAGTTCTAAGCTGCAGCTTCTGCTCATGGTAAATGAGTTGGGCAAATCCACTGATTACAAGCAAGGAGTGAAGATCAGTGGTTTAGGCGGTGAGTCTGTGTGCAAAGTGCCAAATTCAGTGGCTTTTTATACACCTAAGTCGGGGGAGATTACTGAGGGAAGAGAAGTGGGGACAGAATTTTGCTCTTGCTTTCTGGCAACTGTCTCATAAGCAAGCAATTAGACAAAAAACCTTAGCCAAATGGAATCTTCCTCCCAGGTTGTTGTTATTGTTATTAATGACCTCCCCTTCACCCTAAGATCCCAGGGCAGGTTACAACCTTAAAACACAATACTGAAAACAGTAATAAGCTGGCTCCTGAAAATATACACCTCAAGTGTCAGAAGTCAGGGTAAATACGTGTGTCTTCCGTAACCAGAAGCTGTATAATTAAGGTGGTAGATGCACATCTATGATATTTGCAACCTTAGGCCCAACATCATAGCAGTCCAGCACAACTGTGGGGAACCTTTGGTCCTCCAGATACTGCTCAACTACAATTCCCATCAGCCCCAGCATGTATCCAGTGATCAGGGCTGATGGGAGTTATAGTTCAGCAACACCTGAAGGGCCAAAGGTTCCACACACCTAGTCTAGTGCTTAGAAGTCTGCTCCAGTAATCCTGATTCTATATTTTGCATTAGTCTTCAAACTATAAGAAATATTCCAACCTGAGTTTTGCTGTTGCACAGAAAGTCTCCTGACCCACTTGACCTGACTGGCAGCCGTGAGAGTTTTCTTGTGGGCATAAATCTGCATTTCTGCTATACTATTTTCAGTAAAACTAGCCTTTTTGCAATGTTTATCTGTGCCCATGAAGCACATCACAGTCGCTTGGTCAGTAGCTATGGCCTGGCTGCCCTTATACTCACTCTTTGTAGCAACTGGAGCATGTTGTCAATTGATATATGACTGAAGACTGACCTCTGCAGACCTAGGAGGAGGCAGCTGTCCTTTTTCTCATGCTGAAAGTAGCCTGGGCTGATTGGAGCCATTGCTAGTTGTCCCCCTAAGTGAGTTATTTTGCAAGCATTGTTTGCAGTCCTGCCATTAAAATTCATCGAACTACAAAAATCAATTACTCTGGGACATTTCATAGATTATAAACATGAATGATGATATCTTCATAATTAATGATTATAAGAGAGCAGCTTTAATAGTTTTCTTCCTTGTGGTTGGCTTGATTCCTAATCTACAATGGTTGCTGCTGGTGAACTGCAAAAGGTAAATTGGGTTGTCTTACCCTTGGGGCATCTAGCTGGGGACTGCAATTTCAATCCTCTAATATTGTTTTTCACTTTTTGTGCCCATTTTCCCAGTAAGGCAGGGATAGGGAATCTCTGGCCCTCTAGATGTTGCTGGACTACAACTCCTGTCAGCTCTATCCAGCATGGTCAATGGTCAGGGATGATAGAAACTGTAGTCCACCAATATCTGGAGGATCTCAGGATCCCTATCCCTGCAGTATGGATATGAAATGCATATGCAGCAATGTTCACGGGTCAAAGACATTGAAAGAAAATGGAGGTGCCCTTAGGGTAGAATACAGTATGTGTTTTGTGCCAGAAAGTCCCAAACATTTATTGTTTTGCTGTTTAGTCGTTTAGTTGTGTCCGACTCTTCGTGACCCCATAGACCAGAGCACGCCAGGCACTCCTGTCTTCCACTGCCTCCCGCAGTTTGGTCAAACTCATGCTGGTAGCTTCGAGAACACTGTCCAACCATCTCGTCCTCTGTCGTCCCCTTCTCCTTGTGCCCTCCATCTTTCCCAACATCAGGGTCTTTTCCAGGGAGTGTTCTCTTCTCATGAGGTGGCTAAAGTATTGGAGCCTCAGCTTCAGGATCTGTCTTTCCAGTGAGCACTCAGGGCTAATTTCCTTAAGAATGGATAGGTCTGATCTTCTTGCAAGCCGTGGGACTCTCAAGAGTCTCCTCCAGCACCATAATTCAAAAGTATCAATTCTTCGGCGATCAGCCTTCTTTATGGTCCAGCTCTCACTTCCATACATCACTACTAGGAAAACCATAGCTTTAACTGTACGGACCTTTATCTGCAAGGTGATGTCTCTGCTTTTTAAGATTCTGTCTAGGTTTGTCATTGCTTTTCTCCCAAGAAGCAGGCGTCTTTTAATTTCATGACTGCTGTCACCATCTGCAGTGATCATTGAGCCCAAGAAAGTAAAATCTCTCACTGCCTCCACTTCTTCCCCTTCTATTTGCCAGGAGGTGATGGGACCAGTGGCCATGATCTTAATTTTTTTGATGCTGAGCTTCAGACCATATTTTGTGCTCTCCTCTTTCACCCTCATTAAAAGGTTCTTTAATTCCTCCTCACTTTCTGCCATCAAGGTTGTGTCATCTGCATATCTGAGGTTGTTGATATTTCTTCCGGCAATCCTTCATGGATCACTGCCTTGTCGTGGCGAAGGGGCTTGAATAACTCAGAGAAGTTATGAGCTATGCCGTGCAGGGCCACCCAAGACGGACAGGTCATAGTGGAGAGTTTTGACCAAACGCGATCCATCTGGAGCAGGAACCAGCAAGCCACTCCAGTATCCCTGCCAAGAAAACTCCATGGACAAAGACAACAGGCATATAAAACATTTATACTGGACCTCTAAGGCCCCACACAGACATTTAGGCTTGTAACAAGAAGTTTACACTTCCAAGGCAAAGGCTATAGCTTAGGAGCATGGAAGCCTAGATTTTTGCAGATGACATCTTCAAATCTCACACATGATGCAGTGGGAGCAGTAGACAGACGCAGAAGAAACATGCAGATTGGGCAAATCGCACACTCACCTGTATGCAACATTGCTGCTGCCCCACAATATAGTGTTTGAATCATGCTGTTGGTGTTCTGAATCAAAATGTCTGGAAAAGAAAAAAAATGTCTGAACTGGTGAATGTGAGTGAATGTCATAAAGTTTTTCAGTGGTGCTCCATACCTATTCTTCCTCCATCCACCTTCACAGCTGCCCCCTCCTTTTAAGTAACAGTCATATCAGTGGATTGAACATTATTTTCATCAGAAGGGGGAAATAATAGATGCTGGCATTTTTAATAGAAAGGATTACTTTTTGGTTTTGGAGATCCTCTGGAATTTCATGACTCTGCTGTGTGCAAAACCATAGCTCAGTGCACACATAGTGCATGTTTTCTGTGCAGAAGATGTAATGTTAAATCCATGGCAGCTCTGGTTAAAAGGTTCAATCTGCACTTAATGGGAAAGATCACTGCCTGGGGCTTTAGAAAATCACTGCTAATCATTAGACACTACTGCACTCGATGCACAAATAATTTAGACCTGGTATAAGGAAAGATTGCCATGTTCCAAAACCAAGATTTCTTCCTTAACTTGAGCATGTTTGTATATTTGGGCTAGGCATTACCTAGTAAATGTTCCCTGAGGCTCTGAGTGGAGCCCTCTACCTAAACTATGCCTCTTAAAAATTATTTATCATTTGTGTTGCACTCTTCATTGAATATTTTTTTTAATCTTCTTTGTTTAGCCTTGCAATAGCTCTGTGAAAAAGGTTAAGAGATAATACTTTGCCCAAGGCACAAGGCCAAAGAGTGAACTGCATAACTGATTGAGTTGAGTTCTGCATTTACCCCTCTCGACTCTGTAGCTCTCAAAGAAGCCAGCTTTTCCAAAGAAATAGCAGCTCAGAAAGGGAATTGGAGATTTTTTTAAAGATGGACGTGATATCTTGGCTATGTCCTGGGGAGGTGTTGGGTGTCCACAGAATGTCACATTTTATTTCCATCGCCTGTCCACAGAGTGTCACTTTGCAACTAGACACACAGGACTTGACTGCCTATGACAAAATGACATTTTAAGTGAGATCATTGCTAATTGCAGCTGTAGCTGTCAATAAGATTAAAATCCCAAACTCAGGGAGAAGAAAAGGCGAGCCCGTTAATTCATTTTGTACAATGTTTGCAAACTGTCACATCAATAACGCATAATAAGAAAAGCCTGCCCCGAAGTAGTAGGCTCAGTGCACACACAACACAATGAGCCACTATATGGCCCCCTTGCCATTACCAGTGGCACATTTATTATCATAAAGAGCGGAAAAACAAACTTCCTGGCTGAAAAACAAGATCAATTTGTACTCAAGCCACTATGTTGGATTCTAAGTGCTGTAATTAAAATGAGGGGCAGATGTTCCTCAAAAGCAATGGCAGACATATAGCCTTGTCATAATGAGGATGTTCTTGCAAGGCTGGCTGTGCAGCCCAACAGCATCGCCATCACTTCTTATTTGTGTGCTGTTTGGACTCTTGGTTCCCCTTTAGGCAGAGAGACAAAGGAGCCTGGTGGCAGATGCTGCTGCAGGGGATTAACAAGTGTGCTTCATCCAGCACCAGCCCACCCATGAGGCAAGGTGAGGTGACTGCCTCAGGCAGCAGGACCCACAGGGGCAGCAGATCTGTTCAGTACTCCCAAACACTTTTCTTTTCTTTGTTTGTAATCTTAGTCTTGATTCCCCCTTTCTCTTTGCAGCTGTTATTGGTGTGTGTATGTGAGGGGGTGGATGAGGAGAACAGGACAATGCACATTATGCATAGTCATCCATTTAATGCCATGTTAAATTTGACCCTAAGCAAAATATTACTTGCATGGTTAGGGGAAAGAGGGGGGGGGGATTAATAAAAGCTAATGCATGGATTGCAGAAGTTTAACTCAGTGGGGGTTTTCTTTTTTTTTAATCCCAATCTCTTTGGAATTGTATAAATACCTTATGTACCAGCCAAATTGGCTCATCAAATCAATTTATCAGGGGAAACTAATTTAATCTTGCTATTCGATGAAAAGGGTGTCTTTGCGGAGCAGCAAGGCTTTTAATGATTTACTCAGCTTATCCTGTTTAAAGCACCATGAATGTAGTTTGACAGAACTCGAGGGAGCCATAATGGAAAACCATGACGGAGAAGATGGAGGTGTCAGCCCATTGACAGCTTTATCTGGGAGAAACTGCAGGAGGAGCCCGGAACAACCGAGGAGAGTGGAGAAATGAAATAAACATGGGGGCCAATGTCACCATTGGTAATAGACAGGTGAGATTAGCAAATCTACAATACAAATTTTTGTGTAACATGAATACTCAACCAGCAAAACCGTGATTCTAAGTGCTTCTATGTGGTGGTCGCGTTCCACCAGTTGTATTAGAGGAAATGCAATACAGTACACTTAATGTGACTGTACCAGAGAGACTGACAGGATGCTGTGTGTTCTTTATATTGCAAAGGAGGAATGAAGAAGGATTTGATGAACTGAACATAAGGATAGGCATGATGCAAACAGCTGTACTAGCGCATGGTTCCAAACTGATAGTTGTGAGCCCTGGCAAATATTTCTTAAGGTGGTACATTTTTATGTGTATCTAGTCACAGGGACTTCATGAGCCACCCTAGCAGTGCAACCCTGTACCCTGAAACTGACCCAGAAATAGGGCAATAAAAATGAAGAACAGGGAAAAATTCAAATCAGTTTGCATTTCAAGCCAAATTTATCAGATCTGCACTTTCTGAAACAGCATGAGTACTGAAACACAGCCATCCTTCAAAATTCATACTCTCACAAATTTCATGATTTAATTCTCCAACCAACCAACCAACCAACCAACCAACCAACCAACCAACCCATGTTTACTAAAATGCATATTTTAAGGGGAAATGGGCACATTTTCTACCAATGAATTATGGTAAACCAAGAGGGTATGTGTGCATGTAAATAGAATCTGCAAACAAGGCAGGAACCCTGAAAACTCCTCTGGTATCTGCTCAGCTGACATCATGATGGCTTCTGATGTGAATGTAGGGAGTGGAATGTAGGGAGTGATGGACAGACAGCAAGCTGGCTCCTGAAGCACCTGTTTTACAAAGAGGTCAGTGCAAATCCATTGCTTGCTGCTGCTTAGAAATCTTTCTTGCCAAATTGCTTAGAATTCTCATGAATGGCAGAGAGAGGGTTGTGTGTGTGTGTGTTGGTAATATCTAAAGTCTTCCAGTATTTAATTATATTCTCAGCTTTACAATCTCATTTTCTCTCAGTTTAATGCGCCACAGTGAATTTGACCTGCTAACAGCTGGTATACCTCCATTTTCCAGGTCAAGCTGCTCTTCCAAAAATGGAGGTGTCTTTGGTGGTTTTCAGCTTATTTCTTTTGTGTTTGTGATCTAAACGATACCATTGTCATTTTAACTGTACTGTTTCTGGACAGCACGGAAATGCTAACCCCCCCCCCCCAACACTTCCAACTTATTTCTGCACCTTTAAAGAGCAGCATTCAATGAAAAACTTTTCATTTCTGCACACCTGATCACTAGCAAAGTTGCTTTTAAAAGGCAGACTGACTAGAAACAAAGATGGAACTACTATGTTTATTATATGGTGGTGATGTGTAAAAAAGGACCTTCTCTGTGGCAGTGCCCCTATTATGGAATGTGTCACCTCTCTGAAGTATGGTGGGTGCTAACTTTTTAATTTTTAGTGTCAGATTAAAACTCACCTGTTTACTCAGGTATTCATGGAATGTTAGCGGCACATTTATTTTGAAGAATGAAACCTTTCAAACAGACCTACAACCTTCCTTTCAACTTGTTTTACTTGGAATAACAATTGTGCATAAAGAACTTTTAACATTCTTCCTTGGGGTGGCATGTACGGAAATAGCCGTGTGATGGCACGCTGCCTTGGGCGTGAACACTGAAGCTTGGTACTCAAAGCATGGACAATAGCCCTGGCTGTAAAGCTGATGTACCAGATTCATGTGACCAAAGGGAATTCTAACCCCCACCCCATCCCAATCGTTTCCATAATGTGTGGCAACCATTTTGGGACTATGTGTGTCCAAAAGATTTTGTTTATAACCCCCCAAGATCTCATGGAAATATGTGGAAAGATTTTTTGGAGCGAGCTGTAATAATTTGATTTGATATTTTTAAGCAATGTGGCTGACGTGTTTTGAGTTAGGTTGTTTTATGTGTGATGTGAAAATGAAAATCAATGAAATCTTTTTATTTATTTTAAGAATGAAGCCTGTCTATTATTTTGAAGTTATTTACTGTGGGTTTTTTAAATCCCTGCTGATATATACGATGGTTTGGAATTTGATGTATTAATGGTTTGAAGTCCAGCATTTCATTTTGCTATACCCCTCCCTGGGATAATTCTTTGATGAAAGGTGGGTGGGAAGTATTGAAAAATAAATAAATAATGTGTCGAATAAATGTAAACTGAATCAGATTTCTTCCCCACTCCTACTGAGGCTTTAATCAATGAGTGAATGTGGGGAAAGGATCTGTAAGCTGCAGGTATTTATTTGCAGGCAGAGTCTGCTTATATTTACTGGATGGAAAGGGAAGAGTAGAAGCCGCAGCAATTCTGATTTGAAGGGGAGACCAAGGGTGGGATTTGCCTAAGGAGTCTGGTCAGTGTGAGCCCTGCATATGAGGGTTCCTGCTTGCAAAATGGAACTGTCCCTTTCCTCTCTCCGTGCCTCCTGGAGCCCTGAAATTGACTCTGGGGGAGGGGGGATTAGGAGAGCCCCCAGAACGGTGAATGGAGGGAGAAAAGGTGGGATTGTTGTTCTGTCTGGCAAATTGCAATGCTTGTGTTGATGGGATGCTCACCACTGAACAACACTGAGTTCCACTAATGCTCTAATGCTAACAGGTCTTGCAGGATCTCTAGAAGGCGGGGTGGCGGACGACCTCTGACCTTACAGACGTTGCTGGACTCCCATCATCCCTGACCACTGACTGACCATGCTGGTTGGAGCTGATGGGAACTGGAGTCCAGGAACATTCAGAAGGCCACAGGTTCCTCACTTCTGTATAGCTAACCCTGACGACTCTGAAACAGGGAACATACAGCGATTCGTGGCAGTGATCACGCTGCATTGTGAAACTGGGCTTTTTAAGGGTTTTGAATCTCATCAGTGAGCAGGACAAGATGTTGAGTTGTTGTTTTTAAACCTCTTATTGTCTCTTCTACCTCTTATTGTCTCTTCTACCACTCTTTGCAGATATCTATTGGCAAAATCTGAGACAGGGGGTATATTTGGCAATATGAATGGAAAATAAAGAGTCATGTTGCATGTAAAATGGCTCTTTTATGATATTGGAACTGGATTCCTTTAATTAAAGCTCTGCGTGTGCGACAATCTGTGCTCCCTGACTGATTCTGGCTCCCTCTGTCCCGCCCCCCTCTTGTAATTTGATTGTTGTTGTTGCTTTTAGCAAAGGAAGAGCTTTTGGAAATTATGTGGTTTTAAAGAGTATCTCATTGGGCAGTGGCATTGCCTTCTGCAGATAAACCTTTTATTTTACAACAAAATAAAAGTTCCCAATAATTTTCATTCATCAGGAGCCATGTGTGTTCCAAAAGCCAAGTACCCAAATTGAAGGCTTATAAAAATTTAAATGCTCCAGTAATTTAAAATCATGTCTGCTAGTGCTAACCAGTGCTGGAATTCATCTGTTCCTTCAGGCATGGGATTTGGGATGAGTGGGTAAGAGGCCTATTTTCTATGTGTGCTTCAATTTGGAAGCAGCTCATGGAAGCATCACACTCGTGCAGTTCAGCTGTTGCAGAGCTAATTTGCAATGTGTCATAAAACAGAATTAGGAAAAGCAAACAAATTTCTTGAAGAGCAAAGAATGTGCTCCAGTAATCCCCAAACATAATGGGCATAAACAGAGAAAATGGAAAACAAGTGAAACTTCACTTGTGGGTAGCCAGAAGCAAATGAGAGCACAGGGCTCCTGAACATTTCATAGTCATGTTGAAAAGGAAATCTCAGCATGTGTAGTTTTCAGTGTGCAATTTATGGGCTAATTCCGTTGGTGTTAAAAGTCAACTTGCCAAGAGGGGGATGCAAGCAAGCAGGTGGAGTGGCATGATCCTTCAGTGAGATAGCATGTATGTTTATTGGCTATATAGTTGTGAGGGAGTTTTCCTCTTAATTCTTGGTTGGATGTCTCTGTTTTATACACATGAAGGAAGGGAGGACTTGTCCACATTTCCATTTGTCCTGTGCCTAGAAAGCAGAGGGTTGTTGTTGCTTTCTAAGCGTGGTTTTCTGTTTGCCCCACCACATTCCCTGGGGAAGCCCATTCTGTTGTTGTTGTTGTTGTTGTTGTTGTTAAAATTTGCATACCATCCTTCATCTGAAGATCACAGGGCAGTTCACAACACAAAAACATAAAATGAGAACCCAAAATACATAATAGAACAAAAACAGACCAACAAAGGCCTAGTCCTAGAGAAATGTTTTCGCCTGGTGCCTAAGGATATGTCATGAAGGCACCAGGTGAGTCTGCCTGGGGAGAAGATTCTGCAAACAGGAAACCACCATAAGCCCACATTTAAAAGCCCTTTGAGCATTTGGGGTCCCCCTTCAGAGTTTCCCCCATGAAAACCCACTCTTTATCGCTCAGTCGGAGCGAACATCAACTCAAGGTTTAAGTGGATTGCCATTTAAAGAAGCAGCAGCTCTGAATGGACATTAAAGAGAATGTTTGTTTGTTTGTTTGTTTGTTTGTTTGTTTGTTTGTTTGTTTGAGCCGAAACTCATCAGAACTGAGTTCCGGCACCTCTCTGGTAGGCGCCATTGCCTTTATAAGGGAAAAAGGGAGGTGTTCATGGTGAGCTCCAGCACCTCTATTTCTAGAAAAATAGAGCTAAGAACTTCCATCAGTTGAACTTAAGCTCTAGCTGAACAAACTGACTCCTTCTCTTAAGATTCTATTCATCTCAAAGATACAGTCACATACATCATCATGTGGTGTGTGTGAAAAGGGGGGTGAAGAATAGGATAGAGGCAGTGGCATGGAGATGGGACTGGTCTGGATGCAAGGGAGAGTTGAAAAAAGGAAGGAGGAGGCAGGGAAAAGGGCTGATGGTGAAAATTAGAATTGCAAAAAAGAGGGAGTAGGAAGCATGGAAATAAGGGTGAAGGTGAAAGCAAGGGTACGAAAGGAAGTGCTGAATAGGAGGGAATGGTGGTTTCATAGTTGAGTAGGAGATGAAAAGGGTGCTGAGTAGTTGCAATGCATGGGAAGAGGAAGATGCAGGGGGTTTCCATGGGGGTGGTCTGTCTGTAAGTGGGTATTGCACAAAAGGAGGGAGAAGGGTAGGCACGGATACAAGGGTGAAGGTGTAAATGGTGGTGCTGTAGAATAGAAAAGTAGCTTAAAATATATTGGGAAGGTGAAAGGGTGTTTAGTAGTTGCATGGCGTAGGAAGGGGAAGCACTGGGTGGTTAATGTGGGGGGAATAGTGATGGGGTTAGCAAGTAAAGAGAAGCTGGCAGAGCCCTACCTGCCACCAGTATTTTTCAAAAGGTAGCAGGGAGAGAGCAATTCCTATCCATCTAGGATAGGCATAAGAACTGGGCCAATAATTATGAGGCTATAACTTTCAAGCAGCAAAATATCTCATGCTTGTACAAGCTGAGAAATTGGACAATTATATTACAGGCCTCCTGGAAGTTGCACTTCTCGACATTGCAAAGAAATAGATGCATCTCTGATTAATTCTCTTACAAGAGCCAAAAGCATCATTTATGCTCTTATCTGCCTTCCTCTGAGCCTGAAGAACGGTAAGAGATAAGAAGATACATATTTTTTTCTTATTTTTTTTTGCACAATCATGTAAACCTTGGTGCTCTTGTGCCCCAACTTTTAACATATCCTGATCCAGCAATTGTTTATGGGTTTTGAAGCTTGTTAGAGATGCATCCTCCAGATACTTTCATCCTCAATAACTTCTCAATTTAGATCTGTTGTGCACACTGATCATGTTTCTTCAGTGAAGTGAATGGGGAAGCTTGCAAATGCAAAAGCTTTGTGTATACATCAGAGCAGAAGTGGAATTCTAGTGTTTCTACTGAAAGCAATTACTATTACTCAACTTCCACATAACCACTACAATCCATATATTTGTGTTGATGGATCTTCATAGCATTATTTGTTATTTGTTTCCTGCCGTGTCTCATAAGACCGCTAACATGGGGCTTATCACAGCAACCCTGTGAGGTAGGATAGACTGAGAGTTTGTGTCTGACCCAAATCTAGCCAATATACTTCACTGACTCACTAGGGATCTGAATTCAGGTCTCTCTCAAGAGTCACTCTGTGAGTGACAATTCGCTGTAATAAAAGGAACAGATGGATAAAAAGTTACACATGGCTTGCATGCCATTCTCTATGTGGAAATGTTTTCTGCTCAGAAAAACTGTCACATTTTAAAGAGCTTATTACTTGAATAGTGATATTCTTAAGCAACAATCTATGATCAGTTGATCCATGTACAGTAAAACATACAAAATCAAAGCACTCTTCTGGCCAAGTCACTAGAGCTTAGTGAGCAGAGCATACAAATATCTCAATCAAAGATAGTCTTAGACTATCTGGAAAGTCTTACAGGCATATGCTCCATGAGTGGATAATTCGAAGAAACACAGCTTTGCAAAATGTTGGATTATGAAAGAAACCAAACATTACTTTAATATTGTGATTAGGAACCAGATTTGTTTTAACAGCACTAACACCAGCACTGAGGTGCAGCACTTTTTCTGGGGCTGCTCAAGGGTATGATGTACCAGCATCATTTTTCTCCAGATGTTAAAAGTGTGGCACATACTGTAAGAACTTCGTTGTGAGTAATGGCACCTTTTTTTCTTAAAAAAAAAGCACAGCTGAGGTGTATGTTCTGATTTTCATTGGAACTACAGCACTCAGAGACTCGGTTTAACATCCTGCCTGGTAGTTAGTATTAGGTGGAGAAAAACAACTTCCCCTTAATGCCAGTTGCCACATTTTGGGGTGGTGTTCTACTATGTTGTACTCAGAGTAGACCTACTGAAAATAATGAACCTAACTTAGTCATGCACATTAATTTCAGTGGGACTGAGTAAAACTTAGTTGAAAACCATTCCAGGCCCCAACAGAAACAGCAGTCCCAACACCTCCCACATTCGTGTTAGAACTTTGGGGGAGTTGTTTTTTGTTTTGTTTTAAAGATCAGGTTGAAGATTGCATGAGGAGAGCTGCTGAAAGAGGGGCTCTTGGGGGTAGGGTGAGGTTCGGTCAGGGATACATAGGCAAGCAAGCTTCATAAACTGCTCTGGATTGTGACCTATTGCTTTTGTCTGCCTGTAAAAGCATGTTGGCACAAAAATGGAACTGAGCAGGAAGGGTGAATTATAACATACTTGATCACACACACCCCTTAGATTTTATCCATTGATGCATTTCTTGAATCTTTTTTTATGCGTTACTTGTGTGCTCTCCAAGTTGTTTCACTCATTCATTTCTTCAGAACTTTGCAAATAAACACGACCTGTTGTTTGAGATGATGGTCACTCACCACCTTGTGTACATTTGAGAATAACTACTCCAACTGCTTGGTGGGGCTGGAAGGAATGGGCAGATTTGAAACCGCTTTGCATCTATTTTTAATGCTTCATGTCCAAGGAGTTTGTTCACATTTATTCAGCTGACTTTAAAAGAGCCTATTTTGCCCTTTCCCCTGAATATAATATATTTTGTGAGATGCCATCATGAAAAATAAATCCATTTCCTCCACATCTTGTTAAAAGAGAAAGGCCACAAAATCCCATGCCAGTGTCCACAGCCGCCTTTATAGCTCTGCTTTCTTGGTAACAAGCCCAATCATATTTTTACTGTTTGACGTCCCTTGTTGGTCCTCTCTGGCAAGGAGTTCTTCTGGGTCCATGCTGGTGTAAAAATATCCCATGATGGAGAAAATAATAAACACGATAAAGAGCAGTGCAGCAAAGAGGACAAACTCGAGCCACTGGAGAAAGAAGAGGGGGTTTTTTTTGGGGGGGGGACACAAAAAATTAATATTTAGTTGCCAACAACACTTACATATTGATCTTCTTCCAACTGTGCAGAAGCTTAGTCAAACTATTTCACTTCTAGTTACCAGCTGCATATGGCACCTGGAAGTGACAGAGGAGCAGAACTTTGCAAATCACTCTGACAGGGCCAAACTAGATGCAATTTATTGGACACAATTTGGTCTTTTTGCTTTAACCAATAGCTGGTGTGCCTCCTTCCCCCAAACACCAAGCTTCAATAGGACTGTGACATGGGCGATAGGGATGGCGTCATCCCTTTGTGCACGGCCCCATTGCAGTACTGATCTGGATTAGGGGTCCTGCACTGAATACTTACATTGGGGGAAAGCTCCAGTTTGCTCCAGTTTCCAAAATGGCTCAGGAATGTGAGCATGGAAATCCTTTGGAAGACCATATAGCTAAACTGCTGCTCTTTTCAGTGCATGTGTGGCATGGGGGAAAAAACCTGTGTGATAACCCAATTTTTCAAAATCCACATTGTGTTTTATTTGGGGAATACTTAGGGAGGCTAAAAACAGGGATATGCTATCCTGAAGGGCAGAATTTGGGCATTTTGGCCTCTGAGGGGAGTTACTGGAATTACGATAAGTTCACCGGTTCTCATGACCACAGCAAAATGTCGCTGTGTGTATGTGTGTTTGGGAGAGGACTGAGATAACCTGAACAGCTGTAGTTGCAGATGTACCATAAGGGGCAGAAGTCCAGGTTCCCACTCAGCAGAATGAGCTGGATGGCCACAAAATGCAGCAGACCTGGCTCAGCATATTTTGCAGTAAGTGCAGTAATACACATTACCAACTAAGTAGCCTCACCCTCCAACCCACCATTATGTCCAAAGTTTAAAAACACTTAAGTGCACATAGGAGTTCTTTGGTGCAATAAAAGACAGTCATATGCTGGAAAATGAGACTAAGTACACACATTTAAAGCATACACACACCACTAAAGGATCCTTGGAGCTGTGGTTTCTTAAGGGTGCTGGGAATTACAGCTCTGTGAGGAGTGAACTACAATTCACAGGACTTTTGGGGTGGGGCAGGTGCTTTAAATGAATGGTTTGTAGCCTGAGTGTGCATGAACTTGATATTGTCATATACTGTAGAAGCAAGGTCATGCATCACGTGAGCTGACAGGTAGAGTCAAATGAATCTAGTTTAATTAGTTTTCTTATTTCCCCCCAATGTCCTTCCTGTGAATATTTTCCAGCAATATACATCTATTGTTACTGGTACAGAATGGAACAACACATGTGCTCAGCTAAATGCCCTGGCATTAATTTTTTTTGGTGTGTGTATGTTATTAATTTGTGAGGGAGGACACTAAATTGGATGGCACACTAATTGCATTCTATTCTCCTTGTTGTGTCAGCTCTATTGCTTTATTAGTTAATTGCTCATTTGCTCAGTGGCCTTTCTCTCCATTATGTAGGTTAATCAGTTATTTTTTGTGATGTATCTCTTCCCCTTTGTACAAGTTACTTATTTCCGCATTCATTACTTCTGGGCTATATACTGGGGCCATTGGTAGGCAAGTGTCCTAATCATACACATTAAACTGTCAGCAACAATCTAGGTTATAAGTCTCTCTGAGCATTTTAAATTAGCACTTGGAAGGAGGATTTGGTTTCCACTGGTTGTACCCAGTGCTTTTTTTGGTTTTAAAAAAAGTATTGCCAGTAGTCATACCTTCATCATCATGGTTGCAGCACAAAATGACTATCATGCCAGCCAAAAAAGAAAAAAAAGAGATAGTACTCTGTACTGGTGAATACCATCCATTAGGGTAATCCATACCAGGGAGTGCCATCACAAAAAAGAGCACTAGCTGTGCCTATTCTTTTGGATATGCCTGAATCCACACCTTCTCGTGTTCACTGACATATGTGCCACACTAACAGAGAAAATGTTGTCCAGCATACTAAGATGCTGTGTCCTTTACAGAAGTTAAAAGTGATAGGAAGGATGGTCCATTTTAGAACGTTCCTCTTCGACACAACATGCATTCTTGCCTTAACAGAAGGATGTCTTTCTTTCCGTGAAGAAAGTCCTGCATCTTTGGGTATGCATTCATGTTTCACAGATGGGGAACCTGTGGCCCTCCAGATGCTGCTGGAATACAACTCCCATAATACCTGATTGTTCACCGTGGTTGCTAGGCCAAATGGGAACTGGATTCCAATGACATTTGGAGGGACACAGATCCCCATCCCTGGTGTAAACAAATGTAATATGTGAACTGGACAATCACGTGCAACTGTGGTTAAGCGGATTACTTCTGACTATATTGGGGATTGCCGGGTTAATCACCAGTAAAACCAGGTCTAGGAAATAAATAGGTGAGTGACTGCCATTTCCATCTTACCCTGTACTCTCTTCTTTAACTCCCTAGGGTCTAATGCAAAGAAAAAGCCTTTCCCATCACCCCCTACCTAATCCTTTTTACTGGACAGGACAGGGATTGCTCCTGAGCATAGAAAACATACCTGAGAACTCCAATCATCCCTGCCAATTCGCTATGTTGACTGAGGATGATGGAGCCCCAACAACATATGAAAAGCCCCTAATTTCCCCACCCTTGTTCTGGAAAAATGGCTGCCAAATGTACTGAAAGCAGATCAGAATGTCCTGTGGAGTGTTACTCACAACTCCAGCCTTAGTGCCATGGTTAATGTATTCTATCCCATACCTGTTCCATTGGTGCAGCCTGGGCAACAACAAGCACAATCGCATTTCCAAAGGCCACGGTTAACAGCCAGCCAGCCTGCAGCACTGACTTCATGCTGGCAGGAGCCTGGGAAAAAAGGAAGAAAACCAGGAAGATTAGTCCATTCCCAAACACTGAGAAATTTCCTCAGCATCCTCACTGAGTACTATGCTGCAGACTGCACTCAACCACTTTCCTGTTTTGCGATGGAGTAAGCAAATCACCTCATGGCTCTGTGGGCCAGTTACAGATCAGTATGTATTCCTTAGTTACTTGGTTCAACACCTGATGCCTCGCCAGGACCGGCCTCTACCATCAGGCAGAATGAAGTGGCCGCTTCCAGCAGAAGATGCAGAAAGGGAATGGTGGTGAGGCATTGGAGGACAGGGCTGTGTCCACCATGTGGCCTGACCTTCAGCCCTTAAGTTAGTTTGCTGCCCTCATGTGCAGTGAAGGACATCTGCCTCATTGCCAGAGTTAAAGTTAAATTCCCTTAATAATAAATGGTGATGGTGGTGATATGCCACTCCAGTTATCTGTACATATAATGGTAGAGGGTGGGGATGGCAGCACACCATTTACCTCAGGTACCAAAATGCTTTTGAGTGGCCCAGTGACTTGCAGACAGATGTGTGTGAACTGACTCAGTTGAATAACACTATATCATTCTGAGGTAATGTGAAGTGATCTGGAAGTCTTTGCCGAGGTGTCTGACATGTAATGGCTCATTCACATCTGACCATCACAATCTGATGCTGCGGCCATCGAGCGATGAGCATTTATGTGTGTGTAAATCAATCAACCCTGAGGCATGGCAGAAAATGGCACTGAGGTATATCAAGGGGATTCTGAGAACCAGCACATACTTCCTCTGCCCTCCAGCAGCTCTCATGTAAGCGTCATCCTACCTGCCTGTGTCATGTGTGGGTTATCTCTGTATTCTCCCAGGGGCCCCAAGAAGAGACTTCAGGAATATAGGAGAGTGGAGAAATACCACATAGCCTTTGAAATCAATGTGGCTGTTGAAATGCCCTGTGGTTTTCTTGGATCTTTGAGGGAAGCACCATAGAAAGCTGCCTTATACCAGGTTTGCTTATCTTAGTGTTTTTGCTCTGATTGACAGAATCTCTCCAGGGTGTCAGGCAGGGATTTTCCCTTATCACCAGCAATCTGATCCTTTTTTAAAAAAAAATTGGATAGACCAGGAGGCCTTCTGCATGCAAGGCATGTACTCTGCTGCTGAACAATGGCCCCTCCTCATTGCACACAAATAAGAACTAATCTGTCAGCACAATACAAAAGAAACAAGAGAGAGAGAGAGAGAGAGTGCACATGACTCAAGCTAACACTGCTCCCAATTATATTCTGTCCCATATTGCTATAAACCTAATATGTTTCTAGACCTTAAGTTTTAAAAGGATTACTCAGGATTACTTTATATACTAGTTTTCCCCCATCACCTAATAAATTTTAAAACATCAATATTATATTGTGATAGCCAAAGCAAATGTTTCCATTTACTCCTGGAACCTTTAATACAGGAGGGTAATTACTTCCATAGTATTTGTGTGGGCTGTAGTTTCTACCCATTTGACCTAGTTTATAGTAGAATTATGAAATTTGTTATGACGGGATGTAGTGATGGCAACCAACTTGGATGGCTGTTATATGGGACAAGTTCATATGGCTATAGTCAAAATGGCTATATACTACCTTCAGTCTCTGAGGCAGTGTGCCCCTGTATACCAGTGGATGAGGATAATGATCTGTAAAGGGCTGTTATGCTCATGTCATGCTTGTGGGCTTCCCACAGACCATTGTGAGAACAGGATGCTGAACTCGATGCACCTTTGGACTGATCCAGCAGGGCACATCTTATGTTCTTATTGTGCCAGATCTTCTGGTCACTGCATTCAGTCATCATGTCCACACAAGAAGATGGAGAATAGAGAGATGTACATATTAATAGATCAGGACTGCAGTCCAAGGCACACTTTACTTGCAACTAAATTCACAGTAAATTTGGTCAGGATTGTGGTGCAAGTCTACACCAAACTTGCAACTTGTTCTCTGTTCTCTCAGCCTTTGGAAGACCTGGCACAGTGCAGCTTTCTATCCTGCCCTTCTCCTCATTAAGCACATCAGATTTCCGATTTTCTTCTTAGTGCTCTACATACATTACCTGGGAGTAAGAGAAGGCAATGCCTGTAATGGAAAACATCACTTCTCCAGCTGATATTAACAGGTACTGTGGAATCTGCCATGAAATATGGACATTATTGGCTGAGATGTCTTCTGTCTTCCATGCTTGGAGGGATTTTGTAGAAGTCTAAGTTAGGAGGAAAACAAGTCATGATGATTAGGTGGTGTTAATGCAGAATCTATGTTGGTGTGTGTGTGTGGAGAGGAAAGGTTTTCTTTTGAAGACTGAAGCAGCATTCTCCTCCTGGGCCCACTAAACAACTGTGAACTCTGCCAGTGGACTGAAATAAAGTCACATTAAAAGCATCGGCAAACTCTGCTTTTACCGGGAAGGTGCTGGAATTGTTTATGAGATGCATTTAATCACCATAAAGGGAAAGACAACAAGAAGGCCTGTTTTAGAAGGCTAAAAGGGGTGAGCAGTAATTGTGTGCATTACTCATTGGACTATGGAGAAATGTCACAAACACCTTCAAAAGAAGTTTGATGTTGACAAAAGATTGGGCATAGAAGATAATGATCCTAGCTATTTACATACTGCAGTTCAGCCATATTGCAGCACCATATGCATAATTTAGCTTCTTTATGCATATGCCACAAAGCATAATAGATCTGGAAGCTGAACAAAGCATACTGTTAATTGCAACAGCCAGATTGGAGAAGATCAGTCACTTGGTCAATAATAAGAAGAATAGGTATATAATGAGAAGAGATACTGCCAGCAGAAAATTCAAAACAGGCCAGATTGACTTGAGTGCTATCAGTGGCAGTTCTTTACCATCCTGATGCATACTGCTAAACTCTTGATTGTTCATACTGTTATAAATCTAGATCCCCCATTATTCTGACTGCAGTACATAAATGCACAATACATACTCCTCAGTATAATACAATTACATTTACTTCAGGTCTTTCACATCTACCAACTCTACCAATCCAGAACATAACTACTTGCAGATAAAGACTAATTCACACAATAGAAATGATGAATACGTATGTGTATACTTCACTGCTTGGGATGTGTGATAAATTTTACTTGTCTTTTTTTGTTCACAGTAGAGATGAAAGAAAGCATTGCTTTCTGTTCCTCCCTGTATTCACTGCATGCAGCACTGTTTCCATTCTGCTGCAGTTCAACTTCTGTCAAAAACTGTCATTTGTCTCACTCTCTGCTGCAGTAAAATTACATAACCAACGTAATTTACATAATTAAGTTGTATAAGTTATGTTGTCACTATGTTATTCCACCCCATTATTTTCAATGCAAATAAAATCCAATGCAAATACATGTGTGTGTGTGTGTGTGTGTGTGTGTGTGTGTGTGTGCGTGCGCGGTGTTAATCAATAAATCATTTTTGAAATGAAAGCAAGAACAATAGTGGATACAAATTGTATTTTGCTGGATTGATTTTCATTGTGGACATGGGATGAATAAATGAGTATTGGAAATTCCTGCTCCTGATTGGCCAGTCTCATATTGTGTCCCAAGAAACAGTTGATAGAGCTATAGATAACAAATAGTGAAGTATTAAATATTCAGTAATGAAACAAAAACAAAAAACTGGACAATCTATGTCAGACCCTCAAGAATTAAGAGCAAAAATTTAATTTCTGCTGGGCTGTGTCTATCCATTCATATGTCTGTTCATTCATCCATCAGTTCATCAGTGTGTTTATCACAAATTCTATGCATATTTATTCAGAAGGAAGTAACAAAGTGTTCAATGGGGCTTGTTTCTGGGTAGACAAAGGATAATTCTTCTACACTGAGGCAGCTGCCACCATCTTAATTTTCCCAGAATGCCTCTGGGTCCTATGTCATGATCCAGAGGTGTCTGAGGAAATTAAGTAGAGGCTGCAGCTGCCTGGTGTGCACAGGGTCTTTTAAAAAAAGTTTTGTCATTGGCATCTGTGGGCAGCATTTGCTGCACCATGCCGAGGACTATGCCAGACTTGCAATCCATGCATGTCTACTCAGAAGTAAATCTCACTCTGTTCAGTAGGGATTAAAAAGGTAAAGGTAAAGGACCCCTGACAGTTAAGTCCAGTCGCGAATGACTCTGGGGTTGCGGCACTCATCCTGCTTTACTGGCTGAGGGAGCCAGCGTTTGTCCACAGACAGTTTTTCCGGGTCATGTGGCCAGCATGACTAAGCCGCTTCTGGCAAAACCAGAACAGCGCACAGAAATGCTGCTTACCTTCCCACTAGAGCTGTACCTATTTATCTATTTGCACTTTGATGTGCTTTCGAACTGCTAGGTTGGCAGGAGCTGGGACCGAACAATGGCAGCTCACTCCGTCGTGGGGATTCAAACGGCTGACCTTCCGATCGGCAAGCCCTAGGCTCAGTGGTTTAGACCACAGCGCCACCTGCGTCCCTAATAAATCCACATAGGATTTCAGCCAGACACCCACTGGGGTCAATGTAGGAGACTTCAGTGGCTGAACTTTGGCTGGAAATGGCATGCAAGAGTCAACGGGCAACTTACGTTTGTTATAACAACTGTATATGCAGCTCCAAAATCAAGAAGGCCCAGGTGCAGGATGAATTCTTCTGCTCCCACTCTGCATTTGACATTGTTGTATCTTGATATGACAAAGAGGGAACACAATAGTTCCTGGTTAGCCACTCATGACTGAAAAGCACAGGGTGTAGCCATTAACAAGATCCTTCAAGCTGATTGAGGGCATTGTATAACCCATGTTTCTGGTTCTGTATTAAGTACAGTGTGTTATTAGCATTTTAATATTCACAGCTATTGTTTTAGGGACAGCTGAAGAAGGGCACTGATCAAAAACAATTGTGCATTTATTTTGCATTGTACAGTAAATTGCTTTATTTTCCAGCTCTGGTTTTCTTTAAAGACAGGGAAGAAGAAGAAGAAGAAGAAGAAGAAGAAGAAGAAGAAGAAGAAGAAGAAGAAGAAGATACATCTTAGACCCTGTTCTGCGTGTGCAGGTAGGCAAAATTGCAGAGAAGCAATACGGATTTGCCAGATGCCTGGTTTGGTTTACCAATTTCAGCAAGGCTTACCAATAAGGACTGGGAAGAAGAATAACTTTTTGTACTCATCTTTTTCACACATACTAATTTACTTAGGAGCAAGATGAGATGCACAATGAACATGCCTTTCTTAAAAAGAGACCACAGCTTAGTGGAAGAGCATCTGCCTTGTAGGCAAAAGGTCACAGGTTCAATCCTGGGAACCTCCTGTTAAAAGATCTCTGAGAACAAAGCTGTTAAAGACCTGTGTGAGAGCTTGGAGGACTCCTGCTAGCCACACTAGAAGGATTAATACACACCATTTGTTTATCAGGCCCAGTATTGTTCACTCTGGCAATGACTTTCTATGGTTTCAGAGGTCCTTCACATTACCTGTTACCTGAACTTCTAAACTGCAAATGCCAGGAGTTGAACCTTGGACTTTCTGCCTGCAGAGCATGAGCTGTACCACATGGTCCTTCCTTGCTGTCAAGAGAGGATCAGAGCTGTCAGTTCTAACAATGCTGAATTTCCTTGTTATGGACTATGTGGGAAACTGTGATGCCTGCCTTGGACTGGTAGTGCTTAATCCCATCATACATCTACATGATCACTTATGGATATTCCATGCAGTCATTTCAGGTTGGGAAAGCTCTGTGAGCTTCATTCTTAAACTCAGTGGAGCTTTGTTGTTGTTGTTCTTGTTTGCTCCTTGGAGTGTAGGCTATCCACTGAGTTGCCTAACCCAGAACATCCCCACTGTGTACTTCTCTTCATCTGATTATTTGGATGGGAAGGTATTTGGAAGATATACATGGGGAAACTAGACCAGAACCATACCTTATAATAACAAGAAAGAGCCAAATTTCTAGTGAACTGACCCAGAGATATCACAGAGAGCCCCCAAAGGGAAATGTGTGCTAGCTCAGAGCATGGAAATGTTGACAGCATCTCACCTTCCCCTTGCCAGGGTCCTGTAGCTTGAAACACCGTAACTTTTGTTAATACTGACAAAATCCTCATTGCCAAGAGTGATGTTGACATCCAGGTCCAAAGAATTAATGAATCTGAAAGGAAACTTGATTTCATCATGACAGAAAGTGAATAAAGCAAAAGAAAGCACCAGATATTTCACTGGAGGCATGCAATCTCTTTTTAAAGGGGGCTTCATCTATCTCTTAATTTTTATGATAGTCTTGCCAGCCAGAAATACTACCAATTAATCACAGATTACTGTCTCCCTATACATTTAACCCCTTGAGACAATGCATTGATGCCCTTTTCCTTTCTAGGAGAAATAAAATGATTTGTGTGGGTAATTCTATCTAAGAAACTCAGTGGGATGGGTGGCTGAGGGGGGATGGAAACCTTAGTCAAGGGTGCTAAACATTACTCTCCTTCATGATACTACTCCAGAAAGAACAATTTCCTATTGGCTATATCAGGCAAACACTATGTTTTCCAGAAGGCACTGGATGAGTTCCAAAGTTGTATGATTACTTATTTCAGAATGAAAAATAACAAAATCTCAGAGTTCAGGGGCATCACTATGGCTCCATGCAGAGGACGTACAGCTAGTAAGCTCTGATGCTTGTGATTCTCAGCAAGGCGTCTGCCCAAACATCTGTCCAAAACAGGATGCTGAACAACAATTGTTATGCAACTGTTATGCAACTATATCAGACCTGCACAACTCATGACTGACCAAGCTGAGCCTAGCCCACCAGGTCCTTGACAATCTACTCTGTTTTGCAGTCAACAGAGGTGAAAGGGACCTTGAAGGTCACCTGGTGCAACTCCTGCTCAATACAGAACCTTCAGTGCATCTCTGGCAGTGGGCTACCTCCTGCTTAAATACATCCAGTGAAGGGCAGCCTTTTGCATGGTTTGCACAACTCTTATAATTAGCAGGGTTTTCCTAACAGCCAAGAGTGTTGTTTCCCTACAAATTGCCACCCACTGGTTCTAGTGGGGCAATGGGAACATCTTCTGCCTGACATCCCTTCACATTTCTGGAGAGACTGCTACTATATCTTCCCTTAATCTTTTCTTATGTAGGCAGGCAGCAGAACAGGAGGTTTGCTGTGACCCTGGTGAGCCACCATACATGGCTGCATTTGGCTTGAGTTACTAACTGTGCAAGCCTGACATCTGCTGATTTGAAAGAGACCTTTCTTCAACAAATCAGAATGGAGTTTCTAACATTGGTGGAAACACAAACCTGCATTATGATTTCCAGTGTCCTCCCTCCTGAAATACTATCTATTCCTTTGTGTGCTGGCTTAATTTTGCTAGCAATTTAAATAGAATGCTCTATGAACAAGACAGGATGAATATGTCTTTGGGAGGGTGAAATGGATCCCATTATATCTTAAATATTTCATCTGGGAGGGTAGAGAAACTGTAGGAACATTTTGGATAAATCCCAGCTCAGCACAGTTTATGAACATTTGCTGGTTCCATGGCACAGCACATACTTGTATGCTAAAGTTACCAGGTTTGGTCTGGCTTTGTCAATTAAAGGACTGTGTAGGGTTCCCAATTGTGGGGAGGATTTCCTCTAAACATGGAAATGTTGAGGGTGAAGCCAACAGGGACATCCTCATATTATTCACCCAAACTTTAACAGAATGCCTGAATAGCGTATTGTAATTCCTTACATCCTCCTGACCTGGAATCCATTGGTTGTAGCCAATCTAGTCTAGTCAAATCCAACTGCACAGCCCCTTTTCCTCCCCTCCTTCTGCACCCCCAAAATCTACTCCACAAGGTTCCTCAGCCCTCTAAAGCAGATTCTGAGGTTGCACAGGTGAGAGGAGGGGAAAGTTTTGAAGTGCAAGTCGAAGTCTGCTACATTGCTGGAACACCAGCACTGGGTACAATGCCAGATCTCCAAAGTGGAGTTAAACTCAACAATGAAGATTTAGTTTTCCCATAAACTTTACAGTGTTCCAAGTCCTAAGTAAGCCGAATAGATCTGTCCAGTCTCATGCAAAATGGTAAGTTTCTTTCCATATATTTCCCATTTTCCTTGCAGCTAAGGAGTAGAACCGAATGAGCATCAGCAACCATGTAAACCAAGTGAGTTGTTCCCTGCTCCTTTTAGGTAAGCACAGTGTAGACTGTTTCTACTCCTTGCACAATGCAAAGAAAGAAAAAACATTATGGTCTAATGGCTACAGATCTGAACTATCCGGGATTCCACCCACCCCACCCGCCACTTTCTGCAGAATGATGGAGGCTCTGATCCCTAGAGGTGGGCAGTGGACTGCAACACAACAATAATTAGGATAAGAGAAAAAATGGAATTAATTATTGCAATTGATTAATTCATTAATCACAGGCTTTAACAGAGGTTGTAATTTAAAAGACGTATTTTCCCTTCCAAAGAGTGTTCAACAGAAACAACATTTGTAATAAGCAGACTGTGTAGAAGTCTCCACTCATGTAAGGTTTTACAGATGGCTTTCCCAATGAATTATGTGAATTGTTATTCAGATGGAAGGGGTGCTCTTTCCTTTATTAATACTCTCAGAATTATCTTCAGTTAATCAGTTTAAAAGCAAGACACATTACAGGAATAAGAATAAAATAAGGAACATGTATAAGCAATATGGCAAGCTTGCATTTCCTTCTTTAGAACATTATTTTGGTGGGGTAAGGCGGGGTGGGGGTGGGGGCTGGCTTTCGGATGTTATTGGAGACTCCAACTCCCATTGGCCCCAACCAAGTTATCAGGGATGATTGGAGTTAAAACCCAGTAAGTTCTGTGTGGAGGGACACAGGTTCCCCTCCCCTGTCAACTCTCATGAGCCCCAGCCAACGTGGCCAAAAGTCAAGGATTATGGGAGTTGCAGTTCACTGATACCAAAATGGTTTCCCATCCTTCACATAAGGTCACTCCCCTTCACCCACATTTCAATCTTGGGCCACTCTGAAGGAAGCATTTCTAATGCCATTCGGGATTGCATGGTGGATTCATGAACTGTATTACTGCTATACTACTACTACTACTACTACTACTACTACTACTACTACTACTACTACCACTGATACCCCGCCCATCTGGCTGGGTTTCCCCAGCCACTCTGGGTAGCTTACAAGACTGAACCAGAATACCTGACTAGTGCAGCTGTCTCTCTGAGCTTCTTCACAGTTTGCATGGCAATCATGTTTGCTGCAGCAACATCAAAACCGTGTGTGCCACATGAAACAGGGGGGATCTGGCATGGGAGACATGAATTGCTAAGTACTAAACACTTGCCTAAACACTTAGGGATGTACCTAGCAGAGCTCTGACTGGTGGCAGATCTCCATCCCTGAATATTTAGAAATGCATGCATTCTCCTTTTACATATCTGCTATGCGGAACGCTTGTGTAGCCAATTATGGCCGATGACATACTGCAATAGGTAGGAAGGGCTAGGGAAAGGCTGCTACCCCCGAGCAACAACCAAGACATACACCCATGCAGGGACATAGTCTGTGGTTGTCATGACTGGGGTTTACACTTCAGCAAGGAGCCCACTGCCAGTCCTCTGGTCCTGCTCCACTTCCCTGTTGATGTCTCTGCCTGTTCACATGTACCCTTCCAAGTTTACACACAGATTGTCAAGAGCTGCAGGCTCCCTCTCCTTCTGGAGAGCACAATGGATCGGGACCAGAGGGAAATGGCGATTGACTGACCCACTTGGGAAGGTGACCCACTGAAGGCATCTTGTCCAAACGCTTTGCAAAATGTGGAGAAAACACAGCACCCTTTCCCTGGGAGGAGAGAAGCAGCTGCAAGGAGCCAACTGAATTCAGCGTTGCATAGATGTGTGTGATGTGGCTGCTTCAGAGTTCTCAGTGGGAACTGCTGCAGTGGTTGTCCCTAACCAATCAGCAGCTGCATATCTGCACCATTTGACTTCCCTGCCTCCACCATCACCTTGCATTTCCTACTGCTAAAGCTCTCCTCTTCTTTGGTCACTGCTTAGTGATAATAGACTCTTCCTACTACTTCCTACCTTTACACTCTCACTGGGTGCAGCCATAGCAAGCATAATTGCCATATAGTACAGCTTTCATTTGAAACACACTGATGAGGCCCAAGCTCTGGCTGAGCCTGTGTTAACGGCTTCTGTCAAAGCATGGAATTAGAGCAGCAAAGAAACAGGTCACCCAAATCCAGTTCACACCTCACAGCAGACATGCCTTCTGATGGCTTTCCCCCCATATCTTTAATCTGAAACCAAAGGAAAACAAAATCAGTACATGGTTTCTGCTTACATGCAGGTTTTCTAACGAGCAAATAATTTATAAATAAAAATTAAAAGAAAACATGGGTTCTGAATGTGAACTTATTAAATGGAAGGAGATGTTTGAAATGCTCTTTTTATCAGGTCCTACATGGCTTTATTTCTGGTAGGAAGGTTCCTATCCAATTCATAACCTACCAGGCTCGCACTGGTCCAAATGACGGGCAAGGCAACTTTCTCATCTCGCTAAAGCTAAAAGCTAAAATGGGACCCTGTTTTGCCCAGGCATGCATTGATCTACTTTGTGACAAAAACAGGTGCTTCACCAGCTGCACTTAGGGCTCATCCAGATGTTCTTTGGTGCCCAGCGCTTCCCCCCGAAAAACCCACTCTTTACTGCTGAATTGGAGCAAACAGCAATCAGCAGAAAACCCAAATTACTGTTTGTTATGATTTAGCATTAAAGGATGGGTTTTCCTGGGGCAGGGAGCAAAAAATGAAAAAGTGAAACCAAACAGTTGGACACAGAGCTTTAAAGTGCAGGGCAAAAGGTAAGTGTGAACAAGCCCTTAGTTTCCACAAAACATGGAGGAATGGAGAAGATCACCAGGGTCTGGGTCAGCACTGAGTTGAGAAAGAAGTGGTGGAGAAGTACACGCTGAAGCATTGCAGTGAGTCCATGTGATACCATGTGTCTGGAGGGCCTCTGGAGCAGGACTCTTCAACCTTCCATCCACCTTTAACCCAAACATGCACTTGGAGACCCAGTTCTTAATTTTTAAGCATGCATTTTTTTTGGTGGAAGTGCTGCCATTGTGACCCACCTTAGATCAGGCTGTGACCTTGAAGTGGGTGTCCTGACCTATCAGTTGAAAACCAGAGGTCTAGACAAGTACGTAGCACCTTATATACATTTCTCAATTCTAAATAGCAGATGAATATTTAATGGACTGTCTGTGACCTTTCTTTCCTACAGAATGGTTAAGGCCTAAGCTTTATCACCGCAGCATAGCAGATCATGTTGGTTAAGGAATTGAATGCATAAAGTTTTTTAATTGAAGGTTAGGGGATGAAAGATGCAGGAGGGGAATGCTGGGGAATCTCACACAGATCTGAAGAATGGAAGATACTATCCAATTACATCCTTCCACTATTGGAAGTTTTCCATCAGCAGAGGGATACAACTGGATACAAACCACAGTTACTTCTCATTAAAAGGGCTGGGAAGAGATATGCATTGCTGAATTTTCACATATTCATCCAAAATAGCATTTTAAAAATCTGAACAATTTTTTTAACCTGCAAGTTTCTAGATAATGGTTGTAATCTCTATAATATCACTCCATAAACTGAGTGTGCTACACAGAACTTTCTCAGGGCATACAAACAGGACTAGTGAGAGGGCCCCAGTTGTCAGTAACAATTCCAACAGCTGGGCAGTCCTTTACACTTAACTCTAATGACTTTTGGAAGAGGGTTTCTTCCCAACCTTTTCACTTCCATGTCTATAAAAGGCCTTTGAGTGCTGCGTGGCTTATATTTGGTAAACAGACAATAAATTGTAAAAGGAATAGTAGATAAACATGATTAATAATGAACAACTAGTTTGCAAACAGTCCACAGCAGCATTTCCCTTGATAATGAATTCAAGCTGATTAGCATCTCACTAGCGGATCTAGCCAGTTATTGGTGCTAACCAACAATGATTAATTTTTCAGTCAGTGGCTGTGATGCCATCAAATATATGGAGATGCTGCAGCAATCATTCTCTTCCTGAATCCCACCAAACAAACAAAACAAATAAGCAGTCTTGCAAAAGCAACAGGGCTTAAACTGAAAACAAGCCCCATGCATATCTCCTAAGAAACAGACCCACTGAGTTCAATGGACCTTATTCCCAGGTAAGTGTTAGTTGACTTCTGTGATGTCTTGCTAATGAACAGGGGATGCAAAGGCAAAGGCAGAAAAAAAGATGTGCACATCCTGATGTCTAGTGGCAGCTTTTGCAAGATCCTGAGAATAAAAGCACTGAGGGGCAAATGTCTGTTTCATAAGAACATGGGAAATAAAATGAAAAGAGAGGCATAGGTCCAGGGGCAGCAGCAGACAGTGAGAGAAAGTTGGGAGTCATGGGGAGAGGAAATAAAACTCTGTTGCAGAAAGAAAACCTCTGACCTTAAACTCCTGTCAGGACTAGCTCTATCATTAGACTCAGACATGAGCCGCTTGTTGAAATAAAAAATGACTGCCAGCCCAGTCAGCTTCTGTACTACATAGAAAGAGTGAATGGCATCTGGTTATTCCTTGCCTCATGAATCAAAATGTCCTGCACCAGCCCGGACACTTGTAAACATCTTTAAGACCGCATGCATGGTAAATGTAAAGGTAAAGGGACCCCTGACCATTAGGTCCAGTCGCGGACAACTCTGGGGTTGTGGTGCTCATCTCGCTTTATTGGCCGAGGGAGCCGGCGTATAGCTTCTGGGTCATGTGGCCAGCGTGACTAAGCCACTTCTGGCAAACCAGAGCAGTGCACTGAAACGCCGTTTGCCTTCCCACTGGAGCGGTACCTATTTATCTACTTGCACTTTGATGTGCTTTTGAACTGCTAGGTTGGCAGGAGCAGGGACCGAGCAATGGTAGTTCACCCCGTCAAGGGGATTTACTTTTGTGCTGCTAATAAACAAGGGCAAGTTTTCCACGGGGAGGATTTCAACATTGTGTTAAGGTGATGGTTCTGAAAGGGCAAATATTTCAGCTTGCCAGGCAGAATGATCCTCTCTCCCCCCACAGCACAACCCCCCACCCCTGAGCCAATTTTGGGGGCAACACGGAGGGAGTAGCTGGGAGCAGGGAGCCCCATTGCAAAGTGGAAGTGTTTGTGCAGGGATCCTGCTAATAAGTTTCATTCATTGAAACTCGCCCACAGTATGGTACTTACATCTTTAAAGAGTATTACTATTATAGAATATTTAGGTCAACCATCAACATCATATAGTTCAATCCCTTTATTTTGGCCTGATTCCCTTGCCCATCATCTCTTTATAGAAAACATTAGCCTATCATCATGCAAATTACATTGTGCAAGAAGCAGAGAACAGCAAAAGCTGCCTCATCATTAAGTCTTTGGCTCTGGTTTTGCTGCTTCTATGTAGATTTCTGCAGAAAGAGAGAAGTTTGCTTAATCATGTGGCCTATTCTGTCAGCTTAATGGCTGTTCTGTTCATTTGCAAAGAACCTAGAGTCTAGAGAATTTGCGTCTGTCGTGAAAACAAGGAGAGATTTAAATCACAAATGCAGGGTTCATTATCAAATCAAAAACTTATCTTTTTTTAAATAAAAAATGTAAAAGTGATTTATTGTAAGTGCTTTAGTACTTCCAAATGGCCAATGTAACTCTAATGATTCTGATGGTTTTTGGTACGGTCATTTTGGTGGCTTCTATTCCAAATTACTATGGTGTCGTGTTAGAGCAGTGATTAAACATATCTCATCACCTAATTGATTTATCTAATTTGCCATTCTACAGCCTCATTGCAAACTTTATTTTATGTGAAAGACTTTTGGAAAAAAGTTTCTTCTTGTCCTCTACTCTTTTTGTAGGGCTTTGCCATCCAGTAGGTCTTATTCTGATCTCCCATTGCAGTGTTTGGCAGCTTAAATTGGGTCTAGCAGCTCAAAAGCTATAAAACCACCTAGCAGAAGTGATAGCAGAGGCAGTACCACTTGTTAAAACATCTAAATTAATCATAAGTCCCTCATGAATAAGTAGATGAGATAATGAACTAGTTACTGTATCTCTTACTAATTGCATTGTGATATCCGCTCAATAGATGCTATACTTTTCATTCTAGGATGAGAATTGCTTCCTATTTAGAATCTGTGAGGCAATCTGCTACCATGCCTACCAAAATCAAATCATAGCTTTGGATTCCAAGGACCATGGATAAACTTTTTGGAAGATAGCCCTTAGTCTGGGAGTAGAACTAAGCCAATTTATTTTCAAAAGATATTTTCCCTGAGAATTTTTTTCCTTATCACTAACCACCTAGGGGGAAAAGCCACATTGACAGATTTTTCTCCAAATATTATTCACCATTTTTATGGCCCACCCCACCAATGCTTCAGAATGACACATGGACCAGGGCATTGTTTGAGACAATGGAAATGGTAGCTAGGTTAAAAGAAATCCTCTTGGGGTGGGGTGGGGGAGCTAGAAGCTGTGCTAGTGCTACCTTTAAAGCAGATCACCAGTCTCAATAATTTTTTGGAGAACTTTGCACCCTGGAGAAATTTGGTGAAATGGTTTCTCAAGCTATTTCCCCACGGATACAGGGAAGAATTTTGAGAGGCCATTTGCATGCATCTCTAGTCTGGAGGTACAAAACTTAAAATGCAAAAATTAGAAACTGGGATGATATCAGGTTCAGCACATTAATGTTCTCTGCTTGTTGGCTGCAAACTGGAATCTTCCTTACAGGATGATGTAGGTTGTTGGATTTTCTCAAGTATCTGACATTGCCCTACTTGATTTCCACACTTACTAAATGGCTTGTTAGGCTTCTTTCCACCGTGTAGACAATTAAGCTGTACACTGACTTTTCGTGGGCGGTAGAATTAAACATGAAAGATGATCCTTGATACTGTATCTTCAAATGAAGGTTTTGTTGGCCATCTCTCAGAATCAATTTGGTGTACTCAGCAGGATCCTGCGCAAAACAAAAGAAAGAAAACAATATATTCATTGTGCATGGGGAAAAAATATTTCAGTTTTCAGTTATTTTTATCAATCATTTCTTAATAAACTGTGAATTTGCACCTTCGCAGCTGTGCACATCCCAAAGATTTTATGCAATTTGCCAGAAAAAGACTCATGAAATGGTTCATGGGGTTGGTAGTCTGAAAGAACGATTATTAGCATTTATGTAATACTAGACTGGAGCACCAAAGGGACACAGGTGGCACTGTGGGTTAAACCACAGAGCCTAGGACTTGCTGATCAGAAGGTCGGCGGTTCGAATCCCTGCGATGGGGTGAGCTCCCGTTGCTTGGTCCCTGCTCCTGCCAACCTAGCAGTTCGAAAGCACGCCCAAGTGCAAGTAGATAAATAGATACCGCTCCGGCGGGAAGGTAAATGGCGTTTCCGTGAGCTGCTCTGGTTTGCCAGGAGCGGCTTAGTCATGCTGGCCACATGACCTGGAAGCTGTACGCCGGCTCCCTCAGCCAATAAAGCGAGATGAGCGCCGCAACCCCAGAGTCGGTCACAACTGGCCCTAATGGTCAGGGGGGCCTTTACCTTTAATACTAAACTGTACAAAGCATTTTGTCAATGACCCAACATTCCCATTGAATAGGCCAATATTATTGGGCAGTAGCCAACACTCCCATTCTGCTAAAGAAATGGATATGGCTATCAGAACAGAACTTGGCTCCCCTCTCCCCTGCAGCCCCCCAGCACCCTCGAAACCAGCTCGAAAGGGTTGGGGGACTCAACCCTTGGTGCTGCCTTGGATACAACCCATTGTCCCCATACTGCAGGTACAAACCTATCTGCAGGTTATGCCTGTTTTACTATACAGTGGGAGATTAGTAAATAGGCTGTTGAATCTTTTAAGTGATCCTGTGCTTTTAATTTAAGTTTTTGCCCTTCTGTGGCTTTCCCCTAATTTCTGCTGGAAGAATAGTGATGAATTGCCCCTTGAATGGGTTCTTTAACTTCTTCCTTGTTGTCAGTTCCTGCTCCAGCAGTGGAACAGGGATGTTAGTTACTAATGGTCTCTGTCTTTTTCATTTTTATATAGCAAAATAATGTAATTTCATTATGTAAAAAGAAAAAAATAATGGAAAAATTGGGACCTAAAACCATCCCATGGGAACAAGAGCAATTTTTTCATGCTGGACAGATTACCTCTGCAATTTACAGCACACACACATCACATCACATCACACCACAACAACTCAGGTTTAACAAAAATGGGAGGACAATACAGAAAATGGAATACAATACTCTGCCAATGATGTCATCTGTTTTCTCTGAAAAGGTGAGTTAACTAAGGATGGCAATTTCAGACTGAACTGTTAGTGTAGAAGAAACCTAAGTTTCAAGCCGCTCTGCTCCACTAGCTCTCACATCTAGATGAATGAGGTGGGCAGGAAGTTCAACTTCAAATGGGAAGCCAAAAAAATATAAAAAGTGGACATGACCAAGCTCCAGCCCAGACTTCTTCAATGAATCCCAAGCTTCTGCATGAACAAATCAAAGGAAGAGGAGCGTAAATGATAACACTCCCTCCTTAACTGAGTTTCAGTGGCAAATCATGCAGAAAGCCTGCCAGCTGGATACACTGCATGCTTGAACTTACTTCTGATAACCCTAGAATTATGAAAAAGGGGAGAGAACCACACTTTCAGCGCTTTCGGTTAACCACCCCATTCTTTATATTCTTCCTGTGCACTTCTTTTAATTTTTCCTGTTCTAGCATGTTCCTTTCAGATCTAAACTGACTGTGACCTATGGGAAACACAGATCATATAAAGAGGCTTTTTGGGGAACATATTCATCCCAGAAGATTTAACCTTTTTTCCCTAATTATAAGTAAATATAGTCAGCCATCTGTGCCTTTTTTGTTGAAATACGCTGGGGAGGATGGGGATTGCTGTCAAAGGCACAGTGCCCTGTAGAAACGTGTCACCGCTCCATATGGTAGGACAGACACAGGGGAAGGAAGGTCAAATCTTCTTGTTCTTCTGAATATATGAGGAAATGGAAGCTTTCTTTGTTATACAGAAGCCACTATCATAATGACTGAGAAAGGATCCATACAATAATAAATACATATGGAATGTAAAACACAGAACCAATAATTATCACGGGGTGTGATAACAACAACAACAACAACAAAACAACAACAACATTGTATACTGCCCTTCATCCATAGATCTCAAGGCAGTTCACAGCATCTTTCTGTGGTATGTGTCTGTGGTATCTTGGAAAGTTAAGTATTAACTTTGAAAAGGAATGATCTTGCCAAGGAAATAACCAATAAGCTCACCTGAAATGGTTTGATCGGCTGTCGAAATAGGTCATAATCTTGGATTGCCACTTCAATATCACTGTCTGCCAAATTCAGGACCTGAATGTAGCTTTCTTTTGAAACTGGCTTTGGCACAGCATTTTCCTAATGGAAATAAAGTGCATAGTTATAATACTACAGTAGGTAGTTGTAATATTAAGCACTTGGTTAGTCAAAACCCTATTCTCTCCTTTACCAAAGCTGTACAATAGCAACAGAACATAGCTCTTAGTTATATATATCTTGATGGTTGGTAGTTATTATAAAAGAGGCATAAAAGACTTTTGAAAACGTTGCTGTAAAAGAGGTGTGTTCCACACATGCACAGACTTTTCCTCTACGTGATAATATATACAAGAATATACATACAGGTGGGTTTCTTTCTAACTTTAGGGCTGATGTTACCTTTTGTGATGTGATCATCACATCTTTGTGGCCATGTGTCACATTGCACCATTCATGTTTGGAACAGGAAGTGTGTGTGTCCAGGAAGACGTCCTACTCATCTGAGATGAACCAGAAACATCTGCCCATCTCACGTGGTCTTCCTGTTCCAAGTATTAGCAGATTGGCATGGGACCCAAGCATGAAGAACCAGCAGCTGCACCACAAAGGACAAGAACTGGACCTCGGCACTGAGTCTCAGGCAACATGCACTTGTTATGAGTTCCAGCGTGCTATTGCTAGGACTATGTCTGTCAAATATGTGGTCTGAAGGCAATATTCTTTTGGAATTGGCTTCAACATAGCCTTTCCTAATGAAAAGAGTATGCCACAATATAATCACAATGATTCCCTGAATTCTGGTTATTAATGATACAGATCAGATCCAGATCACTTTCTGATCTACAGATTCATGACACTCAAATCTCTGTTCCAAAATAAGGACCTGAAACCTTAGAGTATTTTAAAATTGTGTATTCAGGAGCCAATACCATAAAACAAGTCAAGGAGGGAGGATGGGTAGTGCACTGGTACATAAGAGGTAGGAAGCATGTATCTTTACCTTATTGCTTCATACAGCTGCTCAGCGCTTACCTCTATCCTGAGTTCTACAACAGCTGCAATTGCAAATGCCAGGCCCGCAAGGATCATGCCAGTTGCCATCTTTTTAATGGGTCTGATAGTAAATAAACACAACTTAATTACAAAAAATGTGTAATTTAAGATGAATCATGCAATTCCTCTGAGTCCGAGATCATTGCACATTAAGCCATATGAACAGACAGAGGCTGTTCTTTTAACATAAAACCTCCATATTATATTATTATGAGGCTATAACCGAGGCCCATTCAAATTGATAAGCTATTTTAAAAATGCTCTGTGCTAGCAAGTTTCATATTATCTTCCCCTTAGCTCTTCTAGGAAGGAACGTTGTTTGGCATTTAGTTAATGTGTGAAGTGGAGGAAAGCACCACTGATGATCTATCTCCAACTCCCTTCTAGGGCAGCAGACAGAAAAATTGCCTTGGGTTATTGAACTACAAGTGCTGAAGGCATGTAAGAAATAAATTGCACATCTCCCAAAGCACCTATCATGACCAACATTTTCAAAATGTGATATCTGTGCTTGTGTGGATATCCCTTGGGCCTAAATGAAGTGAAGCACAAGTTAGGAGAGTGTTTCAATACATAAAGATGCTCTACTATGACAGAAAAATATTGGAAGGTTGTAAAAATACTGGTGCCTCCCACCACAAACCACTAAAACGAGAAGATGCTGGTGTTTGCATGCAGTCCCTCTGCTTTGAGGGGATATCTAAAAGCTGCAGAAAAGTCCATCTTTTTTTAACTAGTAGGCCACATTTTCCTAGAACTCACAGGCTATAGAGATTGAAAGAGATTCTCCCTTCTGTTACCTCTCCATCATAAAACTATCCATGCTTGACTAATAATCTTAGACATTTTCAACCTACAAGAGTACGTGCATCCATGAATCTGTACTGCATTTTCTAAATAAAAGGGGGGAAAGTTCAGGTACTTACGTGAAATTAAATTTGCACAGGTTCACCAAGGGGTACAGCCCGAAGTCAAAAACTGGGATGAAGACAAGGATCAAGAGAGGATTTAAGAACTGAAAAACCAAATGATGCATTATATTAGCCATTTATGGTAACTTAGGCTGCAGTCCTAAATACACCATAGGGAGTAATTCACAACTGGTGCTGATGGAATGCCAGGGTACAGTCTGTAATTATATAGATGAAGTGGTTAAACAACGAATCGCTGGTGCTATGACAGTGGCATCAATACGAGTTCTGACACAGTAGCAACGTGCCCTAGCTGACAACCATTGCCTTACCTGCATCTGGTCAGGTTGAAGGACAAATCCTCCCTGAAATTAAAGGATTGAAACTGGTTAGCAAACAAAATAAGGGAACTGTGGCAGAACTGACATCAGTGAAGCAGACAGCTAACACATGCAGGAGGATGAAAGGAACAATGCTTTAGAAGCAAGCCATCTGCCGAACATAACAGAGATCCCATAGCAGAAAACTTCATTGCATTTCAGACCAAACTGAATTTAGACAACATCTCTAAACAGACGTGGGACTAGCCACAGGGACACACTGTTTGTTTAAGAACAGGACTGTATCTATTTATGAATTTCATAAGGTATCATGAGCATTTGTCTGATTCCTCAGTCATGCTCTACTGGAACTATGTTCTCAGCCCTGCCCCGCTCAATCGCCTGGTCATGTGTCATGATCCCTGACCTCTGAGACCTTGTAGTGCACAGCAGTGGACACCAATGGTGACAAGATTCAGACCACTTCCTCATGGAGATAACTGTCAGTATCTTATTTGGGGCTCTCCCAGCGCAATGACACAGCCATGCCACCATTCTTGGACTCAGATGATGAGACCCTTGCAGGACCTCCATCCTCTCAGACTTGCAGAAGTCAAAGACTGCAAAATCAGGCAAGGGCTTTCCCAAGAGGCAGAACCAACCACATGGTTGCATCCATAAGGCTTCAGTAGACTTTAGCTCTCTGCTGAGACATCATCTTCCTATAATAACATTAGTCAAAGAGAGTTTCAGCCAGAAGTCCAAGATCCTATTTTGTCCACCCACTGCATGAAAACACTTTTGAGTTGGCTTTGCCTACCTTGACTGAACATTACTGTTGTTGCTGATGGTAATAATACAAAGTAGGCTGAAAATCATGACAATACTATGATAAAGTAAGTGGAAGACCATGAAGATGATTGTAATGTGTTTTATCTATTTTTAGCTACTGTTTAGTCTAATAATATTTTGAAAGCTTTTAAATACCTGGTTTTACTGAAAGGTTTGATGTTTTATTTTATATATCTGTAATCGCATAGAGGGTCTTTTTATTATCAAGCAGTACACAATTTTTGTTAAATAAATAATATGATACATTAGGCTAAAGAGCAAATGGGAATTCCCTTAGGGACTCTCAGAATCTCACTGAGCCAAAATATATTAATTGCTGGAGGATACTCTCCATATCTTTTCTATTCCATATTAAATTGTTCTCCCGTCCTGCCCCCCCACTAGTCATTAAGTCTATAATTATTGTTCCGTTAGAGATGCACTTATTTTAAAATCAATAGACGTGTGATCCTTTATTACACTGCCAGCCCATAATTTAAACTACTGACTTGAATTTGTTTAATGAAGAAATATAATTATCGTGAATGAACCCTATCTACTTACAAAGTCAGCATTCATTTTAGTGGCTTGCAGTGTCCACCTAGAACCCTAAGGAGAAAACAGATCAAAATGAATACCATGGAGTACTGCATGCATGGCCAACATTCAAAAGAAAAGCAATAGCAAATTACCAAAAAGGGCCATGAAATATTGTTAAGGTTCAGAACATGAAAATGCATTCATCATACATTCTTAACATATATAATAATTGCAGTTAAATGAAAGCATGTGCATTTTCTCCTTATCTGTTATCAGAAACAGAACCTTGCCAATTCTTTTCCTAAATGCCTACCCTTTGAATAGGGAGAAAATCCACAGAATCACATTTAGCAAACCAAGAAAAGGCTAAAGCAACAGGTAGAATTATGCACACAACCAAGGTAGGAAGGCTGTTCTTAAAAATGGAATCAAATGTAAGATTTTCTAAGCAATACCCAGTTCTTCACATGTATATTTCCCACACAAGGAAGTATCTTATTCATACCTTTTGTTAGTCAAATGCTGTAAGAAACCCGGAAACAATGTTTCTCAATGAAAAGGAAAATAAGTAGTTAGGGATGGATTCAAGGGCTTATCTGTGCAATCCACCACATGTCTATTGAGAAGCAAGTCCCATTCAAGAATATTATTGGCCCAAAAAATGGAAGCAAGAAGAGTTACTGTCGATTGAAGAATGGAGGATGAAGTTAATGGATTATGCAGAATTAGATAAACTAACAGGAAGGATTCGAAACCGGCGAGACCAGAAATTCACGGAAGACTGGAGTAAATTTACAGACTATTTGAAAAGTAATTGTGAAGAACAGACGACGTTTGTAGGGTTGCAAGAAGTTTTGTGAGGAGATTAGAAGTATTGTAAAAATGGATAAGGGGGAGGATGATTTGTTAAGAGATGTAAAGGCAATATAAAGTTAAGAAATGCATAAGAAGTGGTTAAAATGGTGGATCATCAGAGGTGCTGATGGAAGTCCAAAAAGATTGTATAAGTGATAAGTTTTGTGGTACATTTTATAATTTATATGTTAAAATTAATAAAAAATATTATAAAAAAGGGGGGAGAGAAACAAGTCCCATTGAGTTCAATGGAACTTATTCTCATGTAAGTGTGTGTAGGATCTCATCACCTATCTTGATTGTGACAATTGGTATAAATAAATTTGATATAGGCTTGTAGTGTATATGTGCCTCAGGATCTCTTAAGAGGAATGGAGGTGGGGCAAATATATGCCCACTACATCATTGGACTTAAATATCCACATGTGTAGGGATTGCCATTGGAAATTTAAGCAGAACGATATGTTCTACAGTGTCTGGCACATTCAAAGAACATCCGCAATGTCTATCATTTCTGGGGATGTTTGATTATCTGCTCTTGACGGAAGCTGAGGGACCAATGCATTTTTGTACATTGTTCTCACTACAGGCATTTTATTGCATACTTTACCCTAGCATATGCATTTTTAAATACTTTACTTTGCTGTAGAACTCCATTGCAAAATTTGGAGAAGTGAAAATTTTCAACAGTGGTTGTGTTTTGGTGTGCATAGTGTTGTGAAAAGTGCAGGTTAGGTAGGTTCACCTTTAAATACAAGCTGAATTTAATTTGGTCTCTAATAATATCAGAGGGTTTTTTGTTCTGTTTAATTGCTTGAATGTGTGCATTACAGGAAACTTTTCTACTGTCCATTGTACAACCAGCTACACAAATTGTGCTATTCCCTTTTTTGGGTGGTCTAACATCATGGTGCCTCGCAAGACGAAATTAATTCGTTCTGCGAGTTTTTTCGTCTTGCGAATTTTTTGTCTTGCAAAGCACGGTCAAGTCGCAACTGCACCTCTTCAAGCGGTTTTAAGAAAAAGGAAACAAGCCCATAGGGAAATTCGTCTTGCGAAGCAACTCAAAAAACGAAAAACTCTTTCGTCTTGCGAGTTTTTTGTCTTCCGAGGCATTCGTCTTGCGAGGTACCACTGTATTAGTTTCTATCTGTCTGACATTAACCTGGAAGTAACTGCAAGGGTGGCTGAGTTTTTGTCAAACTATTTTGGCACTATTTAGTGAGAAGAAATTCCAATGAAAATCCTCATTATTACATATTTTACGTGGCTGTTTATTTGTATATATTTTAAAATTTTATATATAGATGTTTTATCATGGCCTATACTTGTAATGCCTAATAAAGGTTTGGCAAAGTTAAAAATGCATTAGATTACGAGAAATTGCATTGCAATGATATGTGTTAGGAGGTAAAACTGCATACAAAATTGTGCATGTTTGGAGCAATTTCCTGATGAATTTTCATGACAGCTTTTTTTAAAAAACAGTTCAGAAAACTAAAGAACTGAACATAAGACTGTGAAAGTCACTGGTGAAGGTCACCTTTTACTTTCACACACAGTGGTGTAGTGGTAAATTCTGAAGTGCAGGAGCTAATCAAGGAGTCCTGTGGCACCATAAAGTCTAAGGTTTTTTTGCACCCTGTCTGTATCCCTATACCTAGTTATTTGAGAGTAAGTTCCGTTGATCACAGTGGTGTTTACTTCTGGCTGCATAGGTTTAAACTTGCAAAGCACACTGAAATTTAGGAAAAGATCTTCAGCCCAGCTGAAATGCAGCCTTAAGCTTTTTATTAGAAATGAAAACAAGCTTGCAAAGATGTACTACTGCCATTTAAATTGCTAACCTAACCTACTGTAATGCAGAAACCCCATTAAAGGAAAGGACTTGAAAGCCTTATTACTAGCTCAATCACTTGCCAGAACAAAGTGTGTCTGCCAATTACCCTGGTGCTTTACCCAATGATGTCATTGCTCATGTTCTGAAAAAAAGTCCTGCAGCTGCATTATCTTGATACTGGGGCTGAGGGGTACAGTGAAGCCACACTAGATAGTACTGCACATTACCTGTTGATCAAAGAGAGCCCAAAACATTGGAAGTGGTATGAAGAGAAACAGGACCCGTGTCACCATTTTAACTTCAGTTATCAGTTGGTTCTGTGAAGGGAAACACAAAGCAAAAGGCAATAATGGTTAGTAGGAAAGAAAGGTCTACAAGCAACAGTCTCAGACAATATAATTTTGCTGCATGGAGGTGAACTCTGTGTAGGAAAATATGTGTGTTTTCCCTAATATCAACTTTTATGCTTTAAGTACACCAGTTCTGCAGATGATGTGTTCAGGTGCTTCTCAATCCGTTCAGCTCCGTTGTGGAACATTTTAGATGCAATGACTTTGGAGGCTGATGCAAAGAGAGCTATGCCTGTGCATATTTGGGGTGACCCAGTTACTGCAGAATAATCACACATGACAAATCTGGTTATGGATATTTGAGCAAATGTACTGTAAACAATACAGGGACGCGGGTGGCGCTGTGGGTAAAACCTCAGCGCCTAGGACTTGCCGATTGCAAGGTCGGCGGTTCGAATCCCCGCGGCGGGGTGCGCTCCCGTCGTTCGGTCCCAGCGCCTGCCAACCTAGCAGTTCGAAAGCACCTCCGGGTGCAAGTAGATAAATAGGGACCGCTTACCAGCGGGAAGGTAAACGGCATTCCGTGTGCTGCGCTGGCTCGCCAGATGCAGCTTGTCACGCTGGCCACGTGACCCGGAAGTGTCTGCGGACAGCGCTGGCTCCCGGCCTATAGAGTGAGATGAGCGCACAACCCTAGAGTCTGGCAAGACTGGCCCGTACAGGCAGGGGTACCTTTACCTTTTACCTTTTTACTGTAAACAATGTGAGCTAATATAGCAAGCACAAGGGAGGAACAAAGAAAACGGGTAGGCAGGTATGCACTGCACCAAATCAATGTATCTCAGTATCAGGGAACACACTACTTTTTCAGGTATACACTAAAATCGTAAGGTGTGATTGTGACAAACACATGCCTATAATAGAGGCGCACTAACCACAGAGCTGGAATTGGATGCACCTTCCTGAACAGTGTGCTCATGGTGGCAAACTTGGGTTGGTTCCAATCTAAACTCCTCTGTTCTTGGGTGCTTTGTTTTGGGAGAGGGACAGTTTACAAACAAATTTCCACTGTGGCTGATGTTGGGAGCTTCAGTTTCCCAGTATTCACACTACGATTCCCAGGCAGTGTTGCAAAAATGTGTATTCATTCCATAAAGGAAGCACACATGCACACAAAAACTGAAGTCAATTTAGGGGGGGGGGGAATGTATTTTTTGTATATTCTCTGAAGACACTTACAGTGGTCTTCAGGAGACACTTGCAGTGATTTTGAATGAAGATGAGGAGAGTTGATCCATTTCTACATTCTAGCTGTTATACTCTGATAGCTCACATCTTATTGGAGGAATATATATTAAAAGACTTCAGATCCAAATATTGACTTACTGAGTATTTTTCTGAGGCCCAGTCCAGCCAGTGCTCCCTTTTAGGAATGTGCCGGGATCGATTTTTGATCCGGTTTGTAACAGCAAACTAGAGGGGAATAAAAGCAATTGAGAGATGTGTAGGTTATGGAGTTGCTCCTACATTTGTTTAACTTAGTCCACTGCATAAAGCCCATTACAATTAATTACATCATTTCTTACACAATCTTATATTGTTTTATTGACCCTACTCTCATGCCATATATCATGAGTGGAGAATCTGTGGCCCTTCAGATACCATTGGACACTAACTCCCATCAACGCCAGCAAGCATATTCTGTAGTTAGGGACGATGGAAATTGCAAACTAGCAACATCTGGAAGACCGCAGGTTCCTCATCCCTGTCTTAAATCAGGTTTCATCCCTTTCATTGATTCACTGGATGACTTCTACAAGACACAAAGGATATTATTTTCTGGGTAATGGCATTTGTTGTATGAATAAGGCCTTGGGTTCCATATCCCTTAGTCCAGCAAAGCAAATCATGGCATGCATGGCATGCTTGATATTGTTCCTGCAATTCTTGGTCTTTTTCTTTTCACCAGAAAAAAGTGGTAACATTTAACAGCAGCTGGTAAGTTCCATATATGCAACTCTGTAGTTGACCACATATCTGCAGTGTCCTTTATTTTGGAAATGCTGATCTGGAAAATCTAGATGATAGAGAAAAGTTTCCTGTCCTTGAAAAGTAAGACCAAGTTTCATTCACCCCAACATTCTGTCAGTGGCCCACTGCCAACTCCAAGTGGGCCCCATCCATGAGAGAGTCCACCTCCTCCTTGCTGCTGTTGCCATTGGCCATTATTTTCCCTCTCCTTCAGGACCCAGAAAGAGAATTCAAGGCAAGTGAAGGATGCTGTTTTTCCCTCCTCCCTCTGCTCACTCCTTGCATGTCCAGAGGAGGCAGATGAACAATGACAGCAGAGATACGGTACAGCAGTGTCAGGAGGCCCAGAAGGTCAACAGTAGATTCCTTAAAGGGGCCCAGAGAGCCTTACTCACTGCAGTGGCAACCCTATGTTAATGAGGAGGGTGTGATGATTATTGAGGCAGCCATACCCAGCACCTCATCATCAATTGTACTTCCTTTGGACAGAGAATTTCCATTTATCTGTAATGGCTAATAGCCACTGAGCAACCCATTCCCTATCAAGCTATTTAATCCATTTTAAGAAACCACCTTAAGGCTAGTGGCCATCACCACACCTTCTGGTGATGAATTTCATATGATAATTATGTACTAATGATTGTATGAGAAACAACTTATTTTGACTGCAGTTAATACAGTGCCAATCAATTTCACTGGTTGACCCTGAATTCTAATATGCTAGGAAGGGGAGAATGAGAAAGTGATGTAATATAACCCTTCATACCATTCACAATTCTTCACATGTCCATTGCACCACACCCCTGAGTTATATTTTTCCTAATCTTTTTTTTTTTAAAGCCTCAAATGCCTTGTTGTGCAAATTGTCACAGTGACCTCAGTGCTGGAGTAAAGTAATACTAATCAGGATGATGGATGGTAGGGAGCCATTCTGGATGTTGAGCAGCAGAGCCAATGAACGTTTTTGGCCCCAAGCCCTCTGGTTTAGATCCAACATGCAGTTATGCTTTGAGAGAAGTTGGACAAAATATTCCCATGTATTACCTTTGAGTCTGAATGGCTACTTGGCTAAAGTCCCTTCTCCAATCTGAAGCTGGCTCTTGGAATCATTGACATAAAAGCCCTACGCAGATGACTGAAAGAGTGGAGATAATCAGTATATCCAGCAGGGAGCAGGATAATGTTGGCTGCCCGCCCCTCCTCTGCTTCATTCTGTTGATCAGGTATTCTGCCCAGGGCCTGTTTGTGTGCAACATAGAGGCCAGAAGCAGCAGCAGTGGGCATTATTCCACTGCAGTGGAATTTATTTCTAAGCAAATCTATATAGGATTGCATTGTAAAACTCATATGGCTAATCAATTAACATCAGGGTCAGACATGTGGAAAATATGATTTTACAATCTCAGAGTCATGCATGAAAAGGATATCTAAGAAACACACTTACCCCAATGCACTTGCAAATTTCAAGCAAGATATTTCCTTCTGGCGGAGTCTTTTTGTACATTCCATTTCCAGCAATAAACACAACTATAAAAGAAGTGTGGTTTGAATGTAGGCAAAAGGAGTTACTGTACATCCAATGTAGATAAGCATCTGCATGAAGAAACTTTCATAGTTGGTCCTGGGGGTGCAGGGACCTTTCAGAATAGCACGGAAAGTGGCACAGAGGCAGGATGCACAGTCAAATATCAGGTGCCTTGCCTTGACCAAGCAGAATCACTTTCCACTGCTTTAGAAATCTTACGAAGAGTGTGTCCATTGAGACAAAAAATGCATTTTTTTTAAAAAAATCTAAGTGTCCCCAAATATTGATTGCTATAAACTTTATTTAGGTGTTTACATAATGCATGGGGGGGATAAAGTGTGGAGGAGGTGCTGGCACATACAGCTGCACATCCACTCCATAATTCAGCACAAGAACTTACAAAAAGCCCTGCAGGGCCAGGCCAAAGCCCATCTAGTCCAGCATCCTGTTTTGGGAGTGGCTAAATTGGAAGCCCAGCAGAAGCCCTTGAGAAGAATCTGAGCACAACAGCAAGATTCCCAGCAATTGGTATTCAGAGGCATGCTGCCTCTGACAGATGAGGGAGAATGTATCCATTATGGCAAGTTGCCATTGACAGCTTTATCCTCCATGAATTCATCTGCTGCTCTTTCAAATGCATCCAAGTTGGTGGCCGTTAATACATCTAGTGGGAGCAAATCCCATAGTTTGACTATGTGCCGTGTGAAGAAGCATTTTCTTTTGTCTGTCCTGAAACTTCCAACACTTAGCTTTGCTGGATGTCCCCGCTATCTACGTTGTGCCTAATTGCTCATGGAGAAGAGAATGATGTGGGATGGAGGGAGGCATCTGTGGTGCGATTGTGCATTCTGGACAAAGTAGTTTTAAAATTTTGCCTAACCCGACACAAGCAAGAGCAGATTTGAAAATAATCATGCATAAAAAATACTCAAAATCTGATGTTGTTGTTTTTTCATTTGTCACTGTAACAAATGAAATACTGGACTAAATGGTCCAGTCATCTGATTTGTTCTGCCATTTAATTTTGTTGCTATCACAGGCATGTGTTGGCATGCACACAGTATACATGTAAAGAAACACACAAGTAAAATATAAGCATGCTTTGAATTGGCATTTAATCTGGGCTTCTGTGTGTGTGTGTGTGTGTGTGTGTGTGTGCATGTGCGTGCGTGCGTGCGTGCGTACCTTGAGCCATAATTATTAATAACCCAATTTGGGGGGGGGGGGAGGGAACTAACTAAAATCTTAGCTTTGGTCCTTTCCATTATATGCTCTGAAACATAGTTGTGCCCACCTCATATCACTGAAGGATCTGCAGCCATATCAACAAATAGCAGGAACAGCAACAAATCCATTTTGGGTAGACTTTTTTTTTTTTTAAAAAAAAAAAGTGAAAGAAAAGAACTGCAGCATTTGCTGGCGTATTTTCCCTTGACTGCTTCTGTGATGTACTTTTCAAACAGTAATGTCAGATGATATCCAACAAGCACAGTACACGAATACAAAGGAACCATGTGGTAAACAGGAGGCTTCTAGGATTCTGCTGGCATGTTGTTGGGTTTTGTTTGGTGTGTGTGAAGGGGGACCATTCCTGCAACATCAGCTGTTGTCTAGTGGCATCTCCTAGCCTTTGCTGGGAAGACTTCTATTCCAGAGGGCATTAAAGCAGCTAGACAAATAGAAGCTGGGGTGGGTGGTGGGTGGTGGTAGGAAACACTGCCTTTTTCATTGCACAGATTGTTCTCTCCAAAGCAAAAGACAGCATTTCTCCGGGCCTCTGGGTGGACACTGATTCTCTGCTGTGAGCGACTGTACATCCAGTTGCTCTGCTTCAAGCAATACAGTATTGCAAAGGGGTAGATAAGATGTTAGCACTGCCGCTGCTCTGTTACAGCACCACCTACTTACTGAGAGCGATGACCATGAGAGCAGCAGGAACACCAAAAGCCAAGGCATAGCAGTCTCCACCAAAGCACTCCACATCACCTAAGAGAAGCAGAAACAGAACTCCCTTTCACCATGTTTCAATTCGGATTCCCACCCTTCCTTCCAATGCCATAATAAAAAGAGATGCCCATTACCACCTTTTTCTTTGCTTGAAGTCAACACAGGACAAGTTTTCCTTAGTATACCTGCATGCACTGAATCAGTTTTGTGGGTGGCTCAGAATGTATGCAGATCAGGAAATAGCGTGCCTAGGGCTCTGCTCACTTTCTAAGACTTCTCAGGATGTGGCATTCTGAGGGCAATTCCTGTGACTGTAATTTGTTCTAACTATTTTTAATGTTGAATTTTAAAATTGTCGTAACCTGCCCCAGAGCCAGCTGGTGAAGGGTGGGTAATGAATAATATTTTAAAAATTGTATGAACTGGTGCTTAAAGTCAAGGGCACCTGTAGGCTCACATGTGCCCACAGAACCTTTCCCTGGTGCCTGCAGGGTCCCCTACATTCACTGAAATTAAACTCAAAAGAAGCATTTTATTGTAGCCTATAGGCTAGGTTATGGTATGTGCTAGGTTGTGGTGTGTGTGTGTGTGTGTGTGTGTGTGTGTGTGTGATGCAAATGACTTTAAAAAGTGTGTTTAATGCACATTTAAAACACATAACTTTCTCTGCAATAATCCTGGGAAATTTGATTTGTTAAGGGTGCTGAGAATTGCTGTTTCCGGGAAGGGCCAAGTTTCTTGGTTTGGGGGGTGGAATTGTGTGCTTCAAATGTGCATTGGATGTACTTTAAATGTGTGCCCATTTATCCAGTCTGCAAACTTGCCCCAAAATGGTTGATGACAACTCCTGCCTTAATTAATCTTCCATACACAAAACATTAACATTGCACTGACTCCAAAAGCCACAACATTACTTTGTTGATAAGAACACTTCCCAACAGTGTGTGCCTGGATATATGCAGTAGGTGTGAAAGTCATGGGGAGGGAACAGTTACCCAGGCATCCAGACTGGAGTCCCAGGCTCACCTGGCTGGGTACTCAAGCCAGAACACAGTGAAAGTCAGAGAGAAACCTCTAGACTCATGACTGTGGCCCAACTTCTGAATCAAGGGTTACATACACCCAGCTGCAAATATTCCAGGAGACGTGGTTGCAAAGATGCTGTTTGTTCTGCACCAGAACAAATGAAAACAAAACAATTTCACAGCTGAACACCAACAGGATAAAAAAAAATACTGGTCATTATTAATGTGTGACATATTTATCTAAAGTTTATAATGCTGCCTTTGTGTTTGTGCCTGAAGTTGGGTTATTTACAGTATTTTGCTTTCGGAGGCATAAGCAGAAATTTGATAGTCCAGAACTGCCCATGTTATTTCTGATTTTCACCAGAGGACTTTTTTAGCTGTTTGGGACATTGGTTGCTCAATATAGTAGCCACAGAGACCACACAAAACAGCCAAGTTTTAAAGGGAATGTGCTTCTTTTTTCTCTTCAAGGAAGACTCTTAAGAACCAAACATCCTCATTCCACTCTGCACCATGCCACAATATTTATTTGTCCTGGCATTGACCTATGTTGATATAAGATGCAGAGCCTAAAAGAAGCTTCCTTTTCAATCAGCTACAAAATGTTCTGAGCAGCAGCTACTTACCAGTGTTGACACAGGTAAATAGATTTGCTTTCTGCCTTGTACTTTAGATTAAATATAGAAGGCAAGCAAGTTCCCAATCCAACCCCAGACATTAAATAGGTTTCAAAAACAACACACAAGACACACAAGACACACGAAGTGTCCTCTCTTTGCTCCTCTGGATGTGATTGTTTTTCTCCTGAGAGCTGCTCTGTGCAATGTTAAAGGTAACCTCTTGTTCTGTCTGCTTTCACTCCTTGCATCTCAGGACATGGGCTGAAAACACAGAACACAATAATTTTGCTGAAGCTCAACAGGTCTATCTGGTCAGTGTATGGGTGGGAGAATGTCTGGGGAACTTTAGGGCAGTGTTTTCTGGCATAGACCTCACTGGATGATTGTGGATAGGTGGCCATGCAAAGTCAATGGCAATGTGATTTACAAAGGTCTGCAAACTTGTGATCCCGCTAGATTATGCTCACCAGGTGATGTCATGCTGCGTTCCACCAGCTCTCAAGAAAGAACATATACAGTATGTGGAAGGATCATAATGAAGTTGTAGAGCATCTGTTTTTCAGGAAGAATGTTCCAGTTTCAATCCCTGTCATTTCCAGGTAGGGCAAGGAATATCCCAGTCTCATATCCTGGAGACCTGTTGGCGGCCAGTGTAGACAGTTCTGATCTACACGGTCTGACATGCTGTATGGCAGATTTCTATATTCTTTAACGCAGAGCAAGCTGCATAATTCTGCCTCTACTGCTGTTCTGAAGATCCCAGAATGATTGTGGCCTGGCCCTAACAACATCTCAACTGTTCTCAATACGTTGCTATCATACTCCTGCTACCAAACAGAGCAGTCAAAACACGAAGCAAGAAATGGGAAGCATTTAGCCTAACTTGGACATGTTAAATATCAGGGTGGTAGTGATGTTTTGATTGAAATGGGCTTTTGCAACTTGGTGGTCAGGAGAGAACTTTATTCAGTTTGGCACATTAACTAAAAACCTTTGCAAATCTATAATGCTCCTGAAAGTTGCTGTGGTGTAGAAGAGAAATTGGTATTATGTTATTATCCTAAATTATTTCTCTGGGCACACTCCAGAATGTATAATTCTGGGCAGCTTCGCCGGGCAGCTTCCTCCTGGCACAGAGCGGAGCTCGCTGCCCACTGCTGCGGTGGCGGCAGCTTTGGCAGCCATACCCGGTGTATAAGACAACCCCCGACTTTTTAACCTCTTTTCCGGGGTTAAAAGGTCATCTTATATGCTGGAATCTACAGTATTTTTCATGTCTTCTCTATGGGAGAAGATGAGACCAGGAGGGGAAACTCCTTTATCTCACTCCCTGTAAGATATTTCCTCCTTCCTACATTGTTCCCTTCAGTGATACAATATAGGACAAGCAAAAGAGCATGGCATCTCTGGCAGGCTGGCATTATCTTGTAATGACTACCATTTTGTTTGTCCCAGATCTGTTGGTCAAAGCCCAATCTGTGCTTTTAACTCAATGGGATTTAGAGTACTGAACTCTGTGCTGGTCTGAGGGCAGCAGCCCTTCTGTTTGGGAATGGAATGAAGATCACGAGCAGAAGCTGGGGAAATGCAAGTTGGATCCTCCTGCAATGTATAGTGTTTCTAGGTTCTGCATAGCAGCACTCCAGAGTCATAGGAGGATGACCTGTGCCATAAATCAGTTATAATGAACATATCAGAGTGCTCTTTAAGTAATAGTTAAAGCCTTTATATATCAACCTTTTGTGCTCTTCCACACCCGTCCAATGTTCCTGACCCTTCTTTTGGATTCTTTTAGTTTCTTTAAAATTCTTATAGACTTTTATATTCACCTTGTGCTTTAATACCTTTTAGCTTTCTAAAGCGCTTTTTCAGATTTTAAATGCTGGTCTATGGCCATAATAAAGATTTGTATTGTATTGCAAGTTGGATCCATAACTGAGCTTACTCAATCACATCTTCTCTTCAATGTTTATATCACAGAAAGTCTTATGGTACTTAAAACAAACAAACAAACAAACAAACAAACAAACAAACAAACAAACAAACACACACGACACAATCCTTTGCAACATGGGTACAGCACCTGCACATGAAGGAATCCACCTAACAGATAAAAGAGCATTGTTTCCTCCTTTTCTCCCCCAACACCCCACTATAGTGCATAGGCGCAGGCATTCAGCTTGCCATGCTGTTCTGGTGAACTGGAGGTCCATGTGCAACTCTGAGATCCCCACCTTGTCCTCTAATCTCTGATCCACTCACTCAAGGAACATGAACTCCACGTTTGCAACCTTCCCCAAGTAGAGAAGGCTGGTTAGGTGGACCTCCTGCTTCCATGTCTCCCATTACCCAGACTGCCCTGGCACTGTTTCTAAAGAGTCATCCATATGTTTCTACCTCCTAAGGGGGAATGGGGTTGTGTTCTTTGTGGAGCCCTCCAAGTTCCAGTGCTGTACATAAAAATTGTATCCCATTTTAAAAACAACTTCTCTCTATTCTTTCAGCAGAATCACAGTGGTCTAGTCACTCTAAACAGCCATATGATTTTATTCACGTGGAAGTCTGGAAAACCCAATTAGCCAAGGGAGTGGGATAGTCATGCTGCATCTAATTCCCACCTTCATTCTAAATCAATGCTGGGAAACTGGTGGCCTTTCAGATGTTCTTGGACTCCAGCTCCTATTGCCACACCATGCATGGCTAATGGTCAAGAATGATGGGAGTTGTAGCCCAACTATATCTGGGGGAATATCATCCATCCATGTTGTTAATCAACACTGACCTCTCAGCACAGGGGTAAGGAAAGTAGAGATCAGACTTCCTGCATTAATGGACAGGTAGAAGACAGAGAAGAACTTGCTTCTTTCCTGGCCCTGAAATGAGAGAAGATCAAATCAACATCAGAGATTTTTTTAAACACTGCTTAGAAACATAGAAATGGATTTGTCAACGGGGCTCCATCAATTCCACTCCACTATGAATTATACATTTGTATTGACCTAAAATAAAATGCAAGGTTAAAATCAGGGCAAGATATAGATTCTCTCTCTTTCTTCACACTTCTATATAAACACACAAGTAGAAGGAAAGATTCTCTTCTCTTTGCATGATGGAGGGAGAGGGATTTACAAAGAGAGTAGCAGTTACTTATTCAGAAGGAGCATTTTAATTGAGTCCCAATATAGCCTCATTCAATCCAACTTGGCAGTGCTTGACAGCTCATCATGTCTAGGCAATCTTCTCCCAAAAAACATAAATAGGAAAAGAAACATATTCATTATAAAAAGCATACACCAACAGCTCAGATAAGGAAAAGGGTGGAAGAAGTTGGCAAAGTGAAGCCATAGTTAGGCAAGAAATAATTGGGATTATATAAATTACATTTCAGCCTTAAGTACATTTGCTTCATAGTATTAGCTCATTTATTTCAACGGAACCTACTTATGTAGGCTAAAAATATCCTTGCTAGACAAATTCAAGGGGCTGTTAACTTTTGCTTATGCTAACCAGGAGCACAGAAAAAGAACTGATATTACTAATATGCATTATATGCAGATATAGGTGGAATTTACAACAAAATGCTACAGTGTGGATTCCAGCCAGCCATGCCTTATGCCAGGGCATTCTAAAAAAGCTAGCAAAGCCATGCAGAATCTTATGGCTGCTCCTTTTCATTAATCAGAACACAACTAAAAATAAGCCATAGAAATCAAAAGTGTTCCAGTTGCCCAGCTCAGGAAGTTAGAACCAGGCAAGAGCAACAAGTTTCCAGGTAATAGGCCAAAGATTCAGGTTTCACAACCACTTATTTAATTGTGGATGACAGAGCAGAGCAAAGAGCCGCCAGCGAAATAAAAAACCTCAGACTCAATATGTGCTCAGAAGCCTTGGCCAATTTACAGCTATTCAGCTATACTCTAATGTGAGTAGCACAGTTAGATGATTTTGATTCTGGACTTAGAGAAGGGACTCTTTAAGATTGTAATGTGCATTACTTCACGTACTTTAAAGTGTGGGAAGCCAGCCCTGCTGTGTTTGTAGCTCCTCCTGCTGAGTGGGGCCCCTCTCTGTTTGCCCCAAAGTGCTGCTCTAATGGCACCTCTCACTATTATTGACTCTGAAGTTGGCAAAAATAATAGGCAGACTCAGTTCTCTTTGTACTGGCACAGGCTGATTCCGACATGAGAAAATGGCAGGAGGGAGAGCAATATATGTAAATGTCTGCTCCTCTTTTTACATGAACTCCTGTGGTTATTTAATTTATAAAAAGGTTCAAAATCGTTATACAGTAATGAGAAATTGCCCCATATAGATTTTTTATGTGCAGAGCTACCTTCCAGTGCTCAAGGTTGTGGAGCTTCACAGGCAGACTGTGATAATGAATGGGTGGAATCCAAATATTATTTTCTTAATAATATTTAAGAGGTACAACAGCGAACCTTTGTTTATTTTTCACCAGTTTGTAGACCACCCTTCCTTGTGCCAATTTACTATCCCAAAATGCTTTCATATTTAGGTAAAGCTCCTTCATGAGCCCGCACAACCTTTAATATCTTCTTTGGAGGACCTGATCAGAGTGCCTCCATCTTCTGAGGGGAGGTGAACAGCAAGAAGAGATAGGACTCAATCATGGTGCTTTGTCTCTGGAACTTCCTCCCCCTGCTCATCTATTAGGCTTTCTCTCTGATTATTTTTATAATGAAATTGAAAGTGCCTTTGTTGATTTTAGCTTTTCATATCTCAGCTTGCTCACTGAGCTCACACGGAGAAATGCTGTTTGTTGTCCCTCATGTTACAGAGGACCAGCTGGCTTCAACAACAAGTTGGGGTCCACAGCATACTGGTCCCATGCTGTGGCAGATTCTTATGGCGGAGATCTGGCGTGCGCCCTCACTTTGAACTTTCAATTGTATCCAAAGACCTTTTTTATGCTGACAGTGAAGTATTCTGTGGGTTTGGGAAGGGTATTCATTGTGTGAGGAAATCTTGCAATGGATCTGTCCAGGAAACAGCCGGAGTCAGGAGAACTTCAATAGTTGCATTTATTCATGAACAACAACATTCAGACAGAACCTGGTACTGCAGATGAAAGGCTCTATCTATCTAGGTTCTCTCAGTTTCTCATTTTTCCAATCTTAAAATCAGTTCTCCAAATTTTGCAGCTATTTAAGAATTCTTTTTTAAATGTGTCAGCATTTTAGTGCCAATTCCTCCTAAAGAACGTATTTTAATATGCAGTTCTGACTAATGTACAAATGTTTGCAAGCATCTTCCCCAAATACAATGCACTTTTGTATGTTACTTCCATAAATAGCTTTATTCTTATGCACACTTTCCCCTAATATATGCATTTTTGTAACTGTTTTGTGCTTGGAGAACTGTATCACAAAATTCTGGTAAGTGTGAATCTATGATTGCTTCCAGACTGTCACTATGTAAGGTAAAGGTAAAGGGACCCCTAACCATTAGGTCCAGTCGTGACCGACTCTGGGGTTGTGGCGCTCATCTCACTTTATTGGCTGAGGGAGCCGGTGTACAGCTTCCGGGTCATGTGGCCAGCATGACCAAGTCGCTTCTGACGAAACAGAGCAGCCCATGGAAACGCCGTTTACCTTCCCGCCAGAGCGGTACCTATTTATCTACTTGCACTTTGACGTGCTTTCAAACTGCTAGGTGGGCAGGAGGTCACTATGTAGGGGTGGGATTAAATCACATGCTGGCAAATTATGATTGTCTAATTACAGGTGCTTGGAAGGTCCTGCACAACAAACCCCACCCCATGGACTTTTTATGACAAAGAAAGTGACAGGGAAAATGCAGCATTGTTTAACCTCACCACATTCAATGTTCAGTGGATAGCTCACATTATCTAGCCTCCCTGTAAACAAATCAGGATGAATTGGGGTCATCTGGAAACAGCTGAATTTCATTTTGAGTGAATACAGTAATACTGAAAGGGAAGTATGGCTTAGCCACATTTTCTATAAACAGAAAAGAAAAAAGTCCATGCTTAGCCTATAGCTTAATTATAAAAATCAAGAGCTGTTGACCATAATTAGTATGCACAGAAACCTTTTTGCTCACACTAACTATAGCAAATGTAATTTTCTGCAGTTGAATTTGGTTTCCAGATTACTAATTATATATACAGAAATACAAGTAACGAAAATAAATATTAAGATTTTGCAAACGACTTTTCACCATAACTCTTTAACTTGCTTGTTAAGGGACAAATTGTGCTACTGTTTCATCCACTTACCTATTAGCCCCTTGAGCTAAATAATCCTCACTACCAACTATCAGACCATAGCCCTGCTATGTGAAGGTAACACTGGTTCCTAACAGCCTATCCATCAAACCCAAGACCGAGCAAGGTTTGCTAACTGCTGTTAGACAGGGGTTATCCAAGGTGAGTCCCGACAGATGTGGACTACACCTTCTGTCATCCCTAACCCTTCACCACATTGACTGAGTATGATGAGAATTATAGTCCCAAACATCTGGAGGACACCACCTTGGCTGTCCCTGTGTAAGACCATTTTTGGTGCTTTTCCTGGTGACTGTGACTAGGGATAGTAGGGTCTGTCCATTTTGATCCCTTCTTAAAATCAATTCTCTACATTTCAGCAGCAATTTGTGGATTTTCTGTTTTCTTTTAAATCCTCATGAAATTCTTCTGCATGTGTGAATTTCCTCCAAATAAACACATTTTTTGCAAGCAATTTCTCCTAATGTAATGAATTATTGAATGTTATTTCCACTAATATATTGATGTTTATGCATACTGTTACCTAATATATGCCTTTTTAGGTATACATTAGCTGGTTAGAGCACTGCATCACAAAATTTAGAAAAATGTGAATTCTGAAGGATGGCTGTTTCATATCTCATACTGTTTCAGAAAGTGCAAATTTGATAAATTTGGCTTTAAATGCAAACTGAATCCAATTTCTCCCCTATCTCTAGCCTGCGCCTATACAGACTGATGTAAATGATGCACCACCTCCACTTGCTTTAGCATATTGCTATACATCTGGTGCTTTCTGGTATTCAAGACGAACTCTGAAATTATGAAGGCACTTGGGATTCTTGGCATGTAGCTTGTTTGAAGTTATTTATTTTGCTTGAGGTCCATGCTGCATGAAGGACCTTATAGCCTTAAAGCTCTGTCAGCAGTCATTCTCAAGCTTTAGAAAGCGTGATTTCAGCATTCGCATGGACTTTCAAAGCTGTACTGTGGATATCATGGGCTGGTGACTTTTTTAGAGATCTCATTAGGATTCGAGGGAAGGTGAAAGGATCACCAGGCTCAAAATCCCTAAAGCATCTTATGCCTGAATTAACCAGTTTTGATGACTTCACTGGTTTCCACCTCCCACAGACCATGAACAGGCACCTGCTGAGCAACTGCATCTGTCAACACTTAGCAGTTGCAGAAGAAAACTTCAAAGATCATTCCCCACTTTGTTACTTCCCAGCAGCTGCATCCATAAAGTGATGTGTGAATTTCCAAATAGGCAGTGCATGAGCCTGAGCCCCTTGACATATTTGTTTTGATTCTGGCGTAGTTCTTCATGCATTTTCCGCACCTAAATGCCTCCCCAACTTGGGAGTCCACAATTAAGATGTAAATGTATGTCTCATTATGAGCAATCACATCTGGTACATCTCTTGAATAATCTTGATGACACGGAGGGGAAAGAAAGCGTATCTTGAGTCAGTCAATCCAAGTGTGAAGCCTATAGAAGAGATTCCATTGTCAATGCAATTTTCTTGGTTCCAAGAATTGGATTCTGGTGTAATTGGATTTTGGTGGATTTCTGTTGGTTGCTTTGAAATCCCTTCAGTTTCTGATGTACTTCCATGCTGCTTTCTCAATTATTTGCTTTAATTCAAAACTCTGGATATTTGTGCACATGCATTTTCTCTCTCTATCACACTGCATTTTGAAAGCTGTAGTCATTCTTGCAGATGCATATTTTGCTTGAGGTCACCCTGCAGCACAGAGCTTGTAAAGCTGCATGCGTAGTCATTCTTGGGCATGCAGGAGTGTCATAAAGCCACTCTCATATCCCAAAGACAGTGGGTTGCAGACAGTTCACCACTTGCATGGAGCAACATTTGGGGGAGTCTATTGTCTCTTTCATCCATAATGGCGTTGCAAATAGTTCAAAGCTGCAAAAAGTCTTGAAATGAAAGTTGATACTGCAGGAGAGATGGTTTGTCATGAAAGTGTTAAAATATCCCAAGAACACAGGTATCATGTGAAAACAGAATAATGTGGGGAAGAGGTGAGGGATCCATCGTGAACATGTGGTAGATTTCTGAAATGCATTCAAATTTCTTTCAATGTGCTTGTCATAATTTCTGGAGCAGGATTCAGAATGACCAGCACTACAACAATTCAACACAATTTCCACAATTTACATCTATCTTGAAGTGAATTTCGTAGGCTAGGTAGCAGTTGACACCAGTCTGCAAATATTTTAAGCACAACTCCCCACCGTGTGTAAATGAATTATATTGTTAAGTGGCAGTAGTGGGGGTGAGGAAATGACATGTCATCTTGTAGTGGTAGTGAAATTTTAATTTGTACATGTTATTTTGCAGAGTAAGGGCAGTTCTACACCTTATGATTTTGGAGGGGATCATAGGTGGTATGGTGGTGCAGTCTTTGCCAGATGTTTCAGACTATAACTCCCATAACAGCTGACTGATGGCAGATAGGAGTTATAATCCTAAATATCTGAAGTACCTGTTTAAACAACAGCATACATAAATTTTGGAACCCTTAACTAGCCAAGGTTGCTGGCTGCAGCCCATGAGTACCTAAAGAGGTCCATACAGGCATTTGATACAATGTTTGATGCAAAGAACAGAAATGCAACGCCTTGTGTATGTACACAAGCTTCTCAATCACATTTTTTTGCACATAATCTTACCTGCCCTGCCACAGAATATATACTCCAGCTTGCCATAATGTACCCATTACTTTAAAGCATAATGGGAGAAGTGGTGCTAAGATACAGGGACAGGAAGTTACATTGCAATACACTGAATAGTTTGGGGTGGCTCATTTTAAGCAGTATGTCAAGAAATTGACATAAAGCTGAGTGACAAAAAGAAGGGAAGTCAAGGATTTTGCCTGCAAGATAAAAGCGCATTGACTTAAGCCCATAGTAAGCCTTAAATCTGTGGCCTGCAGCAGGTAGGCATCCTGTGAGTTCTAACAAGCTCCAGCCTGAGGAGAACTACAAGGAAAAGAGCCACATCAGACAGCAAGTAATTCTCTTCACAGCAGTAGGCTAGAACAGACCATGTGGTGCTGCCTATATAAAAGCTGCCAGGTCACCCTTGCTCTGTAGGATGAACACCAAGGTCCCAGTCCCTGCGAAAGATACTCTACCCCTGCCTTCTTTGCAGAAGTCAAGTGTGACAAGTGTTATTCCCCTTCCCAGTGTGCATCTGGAACCTACGCACATTAAACTGAAGCACAGCAACCTGCAGGGTAAATGCATGAGCTTGCTCTTTTTTGCAGGCCAAATAACCCGCGGAAAGCAGAAACATGAGTCTGCTCACATGCCTGCTTTTCGCAGGGATGTTGGAGAATTCTAATGGGAATGGAAACAGGAAGGGAAATTAATGAAATTTGCTTATTTAGTGCATGTCCAGAATGGAAATCAATCCAGCGAATAGGATTGGTATTCATTGTGGTTGTTTTCAGCCTGCAAACGATTGCATAATTGTTGCTGGGGTTCCCTTCCATTTGCACTGTGCTTCCTTTGCACTGCAATAAATGGCCTTTGCACTGGAAGGAATGTTGTCGAATAATGTAACAAGAATGTAATTAATTATGTAAAATTCCACCACAGTGGACAGCAAGACGAATAATGTAGTTTTTGTTGGATGCTGACATGCAGCAGAGCAGAAACAATACTGCGTACGATGAACACAGAACACAAATCAATGCCTGCTTACATTCCTACATATGAAGTGAACCTTAGTACAGTACATCCTCCTTAAGGAATACACGGCTGAAGCAGAGTGCACATGATAATGATCTTCCAAAAGAAAACAACTGTTTCTTCATTCAGAGTTTGGAATTTTGCAGTGAAACATTCAAAGGTCTCCTCGTCTCCATTAACGATTAGCTTTTAACAACTTCTAAAGATCAACTTAACCCAGGAAGGTAATACTTAACCTCTCAGACAAGAGCACAGTGATTAATTTGGAGGGAATCTGTAAAGCATTTTGAAAACAAGTGATGTGTGTTCTTGTTATAATCACATACTAATTAGTTGTTAATTAGAAGTTGATTACAAAATATTACTAATTAATATTAGTCATAGATGTTGCACTTCTGGGAATGATATAACCCTCAGGAGCTGCTACTTTGAGATAAGCAGAGGAAGATTCCTAATGTCAATTACAATTACTTTTTCTAAACTCAAACAAATCTTTTATGTGTCTTTCCCTTCCCCAGCCAAATTACATGATTTGTGTGATTCTTATGTTGTCAGCTCTCTGCCTAACAATGATACTTCCCCATACCTTAAATCTATGATTATCTGTGTTCTAATATTATTTTCTGACATAGGCCCAGATGCTAACTACATAATTCCACCCCCCAAACAACAGGCAAACATAAACAACCAAAATGCAATAAAATAACTCAGTACATCCATCCGCAGCTACAGAGATGATATGCAGGGCTGTGAAAATATGCAATCTCATGTTTGATCAAAACTATTGCTGATCATTAACAAACAGGCTTTAGGGGGATGCTAGGAATTTTCAATATCCTGAAGGTATCCTATTGTTTAGGTTTCATGAGCTATGTGAGAAAGTGAATGCAGTTTGTGCTAGGATGGGAAACACTACAGAAAAAAATACAAGGTGTTTCAGTAAACTGCTAGTAACGTAATAAGTAGAATTCCTTGGTGAAATCTTATTTTAAATACACACCCATTCACCTTGTGCTGGTAAGCCATGCACAGTAGAAAAAAACTCCCCATGCTCTGGGCTTGGGGGTATGAAACTACAAACAGAGAGAAAGAGAGGAAAGGAAGATTTGGACACATAGGTATGCAAGGTTAGTGGAAAGTAAGGGAGAGTTGTTCTTTAAACCAGCATGGAATACAAGGTGTATTTGCACTGACCAGCATTGCACATGATTTTTATTGGAAACACAGACACCATTAATGTTCCCAACACTGACTTTAATAGCGAACTTTGTGACAAGTGCCAACAGCAATGGACTCAAAATGGGGCAACTGAGAGAAAAGAGGGAGGTATCAGCATGCTTGGGGGGACAGCAGGTTCAGCATAAATACACAAACACACACACACGCACATATTATGGGGGGGGGGGACTCACTCAAAACAGTACAATGAGAACTGAGTATGATCAGTAGCCATATCATCCTGAGCATTAGTTGGGGGGAAAAAATGGGGAAGGAGGGCAAATGAACTGGCTGAACTCTTAGGCGGAGGAGACATATTGCACCATTTTGTTGCATAGGTTCAACTTGTTTCCTTCATTGTTAATGCCAGAGTTTCCTTCTCGGTTTGGACAGTGATCCATTTAGGCCTATTTGACATCTCCATGAAGCCACGGTGGGTATTAGGTAATGGGAATGTCCAAGAGCTCAGAGAGTTGTTTTCAGCTCAGCTTCCGTGATGGCATGAGAGAGTATCCTTAGGGGAAGTGGTAGCAAAGAAGTGGAAAAACAGGTTCCAAGGAAACAGATTCTGCCTTGTATGCACAAAGTTTTGGCAAAGGAATACAGGAACTCCATTTGCCGCTTCTTCAGTTCCAACCACCGCAGCTCACAGTCATCTGTGCCGTCGATGATGCTTTCTGAGATATGGAGGGAGGGACTAAATGGAAGTAGGCAACTTCAGGTGGCGCTTGTCCAATGACATCCCATTTTGTTTCCACAGATGCCCATGTTTTAAGAGACCTCAAGCCATAGTTGGCAACAGTGACCAAATCCTGCATATTTTCCCGTTTGTTTCTCGGAGGCGTCAGAGAAGTGTGGGAGGAAAGGTTTAGCTCAGAGGCAGAGCTCATGCTTTGCAGGCAGAAGGCACCAGGTTCAGCCACTGGCATTTCCAGCAAAATGAATCAGGTAGCAGGTGGTGAGAAGTACCTTGCTCTGTTTGAGACCTTGGAGCACTGCTGCCAGACAGAGGTTAACTATGCTTGGTTACATTAGGCAAGGCCTATGACATGGCATAAGGCAACTTACTAGGCTCCCTAGATGTGGACAGAGGATGGGCAAGTTGCACACTTCTCATGGACAGAGCTTCTGAGTAATATCCAAAGCTACCCTTTATATAGGCAACTTTGCTATCGTCTCTTTTGCATGGATGAGTCAAGAATGCATGTTCATTACATTGCATTTGACTGTTTATTAAAAATGATGAGCCAGGGGTGGGTAACCCTTTGAGGGGGCTTGATAGTCACATTGAAAGTTTGACCGCCATTCCAAGGGCTGCATGGCAGTGCACACACTCACACACTCAGCAGAAGGTGATAAACAGGTAGCGTACATATACAGGCACACACTCAGCAGAGGAAGGGAGACAAGCTGGCATAAGAGGGCCTGCTCCTGTTCCATTGTTGCCATGGGGAGCAGAAACACTGTCAGTAGGTCTTAGAAAGGAAACAGGAAAGAGCATTCCTTCCTGTTTCCCAAACCTCTCTGAGACTATCTAACAATGTCACCAACATTCAAAGAACGATGCCAGGTCAGATGTAGAAGGGACCCTTTGGAAGGTGAAAAGAAGCAACAGCACCTCCCCCCCCCCCCCCCCGCTGTGTACCAGATCAATGGAGAAATGGTGGGACTTAATAATGTCAACTGCTGGACAACCCTTTTTTTATAAGGGTTTTTTTTTTGGTTTTTTTTTAAAGAGAGAAGGCAAATTGTTGGAGTGGTAGTTCGGGACCACCATGAATTGCTTCAGGAGTCCAGATACAGCCCACAGGTCAGGGATTAACCATCCCTGCTAAGTGCTATTTTTAAAAAAGCATTAAGAAACCACATGGATAAAAGAAACAAAACTCTTACATGCTCCTCTTCAAACTGGTCTCCACCAAACGCCGCCACACAGGGCTTGATACCTCCTGTTCCAAGAGCAATCAGAGTCAGGCCAGTCATCGACAGAACCCTTCAAACAGGAATGGAGACATTTCAGCACCACGGAAGGGTGTGTGGGTGTGTGTAGGGATAATAGCAGCACCTCCCAACTACATTGCATATCAAAATACTTTTCTCCCCAATAAAATTTTATTAAGACCTTTCATGATGTGTTACAACAAAAAATGAACTAATCTAAACAGAAAAAAGAGAAAAGGGAGAATGCAAAGTCTTCTCTTACAGGTAGATCTTAACTTGTCCCACACAGAAAGAGGTGAACCCTCCCAGCCTCCCAGTCTGGGAGATCTTTCCTTCCCTGCTTCTCACACAGGGTCCTTCCCCAACCATCCATCACATTCATCTGCATGCAAACTCCTGATTAACCCTGAGTAGAGGACCAGAATACTTTGAAGCACATTACTGAAGGCCCATTCACACTTGGTGTGTGACACCTGCTTTTCTGCAAGAAGGGGCTGAATACAGGGTGAGTGGGGGTGAGTGAGGCCAGTTGCATGAGTTAAACTGCTTCCCAACTAGGAAAGAGAGTAATAACCAAGTGGGATCTTTATTCTGAATCCCCAAAAGTGTGCTACCAGAGAGATTGGTATGCCACAAGGGAGGAAGCAATCAAACCATCATGCTGGATTGGGCAGAAACCACCCTCTCACTTTCTCTATCACTTTCCAGGCAGCGATAACTGTCCTGAGGGTGCACTGGAAGTCTCTGAAGCAGCACTTGCTATGGCTGATTAGTGCAGGAAAATCACAGAAGCATCACCATTCAAGCCTGGTTTCGGATTTTACAGGGCCCTTCCCTCAGCAGACTACCCCTTAGTGCTGACTGACACCCCCCCCCCCCAGAGCCATCTCCTCTGAGCGTCAGCACTACTGCAGCTGCCAGCCTCACCTTCCCAGTACATTTCCGAACACAATTCAAAGTGTTGGTGCTGACCTTTAAAGCCCTAAACGGCCTCGGTCCTGTATACCAAAGGAGCATCTCCACCCCCATCGTTCTGCCCAGACACTGAGGTCCAGTGCTGAGGGCCTTCTGACGGCTCCCTCGCTGCAGGGAACCAGGCAGAGGGCCATCTTGGTAGTGGCACCTGCCCTGTGGAACGCCCTCCAACCAGATGTCAAAGAGAAAAACAACTACCAAACTTGTAGAAGACATCTGAGGGCAGCCCTGTTTAGGGAAGCTTTTAATATTTAATAGACTATTGTATTTTAATATTCTGATGGAAGCTGCCCAGAGTGGCTAGGGAAACCCAACCAGATGGGCAGGGTATAATTAATAAATTATTATTATAATATTATTATTATTCCCTTTGCACTCACTCTGTGAACTCACTGGTAGCCATGGAACTGCCACCAGCTAAGCCCACTCATGAGTGTGAGGTGAAGCGGATGAGACAGCCAGTTCCACCCTTGTATAGCGAGTGGATTTACTTGGCACCAGACCTGGGAACCAACCTGTCACTTTGTCCCTGACCACCACTTTCAGGTAGTAGGTATTGGGTAGTGACAGAATGTGCTAGAAGAGCAAACCAGGCATCAGCCCCAGTGGGTTCCATGCTGATGCTGGGCCTGTCACCATGGCAGGCAAACACACTGCTGTCTGCTTCTGGGAAGGGCTGTAGCTCAGTAGAAGAGCACAAGCTTTCCATGCAGAAGGTTCCGTTTTCACTCGCTGGAATTTCCAGGCAGGACTGCGAAAGGTTCCCTATTGGAAACCCTTGAGGGCCACTGCCCAGTCTGCCTAGATAGATAATACAGAGCTAGATGAACCAATGGTCTGAACAAGGCAGGTCCTGCTCCTGATAACACTGTATTTTTAAAACATTTTGATAACACTGTAATTTTTTTTTTAAAAAAAACCCAAAACATTGGAATATTACAGTACTCATGTGCCTCCATTTTCAGCCATGGCATGGAACCAGTTTCAGCCCAGGAAAAAAAACATTATCTATGTCATAGCCAGCCAAAGTTTGGGGAAACCCTGCTTTATTTATATGCATGCTGCACTTGCCTGGGATTTGGCAAGAAAGTTGCTAGCACACCACTAGCTTGAAGTGGGAATGATGCCTAAGGCCTGATTCAAACCTTCAGAAAAATTACATCATACAGTTCTGGAATTAGCTGCCAAAGGAAGTCTGCTAATGCGCTCCTTTAGTGTGGTTTTGGGAGCTTTGAGAAACTTATTTATTTAGGCAAGCTGTTGAAAAGTTAAGCCATTCCAAGTGATTAACTGGGGTTATCTGTTGGATGGCATTTGGATTTGTGCTGTTGCGGGTGTATTTTTGACTCTGCTGTTAATACGTAATACTTTTTCATGTGATAAGGATGTTTCATGGTGGCTTTATAAGCCTCCTTGAACAATGTGGGCCAAAAGAGTGCAGTTTTAAAAACAACAACAGCAAAAGTCTGGAATGCAAAGAACTGTGCATGTTGTTCTGTATGCTCTTTTCTGGTGTCATAACTGAGAAGGGGCTGTAGCTCAGTGGATAAGGGTCTTCCTTGCATGCAAAAGTTCAACCTGCAGCATCTCCAAGTAGGGCTTGGGGAAACTCCGTGTCCCGAAGCCTGGAGAACTGCTGCCAGCCAGTGTAAGACGAATTTGCTTTACATGTGTAGAGAGCTTTGAACATGAGGGGAGCATCTGAATTTGTGATTCCACACCTGCATTCTGAACTGGCACAATTTCAAGGCAGGATCAGAGGCACACTCTATTTTCCATGCTGGGTAACCCTTCCTCAGCTGGTTAAACGTTCCCTCCCCTGCAAGTCCCAGGATTGTTGTTAAATAAACTCCCAGTTTGAATGGGAGCCACCGCCACCCCCAACGCCTTTCCCTCCCTCTGTGGCAAATGCAGCTGAAGTGGGCATGAAAATGCCCTGCCTGGTTTCCCTAGGTCATTCCATACAACCAGCTGTGATGGTCAGCTTACAAGATTTCTGCAGGATTCTAAGGTGGACTCTGTCCTTGCCTGCCTATACCGTCACTTCTGAGAAAACCAAACATACACTTTTTAAAACAGTGGTTTGCTCCCCCCCCCTGCCCCACTCCAGGTTTGGGCTTTAGATCTAAACAAAATGAAAAACCTTAGAGTGCTAAAAAAATAAGTAACAGCTGAAGTTAATGAGCTTCTGAAGCATGTGGCTCTGGACAGAGGTTTGCCTGCAGCTCATGCGTAAAGCGCTTTCTAAGGGCTCATTGCTTGATGGAGTGCTCACCCTCGCCGTGGAAATGAACGGAGGCTATGCCAGTACAGTACAAGACTTGATGCATTGCCCCCCGAGACGCAAGACTGGTGGATTGCCTAGCACAAGGTGCTAGCAGCTTTCAAGGCTACGATGTCCGGACACGATTTGGGATGGAGGACACGGTGCCAGCGTTAACAAAAGGCCTGAAATAACCACACAACCACCTATTGCAAGGTGCACGTGAATGATCTATACCTTAATACAAGCCAATTAATAATAATGTTATCAAAACATAGCAGACCTGTCTTTTCATTACTTACACATGAACAATTTGGTTTCCCACACTCGGTATCGCCCCAACGGACTTGATCACGTGCCCAATAACGTAAACAATGGAGAGATAAATGATTGTTCTGTGGAGGGAAAGAGAAAAAAAAGTGAGGAAATGCTATCAGCCCAAGGCAGTGGCATGATTTATAATCTGAAAACAGAACGTGTGTCTGTATTTCCTGATAGGGAAGGCACAAGGATTTTCTCTGTTACCCTTTTCCTTCTACCAGAACTGAAACTCCTCTTTCTCCATCATGCTTCAAAGCATTGAGAAAAAGCTGCAGCTGAACAGAAAGTTGGGACAACTCCACTGACAGACACAGCTGCTCTGTTTCCCACCACTTGTGGCGGCAGGGCCAGCCCAAGACACTCTCTGCCTGAGGGACAGAACAGCAAATGGTGTCCCCAAACTCCACTTCCCAAGCCCACAGAACCCAAGCAGACCAATTTTATTCTCTTCATTTGCAAATTATTTATATTCCATCCATAGCAACAACAAAAAAGTTCTCTAAGCAGCCCAGAGTAAAAATTAATATGGCAAAGTACACATATAAATTACCACCATATAAACAAAAACAGACTAAAAACAGCAGCAAAATTAAACCAAAGTGTGTGGGGGGGGGGAGAGTAACAGGATGTAATGGTACGAAAGCTCTAAAATCCTACAAACACCTCTCCCCTGGAGTAATAAATTAGATTAAACAACGGGTTGATTTGCTAGCTTTTCAGCACCCCCATGGCCAGCTGTCTGAGGTAACAGCTTCAGTCTACCTCCAGTGCTAGATATGAGCTGGACAAGGGGGAGATTTCTTAAACCAGGATATAATTGTGCAAAGACCAATAAAAGTGCAAACAAAAATCTCGTTGCATAGGCAAGTTCATAAGGCACGCTAAAATTCAATGGCAAACAAAGGTGGCAATCTGTGATAACGTATATCAAAAGTTTCTAAAAATAGTACTATTAATCAGCTAGAAAATCCCCATTTGCTCCATTAATTAATGGGGGGGGGCATCATTTATGTACCTGAAGTACAGATGGAGAAATTTGTGAATTTTGGTTTCTATCAGGTTTCTTACTTCTCCAAATGTAAATTCAGATCTCCACATTTCTGAATCTATTTTTGCTTTTGTTATAAATTTCATTCCTGTTGAAAAGTCACCAGAGTTCTCTTAATATCCACCCATTTGTATGCAATTTTGCCTAATATACATATTTTGGCAAGCATATTTCTGCTAATATATGAAACATTTTTGTATGTTATTTTCACTAATATGCACATTGTTATGCACGCATTTCCCTAACATACCCATTTTTGTACACATCATTTGGTTGGAGAACAGCATTGCAAAATTCAGAGAACCACAAATTTCACAAATTTGCATTAAACAAGGTTGCATTAAAATGTAAGCTGAAACAATTCCTCTCCCATCTTCCACTTGAAGATGTAATATATTTTATCCTTACTTGTATTTTCCCAGCCAAGAGTCAGCCATGAGGGCACCAATGACAGGTGTAAAGTAACACAGACTTGAGAAGGCATGGTAGACGGAGGTGGATGTATTCTCATCCCAGTGAAGGAAGTAGAGGAAATACAAAGTCAGAACGGCTGAGGGATAAAAAGACAAAAGCAATGAGTTTCATAAACAATGTGTGAGCCCCAGAGTGTGACAATAATTGCCATTTTCTTTTCCTGAAAGAGGCTCTGTGCTTTTACCCGTGGTGTGACAGAAAGAAATCCAATGAGGGTCAGCTTTCACTACCATGAAAACTCTACAGCCATACCAGGCTCTGTAACTCTCCAACAGTTTGACTTTACCCCTGAAGGTGCAACTTTTCCGTTGTCTCCTGAGGCAGGCCGATGCCAACAATGACCGAAAGAAACCCAAGGAGGCTCAGCTTTCACTACCGTGAAAACACAGTGATGAGCAAATTGCCCTTTTTCAGTCTCTAGCTATCATCCCACTGATACAAGCATACAGCCTCCAACAGAGGAAAAGCAAGCAATCCTGGATGTCAGACCAATAGACCTTTCCTGTCACTCTTCCTTTCTCTCCCCTATACGCTCCTGGTCATTCTCCAGAGATTGTAGCCCTTGCTGACCAGCTTCCAGTTCTGCTTCCATATTACTGTCCCCAAAGGGAAGAGACAGGAGAGAGCTTCCATAGCAGGGGGCGAGATCCAACATAACTTTAGTGCAAGCAGTTTGAGAGTTGATGTCCGAGCAGTAGCACAAATAGTAATGCATAAGCTTAACTGTCACCAAGTATAATAACATTCAGTTGGGGGTTATGGAACTTTTTTCTCAAGCACAAAACACTCGTTGAATTGGGCTATTGCACTGTGGCTTAAGAATATGGCTTCTACTAGTGGATGAGCAGTTGCGCAAGTGGGCTGTCACAATGGGTGCTTGATGTGGAATTGATGCTTCATTTGCACACTTTTCATGCGACATCCACACAATGCTTTCATCCTTTATTGCTCCTGTGGCTCTTCCCACCTTTTCTCAGAAGGCAGAAAGTCTGACATTTTTCAGAAGAATAGAAGAGTGATGCAATCTCCACAGGTGTAGATTAGCATTAGTATTCTATCTTTTTAAAAGTATCTCTCTCTCTCTCCTCTCTCTCTCTGTGTGTATTAATGTTATTTAAAAGCATTGAAACTCCTACCAGTAACCTATGTTTGACATGTTGCTAAAATAGCAGTGATCAGAAAGGTTATTTTTAAAATCTTTTGTTTAAAATGTAGTATTATGGCACTTAAAAAAAATGAATGAGAGTTACAGCAGTGTAACACCAAATTTGTTATATAATGCTCTTTCTGACCGAAACAATTTTAGCAAAATGTACACGGCTCCCATTTACATAGTCAAGAGAGGTGATTTTTTTGTATACATGTATTCCTGAAATAGTTTTTTTTAAAAAAACAACAACGCAGCATTATAGTGTTATAGCACTATACCTTTCATTCATTAACAAAGGCAAGAAAGGTTTTTAGAGCTTATTAAAAGACAAAGTTTTAAAAACAGGGCCATACAAAATGGCTGCTGCAAGGGTTTTTGTAGATGTGTGCTGAGCTTCAGTTGACCCCACCCACAGCAGTTATGTCATGAGCACTTGTGTACAGAACACAGCAGCATGCAGACACAGAAAAAGTTCAGAACTCCCAATAATGTGGAAAGTCAAGTGCAACTTCACTTGTAGCTTATAGCAGAAGTGCAATTATTCGGCAGTACTAGGAGCCACCCACCTGGAAGCAGCCTCCGGCACCATGTTTATAACCTTTCAGTCTATCCTGTTAATGTGTACACGTATCAGAGACAGCTGAGGTATCTGAGGCAATTTAAGATCTGAAGGCAAGGAATCTTTTCAGATAATTCCTACTATTAATTCTCTCCTCCCACCCACAGGCCACCTTTTATCATCCTAAAGGCAAAACAAATTGCAAAGAGAGCCAAACTATTCTCTGAGAAGCTGTGGAGAAATGATGAAAGATATAACACACACCTTTCATGCCATAGTAGGAGAAGCGCTCGCAAAACTCATTCACCACAATGAAGGCGATGCTGAGAGGGTAATTGGTACCACATACTTTCTAAAGAAGCAAACCAGAAAAAAGGTAGTGTCATACAAAACTTGTCCTTCGGTCATATGTACAGTTGACATAATGACGCACAGCACGCAGAATCCCAGAGTCAAATGTACAAACCTATAATTCAATGCTGAATTGGCAGATGTCCCCAGAGAAGGGATTCGAAGGAAATACAGAGCTTATAATAAACAAAGGCTTGCCCAAAGGCTGACGATCAGCACAGTGAACAAATGTCAAATGGAGGTGAATACGTTTGAAATATATATTTCTCCCTCTGTATAAATTTTCCAGCTATAGCAGGCATAATTGCAGCTTTGCAAGTTAGATAAACAGGAACCACAAATGTGTGTTCATGATTTTCTTCAAACTCATCCCTTGCATTCCCAGTCACCACACTCTACAGGAAAGGGCCTCCTGCAGACACCTTCTCATCAGGAGTCCTCTTCCATATGATGGAGAACCAGGCAGCACCTACCCTTGGAACGCCAATCACATATCAGACATACCTTATCCATTACCTTTTCAGCACCGCTGGAAGACCTTCCTTCACCAACAAGCCCTTTACGTGTGGATTTTTTAAAAAATCCTTGTCCTTATCTGCCTTGGACTTCAAATTGTTCTTATTGCTGTTTTGATATTTTTCACTGTTAAATTGCTTTGGGATGTTTTATGGGAAGTGATCCATAAATGAAACGAAACGAATAATTACATGACCACCTGGTCTAAGGGACAGCTTATGTGAGGGAAAACAGCTGTTGGCAAAAAAAAAAAAAGGAAAGAAAGAAAGAAAAGAGGAGGAAGAATTTTTGTGGATCAGAAGTGATCAGGGCAGATGTCAACTGCGTTTCTAGAAAGTTCCATTTGTTCCATTTAGTGATTAATTCTAACCACGAAGCAAATCCCAGCATGCTTGGGTTCCACCTATCCAGTAGTTTGTAATGAGAGCTATCCAGTAGTTTATGTCATCAACAGAAAAATAAACAAAAAGGGGGAAGAAAATGATAATGCCAGTGTCAGTAAGATACAGGTCTCCAGACATCACACAAAAAAGGATTACTATGTGACTGGAAGCAACGTGACATTCATATTGCATTCAGAGCCAAGCCCTCACTTTGTCCTCAACTTTGTGAGGCTTCGCTGTAAAACAAGGAAACAATGTTAGCTGGCATTTTCCCCAGAGTGCTGTTGCATCATTTTGTGGTGTTATCTCAGGACATAAAAGAGACAGCATAGCCTATGGAGAAACATAAACCCATCTGATAGTGGGGGGAATAAACAGCCCATCCAGTGCTGGTGACATGGTTCTGACAGCAACTAGCTGGTTAGGTGAATCTGAAGGCCCAAATCTAGAAATTTGAAATTTATATTTAGGCACCGCAGATATGAACAAAACAATTAAACTTGCACTTCCTCAGCAGGCTCTATCCCAACCAACAAGCATTCATGTGAATATGCGCAGTGAGCTCCTTCGTGAACTCCTTGGAAATCAGAAGCTGCTGAACACACAGAAAAAGCCCTTCACACGTACAGTTCTACATGGAGGGATTCTCTATACATGCTCAAAAAATGCTGAGTCTGCAGCAGCAAGCCTGCTCCATCCAGCACATGTTCACTGGAACTTCTGTTAAGGGGAATTTTTGCTCTCCTATCAGGAGTGTTCACTAATCAGGTGAGTGTCATCATGCTGTAAAAAACCGGCATGAATTCAAAATGAGGATTAGTACATTAGGCATGCCAAGGATGCTCCTGAGCACTAACCCCTATTTTGTACTCTGTTTGGATTCATTCAAACATCTGTCATTATCCAATGAGCAATTATTTTCTTTCAAAGTAAAAATAGCATCTACCTAGCATCATTTCATGCATCTTAGCAGAGCAACACACATCAATGCCAGAAGAAGAGGGAAACCCTTCTCCTTCTAAGTTAATGTACGATGTGAACCAGAAAGCACATATATCAGGATCACTGTGGAATTTAAAGAGGATTGAGACACATCTCATTAGGGATGGGTGAATCTGTCCATTTCACTTTCCCAGTTTTCCAGTCTTAAACTCAGCTTTCCATATCAGTTGGTTATTTTTTATTAAAAAATATAACAGTCCTTACTGGGATAACTGCATTGCAGAATTCAGAGAAAGACGAATTTTGCAAGATGGCTGTATTTTGGTACTGTGTATGGTTTCAGAAAGGGACGCAGGTGGCGCTGTGGGTAAAAGCCTCAGCGCCTAGGGTTTGCCGATCGAAAGGTCGGCGGTTCGAATCCCCGTGGCGGGGTGTGCTCCCATTGCTCGGTCCCAGCGCCTGCCAACCTAGCAGTTCGAAAGCACTCCCGGGTGCAAGTAGATAAATAGGGACCGCTTACTAGCGGGAAGGTAAACGGCGTTTCCGTGTGCTGCGCTGGCTCGCCAGATGCAGCTTTGTCACGCTGGCCACGTGACCCGGAAGTGTCTCCGGACAGCGCTGGCCCCCGGCCTCTTGAGTGAGATGGGCGCACAACCCTAGAGTCCGTCAAGACTGGCCCGTACGGGCAGGGGTACCTTTACCTTTACCTTTATGGTTTCAGAAAGTATGGATTAGGCAAGCTCACCTTTAAATGTGAACTGAATCAAATTTCTCTCTCATCCCTACATCTCATTAATGAGAATAGAACTGAAAATCTAAGTAAGTTGCTCCTAACCAAGTGTGTGTTTACATTTCAGCTGAGGGCAGAACTACCTATTCCACCTCCAGTGCCTCCAAACCTAGACACGATTGCTTCTTGCAAAGAAGTTCTGGGCGGGTGCAACTTGCAGCAGAGAAGTGATAGGCAGGAAGAGGGTGCTTAAACCTTCCCTTGCCAATCACTTTCCCCCTTGAAGTTTCCTTCTACTAGCAGCCCTGGTTCATTTGTGTTAGTAGATGAAATAGAGGTCTGGAAGCCCTGGTTCTAATATTTGAAAATAACTTTTATTAACCCAGAACACTTTATTCTGGAACCTTTGATTTTCTCTGTTTATTAATCTGCAACAATTACCTCCCAAGTTCTGAGGAGATTTATGTGGCCTTGCTAAACTTCCACCACTGCTTTCAATCCTGCATATCACTGCTTCCCACCTTGTCTATTTGGGAAACCTGTCTTGTCAGGCATCCGAGTATGACATAATGTTTGAATAGAGTACACACAAATAAACATAAACCAACCTGTATGTGTGAGAACAAGCAATTTGGTCAATTCCCATAATGTATGAGGGAACTTGAACGTTTTTCAGGCCTACACACATTGCATTTTGTACAGATGTGACCTTTTCAGACACTATATTCACTGGAACAGGTATGCCTGATGGGCATGGTGGAATGTTGTGAGCTTGCTTCCCTGTGATACTTAAAGGGGGGGTGAGTATGATCACATAATCTAGGTCCAAACACCTGTTTTGTGTTTGTGTGTAGGAGCAGGGCTTAATAAAAAAAAATTAAACCATTAAAGGCAAAGGTAAACGTACCCCTGACCAGAAGGTCCAGTCACGGACGACTCTGGGGTTGCGCGCTCATCTCGCTCTATAGGCTGAGGGAGCCAGTGTTTGTCCACAGACAGCTTCCAGGTCATGTGGCCAGCATGACTAAGCCGCTTTTGGCAAACCAGAGCAGTACACGGAAATGCCGTTTACCTTCCCGCCGGAGTCGTACCTATTTATCTACTTGCACTTTGACTTGTTTTTAGCCCATAGTTTATTCCAGTGGATATTGACATTAAGGGGAACAACACAAAATTATGTTGGCTCATTCCTTAAGGTAATTACAGCATTAACTTATGAATTTGCACAGGTGTCAATGCTAATGCGTTCCTGTATCCATCCTTGAATCTGCACAAATGACAAAACTATATACAGTGAAAGAAATTCATCTGATCAAAACCTCAGTCAGAACACTTTTCCAGATTATCACTAGTCATGCTGCTGAGTGACCCAATTAGACCCTGTCCCCATGACTCCTCATTTTTATTAACACTATTAATTTTTTTAATGGATTGAGAGGACATTCCTACACATGAGCACTCACCAAGCCACCCCTTGTTTTACTAAAAACCAGCAAGGTTCCCCCCTCTCCACCTGTTTCATCATGTATGTTCCTCTTCATTAGCCTTTTGACTTTTACAAATATACATAGCACAATCTTGTTCTTTGAAGGTTATGTACTTCCTACTCCAGTGCTTGACTGCACATCTACCTTAATTTCTTCCTTAATTCACCATTGCATATCTATTCTTTTTGCAGCAATCTTTAAACTAGCTCTCTACAAATACAGTCTGGAGAATAAAATGTGTGCTTTTGAATAAGCTAGAAAGGCTCAGGAGCACTTATCCTCAGAGAGGGGAAAGAAGGAGAAAAAATCTAGTGGAAATTCTGACAATAGAACTAACTCATATCAAAATATTGCCACTGAATTGGAAGCTGCCTCCACTTTTGAAATCCAGCAAGCAAAGCTGCAGGCTCACCTCCCCCTCTATGTATATGATTCTTGCTTCCTTCAAAAGAGTGTTGTTTTTGCCTGGGAAATGCATTCCAAGAAGTGGTAATTCCCAAAGAAGCCATTGGCTCGGGTTTGTTCCTCTGTTGTCTGAGCTGCCTTTCTAGTACATTAATCAGGTTAGCAAGAAAGAATTTCGTTTCGAATCTCTAATGCTAATACCAACCCTAGGCAAGAAATGGTGCTTGTCTGTCTGAGGCCAAAGCACAACAGGGGAAGGCGAGAGCACCAAGCTCTCGAGAATTGTTCCAGGGAAGTTGAAAGAAACAGCAAAATAAACTTGCCCCTAAATAAAAACAGCCCTCCACCACAACCCTTCCACCACACCCCAACCAAGGCAGATCAAATACTTACCGGGGACTTTTTCTCAGGAGGGCAAACTCCTTCTGAAGGATTATCTCCTGCAGAAATAAAAGTGAACAGAGTCTCCTTAGATTCTTTTCTCCCTGAGAGGTCCATCCTATGCTTTTCCTTTTTCCCTCCCCAGTTTGCCTCACACAACTCTCTGCTGTCGTGGTGAGTTGGTTGGGAAGACTTCCAAATGAGTGGAGTTTAGTTCAGATTTAAGTTAACCCTGATTGTGCACATTTTTCTCTCTGCCAGGCTGAGGCAGGAGGACAGCTTCATGAGGAAGGAGAAGAGCAAAGTTAAACTGGGCTGGTGAAGCTGTCACTAAATCACAACGGTCACAGGGCTGTCCTCAGCACCTGCAGGCAGGGCTGTGTGCCGTTTGCTCTGAGCACACTTCAGGTACTCTGAGTAACCCTTGTGTTGAGTCAAGCGAAATGCATACTGAATGATAATCCCTATTCCAAATGTTGAAACTCATAATTAGTGGCAAGGTTTGTGGCTTTGGGCCATCTCTGCTATAATAGCAGGCTTATTCTGCAGGAACCACAGGCATCCCCGCCTATTTGAAACTAGCTGGCTGAAGCAAAATGATGCATTGAAAGCACAGAGCAAATGAGCTCTGTGTGGCTTACACTTAGATTTCTGCTGCTCATTTGCTATTTAGGCGCTGCTTGGCTTTAAAAGACTCTGATATCTCACTAATAAAATGCTCCTCAATAAGCTTGCCACAGGAAGAGCAAGATATAAGAGCAATAAATAAATGCATACATAAAATAAATAACTGTGAAGAGCTCCTCACATTTCTTTTGATTGACCCTCTTTTTAATAGTCTCTTATCTGTGCAGCCACCGTAGGCTACTAGTATGGGTAATAAATGGATTCCTCATGCACCCCTCTGCAGAGATAAGGGCAGGGCTTGTATGTAACTGTTTTTGTGGTTTGTGGGATGCTTCCCGCAGGGTTGTTTATAGCTTACCCTGCTCCACAGGAGGAGATTAGCTAGCAACGCTAGTACCTCACAAAGGACTTACCATTTTTGAACAATAGGTGGGGGAGAAAAGGAAGCTTGGAACTACTGTGTGATTAAAAGTGTGTAAGATGCCCAGCCCCTCAAAATCCACTCCCTCCAGATTTATTTGTTCATATTGGCCTCTGCCCGGTTTTTGCTCATATTGTAAAAATAAAAATCCATCCATTTATATCTCTTCATCTCCCACTGTGAGAACATACAGGACAAAAGGAGAAGAGTCACAGCCATTGCTCCACTCACTTTTGCCTTGGGCTCTGCCTACCACTGGTAGGTGACGCTTGAAAGATCATTCATGAGGAAATGTGGCTCTTGGGCTGAATAAGGTTCCCTACCCCTAGGGCTTTTAAAAATCTTGCTGTACCATTAAGGCAGCAGTTCCCCTTTTTAGCGCAGTGACAGACTATGGGCTCTCAAGTTTCAGCAGTGCCCTGTGCAACAGCAACATTTGGCCCCTCACCACCTCTTGGACTCCATGCTACAGCACTGTTGTGGCAGCTGCACCAGTTGTGCTACCCTAAAACTGCCTCTGCTCATGGTGCTGCCTAAAGCAGGATCACTTCTTTCTAGGCTGCACACGAGGGTCTATCCTGACTGTGATCAAAGTTTTTGCGGCTGCATGTGTACAGGAGATTCTACTGCCTGGGCAAAGGAGGGCCGGGATATAAATCTATCTTCTCGTCTTTCCAGTTGTCCTACTTAGGCTAAGTTGTGACTCTCCAGATGTCGCTGGCAAGTGTGCCAGCTTGCCCCCATGACTGAGAGGGCCTTGGCCGTGCAACATGCTGATGTCACTCGCGCATGCTGTGTAGTGTGCTGATGTGTCATACGCATGCTGCACAGCTTTTGTGAAAGATGTCAACGTACCTCACAGTGTACACGCATGGCCACCATGGGATTTTGAGGGGGTCAAGCCCCCACTCCTTGAAAATTTGGAGAGCCCCTAGGCACCCCTAGCTTCTGGACTCCCACTTCCATCAACCCAAGCCAGCAGAACCACTGGTCATGAATGATGGGAGTTGTAGTCCAGCAACATCTGGAGGGCCAAAAGTTCCCCCACCCCTGTTCTAGACAAATGTATTACAAGCACAAACCATACCAGAACCAAATTACAACCTGAAGTTCACAGTCTCTCATTTCTTATCAGTCCCAAGATCAAATTGCATGCTACCTCTGCAATCAATACCGAAACAGCAAACATTATTTCCACTGCATCGCTCCCTTCAGGGAGACTCACGGCCAGGGCTCCTATGTTTTATCTGCTCCTTGTTTTGTTATTGTAATGTAGGACCCTTCTTTCCTTGCTGCTGTTTGTTGCTTCGCATTTTAAGGTGAACGACTTTATAGGAACACACACCCCTATTATTTTTTCCGCTGTTCAAGTCTTGGCAAAAATCTGTCATTTTTGTTGCTGCTGCTGTCTGTCATACAAGTGCTGAGCGACTTGCTAAAGGGCATGTCTATAGCCACAAGATGACCTGGGAGGGCAAAGGCCTTACCCCCGTGCCATTCCTGGCCCTCCTGCAAGTTCTTTACCGGCTGTTTTACGTCCAACAACAAAGAGCAACATCATTCATACTAAAAAGGCAATTCACACTGCCCCTGTCTCTGGACAGAGCAATGCATTGGAGGGACAGCTGTAGCTCAGTGGTAGAGCATCTGCTCTGCATGGAGAAGAACACAGATTCAATCCTCATCATCTGCAGGCAGAGCTGGGGATGTCCCCAGTCTGAAACTCTAGAGAGCTGCTACTAGTCTGTGAGGACAATACTGAGCTTGGTGGACCAGTGGTCTGAATCAGTATAAGGCAGCTTCTTCTGTTCATATCTGACGCAAGGCTGCTGCTAAAAATGGCAGCCGCTTGTCTAGTTCTCCCTCTTCTCCCATGTAGTTTTTAGCCATACTTGCAACATGCATTGCAAGGTGGTTGGGATGTGAACTTTTCTGCCATCACTCCATATTTGGCTCCTGCTGGCAGCATTGGGGAAACGCCAAATGTTATCATACATAGGAGTCTGCTCCTTCGGCCTCCCGCCAAAGATGATGGGCATTGGTATTCAAACGGTGTCTGCATGCCATGTCTTGTGATCAGTTAAGCAGTGTGGGGCTTACCTGGGCCCCTCCCAATATTTTATTCAAGTTGGCAACCCTGTGATACTACACAACAGGAGAAGACGTGCCTAAATGAGCATGCCGTTGAGATGGAATAACTCAACATTGGGCTACATTTTTAGAGGCAGCCCTGTGTGTTAAGCATAACATATAGTGTTGCTCCCATTTAGAGGAAGTGCAAGGATGGGGTTTTGTGGATTATTGCTTAAGTATATGCATTGGTGTTCACTTCTCTCATTAGCTAGCTATGAGTAAGATCTGAAGCGAGGCACCATTAATTAACAAATGACCTCAGCAGCAGCAATCTGATGTCCCACCCTGCTTTACCTTTAGGCTGTCATCTTCCTACACCGCAAAAGCCTCACCAATTTATTCTTTTTCTGAAACTCTTTCCAAGGCTGTCTGTCAGATTAAACCTACTGTGCTGATTTTCGTGTTGTTTTTACAGAGTCCCTGAGAAGTGATCTTAATGTTTATTGCTTAGCAAGAACCTGAGGGACAGAATGTGGATGGTAAAAACCCATTTATTTTGCGCTAGGGGGGGGGGATAAAACCCTAGGAAGAGTGCTTAATATGTTAATGCTGCAATACTAACCCCATTACCTGGGAATAACCCCGCTGAATTCAGTAGGAGGTGCTTCTGTGGAGACATGGTCAGGAATGTATTTAATTCTGTTTGTATCTTATTCACATTACATTTTATTGAAATTCTTTAAGAAATGAAGTCTGCTGCAATCCTGTACATATTTACCTAGGAGAAATTCCCACTGAACACACTGGGGCTTACTTCTGTGCAGATTAAGTGTAGGATTGCACGATATAATGTTTGAATAATGGGCAAAATCTATTGCTTCCTCATGCATTGCTCCACACTCATAAATCTGCACTTGTGGATGTGCTTCCGCACAAGGAATACTGAGTCCTTTCTGTCTCTCCCACTAGCCTCCAGCCACTTGCAACTACTGCTGCGTACATTGCAAGGTACTCCATCATTACTAAGAACGTGAGGGCTATGCACACATCTCCTTAATATATAGTGGCCTGTTCCTTGCTAGGCAGAAGAAGAAGAAGAAGAAGAAGAAGAAGAAGAAGAAGAAGAAGAAGAAGAAGAAGAAGAAGAAGAAGAGTTTGGATTTGATATCCTGCCTTTCACTCCCCTTCAGGAGTCTCAAAGCGGCTAACAATCTCCTTTCCCTTCCTCCCCCACAACAAACACTCTGTGAGGTGAGTGGGGCTGAGAGACTTCAGAGAAGTGTGACTAGCCCAAGGTCACCCAGCAGCTGCATGTGGAGAAGTGGAGACGCGAACCCGGTTCCCCAGATTACGAGTCTACCACTCTTAACCACTACACCACACTGCAGTATGCAAGATATATTATTTGCTCACCTGGAGCCCAGGAAAGGAAGGGCCACTGCATTAGGGATGCTTCCTTTTTTTCATTATTAATTTTCATTAGGTTTTTTTTAAAAAAAATAATAAGAAATTTATTTAACATACAATGTATATATTTTTCTTTTTGATTGCCCACCCTTTCCACACTGATGTTTTTAATCTTATCCTTCATTGCTGCATTATACTTGGCAAATCCCTGATTCCTATTCCACATGTGGTTCAGACTGTTCTCTTTTGTCCTGTCCCACATGAGAAAGGAGGATTTTCTATTCCCCCCTTTTTTCCTTGCACAGCTGTTTTTCCCCCATATTGATTTTTATTTTGTTACATAAGGACTTAGCATCCAGTTTCTTTTGCTAAACAGATAGCCTGGCACATTCCTGTTTGTTAGGAGAATGAGCCTTTGCAAAACTAAAGAGCAGGCCAAGTATAGGTAATTTGTTGCCATAGTAGTTAATGGTCAGAGATGTCATGTGGGAGCAGTAATGTCAGCATAATAATGTACGCTATGGCATCATATGATGAATAAAAATCCCTTTTTTTTGCTGTGCCAGAAAGCACGCAGCAATTCACCACGAAAATTTACAGAACACATGAATTGGGGGGGGGGGTCAGTTCTGGAGTGGACTTTGGGGTGCTGGAACATCCCAAACCATTGTAACATCTAAAATGGCCTTGCATTCTCCGTAATGGCAAGGGTGCTTTGCAGTGCACCTTGATGAGTGTCAGAGGAGAGGGATGTGAAAGGGCTCCATCAGTTGCCTGAGGGGAAAGACCCTCCCACAATATCTCCACCGGCTGATTGATATTTTACAGTGAAAGCAGCAGTCTTCAAAGTTTTGTAAACACAATTCACAATTAGTTTAAAACCAAAAAAGAACAGCTGAACCTTTCACAGGTTGGAACTATACTTATCCTCAACACAATTCTGCAACAAAGACACATGCTGTTCTCGAGTTCTCCTTGGCGTCTCCTGTAACTTTCATTTATTTATTTCATTAGCAATGTTTATATGCCCCTTGACTGTAAAAAACAAAAAACAAAACTCCCTCTAACTAGCGTATCACAAAATGAAATAAAAAATAAAAATTGTGGATTTAAAACATTTAAAAACAAGTTCAAACTGGGCATTGTATGGCACCCATAACTGTGCCACTGCCACAGATTGAAACACTGGAGTGAGAATATACAGTGGTACCTCGGAAGTCGAACGGAATCCGTTCCAGAAGTCCATTCGACTTCCAAAATGTTCAGAAACCAAGGTGTGGCTTCCAATTGGCTGCAGGAAGCTCCTGCAGCCAATTGGAAGCCGCGGAAGCCGTGGCGGATGTTCGGGTTCAAAAAAACATTCGCAAAAAGGATCACTCACTTTTGGATTTGCAGAGCCAAAACGTTCGACTCACAAGGCATTCGGGATCCAAGGTACGATTGTACAGTGGTGCCTCGCAAGACGAAATCAATCCGTTCCGCGAGTCTCTTCGTCTTGCAGTTTTTTCGTCTTGCGAAGCACGGCTATTAGCGGCTTAGCGGCTTTAAGAAAAAGGAAACAAACTCACAAGAACTCGCAAGACGTTTCGTCTTGCGAAGCAAGCCCATAGGGAAATTTGTCTTGCGACTCAAAAAACGGAAAACCCTTTCGTCTAGCGAGTTTTTCGTCTTGCGAGGCATTCGTCTTGCAGGGCACCACTGTATTGGGTATGGTAATCCCAAACTGTGAAGGGCTTTATATATGAATACAGTGGTAACTTGGTTCTCGAATTTAATCCGTTCTGGGAGTCTATTCAACTCCCGAAAAGGTTTGAAAACCAAGGCACGGCTTCCGATTGGCTGCAGGAGCTTCCTGCTCTCAGTTGGAAGCCACGTTAGATGTTCAGCTTTTGAAAAATATTTGCAAACCGGAACACTCACTTCCAGGAGCCATTTTGTTCAGGAGCCAAGCCGTTCGACAACCAAGGTACCACTGTAGTAACACCTTGAACTTGGTCCTATACCAAGCAGGCAGCCACTGCTAACCTCTGAGCTCAGGTGTTATATGCTGACAGGGTGTCACTCCTGTTAGCAATTGTGTTTTAGCATCCTGCAGTAACTACTGTTTCCAGATCAAGGACAAGGGAAGACAATTCTGATGTTACCAATGACTGAATTATTGTGGTCAAGCTCTGCTGATAAATTTTTAAACTAACTTACCCTTGTCATGGCGTTACCATGGGATGCATTCTTTGCCCCACATCACTGGCTGTTGTTAGTAAGTGTTGGAGAACTCGGAAAGGAGACTGGGAGTGCCATATGTTTTGCATATTATATTAATTCAATTTTTTTACTGTTCTATCTATTCAATTGAGTTCCTTCAATTTATTTTTTTCATCTTTCTGTTTCGTTTCATTACTCTGCTGTGAGCTGCCCTGGAGGGTTTTACTGAACAGCAACATAATGAAAATATTTTCAATGAATAGAACAGAAATTTATTAACATCACTCCATGCATCTACTAACTTAAAATAAATTTAGGTTTCTTTCAGCTTTGCTCTTCCTCATCCCTTAGGATCCTCCACCACCAAACCTTTGATAAGGGCCCTGCAAAAGGATAATTATCAAACAAGCGGCAGAGTCAAGAAAAGAGCTGAGGAGCACTGAGCACTAGACCAGTGTTTCCCAACCTTGGGCCTCCAGCTGTTTTTTGGACTACAACTCCCATCATCCCTAGCTAGCAAGACCAGTGGTCAGGGATGATGGGAATTGTGGTTCAAAAACAGCTGGAGGCCCAAGGTTGGGAAACACTGCACTAGACACCATCCCTGGCCAACAGGCTATGTGGTAAATGACCAATATGCAACATAGGAAATCCCAGTGAAGTGACTGGCCCTCATTCATTCCACCAAGATTCTCCACATATGTACTTCATTGTACCTGTAGGAGCTCTGATCCTTTGCAGACAGAGAAGTTCTAGTGGAAAAGGGCAACTCTCCTAGAGATGGCTTAGAGTAGATGAGGACAACTCTACTAGGGTAGCAAAAAAGGACAGGGCTCCTGTGCCTTTAGTAGCAGTGCAGAAAAGGGCATTCCAGCAGCTGTGTAACTGCTCAGTCTTTCAGAGTCTGTGAGCAAGCTTCTTTGCACTGAAGCGCCATCTGTACCCCCCAAAGTGTACAAGAAGCTCTGAATGATGGGCAGGGTCACTTTACTTTAGAAGGACTAGGGGTGGGGAAGCATCAAATAGCCACTGACCTCTTTGCTTCTCTTTTCCTCCTTTTGCGCCGCTTTCCTCCTCAGCCATTTCTGCCTTTTCCTCTGCACTCTGCAAATCCAGCTGTGCACTGGCAGAGGAAGACTTTCTCTAAGACGTCCTGAGCGACTCTGTGCCAAGTCTTGTTAATATTTCACTTTACTGTCTTAGCTCCCTTAGCCACCTCTAAAATACAAGCAAACTTCCTCCCCGCAGCTAAACTTTTTTTTTGGTCAACAAGATTAACTTGTTAACTTAAAGTTACTTATTCCCAGTCTGGCCAAATTAAAAAGCTTGCATAGACAGTCCGCATTTGTGTGTAAATGTAGCCCATTGATTTAAAAAGAGGCTTGGCATACTTTTGAGGGTTGCACTTCAGAAATTGCCATTTGTTACAGCAGTGGTGGTTTTTAAAGGGTTTTTTTGTGTATGTATGTTATTGTGGAAACAGGATGCTCGCTCCAGATGAATTAGGCCCAACTCACTGCCTGGCATAAATTGACACAGTCTCCTTGGCTTGGACAGGGTTATGCCATTTTACACCAGCTTAGATTCAAAACATTTAATGGCTCCATGTGACAGTTCTTAACTTCAGAAGAGGAGACAAGCTTCTTTCAGTCTAAACAGGCTGGCTTTTATTCCTGTTTCTGCACCCTAGATAGGCTTGCCATTGTTCATAATTGTTGTAGAGTATTCATATTTCAGGACCTTTGTCCATACCAAGTAGAAAACATGTTTCATAATATAAGTGGAGTGCTTTGAGCCCATATGCCAGATGGCTGAGAGATTGCAGTTGGTCTAAGGCTGTTTTTTGAGGTTTGGGGTGAGGGAAATGAAATCAATACCTCTATGATGCTTTCTTATCCTGAGGAAGTCTCTTGGTCCATCGAACCCAGTGCTATCTATACTACAGTAACTGCCAGGAAATCTCCAGGCAAGGGCAGGAGGTAGAAAACCTGTCTTGCTGATGTGGCAAGTGGCTAAAATTTCCCATAATTCACAGGGTTAAATGGTGGTTGCAACCTTCAAACCAGATGTTTTGGAAAAAGATTATTTGCTCACAAGCCATTGAGATCTAATTTTAATTTAATGCATCTACAGGGAAAATACCAGCTTCTTACAACTTCTTTAATAATTGGCAAGGTCAATCTCTCTAATTCTGTAATGGGTTTTCCACTATTTGGGTGGATACACACAATCATTTCTGTCAGGAAAAGGCCACTTTTTGTGGTTACTATTCTGTTCAGTAGCCTAGCAGCAGAGCGGTTCCTAAAGCTATTGAGAGCCTTACATACAAATATCTTGAATCTGGCCTGGAAACAAATTGGCAGCCTGTGAAGATCTCTTGAGCAGGGATGTGATATATGTGTGGACAGAGTCTCACTCCTGTGAACATTCATTGTTCTGCACTGTATTTTCCAGACCAATCACAAGCAGTGCATCATAGTAACTACATAGAGTGCATTGAAGTAACCCAGCCTTGAAGTTGTCAGTGCCTGGAGTATTGCAGTCAAGCTATCCTGGTTCCAGAACAGTTGCAGCTGGCACACCAGCCAAGAATGGTAAAAGGTGGTCCTAGCCACTGAGGCCATCTGAGCCTCTGGTGACAAAGCTGGATCCCAAAGCATGCCCAAACTGTGAATCTGCTTCTTCAGAGAGTATATCTCCATCCAAGGCATGCAAGTGACCAATTTATTGCACACAGGAACCACTCTCCCATAACAATTCCATCAGGGCCCCAACTCCAGAAGGCCTAGTTTTGCCGCCACTCCTTTTTTACGGGGGGGAGCCCATCATGTTCCCCTACAGTTAGGGCATGGGACCACACATTTAGGCCTTTGTCCCAAATTATCACTAGCCCTTTCACTCATGCTCTACTTTCCCCTGCCCAGAACCAGCAACACTAAAGCACCATCGCTGTAGCTCCCTGTCACATGTCCACACAGACAAATCTTGACAGCATCAACTAATAACACCACATAAAGCATGAAGCTTAGGGTTTCAGATGTTAAACTAAGCGTCTGTAATAAACACAGACAGAAGATACCGAACCTTTAACTGCACTGGGGTTTGTATTCAGCTAAGTTATAGAGTAGACCCATTGAAATCAATGCAATTAAGTAGGACATGCCAATGCGTTTCCACTGAGTCTGACTTAGCTGGATACAATCCATTATCATTATTATGGTCATAACATTCCTTTCCTATTGGTAAACATGCTCCCCACCCCAGGAAAAAAATCAATAAAACTGTAAGTTCAAAAAGACTCCCCCACAAGCCATGTGATTTACAAAACAGTCAGGCCTGCTTCTGACCTTAAAACACAAAATCAATTTGGAGTGTTCAAACTATTGTCCTTTGAATATTTCTTGAAAGTTCACGTATTAGAACAGCACATGTTTCCATCTTCTCAATTTGTTTTCCCTTTTATCTGCTCTTTGATTTAGTAATACTGCACACATTTTAAACCATTTTGGAGCGCAAGGCATTTTAAAATAAAACCACACCTTGGTACAATCAATAAACAACTGCACTATGATGATTTACATTTCCAAGGAAGGTCAATAACACTATTCATGAAAAATTTCACCATCCATGAAAAAAAATGAGAACTGCAATTTTTAAGAGGTTACAGTATGAACAAAGGCTGCAATCATATGCACACTTATCTGCCCTATTGAAGTAAAAGACATGTACTGTATGGGATTGCACTGAAAGACTGCATTCCACAACACACTGGGAAGAAAGTCCTATTGAACAAAATGAGACTCCCTTCTGAATAAACTGGATCAGTTGTTTGATCCATGCATGCATGTGCACACATTTTAAAGTTACAAAATGGTGCAGTCACTGCACATAGAAAGGAAGTTATACTGTTTGTCACAGTACTAAAATAGCCATGAAGTCAAGCCTATCGTTTGTCTTGACATTTGTACAACTAGTCCAGACTATGCAAACTATCATGGTAAGGGTACTACCCACAGGAGAAATTACCATGTTTGCAGAGACAAAATACTGTAATTTTGGTGCTGTGGAATGAAAATGTATCCACAGTGTAAGTGCTTTTGAGGGATGATATTTAGATTCCCCGGAACAATAGCCCAGTTATTGCTCAAAGTGATGCTGCAGATGCTGAAGCCCAGAATCACTTCATAATTGACAGCGTAAAAATACATTTTCAGCTTCATCCAGAACCTGAGTTTTGTCCGTCTCCTAATTTCATGCCCAATAGCTCAGTTATTAAGCCCCCGGTGGCATGTTACTTATCTAATAAGGACCTTTGAAGAGTGATGTGTTAATCCTTTCAGAGGAGATAAACAAATCATTAAAAGATGCTTGTGAACTGCCTCAAAATAAATTATAGAACATGATAGGATTGCTACGGTGTATCTTATCACCGGAAGATGGGAATTAATGTTTTAAGGATCTGCGCCATGTCGAATTTAATATAACATGACATGGGAACAACAACACCAGAGGAATCGCATTCACATTTGCCTAACACAAATGTCACAGAGAAATTGTTACAATGGCTACCTTTGTATATTTCCCCTGAGATGTTAATATTGCATCAGGTAAAGGCAGCATCTATGGCTGTACTGAGATGTGGGGTTTATTGTGTTAGTTTTACTGGTTATAATGCTAGCACTGCTGTCTCATGTGTTGCTGAAAGCCATGGAGCATTGTGGAGCCCAGAGAAAGCAAAGAAGGGCAGGTAAGGGAGAAGAAAATTACACAGAGTCAAAAGGGATGAAGCAATGGAAGGGAAGAAACCATTTACAAGCAATCCGTTCTGGCCTATGTTAATGGAGAGAGAGAGAGAGAGAGAGAGAGAGAGAGAGAGATTTGGTTCTTCCTTTGCCTACTTTGTTCATTTTATTCCTCCACCACCCTTCTTCTTTCATGGAACCCAACCAAGGCAGCGTACATGCACACTTTGGGCTCTGCCTAATACAATTGTAGCAGATAAGTTGTTACAGTGGCTCCCTTTGACGATGGTCCAGCCCACTGGCTGCATGTGGCCTCCAATGGATTATCCCTGAGGGAACATGGCCCTCAACATAATTAATAGCACTACTAGTAGTAGTAGTAGTAGTAGCACTTATATGCTGCCCATCTGACTGGGTTGCCCCAGCCAAATATAAAAACACAATAAAACATCAAATATTAAAAAAAACTTCCCTATAGAGGACTGCCTTCAGACGTATTCCAAAAGTCATATAGTTATTTATCTTTTTGACATCTGGTGAGAGGGCGTTCCACAGGGCGGGCACCACTACTGAGAAGGCCCTGTGCCTTCTCAGTGAGGGATCCACTAGAAGGCTTTGGAGCTGGACCTCAGCCCCCCCCCCCTTTATGGGGTAGGGCTGGAAATGATGTGTGTTTCCTCCATGGTTAAGAAAGCCTAGGCAATATCAGGTCCCAAATTGCAACTTACAAGGCCCATCTGTGTGTACTTGCCTATCCTGTAATCTACAAGCATAGATGGAAACACACTGGTGAATTAAAAGTGAGCAGATGCTCAGCAAACCCAAATCTGATAATGGGGAAAATCAAGTTCATGTGGAATGTAGAAATCTAGAGTTGGCTCAGCATCTCCTGAATATATATCCTGTTTTTTACCAAATAATAAGCACATACCAAGAAATTGTGAGAGTTACACTACTGCCTTTATTGAAAAACACACCTCCCTTACAGACCACAATCTCTGGAAACTCTCCTTCCTATTGCAGCCCAGCAAATGTGGGGTCCTGCACTGCCTGGTGTGAACACAGAAGTCAGAGGTGATCACAAATCAGTGAGCAAGACGGTGAGCTTAAATGTGAGCCAGCTAGCTTGAACATACCCCTGGTCAATGAGTCACATTTGGGAACTGGTTCGCTCCAAGTTTCTGGCCTTCAATACTTGGAAGCTGTGTACTAGACTGAGGGAGTTTAGTCAGTCTCCTTCTCCGTTGGTCATTCATGCTGATGACCTGGCTCGTTTCAGATACGTACTGATGCTTTTCACCCTGGACTTCAGATAAGAGGCGAGATTGTGCTGTTCTTCTGAGCAGTCTGTGTTTTGTTGGGAGAGAAATGTCACCCCCCAGGAGAGCTGATAGAGGTCCCTTTTTCCGACCTTGCAGTGCACCCTTAGAATCTGCCTGTGTCTGCTTCCCCTCAGGAGGCACCTCCCTGCTTCCATTGGCTGAGCCATTCCCCTCAGGCTCTCCTAAACTGCATCCTTCAACTGAGTCGTTCCTCTCAGGCTTTCCTTTACCGGGTTCTTTAGCTATGTCATTCCCCTCAGGCTGTTCTTCATTGAGTCCTTTAGATGAGCTGCTCCCCCCAGGCTCTGCCTTACTTTGTCCATCAGGCACCCTATTCTTCCCTGCCCGGGACTTGCTCCTACCACCGTGCGATGACCTCCTTCCAGCTTGAGACCTGCTCCTCTTGCCATACGGCTTTTTTACCCGAATCTGGGGCTCTTTCCTTTTCAGTGGCAGCACTTTGCCACCAGAGGAAGTCAGATGTGTTTGAGGAGCCACTTTAGTATCAGCACAAGCCTTTCCCTTCATACCACTGAATTCTGTTCCCTTCCCAGGTTCAGACTCTAAAGTAAGCCTGTGCTTCTCACCTTTGGACTCTGGCTTGTCATCCTTCGGCTCATTCTTTCTGAGCAGCTTTTCGCTTTTCACAGCACGTGGGTTGCATCTTTCTGCCGGTTGCTTCTGTTTCCCAGCATGAGGCTCCCTATTCCCAGCCTGAGGGTTATGTTCAGAAACCACCTTGTGCTTCATAGCTGATTCATTACACACAGGGTCTGGTTTCTTGTGACTGAGGGACCCCTTATCTGGCCTGGACTGCCCCTCGTCCTGCCTAGGCTGCTCTTTTTTCCATGTGGCATGCCCCTTGTCCTGATCCGTATGTCCCTCCCCCAGCCTAACAACTCCTGGGCTGTTCTTATCTGATGGGGGATGCCCCTCGTCCACTCTCTGTTGCCTCTTGTTTGCCTTGAGATGCCCTTCGTCTGGTCCAGAATTCTCACCTGGCTTGGGAAACACAAAATACCCTGTATCTGACTTGGAGTGTTCCACTTCTGGGCGAGATAGTCCCTTATTAGTCTTATGCCCCTCTTTCAGATCACATTTCCCTTCCCCTGGCCTAGGACAACCCCTGTCTGACCTGCGATGTTCCTCACTAGCCTTTGGACCCTGTGCTGCTTTTGCCCAGCGATGACCAGCATTAGCCCCTGAAAAGCACTTGTCTTTCTCATGTTGCTTTCCTTCAGCCCAGTCTCGACACTCTTCTGCCCAGTCTCGCCACTGGCTTGCCCAGCGCCGCCAGTCTTCTGCCCACCGACGCCTTTCACATGTCCAAAACCGATTCTTTTCTGGATAATAGTAGCCCCTGTCCAACCTGTAATCCCAGTTGTTTGCGTTAATTTCTCTATCGTAAACAGGTATGCCTGCAAGAGCCAGAATATATTGGTCAACTGGAGGTCTGTTCCAGTGATGGAGCTACAGAAATAAGCCTAGGATCTGCATTTACACACTCTTTCCATGTCCAGTATGATTAAAAATTATCACACAATTTCAGGGCATGGTTTATGTTTCTCCCATAAAATTTGTAGAGCATGTAAACATCCAGAATTCTTATGACTCGCTGACAATAATGTTAACTATTCTGTTGCATTCTGTTGCATTCAGACTTAGTCATGCTTGGAGTAGACCCACAGAAATCAATGCAACTTGATAGTCACAATCAATGAGATTTCTGTGGGTCTGCTCTAAGCATGACTAAGTCTAGATTCAATCCTTTTTGTCACCCTTATATCCTATTTGCACTAAGGGTATGCTGAATTCAGCCACAAATGTTCTCTCTCAGTCCCTATGGTCCCCATATGGTCTCGAAGTCCCTATGTTGACTGAGGCATACAGCAAGGGATCTTGAATATCCCACCATCTACCAGATGACCCACCAGAATTTGGTCAGTGGTCTGCATTTGGTGGCTTTAGTAGGAACACCAATTGTACTCACACAAAGGAAATACCCAAGAAAAAGAGTAAACAGACTGGGTTGTATTCAATGCTGTGTAAGCAAAATTCCATTCATGCAACAGGACTTTCCAGAGATTCCCTGGGGCAAATTGTAAGGGTGTGTAAAAGCTATACAGGGGAGGAAGTTCCTTTGTGCCAAGCAGAAGTCTGTTATGTGAATGGAACAGAGGCACTGCATGCCACTCATTATCATGTCCCATGGAAATTAGGATAATAATGCACCACACACATTCTTAAATTTAACAGGGGAGAGAGAAGCAGACATTGAAGGAGATATAAGACAGGTAATGGAGAACAGTGCCTGAATTGACTAAGGTGCATAATTTTGCCAAGTAAATGAGGACAAGACTAGGATAAACCAGAGAGGGTTCATTTTTTGCACCCAGCATCCCCTGGTTTATGCTGGTTGTGCTGGTTATAATTATTTTATCTGCTGTGTCTTGTGCTGCTTTGGGGATAGCATTGCTGGGCTTTTATTTTTTGGTTTTTAGGTTTAGGTGTTTTGTTTTGTTTTGCTTTGTTTTGTTTTGTTCTGTTTTTGTAAACAGGACTTTGTATTTTATTGTCTTTGTTAAGTGCCCAGAAGACTTGGTCAGATGGGCAATATATAAATGCTGCTGTCATCATCACCATGACCTAATGGGTTTTATTCAGTGTTAGTCATACTCAGAGTAGACACATTGAAATTATTGAAAATGCCTAACAGGCTCATTAATTTCAATAGGTCTACTCTACGTAGAACTTTGTTGGCAATAGCTGGATGTTACCCTCTACCCCCTGCCTGCCATTCCAGGCATTAATATATTGTGAATATTGTAGATTCCCTAGATTACACCAATACAACATATGCTAATCAATGAAATTGTTCTCTCTTTTCCATTCTTTATTCCAGATTTGAGTGTATTTGGCATATATCCTGCACCTTTATTCATTCATTCATTTGTTCAGTCATTTGTTTGCTTGCAAAGCTAATCATCCTTACCTATAATTCACAGGACAAAGAACATGTTTTCTTATTGGGTTGTTGTTTTGTTTTTTGTTTGCCTAATGAGCTGTGAAAGAATAAGGTGGTTTTCAAACAAAAGGAAACAAAAAACCCTCTGAGTCAGAATTTTCTGGGTGTCTCAATTTTCAAGAGAGAAAGCATGCTTTCTGAAAATTAGGCTCCTCGGAGGTGCCCTATACATACTGAGGTAAGCATTTAACACCTGTCACAAGGCATAATACAGCCCACTCAAATTTACCATTAACATGGATAGATACCGTCTTCCCGTCCTCTTCTACTTCCAAGTACTTGCTTTCATTCTCGAGATGTCTGAAGGGGAGAAATGTCACATAGTTACCTGACCAAACAAGGGACAGATGCTTTAGGAACAAAAGAAGCCTCCATATTATAGCCTCCTTGTTCAAACACTCATTTGGATAGATCCCTATGTGCATGTGAGAACTTTATTTGCTCCTATATGTGTGTAGGAATCTGCCCATCAAGTCACTGTTGTCTCAAATATTCATCTAATAAAAGTTTCCTCACAAATTCTGTAAGGCAGACATATGACTGTTAAACTCACTCACATACCTCTTTCCTCTAAAGGCATACAGATACCCTCTCACATCCTGTACACCTGAGAGAGTCAGACACATTACTTGCTTGCTACCCTAAGGACTCCAAGCAACATACAAAGTATAAACACAGATACGTTACATTATCCTGGACCCAGGAGTTAGGAACATAAAACAAGCCTGCTGGATCAGGCCCATCTTGTCCAGCATCCTGTTCTCACAGTGGTCAAACAAATGTCCATGGGAAGCCTGCAAGCTGGACATGAGTGCACACCTGTAATTCCCAGCAACTGGTATTTCAGAGGCATTTTGCTTTTGGACATGCTTGCACATTGCAAACACACAGAGTTATGCAGCCAGGAGAATCAAGACTTAAGGAGAAGATTCCTACAAAGCTGTTCCCTCCCTCCCACCCCCCTTACCTTTTGGTTGTGATTTTTTTGCCATTGATGAAGGCAGTCACGATGGAAAAGTGATGGAACCTTTTAGGAGCGCTGAAGAAGGATACAGAAAAATCTGAAACACACAGGTTGCCACATACTCATTATGAAGTGCATCCAGGCCACAAATTACACACACACACACACAAAACAAGCACACTGTAATTCATCTTTCATCCTCTCTTGTCAGATGCTCTGGTCAGGGGTAGCTAACTCAGTGCCCTCCAGAAGCTGCTCTAATCATAGCAATGCTGCCTGGGTGTGATGCAGGTTTGATTCCCAAAACATCAGGAGGTTATCATATTGGCTACACTTGCTCTTGTCAATTACCTCAGCGATACTAGTTATAAGACTGAAAAGGACCTCTGGAGCTATTGAACTTGCTCCCTAAGGATCAAATCACCTCCACAGCAGCTTCCGCCCCAGCAGACTTTTACATCAGCTTTAGTGATTTTTCTGATAACACTGGCAATGGGAGGAAGGGTTGCTGGTAACAACAGCAGAAGTCTTATGCTGCTGTTTAGTCACCATTTTGGCACAAAGCACCAGAAGGACAAGTGGGACTGAAATACTGAAACCAGAAATAGGCCGAGGGACATAGAGAGAGAGAGAGATGATGATGATCAACACACCCTTCCAAATAATCTTTTCCTTAGGATACATATAGGCATTGCTCTTCTGCTCTCTTTCTACAGCATAGCTTTATGCCTGGCCTGTATGTATTCTCAGTTTGGTTAAATCCTTAAAACCTGGCTATTTATTTCTCTTTCTATCAGAATACTGTGCCACAAACAGAAGCCTCACCGCAGGTACCTGCAGGTATAGGTACCTGCAGTGCTATTTTTCAAGAAAAAGAAGTGCCAGAACTCACCATGATCGCCTCCCTTGTTCTCTTATCATGGTAATGGAGCCCACCTGAGACGTGCCAGAACTAAGTTCCAAAAGCCCTGGGTACTTGAATTAGCAGTCCTAAGCCAACAGCTGTGGCAACCAACAGACTTCACAGCAGAGCAGTTTTCCAGAAAGGATGTAAAGATTACCTGAAGAAGAACGTTGTTTTGTGAAGAATATTTTGATGCCATCGTGATCAAACACAGACAGGTGCTTCTCATCCTCAGATCTCTCTAAGGAGAGAGAAAGGGAAACAATTCCAAATTCTGTGCTGTTTGAAAGGGATATGTAAATAGCATGGTTTTGAAAAATAAAAATAAGCTGTTACAACATCACCAAAGTTGTTGCATCTTTTTCTTCCAGGATGTATGGGAGGATTAAGGTAAGGAGGCAAAAGAATCTTTCCTTGGAGGCAGAACTAGTTATTTCCTCCAAGTTGCTTTCCAATCTACCAGGCTGCAGCAGTCATGGAACCCCTAGATACAGTCAACCTAGATGTATTATAGTAGCTATTTTCAACCGCCGGCATGCTTCTTTGTGCGTAAGGAAACAGAATTAGATTCTGAATCTCTTTAAACACATATGGGTGAAGAAGACTTTTGAAAACCATTCATAGCCTCTTGAGGTATGTGTAAAATAGGGGCGGGGAACATTTTGGGCTCTGCAGGTGGTGAGATGATCTATCTGGCAGTCACAACACCACTATGGGCATCACATGTTTGACAGGTGGGTTGCTCCACACACCCATTGAAATCCTTTGTGGTCACCACAATCCTGTCTGAGCACAGGATTGGGCTGAATGCTCTTTGCAGCAGTTTCTCCCACCCTTTTAAAGATTGCTGGAGCAATCTTTTTAAAAAGTGGATGAAACAGCTGCAAAGAGTGTTCAGTTGCTTTCCTGAGCCCAGTGCTAAACAGAACCATTAATGTCCTGTTAGGAACGGGAGGGAGAAATTTGTTTGCTTAGCATTTTAATGCAAACCTACCCGATTCGCATATCCAATACACAAAACAAAACACAGCTGTCTTTCAAAAGTCAGACCTCTCTGAATTTTGCAACACCATTTCCCAGCCAAAAAAGTGTACATATATTCATGAAAATCATGTTCCCAAATGCATCATGCTAGAGGAAATTGCTTGAAAAACTGGATAGAGTGGATGCAATGTCACATACAGAAATCATGCACTTTAGGAAAAATGAACGCAAAAATATGTGGGCTTCAAGAAAAAAATGCAAATGATGTGGAAATGTGGTGAAAGGCTGGAAAAATGTGAATCCAAGAGGAACTGAAGTGGACAGGTTGGTAAGTCCCACTAAGCCTTAGAGATGTTACTAGGCTTAATCAGAGGTTGGGACAAGGCCCTTGGCCTCTTCTCTGGACTACTCACTTGTTTCCTTGAAAGTCTCTGTGCTGCTCCCATCATACTGGTTACGAGTGCTTCCTGGAATAGAAGTAAAAGTGGAAGGAAATTTCAAGCTGCCTCTTCATCTCTAGCTTTGAGTTTTTCAATTTTATTGCTGCTGTTCTGCATCATGTTAAAGAGACCAAGAAGTCCCTGGTTCAAACCACATCAAAGCCATAAATCCAGCTCAGTGACTATTAGACAAGCCGCTGTCTCTGGACCTCAGTTCTCTCCATTTCTATGCAACCCTTCATCCGAGGCTCACAGGGCAGTTTACATTACAAAAATACATAACAGAGTAAGAAACAAAAACAGTTTAAAAGGCCATAACTGGCGAATTAAACAAAGACCTGGGAGAAGAGGAATGTTTTTGCCTGCTGCCAAAAGATACGATGAAGGTGCCAGGTGAACCTCCCTGGGGGAAGCATGGCTGGGAAGTGGATGTGAAGAATGTAATATCAGTTTGACAGTGGGGAGACGCACAGCGCATGATGGGGTGTGGTATCTTTTCCAACTGCTGGGCCAGAACATGACTTCCACTGCCACCTCCAGGCCACTTTGACAGGTGGGCAGAGCTGCCCAATTGTTAATTGTCTTAATATGATGTCAGACGACAACTTCAGAGGGGCCTGCTGTTAGTGCTGATCAACTGATTTATATTGACAGTGAGCCCCACGTTGGCCTTTTGCAGGCACAGTTTGGATTCAAACCATGCCTGCAAAAGGATATTGTTTCTCTGCAGCTCTTTGCAAAGCTGGTCTACAAAATAAAAATGTCCAGTTACAAATGCAGTTTGACTCCAGACCACACCAGCTTCAAAAGTCCTTGCTGTTAGTGAGCTCCGCTTGCCAAGGAACAATCAAGAGTGTGCTTAAAACTCCTTATTGTTTCTTTGCAACCACGTCTTTACGTGCCCCACACCTGATGTTCCAAATGATGTCGGGTGCAGAGCAGGTGGGTGTTGTTTGGGGAAAACAGCCTTGCAGTCCAAATTGAGACTCCTGCTGAGTCTAATTTGACTCACAGTCCAAACTGTATTATTATGCTTATTATATCTTACTAGGAATTGAAGATAAAGAAGGACAGAATGGTGGCAGATCCATATTTCTTGTATAGTTTAGCTCCAATCATAGTTAGTTTCTCCATATTCAAGCCTTTTTTTAGAAAAAAAAATCATTCTGTCAGCAAGGTAGAAGGTCGAACTTCCATCCTTCCAAAGATAATTGTAAATGGAGATTAGATTAAGCAGCTTAAACTGGAGTGGAAGAAAACAAAGGTCAAATGTGGGAATGGTCTTGTATGTGCATTGAAGGATTGGAAGAAAATATGTTAACAATTCCGACTGTGCAAACAAAAAGATGAATGAAGGAAGTTTGGAATTACTTATGCAACCTTATGTCGCTGCCTAAAGAATGGAGTGTTACTATTTTTATTTGTTCATTTATTTGCATTCTAGAGCAGCTGACAAAGTTTAATCCATGTTCATTATGTTTTTATTTGGGATTAATCAGTCAAAAATAAATTAGCTGTTATGACTGTGAATGTTCTATTGGAGAGAGGAAGAAAAGGAGCACTGAAGAGAAACTGGGTGACTTACTGTCTGAAAGGACTTTGTAGGCTTCCACAACCTCCTTGAACTTCTGTTCAGCTTCTGCCCTGTTATCTGGATTTTTATCTGGGTGCCATCTGAGCACTTTACTCCTGTACCTGCACAGTTCACAAGATGCAACAAACATTAGGGGCTATCCATCCTAGAACTATCCACCTATGCTCTCCACCATGATAATGGCGAGAACCACCCAAATAGACTGGTGACCATCTTCCAGTACCATTATTCTGGACAGTTTCTCAGACCATGACTTATCATGGTGATGATGAGGCAATAGCGGGCAACTGGATTTCTGCCTCAATTGTCCACGGAGGAAACCAAGTTAACAATATAGGAACCTGCCTTATACTGAGTCAAATACTGAGCCAGCTGGACCAATGATCTATCTACAGAAACTCTTGAGGGTTTCAGACCAAGTTCTTGCCCAGCCCTACCTGGAGATGCCAGGAATTAAACATGGGGCCTTCTAAACGCAAGGCAGGTGCTCTGCTTCTGAACTATGGCACCTTTCCTGATATTAAGTCACTTACTAATATCAGGCCCTGCTGGTAAATGTTGACAGAGAAGCAACATGAGGAAAGGTTAAGATTACAAGGGTTGTAGGAAAAGGGGCACTCCAAGGAAAGATTTCTCTTACGCTCTTTTAATATCACTCATAGAGGCACTTTGGGGAACATCCAGGATTTTGTAGTAATCCACCATGATGTCCATCCATCCAATGCAAAGGCCAGCCGGGAAGCTGAGGAAGAAGAGCAGCCAGATGTGAGGGTGATTCCTCTTTCTGAAAATACAATGGGAGTACAGAAGCCTTGGGTTGCCTTGAGGTAAGCAGTGGCAGAATGTTTTCAGGGGCAGAAGATCTCACATTCCAATTTGGTGTTGATGCCATGACTCCCAGTTCCACCAGCTCTCCCAGTTGCGCTTCCCCATCCTTCATGGATTGCGACTCCACACCACTGCACAACATGGCGTCATTATGCAGCCCCCAATCAGAGAGCAGCTCCCTCTCCCTTTTTTAAAAAGTAACCAAGTTGATGTGTTTTGCTTTGAATGCATATGTCCATCTGTCTTTCAGTGCATTGAGTATGAGCTGTAAATATAGGTGCTCCTAAGACGTAATCACATTTTATCTGAAACATTGTGGGTGGGGGTTCTCACTTCACAATGAAACTCCTGCTACAGCCTCAAATCCCCACAAAAACAATGCCATATCCTGCAGGTAATCAACCATGTTTAATTAAGAAATGAAATGTCAGCTAATCTGCAACTATCACCTGCATATTAGGTTTAGTTGAATGTAATTCCAGATGAGCTTAATAGTGCTAATTCTTAAGTAAAGCATGCTTAAATTTATTATAATCTGTCCAGTTGATTCAATATGTTTACTATTTCATTTTCCTGGTCACATAATCTGTCCATCATAGCAAAATTCCAGGCCTAATTCCCTCTGCTTCTATCATTCACATAGCAAGAATGATGCTTAATTAGACTTCTTATTTCCTGTTGCTCCTGTCATGGGCTTTTTCCCACCCCCCTCACAGCCTACAAAGAAGATCCAGAATGTAACATTTTATTTTTCACTTCTAAAGCTTTTATAATGAACCGTCATTTTTCTAAAGCTCAGCTCACAGCCATTCTGTTGACATGGTACAATATGTTCCTGTTTGTGGATTCCTTTCTTTCTTTAAAAAAAAAAGAAGAAGAAGAAATCTGACCTTTTAGCATTTTATATGTCACTTACTTTTTCTTCTCCCACTAGATGGTTGGTCTTGGATCAGTTATTGCTCTGTTATATCACTGAAGCCAATTCTTAAGTGATTTTTCTTGAGGTTCAGTTCATTCTTCTGCTTGCCTAACGAGTGATAAAAATTTACACCTATTGTAAAATTGTGAATAAAACGCTGATTGCAGAAAGTAAAGACAATCATGTGCTATAACATTAACTAGCTCCATCATGCTGCATCACTGTTTAAGTGATTTGTCTCAGCATCAACAGAGTAGTCTTTTCAGTTTCTTGTTAAAGCCGATTACCATTGAAAAACAACAACACGTTTTTATTACATGGGTACCATTATCCATATAGTTTGACCATGGTCGTTACCTTTGCTGCCAAGAGTGATCAGTCTATTAATTCTTAAGCCAAATTGTTCTGCTGAGAGATGCGAGGGGCAGGGGTGGGAATCTCTTTCTCCAAAACCAAACCAATGTTTTTTAAAGGTATATTAGCTTGCGGGGTGTCAGAGGAGGGCACAGAAGTTGGAGGCAGTGGAGGTTATTGTTCTCCAACAGTCCGTGGAACGAAAGCTTCTGCTAAGGTAGGTCAGAATTCTACCTGAAGAACAAGAGAAGTGATGTCACACACAGGCAATGGAACCACACTCCTTTAAACCAATCCCTTGCAGGCAGTGTTCTAAGAGCAACAAAAGGTAGACTCATCTTCTCAACCTAATCTCTAATGTGCAAATCCAAGTATTCAGGGGCAGATGCAGCCCTGGCCTGGAAACTGCTCGCTACTAAGCAACATGGGGGGGGGGGTAGAGTAACTTGCAAGAGACAATGGTCAAGCGACAGTTTTCCCCTTCGACCTGTTGCTTGTAGCAAACAGACATCAGTGCATCCCATCTAGGGGGCAACAGCTGGAGGAAGCTGGAAGGGAAATGCACTGGTGAGGGGGGGTTAAACAACCCCTTGCCCCTTCATGGTACCCTCCTTGCTCTTGTTTTAAAGCTAGCCCAGCTCTTGCCCAGCTAGCTTGATCCTTGCTGCCTTGACAGCATGGGATTATCCAGTTTGCCTTATCACTAGGTAAAAAAGGTAAAGGACCCCTGGATGGTTAAGTCCAGTCAAAGGCAACTATGGGGTTGCAGTGTTCATCTCGCTTCAGGCCGAAGGAGCCGGCATTTGTCCACAGACAGCTTTCCAGGTCATGTGGCCAGCATGACTAAACTGCTTCTGGTGCAATGGGACACTGTGACGGAAGCCAGAGTGAGCAGAAACGCCATTTACCTTTCCGCTGCAGTGGTACCTATTTATCTACTTGCGCTGGCGTGCTTTCAAACTGCTAGGTTGTCAGGAGTTGGGACAGAGCAATAGGAGCTCACCCTGTTGCAGGGATTCGAACCACCGACCTTCTGATCGGCAAGCCCAAGAGGCTCAGTGGTTTAGACCACAGCGCCACCTGCGTTCCCATCCTTATCACAAGGCCAGGCAGCAGTGAGGTAAACAACTTGCCAGCGGAAGGGCCAAACAGCTAAGGAGGGGTGTTGGTGAGATCTGTGGATCTGCAATTTCATAGGTGTACTTCCGCAATCAAAGGCTGGTGGAAGCTAACAAATGGAGCACCATACACCGAAAAGATTTAAAAAGGCAAGTGCAATTGATTTATGATGAGAAGATCAGGAGAGATAAATATTGCTGTAGAGCTCATCAGGGAGATTATTAGATTGGGAGAAGATAGCAGCCCACACAGTGCTGAGATATAAATACCCAAGGAGGGAACAGAATTATCTTGCAAAGTGAAGGAGTGTAAACAAAATGCAAAGGGCAGAATGGAAAAAGAAAGATCCACAGTCCTGGATTTGAAATCATAACAGCTCTGTCAGGCTGCCCTATCGGCTAGCATGATTCACTGCCATTCTAATCGGCTGTGTTGTGGAAATGAGTTTGCCTCAGAAATGTCAGTCTTAAGGCTCTTTCTCACTATAAGGTATACAGAGGTACTTAATTTGAATAGTGAGCTCATTTTGCAGTCCCCACTTTCTGTGCAGATGTATAACCTTTCCCAGACCAAGCACAGGGGAAACTGGCTTTGTGCGCTTAGAACAGAAGCTAGGTGTGAATAAGGATGGGAGAGAATTTTGTTCAACTGGCATTTAAAGGCAAACCTCCCTGATTTGCACTTTCTGAAACAACACACAGCCACCCATTGATATCCCCGCTTTTCAAAATTTGGCAGTTCAGTTCTCCGGTCAAATATTGTGTACAAAAATGCACATACTGCAGTAAAACATACATAAAAAATTCATATATCTATGCAAGTAACATACAAAAATGCATTCTATTGGGGAAAATTGCTTTGCAAAAATATATATATTGTGGAAAATTGCATACAAACGTGTGTATAAAATGAGAAATGCACACTAAAATTGAAACTGAAATTGACAGGTTTACCCATCCCTACCCACAGAGCATGTGCTGTCTTGACTGGAGAGGTTCATTCTTGGATGTCATGGGGCTGCAATCCTCAGCACGACACAGCATCCTAAACGGACCAGAATGTGTTTATCTGCCCCATTCCCCGTCATGGGTCTCATCTAGAATTACTACATTGATACAATTACTATAATATACATGCATTTTTGTACGCATTACTAGGCTGGAGAACAGCACTGAAAAAATTTGGAGAAGTGTGAATGTCAAAGGATGGCTGTGTTCCAGTTTGTGCCTTGTTTCAGAAATTAAGTCAGTTCACCTTTAAATGCAAACTGAATTTAATTCCCACCACCACCATCCCTACCTGCACTGTTTCTCATGCAGAATTCAGCTTCATTGCTGAATTAGCATTAGGATGAACAAGTCCATCTGTCTTCAGGCTCCCTAAAATGCTAAAGCAAAGAGAAAGAACTTTGGATTGGATCCAGGTTTTACGTTTTACAGTCCGATGGCATGATAAGGAAGTATCAATCCAATTCATCAGGCAGGAACAATGCATCTCTCTTCTTTGGGTGCATCAGACTTGGAAGGAGACTGGGCTTAAAAGGCAGGAGTTACTTCAGTGTAAGTTCTATGCAAGGAAAATGTTGCTCCTTAAATTCTTTGGGGTCGTTTTAGCTACACTTCCGCCTGTCCCTCAGCCACATGCGAAAGTGTCACGAGGAAAAACTCCTGGGGACAGAAAATGCAGGTGGTCTGTGGCATAATAATGGTGCCATTTTGAAGAGGACTTGCCTTGAAAAGGGGTATTTGGCAGTCTCACAGAAGCCGTGTTCTCATTTTGCAACGTGCCTCGTTTGCACCCAGCCTCCTTCAACTGCCCAGCAGAGAATGCCTGCCTCATGCATCATTTGACTGCTGATACGGTAACAGCCAAGAGAGGGTCAGTGACATTGGATCAATTGTGACAGTTCTTCTCATCCATGCAAGCAGGAATAAGACAGCAAGACCATATTCTTTCTTTGCTTCTCGTTCCTAGACGTACATTTGAACCAACAGGAATTAAGCATCCACAATTCTTAACCTTCTCGATCTGTCCCACACACGTACAAGTCACCTCCAGCAGAGCTATTAAGTTATTACATTGCGTTTTTATATGAACATCATTCCCTTTTTCAGAGAGAAGATAAGCTTTCAATTAACAGCAGATTTAAGCCAGCTTTATTGGGAGGGAGGCCTGCCTCATTTCCCACACAAGGAGGGAGAGAGCTTTCTTCCTTTCCTCTCTGTGCTGTGAAATAATGATGGAAAGGAACATCTCTGTCCATTATGAGAACAACTTTGATTAGATCAAGAGGGCTAACCTCCGATTCTGGCTTGTTAGAATGGATTATCAGCTATGTAGGAAAGCAATGTGGGGTCCTGGGTTTGTAGCATGCCTGGCCAATTTTAATGCAGAGATATGAGAATACTAAAAGTTATTCCCGCACTGCTGTGGGAAAGTTAAACCTATCATGCAAGGGCACTGTGCAGATTTAATTACAGATTTTCCCCAGAAATCCATAGAAACTGTGATTAAATTCCTAATTGCTTTTGAAGAAGTGAATAAACAGTCAATAAGACTAAGAGAAGTTTCTGTCTTTTCTTCCTTCTAAAGAGATTTAGTGCATGTAGTAAGGGCCAAATATGATCACGGAGCAGCACCAGCCTTCTCACAGATTCAGCACACCAGTAGTGGACAAGACATTGGTCTCGGACCAGGGAGACCTGAATTCAAATCCTCACCTAGCCAATGAAACTCTTTGAAAAAGCATCTCTCTACCAGCCCAACCTACATTGATCTGAAGACAGAATGGGGATAACCTCTGACGTCCTTGGTGTACAAATGTGATAAATACATTCTTAAGCCCTTAAATCCATTCTCTGCAGCCTGAAGCATGAGACTACAAGTGGCCTATTGAATTAAGTACTAACTGAAGTGACAAAAAAACAAAGTGCTGATAAGACAAAATTAGACTGTTCTGCACAAAAGGTTTTTAAACGCAAGTAGAATGTCAATTCATTTGGTGCAGATCATGGAGGTTACAACATTGCTGTGGCTGTTCAGCTCTAAAACGCATCATCATCATCATCATCATCATCATTATTATTATTATTAGAATTATATACCGCCCTATACCCGGAGGTCTCATCACAACCATTTTCATCCCAATAGGGAGGGGAAAGTGCTGGAGAGGAGGAGGGTATAAATACATCTGGATATTCCAACATCAAGTTCAACAGAAAGTGATGTTTATAGACTGTACCTGCGGAGAAGTGAGAAAAAGAGCCACATTACCATTTTCTTGCCTAGTCTTTTGAGAGGCAGCTCACCTGGGGGAAACATATGCAGAATGTGATAGCAGTATAGCATTGTGATGCTATACCTATATTAGAAGACAGATGAAAAATAAAGAAGACAGATAGATATAAATATTAATTAGGTATGCTGCTATACCTGGTGCTTTTTTTCTAAAAATAAAATAAAAATGTTTAGGGGTACTCTCAATTTGACTCAAGAAAGTCACCATTTTCTAGTTCAAATCCAGGAAAATAAATACAGTAAATGGACAAAAGTACAAAGATTCACAAAATGTTTAGGGGTATGTGTCCTCCTGCATCCCCCCAGGCTATACCTAATTAATAGACATATTAAAAAATAAGTAAACAGGGTCCTAAGATGGCACCCGTGACAAAGCAGGGTTGGCAAACCCATGAGGTGGGCTGAGGCAGCTGCCTCAGGTGGCAGAAACCTAAGAGGTGGGCCCCCACTGAGACCTTGCCTGCTGCTCCTGCTAGTGGTGGAGGAGCAATGGCAGGAGCTTCCAGCGAGATCTTATGAGATCTTGCTGAAATCTTAAGAGGTCTTGTATGCTCTATGAGATCTCACCGAAACTTGCAACTGCTTCACAGGTGCTTTGGGGGTCCCTGGACATCTGACTCAAAGTTGGCACTGCTTCTCTTCCTTAGTCGTTTCCTATCCTGCTCTAGGGATCATCAGAGAGCAAAGGCAGGCACCCCTCCATTCAAAAGAAAACATGATCAAATCTCCGCAGAACGGCTTCATGAAGCAGCTTTGTTTTCCTTTATTCTGTAAGATTCAAAATTCATATAAAGGTGCTGCCATCTAGAGGATATTGTAGTTTAATTACAAATATTGTGCAAATGAGGTTTAGAATCTTGCACTCTTCAGGAGTTTCAAAGCGGCCAACATTCTCCTTTCCCTTCCTCCCCCACAACAAACACTCTGTGAGGTTAGTGGGGCTGAGAGACTTCAAAGAAGTGTGACTGGCCCAAGGTCACCCAGCAGCTGCATGTGGAGGAGCGGAGACACGAACCCGGTTCCCCAGATTACGAGACTACCGCTAGATTTGAAAAATCTAGCTTCAGCAACAAGATTCGGTGTTATGGGAAATTAAGTTATAATTATGAAGGGACTAAGGTTTAAAATGAAACTACATTTATATTAAGATAAAAGTAAATTGTCAATAAGTATTTCAAACCTAAAACATAACTATTTGAAAGTACAAAGCAATACATGGAACAAGATAATAATTTGCTGATATTTTTATTATAAAGAATGCAGGGTGAGGGGGATGCGGGGAAGTCCGGTTGGTGATGAAAAAATGTTTTGAAAAGATGGATTCTTTTTCTTTTCTTTTCTTTTCTTTTTTTTCTTTCTTTTTATTAATGTTATGTACCTGACTTGATTTTTGTACTTGAGAAAAGCAATAAAAATATTTATAAAAAAAATAAAAATAGAATCTTGCACTCTTAAAGAAATGTTTTGGAAAACCAGATTTTTTACAAACTATGACACTCTTATTAATTTAATTTATACCCCAGCTGCCCAAGAACTGGCAATCTCCTGAAGGTGGCTAAAACCAGTTCCCAAACTACAAAATGACACTGTATTGAAACAAATATTACTAAAGATTGTCCAAAAGAAAAACTTATATTCAATAAATAGAGCCATTAAGGTAAGTTAAACACTACCTGCCAGAAGTTTTACTTTTTTTTCAGAAAACATGGAGACTTAGACTGAAGTAAACCTTTCTGAGCAGGGTGATCCAGTAAATTTAATTCTCATAGTAGAAGGAATCTGAAGTATTTATTTGCTCACAACAACAACAACAACAACAACAACAACAAATACAACGTGGAAGATCAATAATACAAAAATTAGAAATCCTTCAAATCTTCTGAAAGAACAAGACCAATAAAACATATTCATTCACATCAAACAGGGGAAAAAACCCACAGCAAAACTATGTAATAACCACAGTCCAGGCAATAAAGACATCAGCTCTGGAAAGCCACTTGGATCAGATGTTTCTTTAAGGCCTTTTGGAGACCTTGAAGCATAGTATCTTATAATATGGGCAGGAATTCCAAAGCTTCAGGGCCACCATGGAAAAGGCCCCGTCCCCCAGACTTTAATGGATATGTGGGCTTGTATGGGGAAAGACACTAACTAAAGCTGCAGTCCTAACCCTAATTACCTACACCTCCAACATTTTTAAGTAAAAACCAGGATGTGCAGTCACATGATGCATGCAAGATCATGGCCATGAAAAAAACGCATCTTTTGGGGGGTTGTGCCTTCTCAGCACCCAAGAATGTGTGACTTTGGGTGTCGTGCTCTTGTGTGAAAAAAAATGGGATGTCCCGATTTCCACTGGCAGGACTCATTATTTGATCCCCACCCTATCACTGTTGTCTGAAGTTCATATCTGTGTGAATCAAAAAGTCAACCATACATTTACATTCATTAATGAAACTTTTGGAAAGTGGTTCTAGGCAGTGGATCAAAAACAACAAGCAATTAGAGCAGTCAGCTTTTAGAAAGTACCTTCTTTTCCTCTCATTTCTCCCCTCCCCCCCTTTTTTTGGTCCTCATCAGATTGAGCAAATAATGGATCCGTGTTAGCTGAGCGTTAATTTAAACTAATAATTTTGGGTTTGTTAATCAAGATCTGTGTTTGCACACTGGTTGATGGTGTTGTGTGAAACAAAAGGGAGAAGGGAGAGAACAGTGAAGGAAGAACTTGTTCCCATCTGATATGTAAAATAGCTATAACTTTGGGCCGCTTCTGTTCAGTCAGCATTAGCGAGACTGTGGAAGTTTAAATTACCTCATAAAATGGAAGCCGAGTGAAAGCACGGTATTACTTAAACAATCAAAAAAGTATAATTTGCAGCTGTAGATCAATGTAGAACCTTATTAAATAGAGAGAACATTACACCGCAGCGTTTATGAGTTATTATTTATTAATGTAGCTTCGCCACTTTAGCTGCAGTGCTTGGCACTATGGATTCTAATGGCATTATACTTTTTGGATAATAGTTGTCTGTCTAGTCTTCAGCTAGATATATTTATTTTCAAACTTAGCATAGTCAGGGTCCTCCCCTCCCCTTCAAATCCCACAGCTAGCCTGCTGAGATTAAATACGAGAGACTTGGATTTAGCATCGTATTCAAATTCAAAACGGACTCTAGAATTCCCTGTAGGTAACACGGGAGAAATAATCACCTTCCTCATAGGGCTGTTGTGTGGATAATGAGCTATGACTTGTAAAAATGTAGCTTGTAAAGTGGATTGCTGTGCAGGTTTTACATGCAATCTGCGCCTTAAAAGGCTATTCCAGTGTGCGTACTATATAGAGGATGGAGAACAATAAAGGTTTTGTCATTATCAGCCCAAAGGAGCTTTGAAGCTTAAATCAGCTTTCTGTTGAATCAGCTCCTGACACGAACGAACTCCTGACACGAATGCAAAACCGACATGGATGGCAATGTGCATTCAGTCTTATTTCTGGTCGCTGTCCCATGTTGATAGCATTCATACGTGTCAGAAAATGCATGCAGGTGTGGTACAAGTGCATTTTTAGTGGGGGGGGGGGATACACTTCAGCTTATCTATTGGCTTAAATTGATGTTCTAATGTATTTCAGAAGCTGACTCTTGTGTGGAATATTATGTGTCTTTTCCAAAGCTATGCTGAATAGTCTCCAGTAGGTTGGAAAGACCGATTTTGGTAGGGTAGAAATATTTATCCCCCCAAAACCTTTGCATGAATATTCACTCTTTTGACCCACATCAGACCCATAGTTTCATCTAGTTGCTGCTGTTTAGATACCATACCCAGCTCAGCAGCTGCTTTGCCCCTCCTTCCTGGATCAGTCATACTGGGTCCTTATATAATGGATAGGATGACATCATGAAGCAAGTAGCCAATCAGATTTGGCTCAATGGGGTCAATTCAGAAAACAGAGAGTGGGGGCAGTGCTTCCTAGATGAGCCAACGTTTTTCAGATGAACCACGTAGTAGTAGTAGTAGTAGTAGTAGTACTAAAATTTTATTTATATCCCGCCCTCCCCAGCCAAAGCCGGGCTCAGCCAATGATAGACCACATGGTTAGAGAGATGGTGTTAAATTGTTAGTGTTAATAAAACACCCACTCCTTAGTGTTAATAAATGGAAGGTATCAACCCAAAGAGTAGAGAGTGATATTTCTGCAACTTTTTCCATGATGTAACAGAGCATCAAAGCCATCTTTGGTTCTTGGCTTTTCAAAGTACAGCAACAAAGCACAGTAGTTTTCCATGCACCAATCAAAACAACACTTTCTAGGACATCTGTATCTTTCTAGTACTGCAAAGCAAATGGATTACAGATGCATCCCTATTTGCCATCCCTGGGGATTTATATGGAGCCCAGATATAGATATATATATAGAGGGGGGGGGCAGGGTCATTTCCCCAGGAGTTCAGATTTTTCAAATCCGTATTATACCTACCTTAGCCATCTCAGTACCTCTGTAGTCTTCAGAGAAAATTTAATCAGACCGACTTGTAACTTTTATCACCAGGACTAATGAAGCTACAAGAAATGAAATTGGATTACAGTTCAAACATCCTGCTCTAAAGTTTGCTTGTACTTCATAAGCACGAGCAAGATGGAGTACTGAGTTTTCATCTTTAAGGCTGTTAGATGATCCGGTTGTGCAGCGACCCCCCCTCGGCTAGTGCCAAATTTAATTGCATTATGAAGCACGGCAAAGAGCATGCCGGGTGGTGTGGGGGGGGGGGTAAATATGAGAATGCAGGCTCACTGTTGTAGAAGCTGTGCACCTTGAACAAAAAAAACTTCATCATTTTTCTAAGCTCCTCTCCGAAGAGGCTATGGATACAGCAGTGGAGAAGAGGCAGGGGCTCAATGGTAGAGGACATGCTTTCAGCGCAGAAGATCTCAGGTTTAATCTCCAGCATCTCCAAGCAACACTGGGAAAGATCTCTGGTCCAAAAATCTTGAGAGCACTGCTGTGAGTGTATGTAGACAATACTGACCTAAACAGGCCAATGGTCTGACTCAGGAAAAGACAGTGACACATATTCATCTGTATTCCATTTCCATAGGACTAGGCTGCTATTGCACAACAATTAGCCGTGTTAACTTAAAGGACTATGCAGAATTTATATAGATTAGTACAGGCCATTGAACAGTAACTTCTTCTGGCTGGGTCTTCCCTCCCTGCCTTCCACAAGTAAACATGTACTGGCGGAGGAAGAGGGGGCAGGAGGAGCGCACCACCCCTGGCACCATGATCCCTGTGTGGTGCCATCATGGCTGCCCTTCTATGCTGGGTGCCACACCCCCAGGATGCATGCCACGCCCCCAGGATGCTCATCATCCCCCCAGAACATGTGCCACGCCCCTACAGGCAGCGTGCCCTGCCCCCGGGACGCATGCCACGCCCCTGTGGGCAACGCGCCATGCCCCCGGGACATGCCCCCGCCCCCAGGACATGCGCCAGCCAAGCCACTATCTGCTCTCTGCCCCCAGTGCCAGAGCGTGAGGCTCCACCACTGTAAACATGGTATTAGAAAGCACTGGCACCATTTGTTAATACGATTTTATACTACCCAGTTCCCTGACTGGTACAAACTAAAGGGAAGCTTGCTTCAGGAACAGTTTCCTTGTGAGAAGCGAACACTTGTTCAGTATCTTTCTTTTTTTTTTTACAGAGAAATGTACAGGTTGAGCAGATGAGTAGCAAGCATATCCACTAGAGATGCTACTCAACAAGCATCACAAAACCTAAGAAGCTGCTTTCTCCAGCCAGAAGTCTCTTAGCAGCCTTTTCCACCAAGCACCATACTTGCTCACATTCAAGTTCAAAAAATTGCTCATAGGCCAAATGACACGTGGTGCAGGAAACACACAATCAGATTTCTTGACATTTGTTTCTTTGCCTTTAAAAAAGCTTTTAGATCTAAAAAGAAATTTTGAGAGCTATAGCGTCATATCCAACATTTGTCATACTTAGGCTATTGAAATCTAGGGACTTGGTTTCTGTGGGTGTCTTCTGGATATGATGAATGATAGATATCACCCAGTGGCCACAGATCTCATGTGTAAGTTTGGTCCTCAATCTCCAGGCAGATGGATGTGTCAAAAATGTCAGTAGGTTTAAACAGCCACTACCAGCCATTAAATGTCATTAATCAGAACCTTAGTGTTCACCAACAAGTGACAGGCTATATAAAATCATGTCATAGAGAGTGGGCCATTTTGCATAGTCATAGATTTTGTTTACAGGAATACATTGTGTAGTTTAGGTTGTGGAATGTACTAGTAATTCAAGAGAGACAAGACTCTCTCTCTCTCTCTCTCTCTCTCTCTCTGGCTCCTAGGAGACTTGGGTTTGAGGAGTAGAAAAAATATTGGATGCTGGTATGTTAGATTCCCTAATGTGCACCTCAGAATTGTCGTTTGTTCATCCGCCGTGTATGCTGCCTGGAGCACATTCTTCCATTATATGAGACTCACCAGCCTGGGACTCAAAAACATTCAAAGCTGAGGTGCTTAAGCCAAAAGGTAAGGAGGAATATGAGCAATAAAAGGAATTGCATTAAAAATATAAACCATCCAGAGAGCAGCTTTAGAGATCCATAAAACCAAGGGAAAGTGAATTAGAAAGATTATTAAATGGGCAGAAAAAAAATATTGAGTATTAGGTTTTAGGAAGGACTTTTAGTTTTTCGAAAACAGCTCTCTGCAATGTGGTTCTCAATAGACAAGAGTGCAAATAAAAAATGTGGCATTAAAATGAAAGAGAAACATCAGCAGCATTTGATGAAATGGCAGAATGTATGAAGTAATGGGACAGGGGAAAAGAGAAAGGCTATTTGGATGCAGGAGGATCTCTTAGATAGCCAAGGCTGTACAGAGCTATATAGGATGAGAATAGACAGATAATGGGAAGAGGTGGAAATGGGAAGGGTTTGGGGGCAAATTAATCATTCATCATTTTGTAACATGAATGCATTTAATGAATAAAAAAAGAGTCCTGCAGTTCCTTTGAAAGATGAAAGGGAAGGAAATAAGAAGCCTATCTAGGAAGCGAAACTAATAGGGTTGCCAGAAATTCAACAAGTGTGGCTTATTGTAGAGGCAGCAGTGGGGGAAACTGCACCTGTTGAATTTTCAGCTACTGATAAAATACTTCTAGGGATACAGTGGCACCCTAAAATCAAATACTGCCCATAGTCTCTTAGAATTGTAGAGTTGGAAGGGACGTGTGTGTGTGTGTGTGTGTGTGTGTGTGTGTGTGTGTGTTTTAAAGGGTAAGTGAGGTAGTCTGGCTGCTGAGATCTGTGATCTAGCAGCAAGAAGACAACTACAGTGGTACCTCGGGTTACAGATGCTTCAGGTTACAGACGCTCCAGGTTGCAGACTCCAGAAATAGTACCTCCGGTTAAGAACTTTGCTTCAGGATGAGAACAGAAATCGTGCTCCGGCGGCGCAGTGGCAGTGGGAGGCCCCATTAGCTAAAGTAGTACCTCAGGTTAAGAACAGTTTTGGGTTAAGAACGGACCTCCAGAATGAATTAAGTACTTAACCCGAGATACCACTGTACAGTGGTACCTCGGGTTACAGACGCTTCAGGTTACAGACTCTGCTAACCCAGAAATAGTACCTCGGGTTAAGAACTTTGTTTCAGGATGAGAACAGAAATCGTGTGGCGGTGGCAGAGGGAGGCCCCATTAGCTAAAGTGGTACCTCAGGTTAACAAATTAAGTTCTCAACCCGAGGTACCACTGTATGCTATTCCTTCCAGCAAAAGGAAGGAAGGATGCCTGCTGGGCAAGGACGTCTGGCAAGGATCAAGGGAGTATTGGGGAGAAAGCTTAGTCCTGTATTTTCTGAGGAGTGCTTCATTTCCTCATGTCTGTTTTGCAAATATGTTAGGAAGCAGCCAGAAAATGTGCTGAAATGATCCACTATTGTTTTTGTACCGTAATATATATGTCTTGCGCTTGGTGCTGCACTGCATTTTTGTGTGATTTGATATTCACTGGGGAACCATTTTAGGGAATGTGAAAATGTTCACACAGGCAAAATTGACTCTACTTTCCACTCTCGCACACAACAGTGCAAATTTTCACAGAAGTGAAATTATTGTTCTCAGAGAGGCTGCACACAGTGAGGAGAATCTCAAACCAATGTATTCTTAAAAGCATTCCACACTCAGTAATCACAGAAATTGGCTTTGTGATGTAGCCATCTATGTCTGTCGCTGAGTTCACACAATCAAATTTTATAGAGAACAGTGGTGCTCACGCCAACCTTCCATTACAGAACACTATTAACTAGCTTAAGAAAATTTCATTTACAGAGACTTGGCAAGCTGGTCCCTGAAGAAATATTTTTGGCCATGTGGGAACATTTGCACAATGGAGAAAACCAGAGATGACTACTATGTGCAAGGCTTAGATATGGCAACTGACACATAAGGGGGGGGGGGAGAGATGCCAGGCTAACAACAAGCTGCAAACACCTATGTTTACTAAGCTTGATTTTTAGGGTAAATCTGTGTGCTTGGTGAAGGTGATCACCCCAGAACCTGTGGAGTAGAATGGAAGAAGCTCTGGCTCATGACTGAAGTAGGCCCGAATGTTTGTCATGAGTAGGGATGCAAGAAGGCACTGTTTCCATTTCCCCCTGTATTTGTCGCATACAGCACTGTTTCTATTCTACTGCAGTTCATCTTCCACCAAAACTACATTACTCATCTTGCTGTCTGCTGCTTTGACATTACATAATTTAGCTAATTACATTGTCTTTATGTTTTTCTACCCCATTCATTTCAATGCATACACACATTTGCTGAATTGATTTCTGTTCCGGACCTGGGACGAATAAGCAAACAATGGGAATTTCCTCTTCTTTTTGTATGTTGGTCAGTATCAGGGCCGGATTTAGGTTTGACGAGGCCCTAAGCTACTGAAGGTAATGAGGCCCTTTATATGTCCAGCTGTCCTTTGCCAACCATAAATTGTTGCTGTTTTTTGTGTTGAATATACACTATATGGAAATTTATGGACCAAATAAGTATCTAAAGCCATTTGCACATAACAAAATATGTATTTTATCAAAGTAATTGTTGAACTGAAATACAATTAAGAAGAAGTATATTAATAGTGAAATAATTATTAAGCTCTAACTGTATGTAGGTTTTATTTTATTTGTTTTTTTATCTTATATTTTGGACATCCAGGTTTCTTTCCTTTAAATTTTTTGGCGGCCCACAAGAGAGTGGGGCCCTAAGCTATTGCTTGTTTAGCTTATACGTAAATCCAGCACTGGTCAGAATTGTTCAGCATCCCTTGTTGTTGAGAGCAGAAATTGTTTTCTGTCTGGAGTGTGAAAAGCAGAAATACTGGCCAGGCCACAAATTCGAGCTAAGACAACATACCAGTGTGGGTATAAAAGATTTGTTACTCCATGTGGCTAGCAATGCTAGGTGACTTTTGTGAGTCTCCCTGTACCCCAATAATGTCAACCTCTAAAAAATAAATAGAAAACTGTTTCTGCAGGTGTTCTGATTCAGAACAAATTTTAGTGATGAGCAAAAGGGGAATTAAAGGAATGAACAAGAAGGGGGGAGTTTTGAGAATGCTAAAGAACAGAGAGAAGTTTCATTTTCTTCTCTGGACTCTGTCTTGGCTTCATCTCTATTTCACACAAACAGTTCTTTCTGACGGCTTTTTTTGTGCTGTAACTTATCTCTTCTCTCAAACACACAAATAGTAGAAAGATGTGTTTTTAGATTCCATTCTTACTGTTGATAATAATTTTACACTGGGTTAGGTTTTTCTGTGCTGAATTTTCCACATCTTTTGTGTACAACTCTGACTAATCTTTGCTCCGAGTTTTGGGGAGATTTTACTTTGCCCCTGCCATAGCTATTCCTCATGATAATTGTTCCGAGCTTCAGCCTATGGACAGCTTTGACTAAATTTAGTGTTCTGTTCTCAGATAAGGGTGCTGGATAGCTCAGTTGTTTAGTGAGTGGTGCTGATAACACTAAGGTTGCAGGTTTGATCCCCATGCAGGACAGCTGCATATTCCTGCTATTGTAGAGGGTTGGACTAGATGATCCTTAGGATCCCTTCCAGCTCCGAGATTCTAAGATTCATATTTCTTTCTTTCATTTTGAAACATTTTTTCTTTAATTTTTATCTGAACTTATTTTCTCTTTGGAACCTATTTGCTGTGATCTCACTTTGTTAGCTATACTCTTCGCTAAAAGGCCATGCAGCCAGAAAAATGAAAGGTTATGTAGTAAGCTTTAACTAGAAAGCTGGTAAAGTTTAGGTCAGACAATATAGAATTCAGCAACCACTAAGTTGTATTTGATTTTAATATTGCATACCATAATCCCTCCATGTAATAACCAAATCATTATTTCTTGGATTTCTCATTCCTCATGATTCATACTTTTCATTTCTATTTGATATTATCAGGCTTTTATCTTTTGTAATCTGAAAAACATTTACTGTACTGGTCTTTTGCTGGTGCATTTAACATAAATCTGTGCAGATGAATTGTAGCCTCTTGAGGCCTGCTTGGTTACCACCACCCTCTCACCCACTGGGGAAATGAAAAGCTTCATTTTCATCTACAGCTACCATCTTTGTCTTGGCCCGTGTGATGAAGTACATAAAGTGATGGACAGCGGAGGCCGAAGTTCAAATCCGTATTCAGCTATGAAGCTCAGCTGATGCCATTCATGGTAGTCTAACCTACCATGCAAGGTCATTGTTAGGATAAAATGTGACAAACTCCATGTATCCTACCCTAACCTTCTTAGAAGGTGTGTGTGGGTGTGTGTGTGTGTGGGTGGCTGTGTGGGTGGGGGTGTGTAATGTAAACTGATCATTTAATGTGCACAACAGCTGGCAATTGTGTACTTTCACTAGACCTCATGGAGAATGTGCACGTAATCTGTCCACTAAGAAGGATTTGTGCTACTGGAAGAATCCAGCTGGATTCCTTCCCTTTCCACTAGGGAGCAGAGCACAGCTGCTATATTAATTTGAGAAATGATTGCAGAGGAGAACATCTTTAAAGCATAAAGAACTTGCATGGCATCCAGTTCTAACATAATGACAAGAGGTGCTGCTCCAGAAAGCCCAGGAATGATGGACTCCAATTGCCTCAGTCCCTTCAACAGCACAATTAATACAATTCCATTAACTTCCAAAGGTGTTTTAAATAGTAATGCACTGGGCCATTAATCGTAACAATGTCAGCATGCTCTTGCTATGACATTTACCCTAATTAGTAATACAGCCTGTTATTTAGCACCAGCTTTCACCAGAGATAATTTATACCTGGGCTCTGTAATCAAACAGAAGCACTTCAGACTCCATTGCTGAAGAAGCAAGACCAAGATCCAGGTACTGAAATGGGCTACATTTGTACATTGTGACAATCCACATTGTATTGTGATGGGAATGAACCAAACCTAATGTTCTTTTGGGCACAAATATCCACCCCCACACTTTCCACACAGCACACCTGCAAAGAGGAAATTGGAAGATTTGTTTTAAGATTTCAATTAAGCACAGTTTAGCATTCCATCTGAATCTTAAACCAAGGTTAATCTTAACTATGGTTTGTTGAAAGAAGAAGCTTCATAAACCAGGGTTTGAATGTGGCTCCTTTCAAACAAACCATTACTACGATAAATTGGTCTATTGTGCTGTGCTTCATAAAGAAGAAGAAGCAAAACCTTCTGAACCCCTTTTTGTGGTCATGCCCAGAGGAGTGAGGGAGCACATGAGCCCAGGAGAAGCCTAGGGTTGTTGCCCTTGTGATAAACTATGGTTTGATGTGATGTCTGAGTGCAGATAGTTCAAAAGCCAAAGGAAAAATACACATCAAGAACAGTATTCAGAAAGATACCTAACATTTGGTCCTCTCTTTTTATCATTCTTTTCTCTCGAAGAAGTGGCTTGGTGTTTTCTTCTTGTTACTTATGCCAGTGAAGATTTCTAACACCAGTGTTGTATTTGTTTTTTGCAGCCAGCCACAGTTAACAGCATGGCCACCTCTTTTTGTACCCTGTTGTCACTTCCACACACTTTTCAAAGCCAGGCCTGTGCAACGCCAAATTTCATCATTACTAGAACATGGGTGACAGTCATCACTTTCCAAGAAGTATTGCAGCTGATCTGTCAGCTAAAAACACTAGTGGAAGAAGTTCCATGTTAACAATTGACAAAGGGGGGAAAATAGGGTGCCTGCTCTATAATTTTTGAGCAAGGAGATAACACGGGTATCATGTCACCGAAACTATAACGGTTTGTTTATTAGGAAATGATAAATTGAATTTTGGAATGAAGGTTGCTTTCACTAAGTGGCCCCAGGGTTTTTATAAATAAATATGGCTGGGACATACCACAAAACCATCCTTCCAGATGGACGGTGGTTTTGTTTTGATAGCCAAGCCTGCAAGTGTCGCCACACTGTGCCTGACATAAAGGAAAACTAATTGGATAGGACAGTTATGATGTCCACAAGGTTGTTTTTCTTAATACAGAGATAGCAGCAGCTACTTTGACAATGAATACTCGGGATAGCAGATAGAGAGAGGTTGGCTGAGTGCAAAGGGTCAATGGTACCAGCTGACTTTCTTGTCAATCCTAACTTGATGAAGGAGCAGCAGGAAGCTTCACACAGGCAGGGCCATTCATTTCATACCCCAGTGTGATTGTTAGTGCAACCACATTCCACAAAGCTCTCATAGAATCACAGAATTCATAGACTCATAGAACAGGAAGGGACTCTGAGGATCATCTAGTCCAGGCTTCCTCAACCTTAGCTCTCCAGATGTTTTGAGACTACAATTCCCATCATCCCTGACCACTAGTCCTGCTAGCTAGGGATCATGGGAGTTGTAGGCCAAAAACATTTGGAGGGCCGAGGTTGAGGAAGCCCGATCTAGTCCAACTTCTTGCAAGGCAGACATATGCAACTGCATCATACAGGGGTGGAACCTGCAACCTTGGTGTTATTAACACCTTGCTATCATCAACTGAGCTATCATGAATTGCAGAGTTGGAAGGGGTCCCGAGGGTCATCTACTCCAACCCTCTACCATGCAGGAACCCCACTCACAGCCAACCCTGGATGGACTCAAACCACCAACCTTCTGGTTAACAGCCAGGTACCCATTGCACCACAGGAGGGCCTTGTGCCCCCAACAGAGCTGTGGTCTGAGTACCACGGGGAAAATGCAACGTCCCAGCAAGAGAAGCACCATCTTGACAAAAGAGGTCTGGATCCAAGAAAACAAATGAGTGATGACTGCACATTTATTCATTTGAACAAACACACAAACAAATAATATGGAAAGCACCCACACCCACATTGACTTTCAATTTTGATAAAGTACCAGCTCATGATTCTCAATAAATAGAAACTGAAGCCGTTTCCCACATTTTTATTCCACTGCTCAGTATCTAAGACAGGGGTGGAAAAGCTGTGATATTGTTGGACTGCAACTCCTAGCATCCCTGATCACTGGCCATGCTGGTGGGAGCTGATGGGAGTTGGAATCTGACAACATCTGGAGGGCTGCAGGTTCCCCATCTCTGACCTTGTTATTCAGAATCATGCCTAAATCTAGCACCAGCACTGCCGGATTAAACCCTATGGAGGACCCAAGGCAGTCAAAATCTGGGGGACCCCCCCTCATGTGTGCTCTCTAGTGGGATAACATTGAACTAAGAAAGCTTGATTGTAAGTTTATTTCAAGATCAAATCAATATTATTTTGATCCGCTGTCACGGGGGTCTCTAAAAGGCATGGGGCTCATAGGCTGGTGCCCACTCTGCCTATTTGGTCATCTGGCACTGAACACCAGGAAGAGACAATTTAGAGGTCCTTCTGGAACCTGTGGCTTTATGAAATCCTCATCTGCATCTTAGGAAAAGGATAGCACCCCACAGTGGAAATATACTTTGGAAGAACAGGGAAGCAAAATGGCAGAAAGAACAAACTCCGCTACCATTTACCGACTTTGATCTGGCATTGGAAATGAAACCCTCTGACCTGATAAGTCGCAAGTGTCCACTTACACCAATCTAGTCCGTACATTATGAAGAGATGCAATTTGCTGGAAGATAAAGCACATGAAAGAGACACTGTAAACAACCCAGGAGGTGCCTTTGAAAGTGCTTGGAGCACCCCAAGGAGACTGGCTCATGGGCTGAGCGACGTTACAACAATGTATAGCCCTATTTCCATTAGACGTTACACTGGCATGAATGTTGATATTCCAGCAAGGACATAACGAGCCTCTTTTTAAAAATAAAGAAATCAAGTTGAAGGTGAAGCTCATTTTAATAATGTAATATATTCTGAGGGATTTATAGAGCGTGAATATCTCAGTAATAATATTCAACACATTAATCAAATGCTGGTCTATCCTCCCAAGGCCATGTACAACATTCAGCCACCAGCAGATCCCTCAGGCTGACATCAGCCACTGCTCTGCCCCAAGCAGGGATGCAACTAGCAAGTTTTGTGTCCGTGGAAAGCTGCCAATTGTGTGCCCACCCATCTCCCACAAACTTGCTTCGCTCGCATTCAGAAATGTGGAGAAATTATATAATTTATAGAAATTTAATTATATCTATTAAAAGTGGAGAAATAATATATACTATAGGTTCAAGAAGATAGAAGTATTTTTTAAATTTGAAAGAAATCATAGGATGCCTCTTTGAGGTCCTGTTGCGTGAGCAGAACTGGATTTCACCCTCAAATTCTACAACACCTCTGAAGTTACTAAGCCAGCAGTAGTGAAAATAAAAATAGCCAGTCCAAGTTAGAAGACATAATTTCACAGCAGAGCAATGAAAAGACACGTATTTCAGCCCTGTATCAGCCAGATGAAGGACACCTGGAACAGGTAGGTCTTGCAAAAGTAATGGAAAGCTTTCATTAAAATGGAGCAATTAGAATATGCAGCAGTAGAAGATAATTAGAAAGAACCATGGAAGGGAAGCTGATGAATAAATGTATTGTTTTTTTCTTGAATAATTTGTAAATATTATAATTTTTATAAAAATTTTAAAAAACCAAAGCAAAAGTACTGGAAAGCAATAGCTTTCCAGGTGTCTGGTGGTAACGAGTTCCAGTGCTGCTGGGCCACCACCTCAAGCCTCCCAACTTCACTGACCTAAATAGCAGGCAAATGAGGAGGACGTTCATTGTTGATCTTAATATGCAAGCAGGTTGGTATGGATTCAGTCTTTCAAATAGTTGACACCCAAGCCTCTTAAGGCTTAACTGGTTAAAAGCAGTTAACCAGTTGAGCTCAGAATATGTGGGTAGAAATTTTGCAAGGCCCTGAGGCTTTGGCTGCAATGACATCTTCAGGGTAGGGGTTTGGCAGGAAATCAGTTGGGGGGGCATTAAGGCTTCCTCCCTCCATGATCCTGATCCAGATCACCCCTCTGGTGCTATTTTAAAATAGGGAGGGGGAATCAGCAGCCCACTCTATGTCATTGGACTCTAACTACCCTTCTCTCCAACCACTGACTAAACTGGCTGTAGTTAGCAGGAGTTTAAGTCCAATAACATCTGGGGGGGGCATGTTCTTCATCCCTGTCTATTTGTTCTTAAACATGAGAGACAATGATATGTTTACTGTCTGATTTAGCCTAATGCTGCATCTTTTTGAAACTTGGCTGAAAGATAAAGGAATTACTATTTGAAAGGAGCAACCAAGCCGCACTAGCCTAGGCTCTTAAGAGTCTAGTTATCATTTAACTGACAGATCGGGGAGCAGGATTTGACCTGAAAAAATGTAGAACCACCCTATTCTGATCCTTTGCTTGAGAGCTTATTTGTCAGCAATGTAAGAACTGCTGTTTTGAGCCTTCTGAACAGAATCAGCACTGATGTGGGTTGATGGTGGTGTTTTGCTCGTGTCCCTTTGATATCGTTTTGCTTCTGAGTGGTTGAAAGAGACAGGGTGTATGCAAAAGCGCTGACTGGGCGATATGGAAAACACCTCCGCAGTGGCATTAAAAGCAAAGCTAAAGTCACAGTGCCAACCATAATGAAAGAGTCTCCTTGTTAACTGTAGATCTGTTTGACAGGATGTCCATCCCATGGCAACATGATCAGTCACTTGGAAGATGAGGTTATAATTGTAAATCCTCCCCTCTAGCGGCAATCTCTTTCTCTTCTGAGAACATATTGGCTTGTTTGGTAGTAATAAATGACTTTCAGTTCTTGGAAAGTTTTGTGGTGAAAAGGAAATGGAAAAGAACAAGGCCTATAGCCAATGTGGTGTAGTGGATAGAGAGCTGGACTAGGACCTGGGAGACCAGAGTTTGAATCCCCCACTCAATCATGAAATCACTGAGTGATATTGGGCCAGTCACTGCCTCTCAACGTAATCTACCACACAGGTTTGTTGTGGGGATTAAATGGGGATGTGGAGTGCTCTGTATACCATCTTGAGCTCCTTGCAGAAAGGGGGGGATATAATAGGAAGGAAGGAAGGAAGGAAGGAAGGAAGGAAGGAAGGAAGGAAGGAAGGAAGGAAGGAATATGCTGAAATGGCCTTGGGTTCCCAAAACAATGGGACACCCAGAAAACACAGGTGTATGAGAATCACCATTTATTAATCCTTTTTACAGCGTAATCCATTACATGTCCACAATGAGTTCAAAGGAACTTACTGCCCAATGAATGAGAATAGGATCACATCTACACCATACATTTAATACACTTTTAACACACATTTAAAGTACATCACTTCCCCCCAGAGAATCATGGGAATGGTAGTTAACCCCTCAGAGAGCTACAATTCCCAGCCCCCTTAACAAACGGCTGTTCCCTGGGTTCTTTGTGACCTAGGATTGTAGCCCTAGTTGCATTCAGCCCTTTGTTCAAGGAGTTCAGGGCATTAGACATGGGTATATATCTGATTTTATCTTCACGCCATCCCTGAATGGTAGGTCAAAAATACAGATTAGATGGCCTAAGGTGGCCCTCTGTACTACTTGACAGAATCCAGTCCTTTGTTTAAAGGGCTGTCAGAGTCCAGTTTAAAGATATGGAACCATAATAAGGACAGCAGGGACTTCGAAGTTTCTCAACTTCAACCGCAAGCATTGGGACAGCTGACTGGGGAAAAAATGAGCTATCATACATTTACCAAACGGCAAAATGCAGGTCTTAATAAATTTGCTGATTAGCTAAGGAGTGACCATGTATTTTTAACACAAATGGGAGGGGGTGGATTGGGACTTGTGAGAATAATAGTATTTCCTCCTTTATAAAAAAAAGTAAAATATTTTTTCTCATGCATAGGTAACACATGAAGGCAATTATAGGCGATTATTACCAGCCTTTTATGATCCAATGACTTTGCCTTAATTTGTCACATAACTGGGAAATATTGAAACAACAGCATTTGCCATTTCTGAAGAGGGGGAAAAAAGAGCAACGTGGAATGTATAAATCATCAAAGTAATAAATTTTCTTCTGAGGATCAGTTTAAATCAAGAACCAAACGTTCAGCTATATCAGCTGGTCCGCATTGATTCCATTCCTAGTGAATGATTCTGCATAGCAAAGTGCATCAACCAGTCTTTTCAAAGCCCTTGTTTTTAAAATCCTGCACTAAACATGAACGCCACCTTATGGACCAAGCACAGCAAGTCACAAATGTACGTTTTAAATTTTACCAGATAGGCTGAGCCAAATCCCAAGTCCTCTTTTTGTTTTTCCCCCAAATCCCAACCAAATACACACACACACACACACACACACACACACACACACTGGCAGACATTGTAAAGTATCCAAAATAAAATTCGGAAACATTTCAAGGACATTTGGGCTAAGTTGCTTCCCGGATGAGTAATGATCGCCCTGAAGTGCAGTTCCCAAAATTGTTGTGTAATCAACATGCAGAAGGCTTTTCAGCCCCTACCAGACGTGATCTATCACTGTTGCATTCAGTGACCCTCAGCTGAAGTGTAGGACAACAACAACAAGCAACAACCCCTGAGTAATTTGATGTTTGAGTACTTTTCTGGCCAATTGCCATCCTATGAGTATAAGCACTGGTCACAGATATTTTAAGGAAAACAGAAAGAAACATTCTTGGGTGACTTCCACATGAATGCTTAATACTGCAAATGGGTTGTTTCGATGATACAAATAGATTGTTGGTAACAGGTGTTTTTTTTAACTTATCGGATTTTCCACCGAAAGCATAAATCCTGATTAAATGGGGATATACAGGATGGTATTTTCAATGCTACGTATGTGGTTGCTACAAAAGGTTTTTAAATTATTTATTTATTTCATCAATGAGCAGCAACAAACCCACAATAAACACCTGTCTGGAAGAACCCTAGTAGATGTGACAAACTGGAACGTTCTTTCAGGTAGGGATGGGTGAACTTGTCAATTCCAATTGACAAAGGAATTTCCCCTAACTCAATGCATTTCTGTATTGTTTTTCACTAGTATATGCATCTTAACGCACACATTACCCTATAGATGCATTGCTTGACTGCAGAACGGCTTTGCAAAAATTGGAAATGTGAATGTTGAAGGTTGGCTGTTTTCCAGGTTGCATATTGTTTCCCTCAGTGTGAATTAGGTATGTTCATCTTTCAATGTGCACTTTAATAATGGGTTGCTACTGCCACCTTCATGATCTCTTAACTATTGACAATGAAGGACACTCTAACGCTATAGCACAACAAAAGGGGGACACACACAAAAAATCCCTAGAATATTTGTGACATGAAAACTGCTGAAACAAGATTTCAGCAGGACATTATGGGGCATGCAATGACTGGCAATGTAGCAATATTTTCACCCCAAAACTGCAGGAAATACGAACGATATTGAAAGTGGGATCACATATAACTGCCCCGACACCATGATGAGCACAAATAATCAAGAATGCACAATAAAAAAGACATATGGAGCGGCCCAGGGTCCTTGGCAGGTATAGCGAAAAGTAGGTTGCTGTTATTATTTATTTAATTTATATACTGCCCTTCATCTGAGGATCACAGGGCACTTTACAGTATAAAAACACAAAAATACATAACATAATAGCAGACAAAACAACAACCTCCTTGTACACAGTTTGAAAGGCCGTAGAGTATTTAATTAGCCAAAGGTCTGGGAGAAGAAGAATGTTTTGCCTAAACAGGTGCCAGGTGAGCCTTCCTGGGGAGGTAAAGGTAAAGGGACCCCTGACCATTAGGTCCAGTCATGACCGACTCTGGTGTTGCGGCACTCATCTCGCTTTATTGGCCGAGGGAGCCGGCATACAGCTTCTGGGTCATGTGGCCAGCATGACTAAGCCACTTCTGGCGAACCAGAGCAGCGCACGGAAACACTGTTTACCTTCCCGCCAGAGCGGTATCTATTTATCTACTTGCACTTTGATGTTCTTTCGAACTACTAGGTTGGCAGGAGCAGGGACCAAGCAACGGGAGCTCACCCTGTCATGGGGATTTGAACCGCCAAGCTTCTGATCGGCAAGTCCTAGGCTCTGTAGTTTAACCCACGGCACCACCTGCATCCTTCCTGGAGAGAGCATTCCACAAATGCAGAGCCACTGCAGAAAAGATATGTTCCTGTGTAACCGCCCTCTAAATGTCTTGCAGAAGAGGCACACAAAGCAGGGCCTCAGATGAGAGATGGTCTGCGAGGTATTGTGCTCCCAAGCCGTTTAAGGCTTTGTAAGCTCAAAGGTTTTATAGGGTTGAGGGTTTGGAATCCATTAAAACACATCAGCTTCCCAACCACCATGGAACAAGCTGAAGTGATCTCCAATAAAAATGAAATCTGGATATTACAACAGACAGACAAGGTGTCAGATAGAGTTCCATTTAATGCATCCCTTGTGTTTGTAACTTCATTACCAGCCATATCTGTGATTCAGCAAATGTTGCATTGCTCTTTCTTATACAGCTGCAGGTCTTTGTCTCCATGAGCCCCCCTCAGGCCTCAGTCGCAAGTACCATTAAAAGGTAAAGGTACCCCTGCCCGTACGGGCCAGTCGTGTCCGACTCTGGGGTTGCGCGCCCATCTCGCTTAAGAGGCCGGGGGCCAGCGCTGTCTGAAGACACTTCCGGGTCACGTGGCCAGTGTGACATCGCTGCATCTGGCGAACCAGAGCCGCACATGGAAACGCCGTTTACCTTCCCGCTAGTAAGCGGTCCCTATTTATCTACTTGCACCCGGGGGTGCTTTCGAACTGCTAGGTTGGCAGGCGCTGGGACCGAGCAACGGGAGCGCACCCCGCCGCGGGGATTCGAACCGCCGACCTGATGATCGGCAAGTCCTAGGCGCTGAGGTTTTACCCACAGCGCCACCCGCGTCCCTATTAGCAGGGAATAAATCCCTAAATAAGCATCATGGAATTCAAATCTGTTTAGAAGGATCATGCTGCACATCCAAAGAAAAAAGAAAAAGCTAGCCAAAGTTTCTCCAACTATAACTGGTGATCAGCTGAACCTATTGAACCATTTAGCAATGTCGGTACAAAATTTGTATTACTCCAGATACAGTACATTCTTTTACTGCAGAATATTCCAGAAAATGGAATGTACATTCTGCTCCCACCGCTTGCCAAGTTATTGCTCCTGCATTTCAGTGCTGGTGCGCACCTTTCTGCCAAAATTTAAATAATCCTCAACAAGCCATTTCAATTCCCAACTGTTTCTCTCCCCAGCAAGGTTTCTTATACATGGGAACAGGGGGGGGAGGGCTATAGTGACAGCAGGATGCCAAAACTTTTATGACACAGTTGTGATGAGTGCCACAGTTACTCCAGTCACAAAACAAAGGGCAAGGGTGCAGGGCTTGTGAACATCAGTATGTGTGTACATCAAACTCACAAGTGCACCTTGTTTGATCTTAACCCTTACAAGGGAAGGTCATGATGGAAATTTTAAAAGCTTTACAAATTTAAAAGGATCTGATTGGAGAGGCATACAAACAAGCTATCATGATTGTTGGGTTGCCATATTTCAAAAAGTGAAAATCCGGACACAAAACTTGTTGAGCTTTTTAGGCAAAGTTGTTTTTCCAAACATTTAAGTGATTTCCACCCAGACACTGTTTCCAACGGCCAAATCCTGACAATTCCAGACGTATGACAACCCTATGTAAACTGCCCTTGAGAGTTTCATGTACAATGTGATGTGTATGGACAAATATGTGGACACGTATGTCCTATGATTTGATTCATTATATACATATTTTTAAAAACCTCTTATGGATAAGGCATCACATCAGAACAGGCTAAGGTCAGTATCTGATTGTGCCTGTGTGACCCAGTACAGAATTCATACCAAGCATTTTCAGCACTAGCACCTGAGACAGATTAGAATTCATGAGACCTATTGGGTGTTTAAGGAAGAAGCCGAAATGCAATGATTCAGCCCTACGAGCATCCTTTATTTCATGCACAATGTGCGTGGATTCTTCACATCTCTACTAGACAATTATTGCGCAACATTCTATATCTGTACTCAGTGTGGCTTACTTCTGCATATGCAATACAAAATGATGCTTTATTTATTTTAGATATCTGCATGCGGAAAGAGCTTTTGTGGGTTATATTAATGTCTTTGATTCATATTTCATATCATATGCAGTAGCCTTGCATTCTAGAAGAATCATCTGAGGGGTCCTCTGCATTATTTTCCAATAACCAAGGCTTCTTTGCAAATAGGTGGTGTATTAAAGACACCTCTCTAGAGAAGTGTAAGGAATTCAGCAGATTAAGCTGTGCAGAGACATCCAGCAGGTGGCACCATTTTATTATTTTCAGTCCTCTGGTGTGTAGAGTTTGGAAATTAGAATCATAGAATCATAGAATAGTAGAGCTGGAAAGGACCATGAGGGTCACATAGTCCAACCCCCTGCAATGCAGGAATCTTTTGCCCAATGTGGGGCTTGAACCTACGACCCTGAGATGAAGAGTCTCATGCCCTACCAGCTGATGGTTGTATTCTAAGTTAAGTATACAATGCATAGGTCAGGGGTAAATGTTTATATACTGCAGCAAACAGTCTGCAGACTGTTCACCTTCTGTATAAATGATAACAGGACAGATTGTCTTATGTTAAGTGGCTGCTTAAACAACTGGAAACATAAGGAAGCAAATATCTAATTAAAGAAATAAGCAGCTAATGTTTCTCAGGGATCATTTAAGGGATTAAAGCTCTCTCCACAAGGCTATTCCCGTCTCCATTTAATAGATGGAAATTAGATAGTGTACCTTTGTCAGTGGAGGGGCAGGGGGAGATGTTATCATGTCATTCGTAAAATGCTTTCAGTGTTCATGCAGAGAACACCTATGAGATGTTGAAGCCAACCCTGTCATTATGAGGAAAGAGGTATTCAAGTATTCCTTTTCCAAGCAATACAGAGAGAGAGAGAGAGAGAGAGAGAGAGAGCGAGCGAGCGTGCGCGCTGGGGGAGCCTAAAGAAGGTTATGTGACAGAGGAGCAAGATTTTGCTGGTGTTAGTATGAGACCATGGTGGAATCTACACACATATAAAAATCATTCTGAAAATGCTTTTTTTAAAAACGTGTTTTTAAAAATACATTGAATTTTCCATTGGCTCACCATCGTCATCTAGTGTCATGTTGTATATTGCACTTAAAACACACTTAAAACATTTTATTTGCAGCTGTATAGCCCAGTCCCACATTTCTTGAACTAGCGACAAACACACAGGTTTAATAACAGACTTACTGTGGCATACGATTTCTTGGTGTCACGCATTCATTCACTTCACAGCAAATTATATTTCAAATTATATTAATTATATATACCTTCCTCCCTTGAAAATCAGGAAGCAAAACCAATGCCTACTTTGTACCATCCATTTATGTGCATGGAGGCTGTGGTTTTCAGTCAGTCAACTCAAGCCACACTGACTGCCAACCACGTCAGCCTGTGGTGAGGTGGATGTGCTCATGTCACTGGCTCAGACTGAAGTCAGACCATGTCAGCTTTGGGCACGCCACCAGAAACCCCATGCTTGTGGTGGGCTGCCAAAAAGCTAAATGGCAGTTAACATGGCTATGAAGTCAGTATTGCCAGCTTAAACAGCTATGTGAACAGGCCCTTAATTTAATTCTTGGCCTGCTACATTTGAAGTAGATTTAGAATCCCCATGCAGGCAGCCTCTTTTGCTTTCCAACCACTGCAGAGGCCCAAACCAAAAACCAACTCCATGTAGCTACTCCACCAACACTACCACAAGACGATCTGTTTGGGTGTCCCCTTAAGAAACAAGGAGGACTGGTTTCACAAGCTTCTGCTCACCAGGCCTGGCTGGCCAGTCATCAAACCCAGCTCCTGCCAAGTCAGGTGGCAAGGCCAGATGGCATGAACTAGGCCAACCTCAAGAGAAGCTAGGAAACATTAACACAGTCCCCTTCTGCTCAGGCAGAGGCAGTGGTTTGCTGGTGCACATTTGGACTAGTAGGGTGGAAGGCAGTAGATGGTGCCAGAGCCAATGATAGGCACAAGCAAATAATTCTAATTTTGTCCACATCATCCTTCCTGCTGAATTGTACAAGGGCAACACTAAGGAGGAGAAAGCTAACAGGCAGTGGCACTTACTGCACTGGTTGAATGTATGAAGGCAGACAGGTGAGGGCAGGTTGAGGCTGGTAGGACAGCACACCATTTGCCCTAATAGAACAGCCGCCACTGGGCAGAGATCAAGGCTGAACAGGAAGCTTTTATAGTAACACCTAGATCATGGGTAGGCAAACTAAGGCTCGGGTGCCGGATCCAGCCCAATCGCCTTCTAAATCCAGCCAACAGTCGGTCCGGGAATCAGCGTGTTTTTACATGAGTAGAATGTGTCCTTTTATTTAAAATGCATCTCTGGGTTATTTGTGGGGCCAACCTGGTGTTTTTACATGAGTAGAATGTGTGCTTTTATTTAAAATGCATCTCTGGGTTATTTGTGGGGCACAGGAATTCGTTCATTTTTTCCCTCCAAAATATACTCCGGCCCCCCACAAGGTCTGAGGGACAGTGGCCCGGCCCCCTGCTGAAAAAGTTTGCTGACCCCTGACCTAGATCTTTTCAGCAACAGCTGTTTTGTTATATCATATTTTATACTATACTGTACTTTGGTGTCATAGGGGTGGGGTGAAATTTGATTCAGTTCATATTTAAAGGGAAACCTTCCTAATTCACACTTTTCGAAACAAATACGAGCTGAAACATGGCCTTCCTTCAAAATTCTCCAAATCTTGCAATGCAGTTCTCCTGTAACGTATTATGTACAAAAATACAAATACTAAGGTAAAGTGTGTATAAAAATGTATATATCAGTGAAAAGAACATGAAAAAATGCATTCTATTGGAGGAAATTGTTTTGCAAAATAGCATACAAAAATGGCACTAAAATGCTGGTGAATTTTCATTACCTTTTAAAAAAATATCAGACTGAAATGAAATGTGGAGAACTGAATGTAACACTGAAACAATGAGAAACTTCATCCTAAATTGGATGAAAGGTGGCTTAGAAAGCTTTAAAATAACTTTGGGGGGGGGGTCATGATTTACCACAGGACCTGCCTTCATCCATTATTGTCCAAATAGGTTATCCACATACTGTGCTGTACTTCTGCCAAAGCTTGTTGCCAGCACATAGGCCAAATCTCTGCCCGACAATTCTCCAAGTCCCAGATTCAGAAGCAGCTCCTCACACCAAGTTGCATAATATATTTTGGTTCAGTTTGCTCACAAAGACCATGGACATGAAGTAAAATGGCTGCCTCTATACAGACAGTTGCTGACTCACCCATTGTATATCCGTTACATGCTTTTCTTTTGAGTGCTAGGTTTTGAGAGGGAAGCATGTGAGCTCCTTGGGTATCTAAAGCTCTTACAATCAAGCTGAAAGACTCCAGTGTGGTGTGACAATTATTTTTGTGCCTTGCTCAGCTCCTCAACCCTATAAATAGACTGAAAGCCTTATTAAGAAGTTAACAAGTTTCACTCTCGGGGAGTTCAATATTCACCTGTGAGTTGGTGTTTCATCATCACCAGCAAGTGAGTCAAAGGAGAAAAGCCAGCACTCAGGGGATAGAGAAATTCAAAGAGTTCAACAAAGCCTTTGTAGAAAAAACGAAATATTCAAATTCATAGTTTGGGGTGTTTTTTAAAAAAAAATTCCCAGAAGGTTTATGACATCCTGTCCAGATGGTACTGTCTAAATTGAGAACAGTCTGGTTAGAAACATTCTATAAACATCTCATTTGCTGAAATGAGGAAGCACACCCTTGTCAATACATGATCCCTCAACAAATCACTCATATTTTGCTTGGCTGATTAGAGCAGAAGGCAAACAAAATGCAGCCCAGCGCTGACAGTTGGGAAGGGAAGTTGTCTACCCCTCCAAAGTCCCTGTCCAGATGTGCCTTGGTTATAGAAGTAAAGAAATGAAGGGGACTTTGTAGGGCATCTAGTTCACAGGAAATCCAGAGCTAGAACATCTGCAAGAAATGGCTGTACAACCTCTGTTTGGGATCCCATCAGCCCCCCCCCAACATACTTAGGTAATGAATCTCATTGCCCAGCTGCTCTTACCTCTAATAAGTTTCTCCTAAAGTTCAACCAACATCTACCCTCCTGTAACTGAAGAACATTCTACATTTCCCTGCCCCTTAGAGTAGCAGAGAACAAGTATTTGCCTTGTTATGTGTGACAGTTCCTCAGGTACTGATTATTTTGACCACGGTCCCCATTGTCTCTTTTTCAGGCTATGGAAACAACGGCTTTATTCATGCAGTCCAAAATCACACCAGCCTTTTTTGCCGCTGTATCACATCTTGTTCTTCAGCTTATGATCAACAGCAATCCTAAGATCCTTGTCACATGTACTGCTGCCAAACTAGGTATTCCCTACAATACACACGTGCATTTATATTTTACTTTGTCATGCAGAACCTCGCATTTGTCTCTGTTGAATTTCCTTTTTGTGTGTGTATTGAGACCAGAATTACATGGTCATTTTGAGTTTTATTCCTCACTTCATTGTTACTATCCCTGTCAACTATAGATTACCTTCAACCCCTCGTCTAAGTAATTGATCAAAAAGGTTAATGAGTATTGAACAGCACCTGCAGCACACCACTCAAAATTTCCCTCCATTTTAATTATAAACCATTGATGAACACTCTGTGACAATGGTTTTCCAACCAACTCTTAATCCACCTGACTCATTTATTATTATGCCTGCTTTTCACCAGTTTGCTAGCCAAAAACTGTATAACAGGGGACTTTTGTGAAATGGTAAAGTACATCCACAGCATCCCCACAATCCGCTAAACTGGTAACCCAATCACAAAAAGGAATATTATTAATCTGGCAAGTGGCATGGTCAGCCCCATACATTTTGCTACCTGAGGTGAAGGACAATATGGCATCCTCTCCCAGGGGTCACCCATCCCTGCCCTAAGCTATCCTGCTGCACTCCAGTATGGTGGAGAATCCTGTCAGTGTTTACCTACAGCCTAGGCAGCTTCCAAAGATAGAATGGAGAGTGCCATCTTGTACTTCAACTCAGGTGGCCAAAAGTCTCAGGCCACCTTTGAAGGGCTGTGCTATTGGGAAATGAAGAGGGAAGGCAGGTTTGGGGAGATCCATGCCAACAGGGAGGACCCATGCAGATGGGCATCCTCACATGTGAATTAAGAACTTCCTATTAGCAGCAGGTATGCAGCGCCACAAACCCTCCTGTTCATTTCAACCAGCTGTGAGGTAGCCCTACAGGAAGACCAGGACAACATCATAGCTGAGTTCAGGGAGTCAGAAAGAAGGGTCCAGGACAGCATCAGCAGTGTGGGACTTCAGCAGTTGCCAAATAATGATGCCTTCTGCTACTGGTCAAGAGGTAAACCTGCATTTAAATCCTGACTCAACTATTGGTTTATTTGAATATCTGAGATGGTAGTGGTGGTTGCTGAGTTTTTAAAATTTTGGGTGAGTGTTTTGTTTTTGTTTTTTGCAACGCTAGCTCCTTGGAGGAAGGGTGGAATGCAAAATGTAACAAACAAATCCTTAAGAGGAGAGCAGGTGCGGTTCAGCAGACAGAGTGTTATTACTATACCAGAGAGAGAAGGATTTTAATCACTGCTCAGTTATGGGCTCAGTGGAATTGCCTCTCACAACTCAATGCCCTCCCCCCATTAAAACGGAAGTGATGATGATTTACCTCACAGGGAAAAGAGTGCTGTGACTTGGGACTGAAATGGCATTCCTGTCCGCCATTTCAAGCAGTGCTTAAACCTGTCTGTTTCATATTGCCAACAGAGTTGTGGTGCTATTAACAAGTGCCAATGCCAACTATATCATCCCTGCAAAGCTCACCACAAAATATATTTCTAAAAATGTTTTTGCATCACCTTTTAGTAGAGATTTGCTGTTTGTTATATAGAAAGAGCACTAGAGTAAGGGTAGAACAAAAGTGAAAGAATAGCAGTCCCTGCTCAGTGTCTCTCTCCCCTTTTTATGTGTGTACACACACACACACACACACACACACACACACACACATGCAGGAGACAATATGAATGCATTCCAAACAGTGGAGGCTGGTTTCTTAGGGCAAATGGACACTGCGCCTCCAACCTAAGTCTGCTCTCAGCCAACCCCACCTGTCTGCCTACTTTCTTACAACCTGTCTAGGCGGTGGTACTGCCTGTGGCAGCTTCCTCCTCCTTAGTCAGTGTGGTGTAGAGAGCCAGTGTGGTGTAGTGGTTAAGAGTGGTAGATTCGTAATCTGGGGAACCGGGTTCACGTCTCCGCTCCTCCACATGCAGCTGCTGGGTGACCTTGGGCCAGTCACACTTCTCTGAACTCTCTCAGCCCCACTCACCTCACAGAGTGCTTGTTGTGGGGGAGGAAGGGAAAGGAGAATGTTAGCCGCTTTGAGACTCCTTCGGGTAGTGATAAAGCGGGATATCAAATCCAAACTCCTCTTCTTCTTCTTCTTCTTCTTCTTCTTCTTCTTCTTCTTCTTCTTCTTCTTCTTCTTCATCTCAGTATTGCTCCTTGTTGAACTCACAAAACTAGAATTAGTTGCCTTTGCCTCTCATTGGCGCTTGCCTCTACCTACTGTTTGGGGTCCCTACCTTCCACCTTGCCAATCCCAATGGGCACCAGCCTCCACCGGTTCCTAAGCATCTTAAGAGAATAGAGTGTGACAGAAGTGAAGGGCCATAGCTCAGTGGCACAGCACCTGCTATTTCACAAATATATTCATTTTCATGCATATTTTACCCTTAGTATATGCGTTTTTGTACACATCACTTGGCTGCAGTACTGCCTTGCAAATTTCAGAGAACTGTGAATTTCAAAGGATGGCTGTTTCGATTCATGCACTGTTTTGGAAAGTGGAAATTAGTACCTTTAAATGTGAACTGAATCACATTTCTCCCCCACCCCTAGAAACCTGTGGGCAGTTAACCCACTTACATGAACAGCTTGCTTCCAAATATTCTAGCTTTTAAGAGTGTCTGCGGTATAACAAAATGAAGTTTAAGTCAACAGTCTGGGCCTTCAAGACACAGTTTTGAAACAAGGATATCCTTGAAGGGTGTGGTGAAAATGCAATATAATAATGACTATTCGTTTTCTAAACCTCTTTGTGTGCTGAATTCAGCAAGGATCCTGCTCCAGGCTTTGGTCTGCTGAGGATTTCCACTAATTCTAGTGTTCATATATATATGTTTGGTTTGAAAGCATAATATCAGTGCCCAAAAAAGCTTCCTTTGTTTAGGGGCAGAGCATCTGTGTTTTCCCCTAGGGTTTCAATTACCTATAAGCCTATTTACTTTATCTGAACCTGTTTTTCTTCCATATGCTCTGACACTTGCAAAAGAAACTAAATATAACCAGTGTGGTGGAATGGTCAGGGTGTCAGGTTAGTACTGGGAAGCCATGAAGCTCATTGGGTGAGCTAAGGCCAGTCACTTTTCAACCTAACCTACCTCACAGGGCTGTTTTGAGGGTAACATTGAGGGTGAGGCAGAATCGTGTGTGTTGTTTTGCAGTCCTTTGAGTAAAGGTAGGATATAAATGTAATATATGTTACAAATGTTTTTGAAAATGGATCTATTTTAAAACGCAAGTGTTCCTGAGAGAAAGCAAATTAAACATATTTATGCACTTAAAAATAACAATCTGCCTGTCACCTGAGCTGGTTTTGTGACACAAGAATCAGTCTTTCCACAAATGTGGAGAATCAGCTGGTTGCCTATCATTGTTTCAAAAGTAGCTTTCTTTTACTGCTAGGGATGGGGGAAGAAATTGCTCCCCAAATTGACCTAGGGAACACATAGGCAGGGCCAGTCTTGAGGCAGTAAGTAGCACAAAGCATCCATATATTAGCTGTGCTGCCTGCTGCCAAGCATGTGGTTGTGCAACTGCATTTGGAGGATTTTAAAATCTGGTAGAGCAAGCTACTTGGCATATAAAAGTGAAACCAGAGGTTCATAAGAAGAATATTTGTTCATGGGATTACCTCTCTACAGCAAAGGAAACTAAGGAGACAATAGAGGTTAGAAGAAAATAACAGAAAGATGTCAAACAAGTCTTTTTCCAAATCCCAAATTAAATATTTGAAATAATGGGGCAGGGGCAAGTTAAAACATGAGGCAAACCTCATGTGAAACAGGAGAAAAACAAATATAGGTAGGAAAGGTGGACAGATGCATTTATTACCCTCTGTCCTCCAGACTAAATCAAAATATATGATTCTAGGTAAAAGCTCTCTGATATGATTTATAATCTGCATAATGAAAGGAATCTCTCTCTTACACTAAAAAAATGATAATGATGTGAGAAATAAACATCACTGAGTGCACCGGGACTCACTCCCAAGCCTGCAGAAGACTGCAGGAGAAACACAATATTTCTATTGAAATAAAGTTACCTTTTTGTGTAGAGAAAGGTTTCATACAGAGAAACTGAATATCTGTCACTCCATCTGCAAGTCTCATACTCGGGTGTTTGGAAAAAGCTAACAGTGGCAGGAACCACTGTTGTTTTTATTGCTGCATATGCTTTTGATAACTTCATCAGGAGCATGCATGAATTCCCTATATTACACACAGAGAGAAATTGTAAAACAGTGGAGCTAAATGGCAATACCGTCTGATTTTTCTACACTGCAGCCAGATGTATACAGGATAAATACACTAACCATGCGAAATGGTAGAAATTGGCAATGGGGACTTCGTTTCTCTCTCATGTTCCCAGTAAATGTAACATTAGTATAGCGAAGCTAATAAGATCACCAGTTATCACTGTTGTGGTCAATTACATGGTCATTTGAAGTGACAGTCCATGCGCTTCCAACTATCACTATTCCCAGCTCCCCTCACCCAGACCAGTCTTCTTCTTCTGTCTATGTTAGGTTATTCATCATCCAATCATAATCAATAGAAGCTTTGTTCATGGCTTTGGTAGGAAAATGCATTCCTTTTATTGGCTCAGCTTGCACAGATAGATATGCAAGGCTTCAAGCATCGCTGAGCTCATCAAAAAGACTTTAAAAGCTGTATGGTGACTAGAATTAGAAAGCAATTGCAGTGGTATAAGGATGCAGTTGGGCTCTGGCTGGGTGGGGCTATTGCTGAACTCAGTACAGTACTTGCCAGCCAAGAATATTGCAACAGGAGGAGGACATTGATGGCAGTGGGAATCTGGATTATTATTATTTTTTCATTCACTGTGCTTTAATTCACTTATTCTCTTCATTTCAAACCTGTGACCTTGAATTTGGAAATAACTTTGATGTCCCCATTGATGTTTCCATGCAGATCACTCTCCTTTTTTTATAACAAACCAAAACATTGTGATGCTGAGTTTGGAAACATTTTATGAGATGCTTGTTCCTACAGATATCTGTGTATTTCACCCACTTGATAAGTAATTAAGTGACCAGCCCCTGTCGCTTCAAATGTATGATCAGAAACAGGGATGGGCAACACAGGACCTAGAAACCGTGAGTCACCTTCCCGTTTTGGCAGGCATGTAGGTGGATGCAAATCCTCAGAGACTTACTTTTCCAGACCTTGCTTCTGTCAGCAGAACCCTAAATCATACAACAAGCAGAAAGAAGGAAGACAAGGAAGTGTGAGACATATTTATTAAGAGAGGGAGGGATAGCTCAGTACTCTTAATCTCAGAGTCATGGGTTCAAGCACGACATTGGGCAAAAGATTCCTGCATTGCAGTGAGGTGATCCTTGTGATCCATTCCAACTCTACAATTCTGTGATCTAATCTAATCATTTGTGTAAGTATCGTGGGTCTGATTTTTTCCCCTTAAGGCGGAATAAATTACAGAATGGTCCAGCAGCCAGCATTTACTATACTGAACATCCACATATGCAAAACAGTAATGCCAATACACAATTTCCAGGGAGTTTCCAGGGAGGTCTTCAGAAGCTCAGCAGATTATTTGCCAATCTGACATGAATTGCAAGAGAGGAGGAGGATTAAACAAAACAAACACTTAGAATACTTCTTGCCAGTTAAGCAATCCTTCAATAACCAGCCTATTGTTTTCCCCCTCCTCCTTTTTAAATATATGCTGTGACTACTGTATTATTCAGAAGCACTAGAGCTAGATGGTGCATTACTAAACAAGATTATCTACTACCGTCAAGAAAGTTTCTTTGGGCAGACCTAAAGCGGGAACCAGAGTATCTAACATGTTATTATCACACACACCCAGAGCAAAAGCTAATGTTTTTCTGACGGATAACAATTACCTTGTATCTTTTAGGAACTTGACTGAGCAGTTCTTCACTCTAAGCAACTATGCTCTCCCTATAAAAACTTTACATCTTCCACTTAATTCATTTGTATAATATTAGCGGTCATGCAAAAACTCACATTTGTATACAGTTCACTTTGTATAAAGACAGAATCCAGCCATATCTATTGTAACAAGCAGACTGTAACAAGCACGAGAGACAGGCAGTTTTGAATTAAAGAAGAAACAAGTGTATTAGCATGTTCTTTTAATATATGCAACTATATATAGGATGCTCTTTATTCCAGTTTATGCTGCATCATCCACTTCTCTCTGTAACATGTTCAAATAGACACAGGTAATAGCTCATTTCATTCAGACCACCAGTAGGACATATCAGCAGTCTTGTAAACATGACAAAGTACTCCTCTATTCCACCATTCTGGACTTGCTTAGGGAAGATATTCAATTTTATGGTGCTTCCAGTACTGTCAGTATTTTGGGATTCAAGCACATACTAGAACTTTAGGTTCGTGCAATTAAGTGCTCTGTTGCCCTGGCATAACAAAATCCACTTTTCTAAAAACAAAACAAAACCCAACTTTCTTGCAGTTCTGAAAGTGATGGGGATATTCACGGGAAAGTATGGGATGAATGAATGATTACCAGGAACACATGTAAACACCCCTCAAGCTAATCATGCCAAACACTCACTGTGGTCTAACCACCCTGCCAACAAATCAGAATAAATGCTCAGTGAAGACTGGAGATGGTCTCACCACCACCTAAGCTGTGCACAAACAAATCAGGGTGGCAGGGCTCTTAGACTACTTCTTATAACCTCAAAAACTGTGGCGATCACACACAGGGCCCCCAGACGTTTGACAGTCTATTGACTCTGTGCCGCCACTGCAATTGCTTTCTTCGCTGCCACCACCCCGTATCTCACGGGGACACACGGAGTCCAGTCAGTTGTTAACATAAACAAATAATCAAGTTTATTTTTAAATGCAGGAACAAGCTTTTGGTTTCAGTTAATTTTTCTCTTGTCAGTTTCTTATTCTTAGTTCCTAACAACTCCAAACTGATTATTCCAACTGATTATTCCATCTGACTCCACCTAACAATTCCTCTCACTCTCTCACAATACAACTCTACCAACCCATGCCTAAACCTCCCTCTTCCTTCTTCAACTCCCAAGCCTCAACCCCCAACTCCCAAACCTCAACTAACTTTCAAAACCTCCCACTCTTTTATTCCCCCCTTGCATTCTCACTGGCCAATCACATCACACCTATTTTAACCCTTTCCTTATGACCCATCCTAGGAGGCAAACACCACACTGTCCATCTACCCACATTTAGTATGCTGTCCTGAACATATCTTATATAATCCAGCTTTTAAACATTTATACAATTCATTTTTCAAAGTAAAAAAAGAATCATTTTTAATAAGAAGCAGAACTTCCAATGTTAATGCAGCAGTGTGACAACACTCAGAGCATAGGAGAAGGCAAGCTGTTCAGAGACAAGTGCCACGTTTTATTTTCTATAGGAAGGCCATTCTGTGGATAGGCAACAGGTGGGGGGGCAGTATTGTACCTGATTGCAGACTCTTTTTTAAGTGAGGAGAAAAAAGGAAGAGGAAAGAGGGCAAAGGACACAGTTTCCACATTCTGTCATTCTTGGGCTTTCTGCTCTGTGTTGAAGCTAACTTCTCTTGGGCTTCTATAAACAACTGAGAAGTCTTAGATTGCTATGCCTTCCTGCAGTTGAATTGCTATCTGCAGTTGTTCGAGCAGGTAAAAAAGGATTTTTTCCAGAAAAGTGTCCAATTCCACACCTGCTTTGGCTGTCTCAATCTGCTATGGCTATGCTATCAGAGAAAACAGGCAGGCAGGCAATAAGTAGCATTAAGGCATCCCATGGCTGTTTGCCTTTGAAAGACACCAGTTAAGAAGACAAATGTCTATTAACTGACATACTATAACCAATTCCATTAAAGCAGCTTAGGAGGTTACTCCCAATTGCCAAATAGAAGCAATGCTATACATCAACAATACATTATTTACTTAGGTGCCTTTCTTCGTCCATAGCCACTTTTGTGTGATATGATCACAAAGCTGTGGGCTGTGTGTAGATGAAGCAAGCAGATAGGTAGAGTGGATCCAATTTCTCGGGATTTTCCTAGGCAATCAACACCTAGTGTGTCAGTGTGTCAATTGTAATGAACATTCCCAAGCAATGTTCCCTGTTTGTAAGAAATTGCACCACCAATGAAGTAGATTCTACATAGATGGATGTGAAGGAAACTTAAGACCAAAGTGTTCCCACTAATCAGTCTAAAGAAAGAGGCAGCATCTTCAATAATGAGAAATGTGTCACCTTTTGCTTTAATTTTCCTTATATCATAATGCAACCCTCCGTGTACTGTGCATTCCAAACTCTCCTGCTAACATGCTCAAGAGTTCACAGAAAGCATTTTCTCATTTTGCTCATGGTTTTACTTTAGATCAGGTATGGGATACCTCCAGCCTGTGGTAAAAATTAGGCCTGCCAGCAGTCCTAATTTGGCTCACAAGGCCGTTTTCTCCTAGCCATTTTTTCCTAGGGGTAAATAGAAGATAAAATATAAGCATGTGCTGTTAGGATATTTCCGTTCCACCTTAAGAGAGAGCAGGCTTGTGAGTCACAGAGTCTGCGTATTTCCTGTTACAGGATGTTTATGCTTGCTGTTTCCTTTCAATTTCAGTCGGTCGGAGACACTGACACAGAACGGTCATGTTTTCCTTTGTTCTGTTCAACGCTAAATAAAGTCTGTAAATTATGCTCTCTTCTACGGTGCAAGCTTTCTGGCTGTGGTTCTGCTGATAAAGAACAGTGTGCACAAGCCTGGAATGTGGCAATCTATTTCTGAGGCTTCGTGTCGCTAACTGCTGGATCTGCCTGGCTACGGGAGATCGATGGAAGTCCGGCAGCCGGCTTGGGGCCATGATGGACTATATCTCCCTGGCAGTTTCCCAACAACAAGGTTTCGGGCCCAGATTCACAGCACCTACAGGAGAGTAAAGCTGCAACAGACTGCGTTTGAGAGGTATGTGAAAAGCGAAAGCAGCGAGAGCGGAGGCTTTTCTGTTTACCTCAACAAGGAGCCTTTGAACTCCGGCAAGGCTTAATTGGCCTGGGAGCCAAGCCAGGGAGTTCGTGATTAATGGGCTGCCGAGATAATAAGTCTTTGAAGGCATAAAGACTTGGGCTCACGTAAAGACCTGAGATGGATCTTTTACAATCCTCAGAAGTAGCTCCGTGTCCACCGAAGCTACATGGGCAGAATTATGAAACCTGGGCAAAATGGTGTGAGAGTTTGCTGCGTCAGTTTAGGGTGTGGCATACCGTGAGTGAGGCCCCCCCAGTTCCTCTGACAGAGAGATGGAAAGCCGATGATTCGAAGGCGATTGACGTAATAGTCTTATCCGTATCTCTTGAGGAAATTAAGACGCTGGCTGGCAACACCACTGCACGTGGAATGTGGTATGCTTTGATGAAAGCTCACAACTCAGTTGTCCCAGCCCAGAGTTTGACTGCATCGGAGGTCCAAGCTGTTTCCCAGAATGCAAGTGAATGCAGGGATGCTGAGGGCACCGGTTGCAAGCTGCAGGGGGAGCAGACTGTGATGTCATCCCAGGCAGCATTCCAGCCTCCAGGGGGAGCCAAGGAGACGGCAGCTGAGAGCTCTGTTTCTCATGGGAACCAAGGTCATCGCCTTTGCAGAGGCCGGAAAGGCAAAGGTAAACAGGCGTCTGCAGATGGCCCGAAGCAGAAGGGGGGTGAAGAGCCCACGCCAGTGGAAAACAAGGCTTTGTTAGCTGGCACTGCTTCACCAAAGGCTAAAGGCACGTCTGCTGACCAGAAGCAGGGGGGCAAGCTGCAAAAGCCCACGCCAGTGGAAGACAAGGTTATGTCTGCTGGCACAGCTTCACCAAAGGCTAAAGGCACGTCTGCTGGCCAGGAGCAGCAGGGGGGCAAGCTGCAAAAGCCCAAGCAAGTGGAAAACAAGGGTTTGCTTGCTGTGAAGGCTGCTCCAACAGCCAAAGGCAGCTTTGTTGTTGATTCGGGCTGTACCCGCCACATCTCAAAGGATCGGCACCTCTTTATCTCCTTCAAGCCTCAGGAAGGTGAGATCCACCTGGCTGATGGAAGGACGTTGCAAATTGCAGGAGAAGGGACTGTGAAACTTGCAAGTTTGCATACAACCATCAGTAATGTTCTGTATGTTCCTGGAGCTGCAAGCAATTTATTGAGCGTCCCGCAGCTTACTGGACGTGGTTTTCAGATTTCCTTCAAGAGGAGCGTCTGTGTCATCAGTAAAGGCAAAGAGGACTATTTGCATGCAAAGTTTATGGATGGTTTGTTCCATATAACTTATGAGGACACTGCTGTTGTATCTAATGCTGATTCTTGTTGTGTTGCACAAACTAACAAAGTTCTTCATGCAGGTTGCATTCATGAAGCGCATCGAAGGTTTGGTCACCTCTCTTGGAAGGCACTGGCCAAGATGCCAGAGATGGTTGAGGGTTTGAACATCAAACCCTGTAAATATCACATGAAATGTGTATCTTGTGCTGAGAACAAGGTGAAGGTTGCTCCAAAAGGCAAAGAGTCTAGCAGGCAGGCTTCCAAACCCTACCAGCTAGTGCACGCAGACCTGGTTGGGCCACTTACGCCCTCTTTAGGAGGAGCAAGGTTCTTCATGGTTCTAATTGATTCTTTTTCTAGGTACATTCATGTGTTTTTGCTCGAACAGAAATCGCAAGCGTTTCCGAAGTTTAAGGCATTCTGTGCTTGGTTGGAGAATGCTCACGGTAAACGTATTTCCTGTCTTTTTACCGATCGGGGCGGGGAATTCACTTCTCAGCAGTTTGAAGCTTTCCTGACTGAGAAGGGAATCCAGCATGACATGTCAACCCCCAGATCGCCATGGATGAATGGGCTTGCGGAGAGAGCAAATCAAACATTGCTGCAAGGAATGAAAACCTTGTTGCATGATGCCAATCTCCCTGATAAGTTTTGGGGGGAGGCTTTGGGGAATCTGGTTTACTCCGTTAATCGCAGATTGTCATCACCCATTGGTTGTACCCCCTATGAGAAGATGTTTGGCAAGAAACCCAACACCAAACACATGAGAATTTTTGGTTCTGACATGTGGGTACGCACCCCACAAACCAACAAGCTTGGGAAGCGTGGGGCACATGGTTTGTTCATGGGGTACGAAAAAGGTGCATACAGGGTATGGATGACTGACTCTAAATCCATAAAGTTCACAAGGAGTGTTGAGTACAATCCTAAGTGGGGGGAAAATGTGGGAATTTTCCAGAGTTACCCAGAGGAGGATGAAGGTGATGTCAAGCAAGCAGCTAAAGCTGAGGAAGCTGCTGAGGATGATGAGGATGATGATGATGATGATGATGATGATGATGATCAGAGTTCGGATTCCAGTTCAGTGGGCGGCGCGGCTGCTGGTGTCAGTGACAGTGATGACACAGCAGACTACCAGAGCGCAAAGGCCTCAGTCAGACCATCTGATGCGTCTGACAATGAACTGGAAGAACCACTGTTCACCATTGGTCATTTTTCTCCTAAGAAAGAGGAGATGAGTCCAGAAGACTTGCGTCTAGTACGTAGGTCTGAAAGGGCGACCAAAGGCAGACCTCCTAAGAGGTATGCTGATGAGTTTGCTAAGACAGCAACTGCTGTTCTTAGTAGCTCAGAGAAGGTGTGGGAACCTTCAAGCTTCAAAGAGGTTCAGGAGTTAACCTCTAAAGATGCTGAGCCTTGGCTTAATGCCATGAAGGCTGAAGTTGATTCCTTGAACAGGAACCAAACTTGGGAACTGGTACCGGTAGTCCCAGGAATGAGACTGGTTGGCAGCAAATGGGTCTTCAAGGCCAAGACAGACCAAAATGGCAAGGTTGTCAGACACAAAGCCAGATTGGTTGCCAGAGGTTTTTCACAGGTACCAGGACAGGATTACCACGAGACCTACTCACCCACAGTCAAATATGAGAGCATTCGGCTGATGCTCAAGATCGCTGCGGAGGAGAAACTGCATGTTTCCCATCATGACATTAATACAGCTTTTTTGTACGGGATTTTGAACGAGGAGCTGTTTATGCTTCCACCTGACGGGATGCAGATACAGAAGGGAATGGTCTGTAAACTGCGGAAATCCTTATATGGTCTCAAGCAGAGTGCTAGGTGTTGGAACACAAAACTCACTGAAACGTTGCTTTCTCTAGGTTTTCACCAGGGCAAAGCTGATCCATGTGTGTTTGTCAAGGAGGAGGGGCAAAACAAACTGTATTGTTTATGTTTTGTTGATGATCTTCTGATGTTTTGGAAGAATCAGGCTTTCTATCAAAGCACCCTAGCTCAGCTGAAGGAGCACTTTGACATGAAGGATCTTGGTGAGGTATCCAACTATCTTTCTCTGCAGGTGGAGAAGGACCAAGCAGGTAATTTTCTGGTACACCAAACACAGAAAATTGCTGATGTATTAACCAGGTTGAATTTGGTTGATGCAAACCCAGCAGACACACCGATGGTGACAGGTTACCAGGTAGATAGTACTGCTGAAGCGTTTTCTGACACAACGCTATACAGATGCGTTCTAGGCAAGCTGAATTTCATTGCCAGATGTTCAAGACCTGACATTGCTGTAAGCTGTAATCTGCTTAGCAGACATGCCAACAATCCTACGGTTCAGGATTGGAAAGCTCTGAAGCGCATAGCCCGCTATTTGAAAGGGACTATGCACTACAGGCTGAGGTTCACCAGTCAGAAGACTGGAGGTCTTGAAATCTTTGCAGATGCAAGTTTTGGAAGTGACACCACAGATGGTACAAGCACTTCTGGAGTATGCTACATGTACAACCACTGCCTGTTTGACTGGTTGTGCAAGAAGCAAACAACAGTGAGCCTAAGTTCCTGTGAAGCAGAACTCAATGCTCTGTCATTTTCACTCATGGATTGTGAATGGTTGATGCAACTGTTTAAGGACATCGGGGTTTCTGTGAAATGTCCTATACAAGTGTACCAAGACAATAGATCATGTTTGGCTTTGCTGAACTCTGAGAGTTGCAAGCAAAGAACCAAGTACTTGCAGATTAAGCTACATCGTGCAAGAGAGTGTATTCAGAAAGGACTGATTCGGGTGTCCTACATGGCAGGAAATGAAATTCCTGCTGATCTGTTGTCTAAGGTTGTTAACAGAGAACAACATAAGGTTTATGTACAAAGGTTGCAATTGAGTGAACCACAGGTACTACAGGTTACACGGAAAGGGGGAGGATGTTAGGATATTTCCGTTCCACCTTAAGAGAGAGCAGGCTTGTGAGTCACAGAGTCTGCGTATTTCCTGTTACAGGATGTTTATGCTTGCTGTTTCCTTTCAATTTCAGTCGGTCGGAGACACTGACACAGAACGGTCATGTTTTCCTTTGTTCTGTTCAACGCTAAATAAAGTCTGTAAATTATGCTCTCTTCTACGGTGCAAGCTTTCTGGCTGTGGTTCTGCTGATAAAGAACAGTGTGCACAAGCCTGGAATGTGGCAATCTATTTCTGAGGCTTCGTGTCGCTAACTGCTGGATCTGCCTGGCTACGGGAGATCGATGGAAGTCCGGCAGCCGGCTTGGGGCCATGATGGACTATATCTCCCTGGCAGTTTCCCAACATGTGCAAGATTTACATGTGTCAGCTAAAAAGCCATTGTATACCATGGTTAGCAAGTCTGACTTGGTATGCCTCTACCAGAGGTATGCCACATCTAGATTTCTTACTATACTCAAATATAGAACAACAGTTTTCTGGGCTTATTTTAATGTTATGTTCTTCAAGGTCCTGGATGGCAAATTTGCCAAAGTTCTCCTGAACAATAGGTGCTGTCCTTGCAACCCACTCAAGAGATTGAAATAATGTCTCATGCATTTTTCTACAGCAGATTTTATCAGGGCATTAGAGAATGTATAATTTATCCTCTTATGAGGCAATCCTGGTCCTTGAAGAAACTAATTATTACCAAACAGATGACAACATTCAGATATTTTGACATATTCCTCAGTCTTGCTATGGTAGATCGTTTCAAGCTTAATAATTGGTTCTATTGAGGCAGTGAATTTTGTACTTCATATTTTTAATGGTTTGCCCATAACAAACCCTTGATTGATTAAATTATTGCATGCACATTATTGTGCTGTCAAAGCTCAAATAGCTCATGGTTTTACTGCAATCAGGTAATCAGAAACCTTAGTGTACACTCTGTTAGGTTATAAAGAGGAAAGATCCATAGAAATGTTTCAAATAAAAAACAGTAATCAAAAATGAAATGATAAATATTTTAATATTTCTTGAATTCCTATCAAAACTAATACATTGATCTTAACAGAATTTTAATGAAACACATTTGTGTTGCACAGCATTCTACATTTAGCTAGCAAGATGCTGAAGCTTTCAGTTAAGCCAAGTTTATTATAAAGGGGGGGAAATCTCTAGTGTGAGAGACTGCAAACTGGGAAACACAAGGAACTTCAAAATGTGTTGCTGTATTGTTCAAAACATTAGATAGTGCCATGTGGCTGTTTGGCAATTTATTTCATAACATTAGCTGTAAGAAATAAAAACATAATGGATTTCAACTGTTTGCTTTCTCTTACTTGTACATACACATGCAGACACAGGTTCTCAAATGAAACTTCAATCCAAAATGTATAAGCAAGAACTTCCTCTATGTCTAACTTACACATAGTAGTTAACTGTCTGAAACTTCTAAGTACAGGAGGTAGTAAAAGCTAAACTCTGGATTCAGCTAAAAAGAGTAAGTACCAAACCCAAACATTTGGAAGAGCCATATAAAGTTATGGCAAAAAGAATGCTGATGAACTTGAACCACAACATCAGAAAAATTAAGTCAACTTTATTATCAAAGTTGGTAACATTCCTCTGTCTATTATCAGTTCATACGTAGTGCAAAACAAATGCATTTTCATCTTCATCCAGGGAAATGATGTCAACTACCTTCAGTCGTCACTGTCACTTCCAGATTCACTCAACTGGAGATCATTCCCTAAAATTTAAAAAAAGTCATGCTATCAACTCCAGATAACATTCTTTTCAATGAAGTAGCGAATATCTCACAGTACAGTACATTAGTCTCTTTGGTCTAAACATAAAGCTCCCGTCAAACGGTGAATTCAGGTGCAAATTAAAAGCCATATTTAGAAGAAAACTATTAAGATGAAGCAAATAGCACATTGGGGGAGGCAGTTTTCACCAGAAAATCCACACTCAATACCATAGTCCCCATCTGGATCCTACTTTCTATACCACCAGCTGCTTATTTTTGAGATATATTTTTAAATGGAGAGGAGATCCAACCATAGATCTCTAATGCCCCATGGTCCAAATTCTTTATGCATCTTCCATGACCTCTGCATTATGCACATGGGCCACATAAATCTCATCTTTCAACAAACATTATCCAGCTTGGAAAGCTGTATTTTATTTTTTTTATTGGACGAGTTAGAGCAAAAAAGTTGCAGGAAATTTAACTGAGTGGCAATAGAGATCACAGAAGTTAGGGTGGTTGTATCTAGTAAAGTAGTTCTGTTAGCACAAATATTTCCTTTTGCCACATGGAAACTCCCCTCCCCCTAATCCGCTCCAGGGGGTGGGGTGGGGGAACACCAATAACAGATTTAGGAGGCATTGCAGGGTAGAGAGGGAGCAGAAGTTCCACAAAGAGCCAGAAGTCCTTGCACTAACAGAACTTTTTTTTAATACTATCCAATGATACAATGGTAGAAAGAACTGTGTTTCTTCCTCCATCCTTTTCCCCCAGCCCCTCTAAACCACCTGCTGCACCCAGTCAACAATCCATGAACACTGGGCATGCCTAGTCCTCAATGGGTTGTTTTAAGATTCCCTAGTAGTTTTGCAAAGCTCAGGGTTCTTCTAAGTCTAATGAAACCATTCCTCCCATGCTTGAGTGGTGCAGCTTTGGCTACATTGAACTAAGATTCAGAGAAAGGAATAAAGGTACATGATTCAGGGTTCACGATTTTAGGCTGTGCTTGGAAGCTAAGCTAGATACTGTATTGTGGTAACCTCTAACCTTTCTCCATGCAATGTCACAGATAATACTCTGCTTCCCTCCCTAGCTCCAGTGTTAGAACTGGAAAGAGTGGGAGCTTGATGTTTTGGTCCTAGGGTGCTAAGACACTCAGTGCCTTGACAACACTGAAACAAACCCCAAATCCCCAAATGGGAGCAGATGGGGATTACCATATGGTTGTGATGACAATCCTTACCTCCTCTGCAACTTCATGCTTCATGGCTCACTTTGTCATGGGGAACAAAGGTGCAGGACCACAAATGAAAGAGGTATGGAATCTGTGGCCCTCCAGAAGTTGCTGGACTTCAACTCCCACCAGCCCAAGCCAGCATGGCCAATGGTTAGGGATGATGAGAGTTGTTAGATACCCCTACTGCACATAACACAGTTTTATTAGTGAATCTGGTCTGGCCCTGCTGATTGGACATTTTATTGCATTGAGAGTTAGGCCATACTGCACTAAACGCTTAAGCAACTCCTTTTGAGATGTCTGAATGTCTCCAGAACAAATTACTGGTTTTTAATCCCACTGTATACAACTCAGCAGCAGTCAGTATCATCTATGACATTGTAAACTGCATAAGCTTTAATTTACCATAATCAGTGGTCAAAACAGCTTTTATCCCAGCTTCTGATCTAAACCTCAGTAGGTCAAACCCTCTCTACCCAGACAGAGCTTAAGTTACATGAGAAAGTTATAAAAGCATGTGGTTTCCTTTTAGATTCCTCAAGTATGAATCTCACAAGCTTCTCTGCTTCATGTACCGGTACTTACGCAGTGTGTTCATCAAGTGGCCAGTGCCCTCTCGACTTCTGTGATATCCAGCATCTACATCTGGGAAGGCTCGCTGTGAGACAGTCATCATCGAAGGCTGTAAGTGTGGCATTGACAGAGGAAGGGGTGGCTTTCTCTCTTCATCTTCTGAATCACTAGAACTATTTTCACTGCTTGATGAAGAGGATGAACTCTTAGATTCAGATGAGCTATCAGAGCTACTCATCTGCTCTATAACTTTAGCTTCTGCTTTTAGCTCTGAAAATAAGATTTAAGTGGAAGGGGAAAGAATTTAAGAACTAAATTCATTACTTACATGATCACAATATTAAATTCTAAGAAAATAAATAAACTCAGAGTAGCATTTGGGAGTGACCTCAAGACAGTGAGCAAAGGAATGGTATTTATCTGTCAGTGTGGTGTAATAGATAGTGTTGGAGCCAGGGTGAAATCCCTACTCAAGAAAGAAGAAGCAGAGAGGTCTCAACTGCAGAAAAAAGGAAGGGAAGAAAATTTCCAGCTGCACAGGAAACATTTATTTGATCTCAGCATGTTTAGAATTTAATTCTTCCTCAGGGGCATTCTTGAACTACAAGTTTAAATCCTGGCCTCCTCTCAGGAGGATTGAAATTGGTTTCAATTGGTTGTTCAACTGAGGAGGTACTCCATTCAAAGCACATTGGGCTCAATAAATAATTGCCTGCACACCTCAAAGTTTCTTTACTTCTTCAACAATCACAATGCCTTGATGTCACCATCTCTCAGCCTCACTCCACTTAAACTATAAAATAGGAGCACAATGTATGCCTCCCGGAAAGACAAACAGAATAATCAATTCTGATAATCAATATTCTACTCCTTAGGTATAAAGGGAACCTTCCCAAACTGGGCAGAAGGTAGGGAGGAGAAGAAGGCGATAAATTTAATTGCCAGGCTTCCCAGACTGCTGTATCACAACATCATTAGACAACAGGTATTATTCTAGCAGCCCTAAAATTTTAATCAAATTAAGGCCACAGCAGCTGCCACTTTTATCTGACACTTATATCAAGGGCGAGTTGCTTATGTGACAGCTGATTTCTGCCACCAGCCACATGTTGATCCTTGGTCAACTTATCCCACCACCACAACCAGTGTTTTTTCAAGCTGTTACAACAATAGGCAAAAAAACTATTCTAGGCTCAGTGTCTGCTGGGTGGCTTCCATGTAGCTAGCTCATTCCATGGCATCAAATACGAAAGATAGCATAGCCTCAGAAAAAGATACAGCCAACACAGGCTCACATAGTGGTGGAAAGATATCTAATGTCTATCAGTATTTGCTTTGTAAAGCCCTTATATTTTTTTATGGACATAGCTAAATAAGGTATAATTAGAAATCCTAAAAGAGGGCTTACAAGAATATCAGATTTTAACATACGATATTAATGTTTTTAAAAAATTGCCAACCACTTGGACATTAATTGTTCTCAGAGCAAAATTCAGCACTGCTAATTTATAGAGATATTGATATTAGAACTTAAAGAAGTAAAGGACCCATGGTAAGACATCATGACAGATCCTAAACCAGTCCCAAATCCAATGTTGTAGTGCTCCTGTACTGTATTATACTCATTCCAAACAGAAGTGCTACAGCACTCCTGTTGGGGCTTACTGTTTAGCCAGCATAATTATTATTTGTAAGTGCATTTTTGCACACAAAGCAACTTGCTCAGTAATGCTACTGTTCCCATGCTTCCGTCATGGGCTCTAGCACTAAAGCAAGTTTCTCGATGGGAAACTATCAGGTAACACAATGCTTTATGCATAATGATGCGGCTGCTAGAATGTGGGAAAACAGCTTTGGGATTTTGTGAGTCACTCAGAACAAGTTTTAAACCAAACTAACCAACCCTTCTAGAAGAGTCTCTCAGATTTCATGTGCCCTTGAACACCCTCCCCTGCAGCACTGGCTACTTTTTAGCAACTGTTCAAGGAAAGAAATGACAGGATTTTCCCATTATAGTTACAAAGAAACACCTGCATGAGAAATTCCATTTTTTGCACTGTGTACTCAAGGATTCAGTCCTGATTATCAATAAATAGAGCAACCATCTGCCAGCATTAATTCAACATGTAACATCTTCCTTTCCTGCTGCTTGCCCCAACTTTTCAGCAGGAAGTTCAGCTGGCCAAATGAACAGAGTATGACATTCTACTAAGTTACTTTTAAGCCACCAGAAGCATTTATTTAAAGTGACTGCATGCAGAATAAGGTATTACCCATAATCCTTTCCTCATGGTGCACATTAGAATTTAAGGCAGCCATGTATTGCCAGTTATCTGGTCACCCAAGGCTCTGAAAGGTGTACCTAAGCAACCAGGATAATTTTTAAATTTGTAAAGTTTTTAGGTTAATGCTCTAAAAGAATCTTGCCCTCAGGGTTATGAAGGAAATCTTATAAATATATGACTAAACTTGCCTTAAACAACATATAGCAAAATTATGTAATCGGCAAGTACACCTCAGGTAAGGAAATGAGACCATTTCAAGCAATTAAGGGAAGAAGAAGAGGATGGAGACCTAATGATATATGTGAGCTGTCAGCAATCATTGGACTAAGATGGAAGGAAGACCCAAATGATTACTCAACACTAACAGAACAGTACACTGTTGTCATTAGCCTTTTTATGTCATACCATACTACTTTTTCTGGTGGTAGCTGGGATGGTAGAGATAAATAAGGTCAGAGCAGGGGATTTGTAACCAGTTCTATGTGGAACAAACAATGGCTGAACATTTTCAGTATCTTAGGTCTGAACAGTCCATCAGCGATAACACAAAACATTAATATTTGCTCTAGTTACCCATCCCACAAGGACTTCTGTCACACTTCTTTCTACTCATATGTCTTTGTTTTTTCAAGGGATGGGCTCTCCATTTATGATTGTGAAACCACTTTTATTTGAATGTATTCATCCATAAAGAGAGTGAAGCCTTATGTAAGCAAGCCTTGATAGTCGCTAAAATACAAGACTGCAAATGCTTCTGATACCTCTTCACACAATTTCTATTAAGTTTAGTTAACAACTATTGAACTGGAAGCATGTAGTATTAAAACTATTTGTATGCTCTCAATAGATGGCCAGACACTCTATCCAATAGAACCATAGAATTGGAAGGGACCATGAGAGTCATCTAGTCCAACCCCCTGCACTGCAAGAATTTTTGTCCGACATGGGGCTTGAACCCATGACCCCGAGGTTAAAAGTCTCATGCTCTACTGGCTGAGCTATCCATGATAGTTGTAGAGTAAGTAACCCCCTTTCTTCCCAAGTCAACACAGAAATGAAGCAAGCCAATGGAAGAGGAACAGAGCAATCCATCCTTCACCAGCCCATTGCATTTGGTTGCTGGACACACAGGAGGCAAAACTTCAACCTGGGCATCCATTGACAAACAAGTGGTGAAGAGAAGGAGTAATCCATTTCTTTGCTTCCAGCCTGCTGCACTTCTATGTTGGATGTGGACGAGGTGAAACCCCTTCCTGTGCTTTTTATTCCTAAGAGAAGCTGGAAAAGGGATGGACAGTTCTGACCATCCTCCACCATCTTCTGTGTAAAAAGCAGAAGAGTAAAAACTTTTGAAGGCTACCATATTTAAAGGGCTAATTCAAAAGCTGACCTGTGCCACTTTTGTTGTGAAAGAGACATGGCATTGGCTGGTTGGAGCCTGGTATTCATTACTTCAAGACAATATAGGGTTAGAAAAAATGCAACACAAGCGTATTTCTTGCTAAGGTGGTAAATCTATGTATGGGCTGTACCACGTCAGACTACAAAGGAGCGGCTCCTGTAGTTGAAATCTCTTCCATAGAAAAAAACGATTCCTTCACATAGAAAACTGGAATGCCAGGGAACAGCTAGGTTAGAACCTTCCCACCATTATGCATTCCTCTACATGCTGGGGCAGGGAGTGAGAGGGAAGCATTCAGTCACGTGAGCTGCAAAGACTAGACAAGCTTACCACATAAATGAAAATTAGGTCATGGACTCCAACCTCAAAACCTTCAAACTACAGAATAATTTAAGACTCTGAACAACATGAGATTCAATTACAACTTACCTCTTTCAATATCATCCATAGGAGAAGGTGGTGGAGACATCTTCTCTTTTGGTGGAGAACATTTAACACTATTTGGAATCTTATTTGCATTTCGAATTAGCTGTTGCTGTTGCCCAATACGAGACTGGACCTTACTGCTTCCTTCACCTCTGTATGAAAGGGTTGAAAAAGAAAGTTGTATCTGTAAATTCTATAAAACCATTTATTTTGTTTCCAAGTAGTTTTAGAAGAACTGATTTTTCACCACTTTTGATGGATAATAAGAAAGCTCTTATGTGCAGTACTTAACAAATGCTAAGTCTGTGCAGGTTCCAGTGAAACGTTATCCAAACACCACCCCAAAAATGCAAACAAATTGAACTGGGTGATGATATCCAATGTTACTTTCTGAGTTGAAATCAATAGGCTTAAGGAACTAGGTCACAAGACAAACCAGGAGTAGTAAATCAAGAACCTTGGTTACAGATTCTGGTTTGTCTGGAGTGAGACAAGCCACAAGCCCTAGTTTCAGCTTATTGTCATATCAAACTACGGCTTAACCCCAGGTAGTATGATAGCAACAGGGCAGGGGGAGGAGTGCAGCAGCCGTGATCTTCATTCTGGGAACTCACACATATACATGCTTGTGCAAAGCCATGGTTTGGCTTAGTGTTACATGTGAACTGGGTCATTGCTTCAGTCTCCTTCTTAAAAGAAAGTAGCAGTCGGTTTTTCTTTTTCCTAATTTAGACAAAATTGCTTTTACTATGGAATTTTCATAATGAGTAAGAAAACAAGAGTGTTTCCAATTTTTCCACCCACCTGGTTTTCTTCACAGTGATATTGCTACTAAGTTTCTCTAGTCTACATTCTCCAGTGTCATGGTTAATTATCAAGATGCATTCTTTTTGGTATGGCTTCTTGGAACCTTTGAAAACTGTTACTGGTGGAGTAGAACCCTATTTTAAATCAGAAGAAAATTACTCCTACTACAGGCACTTCTAGAACTGCTTTTTTAAAGAGTCTACTTCATGATTTAAAATCCTGCACTTTTCACAACACACTGTGCTAACAGCATGTATTTCATTATTATAAGAAGGCAGAGAATGAAGCCAGTTTTGCTACAGTGATTTTGCAGGACTCCAAGATTTATTACAAAATGCGGTCTCAATATGAAAATGGATTGACTTTTCATTGACCAAGTGGCTTTTTTTTCTTTTTTAGTTCTTTCAAGGTTCCTCTCAAGATGCTGAATCCCATCCAGTTGAAAGCTGACTCATTCTCCTAACCTGTCATACAACCAAATAAAATTTCAACCAACTACTTTATTAACATATTCTATCAATTATGAAGCGGTAATAAAAAAGCAAGTGCTTGTTGGCACCAGTAACCATCAATCACCACCAACAAAGATCGAACTATACTCCCTTCATCTTTTGTTCTTAAAATCTATACCAGAATATGGGTAAAGGGAAACTATCACAGAACACTGTGCTTATTGTTGTCAGGGTTGCATACAGCCTTTTCACAATCCATTTTGATCACTTTAACACAACCATTTGAGCTTTCTAGCCTGCCAATTATTTATTGAGGATATTTTTGGCATATTTAAAAAAATGAACATTAAGCTATCTCATCATAAGTTTCACAACATAGCCTCAAAAAAGTCACTCCTATCTGAGAAATGCAAACATCTCTCATGAAACAAAGATTATAAACACCACAAAATTGTTTTTGGCCAAATACTAGTGTGAATAAGAGAAATAATTAATGGAAAATGAAGAACAGGTCAGGGAGGTGACAAGGCTTCTTTTCCACATAAATATGACCATGCAGCTTACAACATAACAGCAAAAATATGTATCAATACATCAGGGGTGGAGAGACTCCAGCCCGCAGAACTAATCAGCCTCTGTATGGGTCCTAATTTGGTCTGTGAAGCTGTTCCTCCCACCTGTCCCATGCTAGGCATCATACTGTCAGAGGCAGTATGCCTCTGAATACCAGTTACTGTATTGGGAATCACAAGTGGGCAGGTATGGATGTGGTTCAAAAGAAACAACAAGGAACTTAAAGTAATCCTCCGATTGTTCCTTTGCAAGCAGGGTTCATTGACAGAGAGCCCCACTGGGATCAGTTGCCCTAGTAAGGTCTCCATCAAGAACTCCCTAGTGCCATCTGGGAGGCAAAGCATTTTGCAAGAAAGGATGTTATTGTGCCATCAGATGATTGGCAGGTGGATGGCTCTACCCATGTGTCAAAGCTACCCAAAGTGTGTGTGGCAGGGTTGAAGGAGATAAGAATCAATAAAGTGAACAGTACAGATATGCCTTCCTCAATGTTGAACTCTGATTGGCTGTGCCTTCCAAATGTATGACCATTGCATTTTAATGAAATGATGATGATAATGATTTATACCCCACCCAGGTGGATTTCCCCATCCACCCAGTAAATATGTGAAGTAGAGTACATTGGTTTAACACCGGCACAACCATAGCATATGTTACTGCCACATTCTTCATGTAATTACAAAAGAGTGCCACAGTTTAAGAATCAGCTAGACTCCTCCCCTCAAAGGGACCAGCAAATCTCACCTCAATATTTGGCAGAGTTATTGTCACCTGTTCGCCTTTACCAACTTCAAGATCTCCTTCACAAGATGTATCAATGGAGGCTGGTTTGAAATCATCTAAGTAAAAAAGTTACAGTTACATATATTAGGTCATGTTTTTCACTACAGTGGTACCTCTGGTTACGTACTTAATTCGTTCTGGAGGTCCGTTCTTAACCTGAAACTGTTCTTAACCTGAAGCACCACTTTAGCTAATGGGGCCTCCCGCTGCCGCCGCGCCGCCAGAGCACGATTTCTGTTCTCATCCTGACGCAAAGTTCTTAACCTGAGGTACTATTTATGGATTAGCAGAGTCTGTAGCCTGAAGCGTATGTAACCCGAGGTACCACTGTACTCCCTTAAACAGTGATCCTGTCACAAGGCGAAGGTGAGGGTGCTGGATCATTCTGTTCATATCTTTTCTAATGCTAGTTTGTCTGACACATTAAGTTCCATTATTATCCAAAAGACTGCAAAATGTGCACAGACCAGAAGGTTTTCTTAATACCTATCATAGATTCACCACACGTAGGAGCTGTATAAATTCACCAAGATATGCTGAATGATTTTTAAATAGAGCACTGAAATTCACTTGCACCTAATTTTCAAGAGAAAATAATGGAGAACTAAGGTTCATGAACTTTCAGACCTAAAGACAAATATTGCCCAAGTACAAATGAAATTACCCCAAATCCTTGTAACAAATAGAACTCTCAATAGTTACATATATAGTGATTTTAATCCTTCTAGTGAAACACAGTACTGCTCTAAAAGATTAAGTTTCAGCTTTATTTTCTATTTTGTAGCCTTCTGCATTCTATTATAGTCCAAAGAAACAGGATCTACCAAGAGTTTCTGACTTACCATAGGCATTAGTAAAATAAAATATTGAATTTGCTGACACCCAGTGAGGTCAGGACAATGTGACACATAACTTTTCTTTCTTTGTTTGTTTGTTTGCTTGTTTGCTTTAAAAACATACTGCTTTCTTGAAATATTTCATAATAGTATACTAAAAATACACTTGTTACTGCCAGTTTGGTCTTGATCCTGTTAACTAAGCCTGTTAATTATTGACACTGTAACAAAGTGTTTAAGTTTTAAATAAATAGATCTCAAACTTCCACATGGCTAGGAACTAGCTTCAACTCCAAATTAACAGGTCTTTTTTAAAGCCAATTCAAACCAATACACTACTATTTGAATTTCCAAGGGAGTAAACACCATCACCATTGGGCTTACTTCCAAATAAGCATGTAAAAGATTGCAGTGTAAATGCAGCTATGTTTTAATGAGTTGCTAAGATCTCCTTTTGCATTGTGTTTGTAATACTTATATTATAGGTTGCATGTATTACCCTGAGCTCCATTGGAAGAGTGATACTTAAATTCATTAAAAGCCACAAATGCACGAAATATTTAGATATTTGAAAACTAAATGTTGCCTACATCTAGTGAGCATGGAAGCCATGATTTCGGAGAGCGAGTGCCTGGCTTCTGCTCCTCTGTGAACTTAGAAGAGTTCATGAGCATGAGATACAAATATACATCATCTACAAAAAGAAGTGCATGGCTTTGTTTTATATTCCCTAGCTGCAACACCTTAAACAGTCTCTTGCCTTAATTTTTTTAAAAAAAATCAAACTCACAATAACCTATAGTTATGCTCATCTTTATATCATTGTTGTGGTAGAGACTGTCGTTGGGCAATATCTAGGCACTCTACTCATCCCCTATGCCTCCTCTCTCCAAACACACCAAAATACCTCAGATCTCCCCATTTCCATGCAGACCTTCCAATTAGATTTGACAGGTCACCTTTGGTTTTCTTCATCCCTTTTAAAAACACAATGGGTTCTTAAAGTTCACTGGATGTCACTGGATGCTGAATTTAAGATTTCTGATAGGTTTCAAAGTATGGAGCTTTATCATATTGAGCAAATAAAGGTATTTTTTTTAAAAGCCTTATTCCTTTCTTGAACTCTTACAATGGTAAACCCAGTGACAGCTTCTTTCCCTCAATTTGTTCGTGGTATTTGCGAAAACAATCCCCCCCCCAAAAAAAAAAATATTCCCGCAGCAAGTCCAAAGTGCCCGTCGCTTCCAAAATTTCTGACTTAGCTCTAGATGAAGAAGTTTGGTTCCTTTCCAAACAGATGCCAACCTTCCTGCTTCCAACATAATAGCAACGATGACGACGGCGATTAGCAAGTTACCACCCATCGTTATTACATAGACACCAGCTATGAAGTTGTCGGGCGTTCACTTACGAGGGAGCCATCTCTCCTCACCCAAACTCTTCCCCACCTCGCGACGCCAACCTGGCTCCCTCCCTCCCTGCCTGCCTGGCAGCCCCTGCTGCTTCCCAGCCGGTGGCTCCACTCCACTCTCCTCACTCACAGCGCACGGTGTGGAAGGCGCAGCGCGGCTGCCTCTCGAAGCTCTCGCCCAGCAGCAGGGCGCGCTCCTTGCAGTCGAAGATCGGCGGGGCCGCCCCGTTCATCCCCGAGCCGCCCGCTCCTGCCTCTCTTTCTTCTCTCTCTCTCTCTCTCACCGACCAGCGCGCAACGGAGCCGCTCCACTTCTGGCGCTGCCAGGCTAAACCACCCCTCTTCGCCCTGCCGAGGCGAGGGGGCGGGGTCACCCCGCGCTCTCCTCCCAGAGGCCGCGCCCCCTTTTCCGCGCCCCGCCTGCTCCTCAGTGGCTGATCGAGTTTGGCAGCACCAACCTCCACCACCCCTCGCGTTCTTTCCTCAGAGGGAAGCGGCGACGCGGAGGGAGCTTTAACGCCTCTCTATTGGCTGCAGCTTCGCACCTTAGTCACGCCCACCGTAAGCGTCCGTCACTAGTGACAGTGGGGTGAGGGGATGCTGCCCTCCTGTTGCCGCGCCTCCTGGAGTTCGAGCGAGGCGTTAGGGAGGGAACGTATGCAAATAAGGGCGGAGGGACGGTTGGCGAAGCGCGTGCCGGCGGGACAGTTGCCGCTTCCTCGCGCCCAGGTTCGCGTTCCTATTGGGCAGGAGCCCTCGTGACCTCAGCCGTGAAACTGGCCGTGTGAGTAAGAGAACCGCATTAGTCCTTCCGGTTGTGGAAGGAGGCGCTTGGATCAGGGGGCTGGTAATGGTCGGGGTGTCCGCGGGGGCGTGAAGTTTGAGGGTAATGGGCGGAGGGTGAAGCTATTCATTGTGAACAATCTGGTAAAGGGCGCAGTGTCTGAGAGGCGTGAAAGGTTCTGTGAAAGGCGCAGTGTCTGACAACCCGTGAAAGGTTTCTGGAGGATCAAACCTCAGGTTTGTGCTTGGGACTCGGGACGGTGCCCTGAACATGCACACTGACTTCTCTTCTGCCATGTGAATCATCCAGGGTGATGCATCTTTACAAGGCCGGTAGTTGAACTATGGCATCTACTACCGCGTCACATAGTGATAGTTGCCAACTCGGACAAGCTACAAAAGGGAATTAGACAAATGCATGGAGGATAAGGCGCTCAGTGGCTGCTGGTCATGACAGCTGTCCACTCGGAGGTGGTATGTCTGAATTATAGTTGCTGAGGAACATGGGTGGAGGGGGGCAGGACTGATCTGATTGGTCAGTTAATTAAGTATTTCTATTGGTTTACTTGATCTGAGGTGGGCAGTTGCTCCCCCCTCCCCCCGCCCCTGCTTGGCTACACCCATGCTGGGGAACATGAACAGGAGTATGTTCCTAACCTGCTTGGGCTTCTCAGAGGTAACCAACTTCAGGCGCAGAGGCTGTCAGCGGCAAGGGAGACAGCAGCTGGACACCTTCGTCTTGCTTCAGCTGACAGTTCCCTCTCTCTGAAGCTGCCCACGGCTGTCTTCGAAGCTAAGACAAGGAGAAGCAGGATTCTCTCCCTTGTGCTTAGATCAAGCTTCATGGCCTTGATTATTGCTTGCTGTAGTGCAGATATGAAGGGCTTTGGATAACAGAAAGTCAAAAGGGGAGGGCTGTTCAACATACAGAATCATTACATTCTTCAAACAAATTCTAGTGGACCGAGACATTGGGATATCCAAGAAGGCAAGTGAAAGGAACAAGGGTGAGCGAAGGTGTAAGGGCTGGGAACTACTTTGGTGAATAGGCACAGAGCATTAGAAAAGGAAAGAGCATTGGGGGCCTGACTTGGAAGCATTATGAGTGGATTGCTCTATGTCTTCCTGTGTTGCAAGGGGTTGGACTAGCTGACCCTTTGGTCCCTTCTAGTTCTACAGTTCCGATTCTGTAGATCATTTGGAAGCATAATGTACCTACTATGCATATGAAATTATCCTTTGTAATTATGCATATGAAATTATCCTTAGAAGGATGCATTATTTATCTTAAATAAATCTGGTTAGCCACTTTAGGAACAGATGGGCCATTGGTTTTATCCAGCAGCTTCTTCTTAAGTTGTATTTACATGCATAAATTTTCAGGTTCAATCCTGACTCATTTCAAAAAAACCATCCACCCTGAAGGGTTTTTGTCATCAGTATACAGTGCTGAGCTAAATGCTGTCTGATGCTGAGCTAAGGATCTGGCTGCATAAAGCAGCTTCCTACATTTGCCCATTCTTCCCTTTTGGAAATGTGGGGCGGAGGCTGAGCTGAACTTTGTGCTTGAAACAGCAGCAAGCTGTGAATGTGTGCATCAATTTTCATTATGATCCGTCAGTCTGTATCACGGTGTTTTGTTTCCCTTGACACTTGTGTCCTGTTTGTGTGTTCATTCATGTGATTTATGGTCATGTGCAATGGGACTGTGCCTGCACCTGCTCTCACTCCACTGCTGCTCATGCATAGAAGGGAGAGTGCTCTATGTGTCAAATAAGTTCCCCTGTGATGTGGATTTCTCATTGCACAGGGTTCCATATCATAGGCGAAGCCTATGTGTACAGATCTCGCTCTTCTGTACGGCACTGTTCCCTAGCATGTGGGCTTGGGAACTATCGCTATACTCTTGATCATTAATCATTTTGAGGAGGGAAATGCACAAATGTGGAGGGAGGTGACATCAAACTGGGGTTTGTAGGAAAACTAGACTTCACACTAGAACCAATGTGGCATAATGGTTTGAGTGCTGGAGTATGACCTGGGAGACAAGGATTCAAATCCCCACTGAGAAATGAAGCCCAGTGGGTGAACTTGGGCCAATCACTGCTTCTTAGCTTAACCTACCTCACAGGACTGTTGTAAAGATGAACTGGGGCGAAGGAGAACCATGTACAGCACCTTGAGCTCACTGGAAGAAAAAGGTAGTATATAAATGTAATAAATAGTTTAGTGTGTGTTGAAAATGCATGCCAGTTGCCAATGCAGTGCCTCAGTACGTTGTGTTGCATTTTTCATTTTCTTTTCCCTTTGAAACAGGTGTGGGAGTTAAGCTGGTACTGAAAGAAGAAACAGAGAGTTGTCCCATGGGCAATATATACTATGTTTCATTCTGATACCTTGGTGTTCAACAGTGTTACTGCACTGCAAACAAATTTTCATAAAGAATACTCAACCAGCTAGTAGTTGTTAAATGAAAGTCTCACTTCAGTCATCTATGGCCAGAGTAGCAAATACTCAAGTGTCCTAAATATTTTCTCTGCTCACAGATATTTATACCCAATTGTTTCCCAAGCTATGATTCTTCCGTCTACCAACTCTGGATAGCCATAAAATCATGAAGTCGCTTTTTTATTTTTTTTTTACTTTGTGGGCTTTTTGTTTGCTTTCTTCTGTTTAATAATTTCCAGCTATAGCCCGTTTGGAATCAGTCAATGGGACCAACCAAGCTGGTATTTGTAAAGTGAGTAGTTTGCCACCTTCCAGTTTGTCCCAGTTTTGACAAGCACTGCAGTCACCTACTAATAACAGCTCCATATGATGGCTTAATAAAGGTATGAGGAACTGGCTCCTACAGTCAGACCAATGATCCATCTAGGCCAGGTCTGTTTACTGTTATTGGCAACAGCTCTGCAGGGTATCAGACAAAAGTGTTTCACACAGATTTATTTGAAATCAACTAACTGGCAGCACCAGGGAGTGGGCCTGGGGCTTTGGGCTAAGATGTCAATTATTAAACTATGTTTTCTAGCTTAGCTGTGGAAAAACACGTGATGTCATTTAGAGTAGAAGAGACATATTCTATGAATCTGCTATTAAAATTGGTTTGTCTTTGGAACACATCCTTCTATGGTTACCCAGTGTGGATTTTATCATACATCATCTTTATTAGATGCATCTGTTTTGTTGAACTGTTTTTTATTTATCTGTTCTCTTCCTATAAAACATCAGTGCTCTCTTCCATAGCTGAAGTCAAATGTTTTGTCTCTTTTCTTCTTTCTTTCATTTTAAAATATAGTTGGCTTGGATGAAATGAAGCCATTATCAGTGGATTCCAGAATATTGTCCCTGGCTTCCCAGGCTACTGAGAGCCCTGATCAGGATGTCCCTGTGCTGCTGCTGAAGTTAAAAGGTAAATAGGTTGAGTTCTTTCAGACCTGTGATGAAATAGTTTCAAGTGTTGAGATTCTTACACTATAAATGAAATTGTTTTTCACTACTCGTTAAACTCTATCTGAACTATTGAGATTCACTATTCTATAAGTCTATATGTGCATATTTTATATTTTCTGCAAGTCTTTCCAAATATAATTATTGATTTGAGGCCAACAGAGGAAAAAGAACTCATCTATAGGAGATGGTTAGTTTCTTTTCTGTCCTTTTTCAATACGGCAGCTGTATAAATGATATTGCTGTTTGACAGGGGTCATGGACTTCCTCGAGATCTTGTTATAGGGTGATATAACAGAGTAGCTGTGTTTATAGAAACAATCTCCCTCTCTATGAATATATAAATTTTTCTCTCCTCGCCTTCCACTGTCTGTCATTGGAAATGTGTGTACCCAGCGCATAAGAGACTATGCAAACTAAGCCAATTTTAAAGAGTATATCTAATTTGCATTATTTTTAACACTATTCAAGGAACTTCTGTGCAGGCTTGTGTAGAGCTTGCCTGAGGCCTGGGGTGGGAGTCTTGATAGAATAAAGGTTTTGGCATGACATTGTAAGTCCAGCAGGCCCCTAGCAGGGTCCCCAGACACCTTGGCCCTCTGAGGCCTGGGACAATTGTACCTGGTTACACCTCGCCCCCCCCCCCCCGCATGGGCCTGTTTCTGTGTCCTTAAAATCTCTATGGTAAGAGTTGCTCCTAGTTATAAGCAAGCCTTATATACATTCTGGAGAGAGACTGCTGATGAACTGCAGCAGCATTATAGCTAGAGGAACTGTCAGTTGCTAGAGGGCTACTTTCTAGTAAAGGAAGTCTTTGTGGCCAGAGTCTAGTAATTCTAGTAGTGCAAAACAAGGAAGTCTTCTATAAGCCACCTTATTTTTCATCATACTTGCATGTCCACCGTTTCTTAATTCTCCTTTGCGCCATCCCACTGACTTCTTTGCCCATCTTTTTCTATCCATCTATAATGTATTCTGTAAGTGTTCTACGCATAAATCGTCTGGTTTGTTTATTATATAGATTTCCTAGCTGGCAATTGCTTCTGTATCAGTGTTGCAGTAATGACAAGATGGTAGTTGGGGTTCCACATTGTCTCATGCTCACTTAATCTTTCTTGATATTATACTCTCTTTCAGCGTAGAAGGGTACTTGAGTGTCACATGCTATAATTGAGAAAGTATAATTTTGTCACCCAAGCTCCTGGTCCATCTGTTTCGGTTTATTTTTCTTCCCTAGATATTTTAAATAGTGCACCGCCTGGCAGCAAAGAATTAAAAAAAATTAAACAAGACTTGTACTACTACGATCTGGTTCAATACTGCACATTAGTCCTTAAGCAAGATTATACAAGAGTGCGTGGAGGCTGGACTACTGCTGCCCAGATAGCAGAGATACTAAGGTAAACTCTTCCTTGGTTACATAGCTTTTATTCCTGAATTGCCGCTAGCCCACCCTTCTTGAAATCATTGTGTGACTGTGTATTAGCCTGGGTGTATTACAGCATTACCTGCAAACTGCTAAAATGTATGTGTGTTTATTTTCTCAGCCAGTGTTGTGTGGGCCTTGAGGTAAAAGAAGAACCAGAGGAGTTTTACAATAAGCTACTTCCTTCTGTAGCAGACAATCTCCTCTTCTTGGGAAGGCGCCTGCAAGCACGATTCATCCGAGCGATCAAGGTATTCAGGCTGAACGGCTTAAGTTTGTGTAATGGAACTGTTTTGTAACTTCTTGACATGTTAACATGCTGAATAGTTGATTTATTCAGGCAGTCTTCCCCTGCCCTGCCCCCCAACTCCAGGCGCCTTGCATACCAAATACCAAGGGCATATCTTCTGTGGAATCAGGACTCAGAACAACTATATTACAGCAGGAAGCTTTGGCCTATTATGATATTGTTTGATGCCATGGTTGACAGCAAGGGATACTGAAATTTTGGATCAGCGCCAGTAAAAGTTAAATCACTAATAGTTTATTGAACATAAAAAAAAAATGCAAGCAGCATTATGACATGCCTCCAGGACAAATATTGTGGTGTAGATGCTTTCTTCTTAAAGCAGCATTTCAACAAAAGTTGAACTAAATGTTGAAAGTTTTAATTCACAGCATTCCAAAAAGGTTGGTAGATTTCATGAATCAGATTACAGTAGTAGCATTACTGACCCATGGAACCAGCTGGTTTTCCAGTAGAAAAAGTGTTTTAAGTTTTTTAAAGCTGCATCTGTCCACCAATGGTGATTGGCAAAGGAGTTCCCAGACCTCAGACTGATGAAGTTTGGATGGAGGGAGTTTCAGAATTAACTATCCTGCTCAGCAAGTATATAACTTCAGAATAAATTGCTTTCAAAGTTATGTTTCAGGAATTATAATCTTAATTTTTGCTTTTTTGTGAAGGATGAAGAGAGGAATGAATTTTTACACTGTTTCAGAACAGTAACTGATGCCATCTGCTGGCTGTGTGGCGGATTCATTCAGCTAACAGCAAATGGTAAGGGAAGAAAGATCTGAAAGATCATTACTATAGCTGCATAGCGGTTTCTGATGAAATATTTTCCCCTTTTGTAATCTGCTTGTAGATAACTGTTGTGTTTTTCCTTGGTAAAACTACAAATTCATGGATATTGCTTCATGGCTTGAGTTTTCTTCCTGTTTTTCGCCCTAGTGCTTCAGAATAGACACTTCCAGCAACTGCTGATGACGGACGATGTTGAAACTTCAACCATAATGATGTCTGTGTTGCAGAATATTTTAAGAGTCAATAGGTAACTGATATACCTTAATTTAAACATTTCCCTTAATATATCTTAAAGTTTATCATACAGTGCTAATCACTTCTCTGAATTTATTTACATGAGCAAGAGATACTGCCAAGAGGAGAGAGTTAAAGGCACAGTAAAAGCTCCAGAAGAATGACAGGTGGTTTCCTAGTGGCTGTTTTAGTTCAGGATAACCACATAAATATCATCCGTAGAACTTCATGATCGTTCATAGGAAGCATCCAGGATTCTGAAAGCAAAGGCCTTTTTGAGCAGTTTATTGTGCATTAATTACCCTTTGATGGTAGAGTGTTCTCACATCATCTTCAGGATTATGCTTTTATTATGGGAGTTTCCCACTTCTTTCCCATTCAAGGCAGTCCATCTATTATTCCCTCTAGCTAGCAGGTGACATTGCTGTGAATGCAAATATGTGCCAAGGCCCTCTACTGGGTGTTTTTGTAATATGTTAGTGATAAGTGGCAAACTCTTCCATTCCATTAACTGTTGCACATGTTGCATGACCTCCTGCTATAAGTCATTTTTTGACTTAAGCAGAGATACCATATAGGTTCATACACCTTGAGGGGTCCTTTCTGTCTGCACCAAATGGTTACGATTCCAAATTTAGAACGGATGCTTTATAACGCATTACCTCAAGAGGCAGGCGACTTTTAATATTCTAACCAACAGCAATATCCTCTTCTCTCTGGAGGACCATCTATCAGTTCAGCTTGTTTTTATTAATTTTATTGTGTGCATTTATTTATTAAATATTGTATCCTGCCTTTCTTGTACAGAGAACCTCTCAGAGTGGTCCACTCAGAGCAGTTTAGAACACTTGAATATGCAGTGGTATCTTGGTTGTAGAACTTAATCCGTTCCAGAGGTCCGTCCAACTCCCGAAACGTTTGAAAACCAAGGCGCGGCTTCCGATTGGCTGCAGGAGCTTCCTGCACTCAAGCGGAAGCCACGTCAGACGTTTGCCTTCCGAAAAACTTTCGAAAACTGGAACACTTCAGGTTTTCAGCATTCAGGAGCCGATTTGTTCATCAGCTAAGCCGTTCGAGAACCAAGGTTCCACTGTAGTAGCTTATAATTTCAATATAATGAAAGCCAGTACAACCAGAGTCAACCCAAGCAAAACTTCTTCTGTGTGATCCATTTTGATTACTTGTCAATACTATTAAGAGAAATCCCTTTTACAACCTTTAAGCAGCACTACAGTTGTATTTTAAAGTTACTAAAGGGTTTGGTGCAATACTTGCTAGCTACTGTAATCTGCTTACCTTCCCCTCCCCTCTGGCACCATTGAATAGACTCCAGTATCATTCCATCTTTTTTCTTGTTATGTCAGTGCTGTGTTACTTCAAGTTGCTGAAAAGTCCCTGCACTGCATTTTAGATGAGCTTGTTTACAAGCTTTCGTCTTCTATCAATCCTGTCATAGGAAATGCAGCTATAAAGCTGTTACTCTTGATTGCACAGTCCGATGCCCAACTTGTGACAACATTCGCTACCCGCTACAAAGGTTTGTTACTCTGTTTCTCCGACTTGGGAAGAATTTTGTAGTAACGCTGGCACTGATTAGGCCTTCAGGGTCAAGGCCCACTGTGATTCCAAAAGCAAAGGTATACTTTGTACAGTCTAGAACTTGTGTATCAATTCTAAAAGGTATTGAATGTGAAAACTTAAAGTTCCATACAGGGATGTCAGTGGGACTTGCTCTCAGATAAGCATAAATCCTATTGGTTGGATCCAGAATTGAATGGGACCTAGGTTCAAGTAACATAATGTGGATCCAACTCTATGCTTGGTACAAACCTTTTCACAAAATAACTGTATCTGATGTTGCACCACTTTTACTGCACAGGAAAGGCAATAGGCACATTTGCCAATAATGCTAAGCCATACATTGTATGATGTAACATTATAAGCATGAGCCTCCGCACGGCCAAGTAAAGGCTTGAGTTCAACTAGTCTTCCCCTCCCACCTTCTGTAAGGCTAGAAGAATAAAACAGAATTTGGTTTCACTTAATGGCTTGTTATTAACACAAAAACCAGGAGTCCAGGTTTAAAATAAACTCTTAAGTTGTTAACAAGCCTGCTTTGTAACTCGTGGTTTTAAGTCGGCTTCTTTTACATTGACTAGAGTTTATTTAACACCAGGATTCCTGGTTTGCACATAAGGACAAGCCAGGAATTGGCTGAAGCGAAACTTAATCATCATTTATTCCTTCTCCCAGCCATTTAGGGGGATGGTCTAGTGCTTGAATCTAATGCTTCATGTGGGCTCCTTTATGCTCAGGTATATAGTGCTAAACCAACAGTGGGGAAGCTGGAGTCCAACATCATCTGGATGGCCACAATGCCCATCATTTTTGACCGTTAATCATGCTGGCTGAAATAGATGAGTGTTGGAACCAAACAACGTCTGGAGGGCTTCAGGCTGGTTTAATGTTACATGTAAACACTGTCAGTGTCTTCTATAAAGTTAAGCCAACCTGAAATTGATTAGCCAAGCTAGCCCATGAAACTGACAAGCAACAAAATAAGTTTTTATTCTGCATTGCCATTCGATTGAGCTGGTGCCTGGGCTCCTTAAAATTACAGTATGTATAGATTAATTCCAGGTGCTTCTTGTGACATCTGAGTGCAACTACTTCTTGGTAAACACAGTGCACTCCCTCCAAATTTTGCAAAAGTGAATGCCAAAAGCTGCCATTCCACCACCGATTACCAATGCCAAGTTTGTTCAGTCAATACAATTGTCTTGGTAGGTTCTATATTAAACCAGGACAGCATACTTGAGCTGTCATTATATATGAAATTGGTCTTTTCCTGCATGGTACTAATTGCACTGAGTATTTTGCCATGGTTTTTCTTCAGAATATATGGCCTAGAAAGTTGTAGCACTATTGCAACCATTTCAATATTGCATTTTATGGCATGTCTGTACATGTTTTATGTGTACATTTGAAAATACTCTATCCCATTGGGACAAATGCATTTGCCAGTGTGCATTATACTAGTTCATACACCAAAAGGCCCATGGTTAGCTTGTTTTCCAGCTGGAGGGAAATCTGGCTTTCCCCTCACTTTGCAGGTGCAAACACCTTCAGTTGTATCAACACTTCATTCATTCTTTTCACCATTCATGTTTTTGTGAGAAAAATTCATGCTACTATCTGCTTTGGCATGTACAACTATAATTTTCCAGTGTCTGCAGGATAAGCAAACTAACTGTGCTTCTTATAAAGCAGCATATTTATCTTGATGTGTCTCACTAATTAAGGACTACAAAGCCTTCTAAGCAAGCAGTGGACTGGCAAAGGATTTGACAGAAACCTCAATCAGCTTTTGGACTTGCTGTGCTCAGAAAATTACAAGGCTGTCAAAACACAGGTGTGGTGGAAATCTTACTGAGTTCTGTATGTGGTGGAAGTAGCTTGTACTTAAAGTTTCATCAGTATATTACTGTATATTTTAGTGCCTCCAACCAACATCTATTCACTAGATGTTATAGGTACAATAGATCAATTAACACAGAAACACCTCTAAGAGTTTATAAATCTCATACACACACCCCCCCTCTTTTATTGCAGCTTTCAAATACAAAAATACATTGTCAATTAAATCATTAAAACAGTGCATGAAAGGGCATAAGCAGTCACTTTAAAGACACATCACCGTATAAGTAGGTATAAGTAAAAACACAGTGGAATAAGAGTCTTTGCTACCATTGTTACACTTGGGAGAAAGGGAGCCAACAGACATCTATCAGAAATGAGTTCACAGTCCAGGTGCCAGCACTGAGAGGGTCCACTCTGTGTTCCCCACCTCAGAAGCTGGTAGTGCACTACTGAAGGTGGGAGAATATGAAATAGGGCCTCACATGTTGAACACAGTGCACAGGTAACTTCATATGGGAGGAAGCATTACTCCAGATAACCTGGTCCTAAGCTGTTTAGCTCTTTATAGGTAATAAGCAACATTTTGAATTGTGCTCTCAAATGAATTTGAAGCCAGTGCAAATGGACAAGAGCTGGTGTAATAAGTTCTGAAAAGCAAGCACTAGAAACCACCTGGGCTGCTGAATTTTGTCCCTGTCAGTTTCTAAACACTCTTCCCCACAACCCCCTCAGCAGTGCAGTCTTGATGTGAGCAGGGCATGAGTGACACTGGCCTGATCAGCATGGCCCAGGAAAAGGTGCAGCTGGCACACAAGCTAAAGCTAAGCAAATGGATCTTTTCCCAATTCATCAGTGAATATTAAGGTGCAGGGGGATTTTCAGGTTGTCATTTGACAACTCTGAGAATGCGAAATGGATACTGGTGGTTGAGGAGGGGATCAAACCTTTCTCAAAGGACTTGAACTGTGGTTTTTGTGGTTTTTAAAGCAGTTGTTAGCTGTTTAAATTGTATGTTGCCTTGAGATGATTGTGTGCATTGTTCCGTCGGGCAGGCTGATAATGCTTGCATATTCAGAACATTTCTAATGGTTAAAAAATGAATTCTTGTTTTCATTTGGATCATGTAAAGTTGAGGTTTTGTATTACCTGGAAAGAGGCAGATCAGTTTGAATTCACGCAGGAATTGTTCTGGCAAATAATAGTATGACATTGCCCACCCCACCACCAAGGAATAGTTGAAATTGACATGGGGCGGGGGGAGATGCAAAGCATTAAAGTTGTATTAATATTTTCACTGTGCTTGATGGGGAAATGAGCATAATCCTCTGACCCAGTGCTTTTTGTCAGGGAGTACTCAACGGTACGCAGTACCAGCTTCTTTTTGTTGTTGTTAAAAAGTGTGGTACTTACTGTAACAACTCCATGGTGAGTACCGGCACCTGTTTTTCCTAGATAAAAAGCACTGCTCTGACTTGTTTATTTCAGAGACTACATCAAGCAGCTTGCTTAATCCAAGCAGCATGGAGAGGATTTCAAACGAGAAAAAGATTAAAGCAGCTTCCAAAAGCAGTAACAATCTTGCAGAGAAATTTCAGGTAAAGCAAGACCTTTGGTTTATTACAAGCCTGTGGATGCAAACAGATGGTTATGTGATGGAGCCCTTCTTCCTCCCACTCCCTTGTCCGTTCTCCCATTCCTTTCCCTTTTCTTCCCTTATAGAAGAAAAAAGAAAGTGGTGGTGAGGTGGTTGCAAAGGCAGATCATGGGGCAGCTTTCTCTTCTGGTCTCACCCAGCGCCTGCATGTGGCCTCTACAGGACACTGTGACCCTCATCCCTTTGTGCAGTTTCTCCAATAACATGCTTGCTGCTCTGTGTAACTTCTCTACCTGGGCTAGAGATTAGGTTTTTGAAGTTCCCTAATACTTACATTCTTTCCCTCTCATAATATTGTGATGGCCAGAAATGTTGCTGTGAGAATATATTAAGCAGCATGCAAATTTCTTGGTGCTACATTAGCTAATTGATTGCAGAAGTATAGAGGGGTTTGCTCTATAATAAAATGCATTTTTTAAAGGTATCTTAACGGGCACATGTTTGGAAAATCCAGTAGAGGGCAGACTTCGCATGTAATGGGTTTCCAGATTTCGGCGCAATCTTTGGTTCCAATCAGAATTTCAGGCTTCACCGCTAAGCATCCAGGCCATGATTTAAAGTATGTTTGTGCATACCACTACATGTGCCTCTTGAGACTATTGGGGTACATGTTCCTATCTGCATGATAAATGCAGACCTGTTGAAATGTAGAACACTCTGCCCCCTGTAATTTCTAAAACTTTGTTGCTGTAGAGCTAAAAGAAAACAGGAGTTGCAAGGTTTAAAAAAGCAGAAAGAAGAGGAGGAACTCCGCCAACAATTGCAGCTTCGGAGACAGAGAGCCATGAGGCTGTTCCATGAACGACAGCTTACGCTACTGGAAATAGTTCATCCAGGTATGGTTATTATAGTAGCATGAAGGGCGTTTTCCATGCAGAAACAAATTTCCCATATTCTTTTGTTGTTAGTTGAAAACTTCTATTCATACTCTGTTTCCTAAGACTTAGTATTTGAGGCACAAGATGCCATTTCCTTAAATGGCCAGGTATTTTTTCAAGGATGTATCAGCATCTTTCCCTTGGGCCCCTTTAGGACTTATAGGGAGATAGTGATAATGTATACTTAGAACAAGTTGATGGGAGAAATGAATGTAATTTGATGCTCATTCAGTAAATGTGTGAATCATTTCTTTGCCTTAGGTTTATGTGCTTTCTCCCCCACTCATTCTCTGTTTCCTTCATTTTGGAAGGTAACAACTGTACTGGAACATCCTTAATATCAAAGCCTGGGGCAGGATAGCTATCCACTTCGTTTCCCTGTGCAATTTCTTCTATCTATTTCTTTCAGTATTGACTATTGCGGCCCCTTGTCAGGAATGCAATTCTATGCTTGGATCTGAACTGCTCATTGAATGTGAATAGTTTAATTTCCCCAGAGGATCTCTATGTGAATAATTTCCTCTTGGACTTTGGTACAGGGTCTCATCTGTGTAGCAGCTGGACCACAAATCTCCATCCATACCAAAATGTCCTCAAACATATCTGGATGTTGGTTTAGAAAAAGGTCTGCTTCTGCTGTTTGAGCTGAATTTTTTTGAAACCAGCTGGCTTGTGTTGAGTCTTCCATGAAACCCAAGCATATTCAGAAATTTGCCTCCTTTATCTCCTAGGTCAGGTAGATAAGCATATGCATGAAATGGAGGAGAAGTCAGCCATAACTATCCAAAGATACTGGAGAGCATTTAGGGAAAGGAGAAATTTTCATCATCAAAAGAAGTCTCTTAAGCAGTATAAAGCAGCTGTCCTCATTCAGAGAGCGGTGAGTATGCAACCAAGTGCTGCCATGACATAAAATTTACCCAAACAGTTAACATTCATGTTTTAACTCAAAGCTTCCAGTATAGTCTACTATAAGCAGCTGCTCTAAAAATTAAGCTGGAGCATTAGTCTTCAGAATCTTCATAGCAAAAATTTGCAAAAATCTGAACAACCCTTTTAAAAACCTGTTAGAAGTAGCTGTCGAAGACTTGAGACCATAGTGCTGAATATTACCCTAGTAAACCATTTCTAGCTTCATCATCCCCTCCCCCCACTGCCCCCTGGCCAATCCTTCTTACTAATTTATAAAAGTATTCCTTAATTTGATGACATTGTGGAGGCCAAGTTCTTATTTGAAGCTGCGCTTGCAGAACCACATTCTCCAGCTAAATTGAGCCTTGCTGAGTTGTATCTGCCTGAAGAAAAAAAATCAAATGGAGAAACATGCATATTTCTCAGTGGTCTGGCTTTCATCGTAACTCAGCAGAAAGGAGGGTACTGAACTAGATACTCAAGTAACAGATCTGAGCTTAAAGGTTTGTATTCATTTCCATGTTGACAGAGCACTGAATTGAGAGTCACTCTTGTTTTATTGTTTTTTTATTGTATAAAGCAAGAATACTATAATAATGTTTTAGTTTAAATGGAATACAAGGTACTATTTGTTCATGAATTATCGTGTGTGTGTGTGTGTGTGTGTGTGTGTGTGTGTGGATTCCCAAGCTAACCAGAAGGACATCAAGAAACTATCCTGCTGTAAAAATTCTGACTGTATAAATACATTGTGTTACTTGAATACTTTTGTTTCCACAGGTGCTTAAGTTCTTGGAAAAGCAAAGGAAAAGGAAAGCTTATTCTCTCTTGAAACAGTCCAAGCACCTCTCTGATGAACAGAGGCTATCATTGCAACAAAAAGTGAATGACTACATCAAACTGCACCCGGTACATCATCATTCTTCCTTTGGCCAAGGCACCTTTTCACATTCGTTTGTTGGCCAAGAAATGCTTACAGACGTGCTGGGAAACCCTGCATGTTGCCGGGGAGTCTAGGCACACTTTCAGTTTACACATGGCATGGTCACACATGACATTAGTTTAGCCTTGACAATGCGCAAAGCTCTCATTGGAGCTGTGCATGGCAGAAGAAGATAGGTAATGGTGAAGACAGGTAAAAGCTGTCTTTTAAGGAAGCATCAGTGCCACATCTCTGTCTCCTCACTGAAAGACCCTGTAACTTCCAAGGAACCTGGGTAACCTAGGATCACAGTTTGAAGACCACATCCATAGAACAACAGGAATGTTTTGCCCCTAATCACTACTTTGACAGGAGCCACAATACAGCATTGGCAGTTAGATAACTGCAGTAACTCACTGGGGTGGGGGAAATCTGTTACCTCCTATCCTAATTGCAACTGCTTTTTTAATTCCACACAAACTCATGAACTAGTGAGTCTGTTTCGTTTCCATAAATGACAGAACATTTTTCACTTATCAAATGGTTGCATGGGTGCTCATACATATATGCACACATCCTTTATGGTACTAATATTAAAGTGTTTAAGGAAAGCTTTAAAAAGTAGGTGTTCCTGATCAGAGAAATATTACCTTCATAGGAGAACCTTAATTGGGGGCCCCTGAGGAAGATAGTTAGGGACGCGGGTGGCGCTGTGGGTAAAAGCCTCAGCGCCTAGGGCTTGCCGATCGAAAGGTCGGCGGTTCGAATCCCTGCGGCGAGGTGCGCTCCTGTTGTTTGGTCCCAGCGCCTGCCAACCTAGCAGTTCGAAAGCACCCCCGGGTGCAAGTAGATAAATAGGGACCGCTTTCTAGCGGGAAGGTAAACGGCGTTTCCGTGTGCGGCTCTGGCTCGCCAGAGCAGCAATGTCACGCTGGCCACGTGACCCGGAAGTGTCTCCGGACAGCGCTGGCCCCCGGCCTCTTGAGTGAGATGGGTGCACAACCCCAGAGTCTGTCAAGACTGGCCCGTACGGGCAGGGGTACCTTTACCTTTACTTGAGGAAGATAGTTGTCAACAGAAATGCAGTTGGGCTTTTTATTGTTTCACAAGGACTGCCAGTATGTTTACAGATTTATTTTTTTTAGTATTTTGCTTCTATTGCTTTCATATGTTGCTGGTCAATGGTGCTGCTGCTGCTGCAAGCAACTGCAGCCAGGAGGTGCCTATGAGACCTGTGTGCATACCTGTTGCAGCAGTACCAGTTTTGCTGTTAGCTTCCCCCCAAACCATTTTTTTTAAGCCTACGAAACTACTTTGACAAGAGGCCCTGACTGTAGAGAGAGAAATTGATGGGTAGTAGAGGTAATGATGGCTCTACAATATCACTTGCCAAATCTTGAAAAGTTAATATCAGTACACAGCCTTTACCTAGAGTTCCATGCTGTTTACCTAACGTAAACTCTGAATATATCAGAAATATACTGGCCCCTCTTTATATGGTCTGTGAAACAAGGTATTGGGTGTTGCTTGGTGCTTTCCCCCCCTCCCTTTCCCCCATTAATATAATAATAGGAATTTGCTTCTTCCTGAATCCTAATTAGGAAACTAAATTTATTCAGTGATAGATCAATGGCTTCAGGGAGGAAACACAGGAAGAAGCACGGTTATTAGATTTACAAGTACCCAAGAAATGCAAATGTTGTGCTGTAGACATCCACAAAGGTTTGAAGCTGATAACCGCTAACAGTGACAGGCACTATCATTTTTCTCCAGGCTTCTGAAATGTCACAAGAAATGAGCAGGGAACTTCATCATCAAGCTCAGGAAAAGCTGGCCCAGTATTTGTTGAAAAGAAGCCAGGATCGCAAAGCAGAGCAGCATAGAGAGGCATTGCTAGCCCAAGTCCACACTGATGTGGACCAGCTAATGAGTATGTGTCTACCTCATCATCACCATTATTTTAGCCTGGCTCTGATTTTCTTCCCATATTGTGGTAAATGTTGATGAAAGTGAGTGTCGGGACTGATTCATGCTAATAGTAGACACCACAGCACTCATCCAGAGATAATATTTGGTTGTGTGACTCATGAGCTATGTAGCCTGTTGATTCCATGGCAATTTTGGTCTTGTTCCCCATTAAGATGTTAATGCTGAGAGTATTCGTGTAAAGGTGTTTTGGGAAACTTTACAGAAATCTTCTGCTTGCTGTGTGGGCAGTAACCCTCTTACTGTATCAAAAAACAAAACAAAATGAAGTTTAGTATGCTGGGGTTCTTCTTTTATTTCCCTTTGCCATTGTGAGCTATATGTGGCATGTACTTTCCCAGCATGTTTGAGATTTGGTTTTTAATTGTAGTGTCCAGAAGATTGATCCACTGAATTATAAATAGAAGAATCGGGTTACAAAAATGAAAGGGATAAACCCACTGGATCTGACCCATGAAAGGACTCAAAATAATGGAAAATGGAAGAAATATAGCCCCAAGATGATCAACCTTGTATTTTAAGAAAAAAAGTAATTGTGATTCTTTTGCTCCTTTTGTCACAGGTGCTCCAAGTCTAACAGAATCCACTACGAAAGATCTGAATATCTTTATGAGTAGATCAGTTCCTGTGGTAGCCAAAGCCAAACAATCCCACAGCACCATGTTGAAATATACACGGTGGCCATGGTGGAAGAAGCTGGAAGAAGACTTCTTGGAGGAAGAGGCTGTCTCAGAAGATCTGAGTGCTGAAATGGGAACTTTGTTCATTGGTGGCAGCAAAACATAATCTGGAATGAACAAGGTTATAGTCTGGACTATGTCTTCTGTGAAAAAAGAAAGTATTCCAAGATGGTCTGGCAAGCAGTCCACCCAATGCTGTCCAAATTATTTGATTTTTTCAAAATATTTAGTTAATAAAATGAGTTTGTACTTATGCAATATATATATATATAGCTGTTATAAGTTCCTGTTTTACAGATTTTGACCTCTAACCACAATATGTAAATTTTACCATTCAGATGACTTGGAAATCATTACAGTTCACATTTTAAATATTTGTGAAATTCAGCTGGATTGTTAAAAAAAAAAGTGGGATTTTGAATTTAATTTCGTGGGGAGTTAGCTGTGTGTATGTATAGGCTAGGAAATAGAACCTTGGAGCTCTGGGAGGAAGCAAGGGTCAACAGAGAGAATCTTCAGTCCCCTTATGACTTAGAGCATTTTTTTCAACTTGAGGTCCATATTCCTTTTCTAGGTAGCCTTCCAAGGGTCAGATGCCAATGGTGTGTGGAACCAGATGCAAAAGTGTGTGAGGCGACCAGTGCCAGCTTTAGCACTGCACAGTAAGCTAGCTTTTGCACACATTCAAGCACCCATCTCTATCTTGCATCTAGACAAGCAAGAGCAGTCATCAGAGTTCAAGAGGTCATTCCAGCTAGGCAAAAGCATTCAGGTGCAAAGCAAGGCCAGTGTGGGGTGTGTGGCCTGCAGAGAAGGGGGTGTAGCCTAGGGAGAGTGCAAAGAGCCCAACAGAGAGCTGCATTTGGCTTGCCCTGACTGAGGTTCCCCATGCTTGACTTACAATATCATCCCAAACCCATTCTGCTTTGAGTCTTCTGATTAACCAATTTGTACATGTTTTATCTTCTTTAGATGTGCTATGAAATTTACTTTTCTGTTTTAATGAATTAGCATTATTATTAGGTTAGTTTGTCTGAGAGAAGCGGTATTAAATAGTTCAAGAAACTAATGGAGGAATCCTTATGAGAGCCTGCCTGTGATTGCATTTTAAATTATAGGCCTAGACTCTCATGACCAGAAGCGTTTCTCAAGCATTACAAAAATGACCAGACTTTCAACTACCAGGCATTTTGCGTGGCATAAGCTATATTCTCTTCCCTCATTTAGAACTTTTCTAGGGCTAGCTGATCTACTGAATCTTATTGACAGGTTCCATGTGCTGTTGCTTTATGCAGTGCTCAACATGCTCAGAGTAGACCCACTACTTACTTGAGTAATCGTAGTCTATTGATTTTAGGAGTTCTGTTCTCTGTATTGTATAGTTGGGTAGTTACCCCTGTTAACCTACAGTCTCTCTGGTGCCACCGTAGAATCTTTAAGGAATTTACAGAATAAGCTCATGGAGACAAATTGGATTCTAAACATGATTTCTCACCTCTAACATAGAGTGGCTAGGAAATACACCTCTCTACCATCAATGTTCTTTTCCTTGTATTATTAAAGGATAGTAAATTGTTACAAATAAGTCCCTTTTTAACAGACCAAGACAAGACCAAGGACTCAGCTATACAGCCGCAAATAAAAGGTTTTAAGTGTGTTTTAAGTGCAATACAGTGGTACCTCTGGATACAAACAGAGGATCCGTTCCGGAGCCCTGTTCGCATCCTGAAGTAAACGTAAGACGCGACTACGTGTGTGCGCAGGTCGCGTTTCGCCGCTTCCGCGCATGCACGTGGCGTCATTTTCAGAGCATGCGCAAGCAGCAAAACCCAGAAGTAATGCACTCCGTTACTTCTGGGTCGCCGTGGAGCACAACCCGAAAATATTCATCCCGAAGCTACTTCAACCCGAGGTATGACTATACAATGTGACAATAGATGGTGATCCTTATGGAAAATTCAATATATTTTTAAAATGTTTTTTAAAAAAGCATTTTCAGAACATTTTTTATATGTGTGTAGATTCCACCCAAGTTTAAGATTTGATGCATAACGTTTGTTACTACATTGGGACATCACCACAGCTAATGTCATGAAACAGAGGTGTGGCAGTGATATGATGACACTGGCAGTACAGGGCTAATGCATCAGAACAATGAAATATTTCTTTCTAAATTGTATACCTATTGAGAGAGGCCAGCTTTTTATCTCCAGCAAATCCGTAGCTTAGTTACCACCTTAAAGTGGAACTGTGTCAAACTTTGGGCTTTCTCCTATATAATGGACTTATTCCCCCACCACTTCATATTCTAGGCACAGAGTGAATCAGCAATGCTCATTAAAAACAGTGCAGCAATGTGTTCCAAGAGCAGCTTGGAAACAGCTTTGAAGAGCCTAGAGTTTTCCTGCTTCTAGGACATGTGAAAACATTTCAGGAGCTGCTCCTCACTTTGCCCTCGAGGCTCTCTCTGTCTCCATACTGTGTGCCATACCTTTTGCACTGGACTTCCTTGCTTTATGAATTTTTACTGCAGTGCAGTGCTCTATACCCAACTCTTCATAATTATCCTCATTATAGCATCTTTTTATCACAGGGAGATGTTCACAAAGGTGTCCTGCATAATGCATTTCCTCTAAAGAAATGAACCCCCTGGCCTGTGTTAAATAGCTGGTGAATTATAGAGCTGTCTCACCAAAAGTCCATTCATTGTCATGCTAATGGCCTCTGCCACTTACCACCATTGAACTAGATTATGAACTCCCCCTTTGTAATATGCAGTTTGCTAGATAATAGGATTTCCATTTTTAACCCCCCTTTTCAATGGCTGATTAAAAGTATCTTAAGTGTCAGTGGAGTTCAACATACAAGACTATTTATCATCAGCATAAACATGGTTCTACTTCTCTCCAGGGCTATGTGGTCTCTACTACCATTTTATCTTGGGATTCTGCTCCTGTAAGATACCTCTTTTAATGGATGAAAACAGCTTTCTGCTACCAGCCAAAGGGCTGGGTCAGGGTTGGTTTACTTATGTTTAAGTACAAACACATTGGCTTTTGAGCTCTGCAAACCTCCCAGTACAGAATTCCAACCATATTTCCATTGTTCAATTTATGTATTTTGGGGCTCTATTCATGCACACCATTTAAATGTTGAATTTTTTAATTGATTTGAGTGGGATTCTAAATTTAATCTTAATGAGTGGTCCCCTGTGAGAGAATAGATATCATTGTAAACAATCTATGTACATATCTCTGTCCAAGCAATGTTTTATCTGTTATTTGTTTGCAAGAAAACCACTATTGAGGTTCCATCATATCACAAAACAATTTAGAAGTCACCTCATTTTTCCTTTAAATACTGTTTGCTGCTTTAGAAAGACTACTATCTTTTGAGAAAGCCGTATTTAGGCCAGAGACCTATTATTAACATGCAGTTTGTAATACACAGTTTTTACTATAATGTCAAAGTTACTTTCTTGGTCCTTGCCTTAAAGAAGCAGTGAGGAACCTATGACCCATGGACCAGATTTGGTCTGTAACTTATTTAATCAGATCTGCAGCAATATGCATTTTTGGGGCTGCTTAGTCACCCAGTTTTTGGTTGTATGCTACAGTTGCCTAGCCTTAAATGATAGGATGCATTGATGTCATTGTTATTTTAGTGACATTATAATGTGACTAATGAAAGTAAGCCTTTTTCTAGCAGGAACTGTGAGAAAGCCACCCAAGTCCAGAAAGAGTGAGGCTATCCAAAGAAGAGTGGAATATAGATGAAAAGAGAAATGAGATTGTGCCCCTTTCTCACTCTGCATTAACTCGAAGTAATAGTTTATCACTTTCCTAGTTCTGAAGTCACAAATCATCAATGTGAATTAAGAATCGTAGATTTGCCTGTAACCTAGTATGAATCATGGAGGGCAGATTTCCTGTTTGGGTTTGGAGTAAAAATAATGCAAGAACGAGTAATTGGCAAATATTACATGATCTGGAGAAGGCCCTGGACCAGTGTCTGGGTGTGTTGGTTGGCTAGATGAGGTGTAATAAATCATGTTTGCATCCTGGCAAGATGGAGGCTCTGTGAGTGAGAGGTTCCCAGGTCCAATAAATCAGTACAGTGGTACCTCAGGTTACATACGCTTCAGGTTACATACTCTAACCCAGAAATCGTGCTTCAGGTTAAGAACTTTGCTTCAGGATGAGAACAGAAATTGTTATCTGGCGGCACAGCGGCAGCAGGAGGCCCCATTAGCTAAAGTGGTGCTTCAGGTTAAGAACAGTTTCAGGTTAAGAACGGGCCTCCAGAACGAATTAAGTACTTAACCCGAGGTACCACTGTAACTTGTCTGTCCTTTATGGAGTTCCACTCCCTGAAAGATCAGGTACATTGTTTGGAGTTGGTCCTACATCCAGCTTTGCCGCTGAACGTACAGATGTCCTTAGTGGCTAGGAGTGCCTTTTATGGTTGCTCCTGGACTGGGATAGCTTCACTACAGCTGCCCATGCAACTGTTGAATTACTGTAATGTGTTTTATGTGGGGCTACCCTTGAGGTTGGTTCAGAGGCTACAGCTAATGCAGAAGGTGGTGACCCCACTGCCTGTGGGGGCAAACTACCACCAGCATATATCACCTTGTTTGCAGGATTTGCATGGGCTGTCAATCAGCTACCAGGCCAAGTTTAGGGTTCTGGTACTGACAGCTAAGGCCTTAAACAGCTCAGGCCCAGACTGCTTGAGAGACCACCTTATCCTTTATACACCCAGTCTTTGGGAGAAAAGGCCTCTGCCATCCATGTTGACTTTGTATTTCGTGTTCAATTATTTTTGTTCTGTTTTCAAAAACCATTTTTAGCTTTTTGTGATGTTCGTAAATAATCTTGGTGCACACGTTAAATGTTATTCATAAATTATCAACAATAAAAGCAGCAATAATAAGGATTTATTTGAGGGTCCTCGTGCAGAGGTCACCCAAGGAGCCCATCAGAGGCCAAGAAAGTTCAGAGCAGAGGCTCTGTCATCTCCGATGCATTCACCTCGGAGTAGCACACATTCTGTGAGGGAAGGGAATAAGTCTGCTGTCCAAACTGGCCCATGAGGCCATTTTAGATTTATTGTACAATTCCGGAGTTTTGATGAATTGAAACAATTTGTTGAATCACATCCCATCCCATCCTACCTCCCACCTTAAGATAATACTGCTTGGCTGGGGCAATGTTGTTACAGTCGAAGGATACAAATTAGAGAAATAACAAATAACAGCCATTCATCTGCACACAGTGCCTCAAGCGACAAAACGGCCATTGTGAATAAATGCACAAAGCTTACTGAGAAACTACTGGTGTTTTTCTTCTTCCAGGAAACAGAATTAGGTGTATTTATATATATTCAAAGAAATGAAGGCTAGATTAGATGTTGTGATATCTGCCTTTGCACTGACAGCAAACTGGACAAGTCACATTGCTCCATTAAAAAAACACATATATTATGTTTTCAACAGGTGTTTAACACATGCTGTTCTGACACTAATCCATCTCGAGTCTTGTAAATGGGGTAGAATGGATGCATAAATAAAATATTCTTCTTACTGGGCAACAGTGCCTTGTTTTTAGACAGCCCTGTAGTAAATCAGGCATTATAAAATACAATGTTTTAAAAACACAGTATCATTTTACTCCCGGGGTCAAAGAAAGTATAGTGTTATCAACTGAGAAACAATACTTGGGTCAGGATCGGTCAAAAGACTATGCAAAGAGCTGCATGTGCAGATTTTTTGTGGAGATGACGACACTAAGAATCAGAATTGTAGAGTTGGAAGGACCCCCAATGGTCATCTAGTTCAACCCCCTGCAGAAATGACAGCTAAAGAATCTCTGACAGATGGCCATTCAACCACTATTTCAAAACCTCCAGTGAAGAAGAGGCTACTATCTTCCAAGGTAGTCCAAGCCACTGTCAAACAGCTTTGTCAGAAACTTCTTTTGTTTAGTCAGAATTTGTACCCTATTTGGGGATTACATTGCTCCCTTTGGCCTATTATGAACCTATTGTGAACCGCCCTGTGATCTTTGGATGAAGGGCACTACACAAACTTAATATAGTAGTAATAATTGCACTATATTCGGGTATATTGGTTTTTTTGCAGAACTGGAAGCTCAGCTGATATGGAAAATAGGACTAAACCTTGACCTAACTCTAACCTGTTGGCAATTCTCTTCACTGAATATCAGCTCATTCGGTCCCTCATGAAAATCCCATATGACCTTGGCCCTTTGGGACTCCCAAGTCCCAAAAGCATCCATAAACAGGAGTGGTAGCACCTTCAACTTTGAGAATCATAACAAAGAGTCTTGTGGCACCTTAAAAGACTGACAAATTTATTCTGGTGTTGGCACAAGCTTTCTGTGGACCATATACAGCCGCTCCATCAATGCTTATCCTCTTGCCACAGTTGAAGTCTCTGAGGTGCCACGAGACTGTTCCTCGTTCCCCGCTGCAGCAGACCAACACAGCCCCTCCTCTGGAAATATTCAAGAATGGCATTCTCTGCGCGAGATAACATATCCCTAAATCTTTTGTCTGGCGTTATCTCCGTGGTCATAAACCTGCTTTCAGGGGGGCGAAATGCGTCGGGAGCAAAACGAGCATTTGGCTGAGCGAAGCCCCTTTCGGGCAACCTTGCCCTCCCCTTGCCTTGGAAGCACCCCCTTCGCCCTCTGGTACAGCAGCTCCGTGGGATCCCAGCAGGTGCATCCCTCACGCTCGCCTACGACACGCCCCGGCGAAGAAGCTCCTTCCCAGGCCCGGCCCCCTTCGCCTCTTTTGCATATACGCCGCAGCTACCCAATCAGCGCGGGCGCTGCTCCTCTCGCGCGCGCCTCTCGCCGGGGGTTGCTGTGGCGACGGACTAAACCAGAGGCTGCCCGCCAGCCTGCAACAAGCTCGGCAGGGGAGGAGGGAGGAGGAGAAGGGGGAAGAGGAGGGCTCGCTTATCAGCCGCGCAAGGTGCTGCAGCGGCTGGAGCCGAAGACGGAGAGCGAGCGCAACAAAAGCGGCGAGGCGAAACATCCTAGCCGAAGCGCTCCAGGTAAAGGAACCGGGAGGCTCAGCAGGGGACGGCGGGGGAACAAAAGCCGCGTGTGTAGAGCTGGGGGGGGGGGGGATGCAAGGCGAGAAAGGGGTGAGGGGAACTTGCCAAAATGGAAGCGGGGTAGACTGTGGCGTGTGACTTGCTAGATTGTGGCGTGGGTGGGCGCTCCTTCCCCGTTTGGGGTTGTGGTCGTTGCTTTTATTTTGTGTGTGTGTGTGTATGCAGCTTCCTTCCTTGCCTCTATTGTGCGCGCACTGCACACAATCAATAAGGCGCATCCAGGCTCTTGCGGATTTCCCACCCCCCACCCTGCCAAGCGACGGCTGTTTGGTGCGTGAAGGTTTGCAGATCAAAAAAGGCATTAAAGTTTGGGGACGGAGTTTCTTCCGAAGTGGGGAGCGAGGAAGCTGAACTGGCAGAGGGGTTGGTGGGGCTGGGTTGTGGAGGAAGGCGTGAAGGCGAAGAAACTTCCCACTTGGGCTTGAAGGCTGTTGGTCGAGTGCTTTGCAGGGTTAAGTTCTGTATGCAGATACTCACGGTTTTGTTCCCGTTGTGTGTAAGGTGCCCGATTCATTTTAATTTGTAATAATAATATTAGGCTACACCAGAGAACTGTGCATGGGGCTCTTGGGAGGTCCGGCTATCCATGGTGGTTTATGGGACTGCGGTGTTCTGGAAAAAGAACACAAGCATTTAAAATAAGGGCCACGGTGTGTAAAAGGAAGGGGTGCCTCAGAACCAAAGCTGCAGCAACCACTTGTCAGTTGGGGATTCCACAATCATGCACCGGTTGTTTCTGCTTGACTCTGCCATGGTTTTAAGAATGATTTCTGGAAAAGAAAAAGCTGCCACCTTGCATAAACCAGACATTTAGTATTCAATTTAAGAGTCTCCTTGAGTTACTTCTCAGAACGTTTTTCTTTCTCCTTACAAATTAGCATCCATTTCTCATTTCCATGTGATAGTATCTCCACATTTTATGTACTTAGAGCTTAATTTGTTATTATTATTATTATTATTATTATTATTTAGAAATCCTCATTCTGCCATACCTTGTCTGGTAGGGATTTCATCAGTGGGGCTAGTTGTCATAAGAAGACAGATTTGTGGAAGTTTGGGGGTGATTAAAGGAATAGCTTTGTTCAGAAAGACTGCGTGGAAGGAATTGGTTTCCAAAGCAAACCTGGCTATACTGACCCAAGCTTGCAGGGCTGTAGCATAGGCTTTGCTACAAAGGCAAATGGCTGCGTAGAGTGAAAGGGAGAGCTACAAGAGGTTAGTGAGCAGGCAGTGCCTTCTCTTATTTGCCTGTGTTCTGGTCATCCCTGACTCCCCCAAGTAAGAACATCATTAAATAAATAGAAACCACATCTTACATTATCAGAGGATCTGCTCTGGTACACAGACCCAATCCTTTTGCTACTAGGTCTGTTACCTGCCAAACAGCCAGCCAGAGCTGCATCCATATCGGAATTGTCACATTGCAGAGGCAAGGCATTGCTTCCAAAATGCATTAACTCCTTTCCTGGCTGTGTCTGATGCTCAACAGACTGTTCCTACAGTCTGGGGACGACTCACCATGCCTTTTTGTTGTACCTATTGTCCTCTTATTAATAATGATTTCTAACATTAATGATAGGCTGAATGAAAGTATGAATTTTTAAAAAACACCCTAGAGGTAAAACGAAGATACTATACAAAGGATGAATTTTCACCTCCCTGTGGAAATTTGCATGCAAGGGTTGTTTAAGTACATGATCATCCATACTGCACTCCCCAATGCAAAAAGCACTGTTCCTGTTGGATATATTGAAAAATAGGATTTCCCTGCTTTTATAAAGATTTGAGGGAAATCCAAACACTTTCCAGTCAATTATTGAGATAGCTCAGCATCTGTAGTAGGCAAAAATGCTAAGCGTTCTCAGAGCAGTGGGGCAGAAAATGCGTACATTTCTGGATGATTGTTTCCCCATCTGGGATAGCTGATTTCATACTTCTTGTAACGGGAGTTTAAGTGTTCTTTTAAAAAGAAAGAAAAGAGAGCTGCTTAGCATCTCACCCTTTGAATCAGGAGGATGTGACTCATTTTTCCGTTCACCACTCTGATTCATAATATATCCCCCTCTTTCTTTTATACATATGGATTTGAAGCCCCAGAAGGCATTGGCAAGGTCATCTGTTTGAATGCTTGTGGGGAGTTATTTCATTGGATTATTGGAAAATGTCAAGTATAAATAGAATTCCAACGTGAATCTATAAATAACCAGCCAAAGCCAAATCTACACCTCTTCAATTATAATTACACAGCAGAAATTTAATTCACAATTGTTCCTTCAGGCTTGGGTGTTCTTTGCATTTATTTGCTGTGGCACTCATAGAAGAGGGGAACAAAAAGTCGAGGAGAGCCTAAATTCTAATATCATGTCAAAAATGGACTTGTGGGGGTGATTTAGAGGCAAGTCCTAGATTCTCACCTTCACTGCATTATTTGTTTCATAGGAATCACTCAGCCTTGCCTACCTCATGGGGTTGTGGTGAGCCCTGTGAAAGACTTGGCATGGTAAAATGCCCTATAAGCAGCGTTAGTAACAACTTCAATAACAATCATGCTTTGTACCAATTGTATCTTTGCTGATACTGCTTTTAGATATAACACAATGCATGGCGCAGGATAGCGAGAGGTTGTTCTCTGGAATGGGCATTGCACTTGCATAGAGCTCAGCATTGTTCCCAATGCAGGTACCATAGCTCAGTGAGAGCACATGCTTGGCATGCAGAAGGTCCCAAGTTAAATCCTTGGCATCTCCAATGGGAAGAATTTGGTAGCAGATGATGTGAAAGCCCCTTTCACTTGTGTCAAATGATAGCAATGAGGTCATCCTTGGTAGCTGTGCCCCCCTCTTTTTTTTTAAACAAAGAATGAGCACCTTGTAAAGTTAAACTTTACATACCCCCCCCCCAAATAATTACTGCAATGTCCTATGTGCGTTCTAAAGAATGGGGATGCAGCCTTGCAGGTGTTGAGGGTGCAAATCCAAGGCCGACAGACATTGTGGTATCTCTGCATTAGCCTCTGTTATTGCCATTTCCACTGCTTCTAAACTGCGGGTGTAGGGAACGTGCACATGAAAATGGCATGGGCAAGCTCACATCATGTCATCCTTCTGAAAGAATTGTATATCTCTTATTTCTGGGTCTGACCTGGGTCTCTGTTTACGTGGCATCCCATATTCTGCACTCTTTGAGAACCTGGAAGCTGAAGCTGTTATTTTTTAGCACAGGCCAGCACAAATACAAGTTTGCATGCCAATTATAAAATGTGAACACAATTTTCTAATAATACAGTGGTACCCCGGCTTACAAACACCTCGGGTTACAAACACTTTGTGTTGCAGACTCCGCTAACCCAGAAGTAGTACCTCGGGTTAAGAACTTTGCCCCAGTATGAGAACAGAAATTGTGCAGCGGTGGCAGCGGGAGGCCCCATTAGCTAAAGTGGTACCTCAGGTTAAGAATGGTTTCAGGTTAAGAACGGACCTCCGGAACGAATTAAGTTTGTAACCAGAGGTACCACTGTACTTGGTCTGCTGTGGAGCTTTTAGGACCATTGGTTTTAATGTGGCTTGCTGACAAGGGCATCTCACATACAGATGGAAATGGGAAGTGCAATATGCGTGCTGGAGGAAGCATATGCTGATGTAGGAAAAACATACTAAGATCTTTTCCCCAAAGCAAAGTGATGGGAAACTCAGAAATCAACATATTTACTCAAAGGTGGGAAATGTTAATGTGAATGAGATGCACAGAATGTTTGAAAGAAGAGTGATTCAGAGCAAGCCAAGCTAAAGAGTTTGCCACCTTATAAAGCATAGCTAACTGGATGACTAATTTATGCAGATAAGAACAGGTGGGTTACCAATTATTGGGGCCATAGACTAAACATTATTCTGTACCCCTCAACTTTTATGCCCAGTTCAGATGCAAACCCTGGTTTGCCACCAAGCAAACCAAAGCCAAAGCCATCAGTGGATACAATGATATTGAGGACATTTAGCAGGTTTTCATCATTCTTAAAGCTGTACTTTAGAAAAGCGAAAACAAACCCCCAGAAGTATGATCAGCATGGCTACAGCAGATGCATATATTTTGGTCTGAGAGTATTTATTGGCGAGAGACCTTCACTGTGTCCCACTACTGAAGAATATCTATCTGATTATGTGTTCATCTACTCTTCTAAAAATGTGCGGGGGGGGGGGGATTGTAGCTTTATTTGGTTGTGTGTGTGAAATTGCCTAGACTATTAATTGCTTGTAATCTGGTTTGAATTTCCTATTGCCTTTTAATTATGCAGCCCAAGAGGAAATGGCTGTAATTAGGAAAACACCGAACAGGCTTCTTACACCCTTCAATGAGGCTTTTGCCTTCCTACTTGTGTTGGTAAAGTTATCAAGCTACTGATGCTAGATCAACTCTTCATACTATCAATAATTGCAGTAAGGGGGCAATAGGTTTTATTATGCAGCAGAGATGATCGTTGATATGCAGTCTCAATGGAAAGCTTTTGATTGCTAGGGTCTGACTACCATATATGGAGTCGGAATGAAATCTTTCTCCAGATCTGTTTCTTTGGAAAACTTGTAATTTTCCTTAATTTCTTAACCTTGTAACACCTGTATTAGTTTTTAATTCTCACCTAAATAAAAACTTCTTTCCCAGGACTAATAGCAGCTTTGGGGATAGGGACAGTTTCTGCAGACTGTGGCACACAGGGAAAAGGGTTTGTTTTATTATTATTATTATTATTATTATTGAAAAAACCCTACTCATGCACTGTGGTATTGGTTCTTTCCCCAACCTAATTTTCAAAGTCTTTAATATTTGCATGCTAAATCTTATATGCATTTAATGTCATATATATTTTGGCCTTGGTTGCTCTGCAGGCAGTTTTCTGCAGTAACACACTGTAGTGTGCATTGTAGAGGTTTACTTTTGAGGAACAAGAACTTTCATGGGCCCTTCTTTGGGGGAAACAAATGAATAGCTGACCTCTGTTACACTGTGCAAGCCTATGGTTTTCTATTAATCCTTTTTTAAAAAAAAATTCTCATTGATTCCAAAGATCAGGTGACCATTGTCTTAAATATATATGACATCACTAATGGCAATAGGTCAGCACAAACAAGGGGAAACAAGAAAAAAAGGTACAGAAATATGTGAAACAAGCTTTGTCAGTTCTTTTTTGTGTTCAAGCCTGTGAAAGGTGATTTTTTTAAAAAACCACAAGATCCTTTAACGACAATTCCATATGCCCATTGTATGTTGGGGGAGGACCTACTTAATCATATAGTTGCACATTTTAAAGCAGTAAATCAAATGATGTGCATCAAAACATTATATATATATAACTGAAAAGGTGTTATTAAGTTGAAAAGGACCTCAAGGGTCACCTCTGAAGGACAATCCACTACTTTTCAAGCCAGCCTGCCCTATGGTTGAAAAGCTGATCCTTTTGGAAAGCTCTTTCTAAGGTTTTGTAAATCCTTTGCCTTGAAATTTGAATCAATTGGTTTGGGTCCTACCACCTGCAGCAGGTGTCAGCAAACTTTTTCAGCAGGGGGCCGCTCCATTGTCCCTCAGACCTTGTGGGGGGCTGAACTATATTTGGAGGGGGAATGAACGAATTCCTATGCCCCACAAATAACCCAGAGATGCATTTTAAATAAAAGCACACATTCTACTCATGTAAAAACACCAGGCAGGCCCCACAAATAACCCAGAGATGCCTTTTAAATAAAAGGACACATTCTACTCATGTAAAAATCTGCGGGCCGGATTTAGAAGGCGATTGGGCTGGATCTGGCCCCCAGGCTTTAGTTTGCCACCCATGACATGGAGTGAGAGAAAATAAATGTGGCCTATAAACTATATTACATTCCTTCTATAGTTGAAAAATATGATCATTTTTTATATATATAGATTGTCTCTTCTTGGCCGAACATACCCAACTTTTTCAGCCTTTCGTTGTAGGATTTGGTCTCCAGACAACTCACCATCACTGTCGCCCTTCTTTTGACATTTTCCAGTTTGTTGATACCCTTTTAAAACTTTGGTGCCCAGAACTGGTGTCCTAGGTGAGAATGGAACAAAGCAGAATAGAGTGATACTGTTACTTCTCACGATCTGGACCCTATAATTATCTTAAAGGAACCTTTGCATTTTTACTGTGAAACAAGTCTCACTTACTTCCTAGTAGGTATTTTATGTAGACAGTTGTGTCAAATCAACAGATGCATGTCAGCTTTCTGATGGAAAGCTAGGCAGATAATTACACAAATTTTAATTAATGCATATGCACAAAACTACACAGTGTTTAAGAAAATATTAATTTCGGTCATGATCAAGTCATTGCAAACCATTCAGTTATTTTGTTACATTAATACATAGGACATGTAAAGCTGACATATATTTTAATCTGTAATTTTAGTTTATTTTGTATACTTATAATCTTATACCTATAATTGTATACGTATAATAAGTTATATTCAAATTTTATTAAACAACTAAATAAAATTAAGTTAATAAAATTCTGTATAATATAATAGAAATTGCATGCACAGGAACAATAAAATATATTGGCAGCCTTTTCTAGTGCTCAGATTTGTAAACCTTTCCTAGTGTGAATTTCACTAGGTCTTGCCTTCACAATGATCTGGTTCAGATGTAATGTTAGACTTGGCTTAGCATTACATCAGTGAGCCTTGGGCTTGTGTGCCCCCCTTCCCCTGCCTCTTCTCTGATGCAGCCACTTGTAAAACATGAAACCACAGTTTAGATTACGTCTGAAAGAGGCCAGCATGTTCTATCAGAATAAATCACCTATGTCCTCATTGAATTTTTTCTGGAGGCAAAGGCACTACCTGATGGTACTTTTTGCCACTCAGGTAGTTTAAAGACTATGGTTTAATATGGAGCCAGCAATATATTTGCCTGCAGAATCACCTGTGGGTAGCAAAGTCAATGTTAAGTGCAAAGTGATGCACATTGGGGCAAAAATCCCTAACTTCCCATATATGCTCATGAGAACTGACCTGGCTTTGACTGACCAGGAAAGAGATCTTGGGGTTGTGGTGGATAGCACAATGAAAATGTTGACCCAGTGTTGTTATAGCAGTGAAAAAGGCAAGTTTCACATTAGGAATAATTAGAAAAGGGATTGCAAAACTGCCATCTATGGTGCAGCTGCACTTGGTGTACTATGCTCTGTTCTGCTGGCCACGCCTGGAAAAGGACATCGTAGAGCTGGGAAAAGGTGCAGAAAAAGGCAACCAAAATGATCAACCAGCTAAAGCAGGCATAGGCAAACTCCGGCCCTCCAAATGTTTGGGACTACAATTCCCATCATCCTTAGCCAACAGGACCATTGGTCAGGGATGATGGGAATTGTAGTCCCAAACATCTGGAGGGCCGGAGTTTGCCTATGCCTGAGTCAGAGCAACTACTCTGCGAGGGAATATTATGGTGTTTGGGACTTTTCAGTTTGGATAAAATGGTGTGTCGCTGGCGAGGGCATAATAGAGGTCTATAAAGTTCTGAATAGTGTTGAGAGAGTGGATAGAAGCCAGTTTCCCCCCTCTTTTCTGAGATCACCCATTGAAGCTAAATGTTAGGAGATGCAGAACTGACAGAAGGAAGTGTTTAAACTCTGGAATTCAGTGCCGGCAAGATGCAGAGATGGCTATAAAAGTAGATTAGACATGGAGGATAAGGATATGAATGGCTACTAGTCAAGATGGCTGTGTACTTCCTCCAGCCTCAGAGTATGCCTCTGAGTACCAGTTGCTGGGGCCACATGTGGGAGAATGCTACTGCACTCAGGTCCTGCTTGTGGGCTTCCCATGAGCACCAAATTGGCTGCTTTGAGAACAGGATTCTGGGCTGGATGAGCCTTTCGCTTATCCAGCAGAGGCTCTTACGTTCTTATGAACTCATCATTCTGTAAGCAGTAAACTGCATAATAACATTTTTAAAGACAGAAATGGTGTTCACATCAGGAGCAGGGATTGGAACTGACAAACAAAGTCCAAAAGCCACTTGAGATTCCCCCCCTCAATAAAAGTATTGGCAATCACTTGCGTATGTTAGTTAAGGTCACAGTTTTGCAGGCCAGGTTGTTGTTTCATTTAGGGCTGAGTGGCTTTCTGGAAAAGGATACTGCTTGGGGGCCTTCATCAGGGTGCTGCAGTTGCAGCTTCCTGTCACATCCGATTAATTCTGTGCCCTGTTATCACTCACTTAGCCAGTGATGCTAATGCAACATGATGGACTCATATTATTGACTGGATTATTTTATTTACAGTCCCATAATTTAGTTAATTGAAATGGAGCGTCTGATTATGAAACCATGGAGTATTTTCTTTCCTCCTCCTCTTCCTAAAGCATTTACGCCCTCTGTCCTTGCAAAGCCCAGAAGACTTTACAATGATGTGTTTTCGCTACTGAGGCTACAGTCTTGTACCAACTTACCTGGAAGCAAGTCCCGCTGAATGCAATGGGGCATACTTCAGAGCTGACGTATATCGGATTGTACCGTGAGTGAATTTAATTAAAATATTAATGGTGTGATCTAAAACTAGTTTATACACATGTGCCCTTTTTTCTGAGGGAGGAACTCAGCAGTGACAGGAGCACTTCCATGGAAAGGGGTTGGGCAGGTGAAATCTTCTGAGCAGAAGTGAAATGTTATCACATTTGTGGGAATTAGAGTCAGCTCTGTCATTAGACAGAGTGAGGTAGTTGCCTCAGGTGACAGATAGTTTGGGGAAGCAAGGAGTGGTGGCAAATTGTGGAGGGCTGATCTGTGTGTGCAACACAAGCTGCTCAGCACCAACTGAGCTATCCTGGGTGTGGTGCAGAATGCTGTCTCAATGCCAGTGTTGACATAAGAGTCAACTGCTAATATGTTTGGTCTCAAGTGGCAAACTATCTTGGGCAGCCCCTTAGACCAGATCTAGCTCATTTAGAATGAGCTAGTGCTACGTTGGCATTTTATTTTTGTTTGGAAGTGCCCATCAGGACCACCTCAAAACATATTGCTGCCTGAGGCAAAGCACAAGAAGAAAGCTGACTGGGCTGGCAGTTACCTTTTTTGACTTCAGTACTGGCAATAGGCCAGTGTCACACACCACACCAAAGAGAAGCAGACTAGTTTAAAAGACCGTGTGCCATATACAACTCTGCTTTCAAACAGAGGAACTTGTGGCTGGGGGCTGCCGCTGATAAGTCCTCAAGCATCTGCTGCCTGGTGTGATCACCTCACTCTGGCTAATGGTAGGGCTGGCCCTGGTACCTTTTCCTGCTAAAAGAGGTTTCTGGTGCCCTTTCCATCTCAGGTTTCTGCCACTGTGTCTTCAGATACTCTGTACTAGGAAAACCCAAATGCTGGGTGTAGTTGTACACAGATGTTGCTGAATTTGCATAATGCCATAAAAATCACACACATAATTTGTAAAATTTATTACAACAAGCAAGCAGTCTGAATGTTATTCTGGCTCCCTATAACCTGTAGCAGTACCTGCAAAGATCCGATCGGTCAGCTTGCCTTTGGCAGATGCTGCCAATGCATATTAGAAGTTTCTCTGTGCAAAAACAAAGCTATGTGTTTTCTTTGATAACAAACATATTGAAATTCTTAGGATGCCAAAATCCATGTCCCCTGCCATATTATGTCTTCCTGTAAGTCTTTGGTTGCGTAGTAAGACTTGGGCTGTGACAGTGAAATACTCCATCTAAGGGTATCATTTCATAATCACAAACTCAGCCACTGCAGAAACAGTGCACTGAAATATAAAACCTGAAGTTGAAGACAGTTTGTTAAAGGGTGTGTAAAATGATTTTATGAGGTCCAGAACTTATACAGTTTTCCCCCAGTTTGGCATTTTCCCAAATTGAGTACCTTTACTGAGTGACGGTTGACTTGTCCAACCTTTGCCTTTTGAAATCAATACAAGACATAATAACAGCCCTCCTAATGAATGCTGATGCCTATAGTACCTTACTTGACTTTGTAAAGGATTTTCAGTGAGTAATTTTGGTAAAGCATCATCTTCTGAATGAGCAATTTGTTTATTTAACAGAGCACGCGGATTCTTATGTCTTAGCAATGCTTGGGGCGTATCTCACAAAGAGCTCCTACACTCCTGATTTGCTGTTTTAGTATTGATGTGGAAGTGCCAGGAGAGCAAAAATCCCCCATACACAGGACTGACACATTGTGCTGACTTTGCTCCTCTGTCTGTACAGAGCACCTGCTGTGCAAGCCCTGCACTGACAGACAGATGCATGCATGACTGCAGTGCAGATGAGTGGAATATTGGTAAATGCTGAACACAGGCATAGCATTGGTGCTGAGGGGTTTGGGTCAATTCCGAGGAGAAACGCACAGAGAGATGCCATTAGATGTGAAATTTATTAACTACTGTATTACTTGGGAATTGTCAGTTGTGTTAATGGTATTGCGTGGAAATGATTTACACTTAGAGCAAAGCATTTGAGATCCTGTTAGAATCTCCAGATATGCTAGGATCGTGTCCCGAGGATATTGGTTATAAAAGAGAAAAGATTTCAGGAAAGGTTGTTTGTGGAACGTGACGCCGTCATCATATTGGTTGCTAAGTAAGTACCTGGTGATTGGAACACACCCAGGTAGCAGAAAAGCTTCTGGTGTTGTCAAACACTGCTCAACAGCTGGTCAACAGATTAGCACAGTGAATTCATAGCCCTTCGGGACCAAAGGCCTTCTTATACCAAATGCTGGTTGACCTTGAATCCTGTGAAGGGGTGGCCCACACATTTGTCATGAGCATCACTGATCATTCCATCCAGTGCTCATGTTCAGCACCAAGACAGGAAAACAGCACCTAAACCATAATCAATTCCATGGAGGGTGTGTTGCGAGACACTCTACTTTCTGTGGACATTGGTATAGTGGGGAGTGAAGTGATCTCTTCCATGTCTGTTCATTCTTGTCTGGCGGGGTAGGCATGGCTATTTAGTGCACGATTCATTGTGATGAAACCTCTGCCTCTCGAAGGAACCAACTCTGCATGAAAATGGTGCAAAGCACTGCTGAAATTGTCTCTCTCACTGTGTCTGTTTGCAGTTGGGAAGGTTATAACATTATTAAAATACATTAGCTTTAGCAAAGCTCCTTGCTTGTCTCAGTAACATTGCATTAATGTTTGTCTTGGCTTTGGGACGTAAGAGGGTTTTTCTTTTTTTAAAAAAAATCCCCTCTTATTACTTTTATAGACATTTAATTTTTATCAAGAGCTGGAACCAAAATCCCTAGATTCCAAATGACTCTGTAAGAGAGCCCTCAGGATCCTGTAATTCTTCAAAGAATCCCACAGAGTTCAGTGGCCTTTCACGCTCACTTTGCATGAATCTGCACTATTTTGGCTTGCAGCTTTGTTAGAGTTCTGGGTAACAGCTCGGTACTGGGTTGTGGTTTTTTTGAAGTTTCTTCAAGCAGCACTAATTCAGAAAGCTGACATTTTCTGTGTGGAAGAAGCTTAAGATTTTGAGCATTGCAGCCCTCAAGCGAAGGCTGCCTGAAGGCACTTTACTATGGTGGTTCTCCACACTGGAAGCATAATAATTAAAAGTCATTTACTTCAATGTATTGGCCCAAATATGGGCAGTGCCTCCATGATAGCAGATGTAGGGGATGTGCAGTGGTGGTACAGATATATTTAAAGACTAGCGCAGTACACTGTAGCTCAGTAGCTTAAGCCTAGCATGCTTACCAGGTTTTTGCCCTTGGGATTGTGAGTTTAACCCCTCTGATCTCCCTTGCTTTCCTTAGGTGCCATAAACCACTGTTATTACACTACGATTAAAAGCACGTTATGTTCCTACATGTAGAAAATTAGTATATCAGGGTAAAGACTGACTTTGACATCTCTAGCAGGGATTTTTAATATGGGAGAGCATTCAGTTGCATTCAGTTTTATTTGTCTAGGGGACCTCTAAAACATTGTTCTTTGGCCTGTGACTCCACGTTCCAGTCCCTGAGGCTCCAACCCCTTAGGCTCAGGGATGATTCTCAGAAGACCTGCACTATACACTTAAAGCAGTGTCATGCCACTTTAAACAGTCATGGCTTTCCCCCAAAGAATCATGGGAAGTGTAGTTTGTTAAGGGTGCTGGGAGCTGCTCGGAGACCCCTGTTCCCTTCACAGAGGTACAATTCCCAGAGTAGTTTAGCTATCAGTCCCTTTCCCCAGGGAACTCTGGAAAAACAGGGGCAATTGGTGCTTCAAAGGGAAGCATCACCTGGTGTCAGGTGACTGACAATGGGTGGTTCTGCCTACCTGCCAGAAAAAAAGTTCCCTACTCCTGGGCTAAGTTGTCATCTGGAAAGGTAAGGGGAAGTGGTCCCTTCTGGTCTTCATGTAATATGAGCACAGTTTTTAAACAGTGGGAAGAAAGCACAGTGAAATATAGGGACATTGCATTGGATACCAGCACGTTTACACAGTTTCAACCCTATGGGCAGCATTCAAACAGGGATACCGGAAGGATTAGGAACTATTTCCTAACAACTGCCCATGACCCTTCAGCTTAGCAAATGTCACACATTTGAAAACCATGAGTGTACATGAAGGAGTGACCAAATAATATTTTGAATATAGGCTGCTCAAAAATCAATGCTTGTTGGACTGTTCTGTCTGTGTAAGGAATACGTATTATCTGTCTCCTAGAGTCCAGGCTTTAAAATGACAGAGTAATTTACCCTTCACATTTAAAACAAAGCTTTTGTTTCTAAAACGAAAGGGAGCTATCATGGGTGGGTTTTCAAAATTACTGTTTCCAAATAGTTCTCTTACGGACTTGACTCCCATTTGCACCTGATGCTCTATCAGCACCAAAGACCAGTTTCTGCTTGGCTTGCTTATATGCAGAGCCATCTTTGAGAGCCGTTTTGATACTTGATACCCTACCAGCATTATTTAACAACTGACAATAAAATCTACATTTTTACACAGGTACATAGCTAATCAGCTTTTTATAAGGGAAATAACACCTATGGTGTATTGCAGGGATGGGGCCCCTAGACGTTGTTGGACTCCTTACATTTGTCCCTATTGAATTTCATTCTTGTTAATTTGGGCCCAGTTCTCCAATCTGTTAAGGCCACCTTGAATCCCCATTCTGTCTTCTGTGGCACTAGCTACCCCTCCCAGTTTGGCGTCACCTGCAAATTTCATGAGCACCCCCTCACTTCCTTCATCCAAGTCGTCGTATCTAAAGATGTTGAACAGCAACAGGCCCTGACAGAACCCTGCAGCACCCCACTGCTCACTTTTCCCAAGGATGATGAGGAACCATTATAGTGAGCACTCTGGGTTTGGTCAGTCAACCAGCTACAAATCCACCTAACAGTTACCGTATTTTTCGCTCTATAAGACGCACCAGACCACAAGACACACCTAGTTTTTGGAGGAGGAAAACAAGGGGGGGGGGGATTCTGAATCTCAGAAGCCAGAACAGCAAGAGGGATCGCTGTGTAGTGAAAGCAGCAATCGCTCTTGCTGTTCTGGCTTCTGGGACAGCTGCACAGCCTGCATTTGCTCCATAAGATGCACACACATTTCCCCTTACTTTTTAGGAGGGAAAAAGTGAGTCTTATAGAGCAAAAAATACGGTACCTTGCCCAGCCCACATTTTACCAGCTTCTCCGCAAGAATACCTTGGGGAACTTTGTCAAGATACACTGCGTTTGTTCTGTGAAGAAGTTGTTTGGCTGTTGCTTGTGTTCAGTGTAGCTGATCAGCGAAGGAAAAATGCCAGTGTGAACACATTCAGGGAGCTGAATAAAGAGGACAGGCCACAAGGACTGAAGAAAACTTTTGTATGCGCTGTTCTGGCAAATAACTCCTGGCAGGAGAGGAATGAAGGGTTTTTTTTAAAGTGTCCTTGTATAAGTGCCTGACCATGCAAAAGCAGGCCATTCACTGCTCTGGGTATGTTGAGTAGGGGAGGATAGGAAGAATAAGATCAAAATACGGGAAACTTGTTGCCGAACTGGAAGGTTGCTGGAATTGCTTAATTTTGGCTGTGGCGTCTGGAAGGGAAAGCTGACTGCTTGTATTCATAGGCAATGCTATCCTAAAGTTTTGGAGCAACAGGTGAAGGAAAATAACGATTAAAGTACAATTAAAATAAATAAAATATAAGAAGATCTCACTAGGCCTCACAGTAGGACACAATATTGGTGCTAGAATGGTAGAGAGAAGGGAGAAGCTTAGCAAGAGTGAAGATGAAGCCAGATAAGCTAGTGCTATAAATCAGAGATGGCCAGTTTTTGTATTCTTGGGGACCACAATGATCTGAGAGCCAGAAATGTACTTTGTTACACTTACGCAATTTAACTTTCAGTGATGTGGGGTAATTTCCTGGAAACCCTTTTTTCCATTTCATAAGCTCATTAGTAACAATGAATTGATGCTAAACTAGAAGAATGGTTGTCAGTTGGGTTTGCGAAAATAAACTTTAGTGTGTCAATGGTTTTCAATGTCTTCCCCACTACCTTAAATTTAAACAATGTAAGGGAAGGGCACGCTATTGTCTTCATTTTTACAAGCATTCCAATGAACAATACTATACAATATAATATTTAAACCACATTAAGTGTGCTTTAATTCCTCCCCCTTTCAAATATTTTAGGTCAAATACTTGTGTATTGGGGCAAAAAATGAACAAGTGGCACTTTTTTAAAAAGAAAAAAACCTTTTTTATTAAATATAAGTAAAATAGACATGTTAAATTAGCTCACACTATGGCATCAGAAAAAAATCCCAATGCAAATTACCCTGTGCAAATTCAAAACTTTCTAGAAATCTCATATCACTGCCCTCAACACACAGTCAAAGTCAAGCAGCACCACTTGGAACAGGCCCACCCAACTTATCATACAAAATGGGCTGCAAGAGTACTTTAACATGGAACCCATGGGCTACACATTGCCCTGTTGCATGTGTGGAGGGAGGGGGGGGAGAGCAAACTCAAAATTTGACAACTGCTCCCCACCCTTGCCTTGCCTTCCCAAAACTGGCTAAGCAATGCACTAGGCGTTGGGATGGAGGCGTGAGGCTCTTGGGGGAATGTGCCTTAAAAGTGATGTGTTAGTCATGAGAAATGTACCAGGTGGTTCTTTTATTACAGAAAAACCAATTGAAGAAAAAATTAGCACCCCATAGCTGATAAATGTGGTGCTAAATATTAGTAGTGGAAGACAACAAGCTGAAGGAGGGAAAAAAACAGATGAAGTTGACTCTTTATGGTTGCAAATATATGGATTTTTGGGTGGCATTAATTCTCAATGTGTTTGTAAGTCAGATATTATCATTGCATATAATAATAACATATATCATGGTTAATTAGAATGATCAGCCTCTGGAAAAAAAATCTATATCTCATGTCATGAATTATGTAAAAGCATGCTTTAAAAAATAACGGTAATGAAGTACTTGTATATTGATGCTTATCCCATACAATATTTATTAACAAGTGTTTAGCTGCACTGACGTCAAAGGGGAAACTTTCGAGATAGGGATACAGAATATAGGATAAGAGTTAAGACACGGACCCGCAAAACAGATTAGAGAAGATCACTGTGACCTTTGGAAAGCAAAAACAATTCATTTTGGATAGCAGAAAATACTCATATTAACTCAGATGATTGCGAATGGCAACCTGTTTTTAGAAAAATGCAATTATAGCCTCACCACAAAAGAACATTATAGTGCCTTTTAAACTAGTTGTTCCCAAATACTTATTAGGAATCACCAGTAAATGACATAATTTTTCTTTCAGTGCACATAAAGGAAGTCCCCCTGGAAGTGATGGGACTTGACAATGTTCCACTGTTCCCAGAGAGAACTGTATGGCACAAAATGGCCATCCTCGGTGTTTACATTGAAAGCAAGGTGGCAAGGAGCCCCGTGCACTAGCTGCATAGACTTTGGTTGGCTGGGTTGTATCCAGTTCTTTTTGTGTGTGATATTCACTAGTGTGGAGTACCGGCACCCCACCCCCAGCACTGGTTGTACACAGCAAAGTCATCCAGAAATTACTTCCAGAATACAGTGGCCCCTTGGGTTACATACGCTTCAGGTTACATACGCTTCAGGTTACAGACTCCGCTAACCCAGAAATAGTACCTTGGGTTAAGAACTTTGCTTCAGGATGAGAACAGTAATTGTGCTCCAGTGGTGTGGCAGCAGCAGGAGGCCCCATTAGCTAAAGTGGTGCTTCAGGTTAAGAAAAGTTTCAGGTTAAGAACGGACCCCCGGAACGAATTAAGTACTTAACCCAAGGTACCACTGTAGTTGGGTACGTAGAATCTTCACATGATAGGGAGAAATGCATCCCTTCATCACCTGTACCTCAGTTCGGTTATTTTGCAAAACAGAACAAACTGCTCTTCACCCACGAAGCATCCACGTGTTTGCCACCAGGCTGGCCTTCTGTTAGCCCTCATATGCTCTCATTAAGCATCTGCTACTTCCACAGCTGTCCCTTAGCAACACTGTTTCCCCGCTAAGAACTGCCTGATTTGCTAGGCATGGGGTGCCGCCCACTGTGAAGGAGGATCTATAGCCCGTGGCCTGCAAGGTGCTACCCCTCGCTGAGTAGAAGGAAGTGCTGAATCCAGCTGAGGTGTTTCAGGGTGTTGCCTGGTGCAGAAGCTGGAGGTTGGGCGATTCACACCAACAACAAGCAGAGTTTTGAAAAGACACCCATCTCTCCCACTGTCCATAGAAGGTTGTGCTACAGGAATGGAAACCAGCATGGGCTGATGGGAATTTTAGGCCTAAAATACACTTGATGAGCCACTGCTCTACAACCCTGCCAATCCATCCCTGTTCTCCATGCATCTTTACTCAGATTTCTGCAGTGCCTCCACACCCAGAAGTGACGTGAGCACATATTCTGGTGCATAGTGCTGCCATTACTTCCCCTGAAAAACTCATGATGCAAAGACTATCGTTCTCCCCTATCAACCTCTATAGTGTAAGGTCCATGTTATGTCTTATCTGAAAGATATTTTATGAACTGTTGCCATTTCCCTCCCAGGGTCTCCATTGCTGCCTGCTGAGATCAGGAAGGGACTATTTTTCACCACCTAAGATCTTGGAAAGTTTTATTTCTCTTTCTAGAACAGATAATGGGGGACCTGTAGCCCTCTAGATGTTGCTGGACTACAACTCCCATCATCCCATGATCATTGACCATGTTGGCAGCAGCTGATGAGAACTGGAGTACAACAGCATTTGGAGGGCCACAAGCTCCACCTCCCTGTTCTGCAGCTGTATGGATTGTCCAAATTGGCAAATGGATGTTGGGTAGTTTTGTAATCTGGTATAACTTCCATTTGGGAGTCTTGGTGTCTACTCTGGAATCTACTGATCAAAAATTAAACGGAAACAAACTGAAGGTTTGAGTTGTATACCAGCCCAAACTGGTGTACAGTGATACCTCTGGTTACGAACTTAATTCGTTCTGGAGGTCCGTTCTTAACCTGAAACCGTTCTTAACCTGAGGTACCACTTAAGTTAATGGGGCCTCCCGCTGCCACCGTGCCGCCAGCGCGCGATTTCTGTTCTCATCCTGAGGTAAAGTTCTTAACCCAAGGTACTACTTCCAGGTTAGCAGAGTCTGTAACCCGAAGTGTTTGTAACCCGAGGTGTTTGTAACCCGAGGCACCACTATATTCTACTTGTTGTTGGACTCCAGCTCCCATCATCCTTGGAAGTTGTAATCTAATGACTTTTGGAAGCCACCACATTAAGGAGGGAATCTTTTCCTTTTTTGAAATTCAGGTGCTTGAAGGTAAAGTAACCATTTTCTTTGCATTCCCTTCCCAGGTCCCACTTGGCTTGCTTGGGGCGGCTCAACAGGCTGTTGTCATTTGTGGCTCATTTTAACAACTTGCGCAGTCTGCTGCCTTGTCCTGAAGTAGCATCTAGGCAGGTATAGGTTTCATCCCAGGTGATGTTGGCTGTGGGCACGTTACCATCTCAAAATGCAGCTAGGGTGTTCTTTTTCTCCATTTGGCTCAAAGCTGGTTTGAGGGAAAACATATCAGAATGCAATATTTCATACGAAATGGCAGGATAGCTACAGGATAACGCTGCATGTACACCACTTCCCAAACCAGTGGTGGGAGTGCACTGGATACAGAATAAATGGGAGTTGTGTACACTGCTGTTTTTTCTGGTTCCTCAGTTCCATCAATGCCAGCTTCAGAGAAAGCAGTAATTCTCCAACACTGCGAGAAGCTTCAACAAAAGTCTGAGGCACTGACCAGTAGGACAGTTGTTAAACAAGAGGGCTTTGTTCTTTAGAACAGTTGCTTATTAACACATTTTCAAGGCCTCAAGCTCCTCTGGGAAGCTGCTCTACAAACCCAAGTAAGTCTCAAGCACTAGGTTCTTCTGTGACCATTTAATGCGCATGAAAAACATACAACCATGCTTACTTGTGAAATACATTTTCAATGCAGGTTCTATAATTATATATTTAAGGAATCTTCGGATTGTTCGTTCTTTCCAGGCTCCAGCCAGCTGATTAACAGGAGGTTGTAACCTCCTCTTTGACACTGTAAACTCCTTGGGGGCAGGGGCCTGTCCTCCATGCACATCCGTGGCACTAAATAAATAAACAAACAAATAAATAAATAAATAAATAAAGTTGAGGCCTGTTGGCTTCTGAGGTCAGCCAACACAGAAATTCTGACATAACGTAGGGCCCATCTAGACAGACTGCTGTTTTATTTCATGTGTATTCTGCAACATGTTCTTAACACAAAAATAGTGCATTGGTGGTCCCTTTTGTTCTGCAGTACTTCCCCAATGCTACCACATTATTGCTGTCCCAGAGGGGACTACAGTACAACAAATGCAAGCCAAAAATAAACAAGAATATTTGTGGTATACAAAGTTAAAGGCTTTCAGCAGGAAACAACGGGATAGGCACTGATTGGGAGTGAAGCAATCTGACTGCCCTCAAAAGTTTGCTGGCACAAACAGTACAGAAAGCAGGGCTTCTCTGACTGACTGGGACTCTCTAGTGGGTCTTTCAGACTGCGCTCTCTTCCAAGCCCTTCCTGGAATTGCTTGGGATTGGGACCTTCTGCATGCAGAGCAAATACTCTGCCACTGAACCATGGCCTTTCACACTTTAGGAGCAGAAGAGTTTCTCTCTCAAGACTTTGACCAGTTGTAAATAAATTTATCTCTGTGCTGTTTTTGTCTCCCTGTTTTGCTGTTGCTGGATCTGCCATTGCCTTGTGTCATTCTTAGACTGAAGTTTGGGTTTTCTTCGACGTTGATTCGAGAGCCAAAGTTTAAGACCTGGTAGTGGGAAAGGTATACCGTATTTTTCGCACGATTGGACGCACCGGACCATAGGACGCACCTAGTTTTTTTGGGGGGAAATAAAGGGAAAAAATTTTTTTGGGGGGGAAATAAAGGAAAAAACTCCTGCAAGGCTCCCCACTCTGCGGATGTATGCCTGGCGCGAGGGGTGCTCTGCTTCAGGGCGCCCCACCCGCCAGGCAGCAGGCTGCTATCCGCAGCGTGGGGAGCCCTGTGGGGAACGCCTGCAAGGCTCCCCACTCTGCGGGTGTATGCCTGGCGTGAGGGGCGCTCTGCTTCAGGGCGCCCCACCCGCCAGGCAGCAGGCTGCTATCCACAGCGTGGGGAGCCCTGTGGGGAACTCCTGCAAGCCTCCCCACTCTGCGGATGTCTGCCTGGCGCGAGGGGCCCTCTGCTTCAGGGCGCCCCACCCGCCAGGCAGCAGGCTGCTATCCGCAGCGTGGGGAGCCCTGTGGGGAACTCCTGCAAGCCTCCCCACGCTGCGGATGTGTTCCCGAAGCGCCTGGAGCTCTGCTTTCAGGGCCCCCGGCGCTCCGGGAAGCAGGCTGCTATCCGCAGCCTAGACACGGCTAGCGGAGCGCTAATCCCGAAGCCCCAAGCTTCGGGATTAGCGCGGCGCTTCGCTAGCCCTGGGAGAGCCACGCAACGTCGCGGGGCTCTCCCAGGGCTAGCGAGACCTTGCCGGCACCCAGAAGCTTGGGGCGCGCTGACCTCCGCGCGTCCCAAGCTTCGGGATTAGCGCAGCGCTTCGCTAGCCCTGGGAGAGCCACGCAACGTCGCGGGGCTCTCCCAGGGCTAGCGAGACCTTGCCGGCACCCAGAAGCTTGGGGCGCGCTGAGCTCCGCGCGCCCCAAGCTTCGGGATTAGCGCGGCGCTTCGCTAGCCCTGGGAGAGCCACGCAACGTCGCGGGGCTCTCCCAGGGCTAGCGAGACCTTGCCGGCACCCAGAAGCTTGGGGCGCGCTGAGCTCCGCGCGCCCCAAGCTTCGGGATTAGCGCGGCGCTTCGCTAGCCCTGGGAGAGCCCCGCAACGTCGCGGGGCTCTCCCAGGGCTAGCGAGACCTTGCCGGCACCCAGAAGCTTGGGGCGCGCTGAGCTCCGCGCGCCCCAAGCTTCGGGATTAGCGCGGCGCTTCGCTAGCCCTGGGAGAGCCACGCAACGTCGCGGGGCTCTCCCAGGGCTAGCGAGACCTTGCCGGCACCCAGAAGCTTGGGGCGCGCTGAGCTCCGCGCGCCCCAAGCTTCGGGATTAATGCAGCGCTCCGCTAGCCGCGGCTAGCGGATAGCTTCCTGAAGCCTGGAGAGCGAGAGGGGTCGGTGCGCACCGACCCCTCTCACTCTCCAGGCTTCAGCGAAAGCCTGCATTCGCTCCATAGGACGCACACACATTTTCCCTTGCTTTTTAGGAGGGAAAAAGTGCGTCCTATGGTGCGAAAAATACGGTAATTCCACCCCCACCCCCCCAATAATGAGTATATAAATAAGAGTGATTTCGCTATACATCAAGTGTTGATGGTGTGGGAAAATATGTAATAAAGGTGGTCATCTGTTACCACACAGGGTGAAGGATTTATTGGAGGATGTGGCATGAGGTAGATCCAATGAGGAGGACGCACAGCTGCATGGGTGGCTGTATAGCACAGACATAGGCAAACTCGGCCCTCCAGATGTTTTGGGACTACAACTCCCATTATCCCTAGCTAACAGGACCAGTGGTCAGGGATGATGGGAGTTGTAGTCCCAAAACATCTGGAGGGTCGAGTTTGCCTCTGCCTGGTATAGCAGAAAGAAGCCTAATATTAGGCAAAGGTTTGCACGTCTTTTGCCGAGAGCTGTGAAGCAACACTGCAGCCTTTTTGAAATACCAGTGTGGGGAACTCAGCATGTAAATGACCTGAGCTCCTGGAAGATTCTTTCCATGGAATACAAAAGCATCAAGGTTGTGGCGGATGGCAGCAGCCACTCTAGTCCATGTGCCTAGCAGGCAGGAGTTAACAACTTTGCTGTTACATAGAGGCTTCCTCGCTCCTCCTCCTTTTGTTGTTGTTGCTACTGCTGCTGCTGCCCTTTTCAGCTACAGCACAACAATTAACATAACGAGGTGAACTGATCTCTGCTGAACCTCTCCTGGAATCCATAGAGTTATTCTCAGATTGAATTTGGCCTGTGGATTTTAATTATCATCCAATAGAATAATGGCAAGGGGCAAGAGGACTGTGATGATTGCATATTCTTTTTAATTTGCAGCAACGCTCTGGGTGCAGATTAGCTGTCCCTGCTCCATGTTTACTATTGATCTGCTTTTGCTCTGCCTCTCCTCTCAGGGGGAGCAGCGTACAATGTGATAAATGGATGGCGGCTTTCACTGCAGCTTTGCTTCAGTCTCTTTGTGGGACGAGACAAAAATCCAGATTCTTCCGCTTGGACTGGTGTAATTCTTCTAGCACTGCAGTCAATAGGTCTAAAAAGTATTATTTGAGTGTATTCATATATTCCCAGCCCAAGGCATGCATAGGATTGCACTTGTAAGACTGCTTGATTTTGGGAGATCCTCATCCATGATAACCATTCTCTTTAGCATCATATATACATTTGAGAGAGTGGGCAAGGCAGTTCAGCAAATATTTCTTTTTAGAAATCTGCTGATTAATGTTCTTTAAAAGTGATTTTTATATTGATATGATATATTGGTGTTACTAAGACGCGTTATGGGTTGCATCATGCTAGCTCCTTGTTTTGTTCACACTGATAGTTTAATATAAATAAAACCTATCTAAAGCTCTGCGTGTACACTGAGTACGTGCAGTAAATACATAAATGGAGGAAGTTTTTTCATACCTCCTGGCCCCATCCCTACCCACCCCCACCATGTACATTCAGAACCACATTGGCACAGAGCCTACACGTGTACAAATCGTACGTTTGTGGGCTTTGTCCACACAACTGTCCTCAAACTGGATTGGGAACTTTCCTTCTCTAGTATTCATTTCATAACTGTTGATCACCTCCTTCTATTATGTTTATGCTTCATCTGCCAGAACCAGTATATACATGGCCCATTGTTCCACCAGATATCATTAAATTTTGTAATTGCACCATGCCACATCAAATGTGGAGGGAACACCAGTTGCCTTGTGTAAGTGGACAATGATGTAACTGTCACACAGAAGGCCACTCGTGTCTTTGTTACTATTATCATTATCACAAAATCTGCAGCTTTAGCTTTTCCCTCTACCCATGGCCATTGGTGCCTTAATTTCTACTATGCACAGAGCAATCACTGCAAATGTAAAATGTTTGTTCTCTCTCTCTTTATAAAATGCATGTGTGCTGCCCATGTTATCAGTCTGATAAGGGAGATAGAGTGTAAATATATTGTTGACTTCTGGTGTTTTGATTGTTGATTCCATCGTACAACTGACTTTATAATTCAAGGCTTTCTATCCAATTAAAACAGCCTCAGAAATTACAACATTTAAACACCACTGAGACCATTTTATCAGCTGTGATAAATGGGTTTAGTTGTAGCTTTCCCAAAGCTGTTCTGTTTAACCTTAGCCGTGGAAGCATGCACATAGTTGCACCTGAAGCTTGGCTTTTACTCCCCTGTTGCTAATTAACTCCATTCTATTCTGTCCTTGCAGTCACTTCTTTCTCAGAAGAAATTTCCCTCTCCCTATTTGCTTGGTTATTCTCCATTATCATGTTCTCAAAGGTATGAGTTCAAAATCCCATGAAACTTGCTTCCTGCGCTGCATTTTGGGGTTTGTATATTCTGTACTGGAAAAAGCAAAAGGATGGTTGGCATCTGTAGTAGGTATACTCACCTAGAAATAAGAAATTATACAAACACCAAGCTTTGTAAACTTTTGTGCCCCAGGTCTACACATGTAGGCTGAAACAATGATTTCCCTCTGTCATTTGAGAGATGAAAATTGTCCCTTTGTTTTCCTTTAATAAGCGCTGCTCAGAAAACATGCTTGTTGTCATGAGGCAAAATGCCCCTGTAAATTTTCAGTGGTTGTTTGTTTTCCATTTGATATTCAGCTCCGCGTGGTGAAACAGATCCAGACAAAGAAAATTCACTGTTAGGGCCTTTCCACACAGTTTGCTGTGAAACAAATGCACAAAATTATTTTATTGCTCAAGCCACTAAGCTGTTGTGGAGATATTCCCAGCATTCTGCTAATTTCAGAGCACCCTTAATGCATCTGGCAGTTGGACTCTTGGGGTGGGATGTCTTGGTGAGAAATTGGTGCAATTTGAAAATCTGCTTCAAAACAAAACAAAACTCTGCGACCTTGTGTGTGGCAGCTGTGAAAGAGGTGAATTCCATTCTAGAAGTCATTAGAAAAGGGGCTGAAGATAAAAGTGCCAGTATCACAATGCCAGTATATATATTTAGGGTGCAGCTGCACTTGGAATACGGTGTACAGTTCTGGTTGCCTCACCTCTAAAAGGATATTGCAGAGTTGGGAAATGTGCAGAAAAGAGCAACTGAAATGACCGAGGGTTTGGAGCTGTTCCGCTGTGAGAAAAGGTTGCAACATTTATAATTTTCATTTTAGAAAAAGGGGCGTGTAAAGGGTGGGGGAACATGATAGAGGCATTTACAGTTGTGCAGGGTGTCGAGAAAGTGGACAGAGAAACATTTTCCCGCATGTGTCATAGTATTTAGGGCCGTGCAAGTAGATAAATAGGTACCGCTCCGGCGGGAAGGTAAACAGTGTTTCCGTGCGCTACTCTGGTTCGCCAGAAGCGGCTTAGTCATGCTGGCCACATGACCCGGAAGCTGTACGCCGGCTCCCTCGGCCAGTAAAGCGAGATGAGCGCCGCAACCCCAGAGTCGTCTGCGACTGGACCTAATGGTCAGGGGTCCCTTTACCTTTTTTAATGAAACTGAGTGTTGGGAGATTAAGGATGGCAATAAGCCTCTGAATACTGAGAATTGCAAGTGAGGAGAGTACTGTTGTACTTATATCCTGCTTGTTTCAAGTTTCCCATAGGCATCTCCTTGTCCACTGTGAGAAATGGATGCTGACTAGTTGGGCATTTGACCTGCATCCATTCTTAGCTTGAAGGTGCTTAATCATTTCCTGGCCAACCACCTTTTCCTGCTGAAGCTTCTCCAACAAGTTGCTTTTACTCTTGCCAGACCCAGGTCTTGTCCCTGCAGTGGTGCAAAAGTGGCTAGGGGGAGGGGAGAAGAACCCCCCCCCAAAAAAAATGGCTAACAGAGGAAAGGTTAAGCACCTACTTATTTCATACCTTCTCTGCCTCAAATTATTCCATTTTGAGGGCACTTGGCAATAGGTTGAATTTTTAATTCCTAAAAATTAAAGCAATTATTTTAACTAATTGCTTCTTTTACAAATTTCCTTTTCCCTAAAAATGCTTTAAATTTAGGGTGCTATGAACTTGCCTTCTCAAGTGCTGGAGTGCACTTTGCTGACACTTTATTAAATGTGGCAAACAGCAGTAAGGTAGATATCTACCCATCGCAAAGTATTCTCTTCATATTGTGTACATAATGGGATACAGGCTGTAAGAGACTTGTGGAGGGAGGCTACCATGTGGAACTGTTGTAATAGAACTGGGGCATATATTTATTGCTTATGAGAGAGAAATAGAGAGAGAGAGAGAGAGAGAGAGAGAGAGAGAGAGAGAGAGAGAAATGCTTCAATGAATAAGTTTACAGTGCTTCCATCCCCCCTTCAATGCACCACATGGTGGGATACATTTATAAGGGCATGAAACCATTGGGGAAATTAGAGATTTTCATCTTCTTTTGACATTTCTCCATAAGACTCAATCACTTATATTACAAGTGAAGTAAAAATTTGTACAGTCTTTAGGTTTGTTAAAATTGTAGACCTTTCAGTTGCAAAACTTGTCCGATTTTGCTGCTGAAATTTTAGTTTGGGGAATACTTTTTTTAAAAAAAACCTAGCCACTAGCTCTCCATTTCAAGGAGGGGGGGACCCAATCCTTTAATATGTGTAGACTCCAGGCACATTTGCAAAGGGTTTATAGAAGCCAGCTGTGATATCCATAAGACAACTTTCCATTCCATGTACTATGACAAACTCCCCTCCTCGCTCATATTATCTCGTACTAATTTATTTCTCTTGCACTGTAACGTGTTAGCTGAATAACCCTCTGAGAGAATTGCTTTCCAGAACACTCCCCCCAAACAACTCATTTTTTTATGCACAAGCTGAACTTCCTTTTAACAGTGTCATCATTAGTCCTCAGTACTTGAAGAAAAGTCTTAAGTTACTTTGAGTTGTTGCTTTTTCTTTCATGATCAAAAATGTCTGCCTTTTCCAAACTATAAGCTCCTCTGATCATTTCATTATGCCCAGTTGCTCATGATTTGAGGGATGGCGCCTTATTGCTCAGAGGACATGCTGTAAATTATTGATGACTTCCTCTTAGGGGGAAGAAACACCAATTAAATTGTATAAACAGTAGCATTACGTCATGGTTGCATATGACTGATGGGAAGTTCATTGTCTGGTAAACTGGCACAAACACTATGTAAGAAAGATACACTAAGGGGCTTACATCACTATGGATCACTGAGGAGGAATGTTTTCACTTATTGTGAAAACAGAAAGAGAAGAAGTAGGCATCACTTATTGAATTCCTAATCTTCTCATAGTACTCATTATGAGTCAGGAAGATACGTTTCATTTCTGTACTTTGTAAAAGTATTGAGTCATCAAGTTGCTGACATCATACTTTCCTCCCATCACCTAACAGATGTTGCTGAAGTCCAGCTGTCATTGTCTCTGACCATTGGCTGCGGTTGCTGGGGCTGATAGAAGCTGACTGCAGGTTCCCCATCCCTGATCTAAATGCTACACTAACCTTTTAACTCAGTTCAAAGTAGGTATCAGAAACCTGGTGCTGTCCAGATGTTCCTGGACTACAGCTCCCATCACTCCTGACTACTGGGATACTGGCTGGGCCTGATGGGAATTGGAGTCCAACATTCAGATGACCACAGATTCCCACCCCTGAGCTAAAGACTTGTCTTTTAATTCCACTTTTAAAATTATAACCTTGATCCATAGCTTTTCCCAGCTTGTAATAGATTAAGGTGTTTAGAAAATGCACATGATACACCTTGGTGAGTGTGTCACAAATCTGGCTGGTCTCACACATTTTTAAAATGTGCTGCTTATAGACAGTGGACTTGTTGGAGGAACATTATCCCCAACGTGTTGACTTCCATGTGCAGCGATTTTTTGGTGTTTGTGTTTTTAAAATGAGAGCATTCAAATGTTCATTTCCACCAGAAATTGCCTGGAGGTGTGTAATTTTGAAGCAGTTTACCAAAGCAGCAACGATGGTGTATTGGTAGAGGGAATTTGTTGATCTTGGCTCACCGTTTGTGGTTTGTTTTGGGGGAACAAACCATAAGCGTTAGTTCTTCTGTAATACTAAGCCACTGCTCTGGCTTGTATTCCTCTGGCACAGTATAGGGAGGAGAGGGCAGGTGAGCAATGGTTTGTTTCAGACTATGGCTTACCTTTAATTGTCAACTTGGCCACTGCCAGGTGTGGGAGCTCATCATTCTCTGTTAGGAATCCCTAGCTTCTTTCTGTATTATCAGACTACAATTTCCAAGGTTACCTAGGAGAGGGAATGGCCGTTAAACCAAAATGAATTTTATAGCATAGCTGTATCTAAACCAAATATTCTGTTGGTATATAATAACATATCCACTGAAAACCTGGTCTTTTATTATGCCTGTTGATACGTTAAAGCAACATCCAATATCTTTGTAGACTTCTTTCTTTTATGTAAGTTGGTTTTGGACATGAGGCAGCCTGGCATAGTTTCTTGAAGTGGTGACTTGCTGAGCTCTTATTACCACAGCAGCTGATGATGATAAGCAGTGAATTATTTAGGAACTGGTTGAACTCCTCATTAAATTTAATAAGCCCAGAGTTTTCCACAGTGCCCTTTCAGGCAGGCTAGGACCACTAGCCGAGGCACCAAGAGGTTCATTTGCCAAATGCTGTTGTGGGCTTTTCGTGGAAAGGGGTAAGGGATTGTAACTTAGCCATAGATAAACAAGATGCAGACCGCACCACCACCACTACTACAGAGCTCTAATGAACACTGGTGGTGATCACAATGTGTCTAACATAGATTGATCTAAAAGTTAGCACAGGGAGTTCTTTTAAATTAATAGCATCATCCTGGGCTAAAACTGCAGCTACCGTAATTGGATACAACTTCCCTGAAGTCAATATAACTTTTATTTCTTTATGGCATTTGTATGTTCTCTGGGTGTTCTCTGGGTGGCTCACAATATGTATTGCATTTGCTTTTTGCATATTAAATAAAACATACAACCGTTAAAACAAGGTGTGGGGGGACACACACACACTACATAAGTACAACAAAACAGAACTCGTCACACCACCCAAAGTAAAAACAGACTTTGAAAAATGGAAGCCCAGATTATCTAAGTTGGTTAAAAGGTCTGCCCAAACAGAAGGTTCTCCAGACCACAACAGCCTTATTAGTTGAGCTTCCCAGGGAAGGCTCTTCCATAATAAAGGTGCCATTCACTGTTATGCTATTTATTTAGATGCTTTGCTTATGCTGGTCTGTGACTGTAATAAGGTAAATTCATTCAAAACCAGGTGCCATTACTGCAAAGGCCAACTCCCTAGAAGTTACTGACCTCACTGTTTGGCAGGGGTACCTAGAATAGGTCCATGGAAGAGGACTTTAAAGTTCAAGTAGGTGAATGAAGAGGAAGGCAAACTTTCAGTTAGCCTGATCCCTAGCTGTTTATGCAGCTGGCAGTCCTACTTAGTTCAGGCACTTCCTCTGGAGCAGGAAGAGCTGCTGTTCCTCACAGGGCAAGTAACGTTCAATTGCATATTATCAGCAAACTGAATCTCTGCTCTTAGCATGACATTCCTCAGGGGCCCCTATATTTATTGTTCACAAAGTGAGCTGCAGATTGCATCTCTGAGGGATGCTACATTTTAAGCATCTCTGGGATGATGAATAGCTATCCATCACCACTGATTGACTCTCATCTTGTGCCTATGACACTGGCAGTTGTGGTCATACCCTGCAATGTCTCTCATCTGCTGAAACAGCAACCCATGCTCAATAGTATTGAATGTGCTGTGAGGTCTGCTGTAACCACAGCTGCCATCGGTCCTCAGTCTGAAATCATTAGCAAATAAATCATTTGCGAACATGACAAGTGCCACATCTATCCCACAGGAGGATTGGAGCCCAGACTGGATAATGTTTTTGGAATCTGTTTCATTTTTATTTAATTTACACCCCACCCCTTTCATCAGTTACCGATCCCAGTCTAGATGCTGGTGCAGGAGTATTGCTGCAGCTTTCTCAGCAAGTTACCCTAAAAATGTGAGGTTAGGCCAGAATAGAGACTGGATGATATTTTGTACGTATTGCAATGTTGTGTTAAGGCGTCTTTCAGAGGAGGCAATCTCCTACAGAACCACTAAAGCACTCTTAGGGTCCTGAGCAACTTTGGGTGACACAGCAGAAGAACATGGGAGAAAAAGGATAATGGGCACACATAAAAATGGGGGCGGGGCAGGAATGCAAGAATCAAGAGGAGAAGAAGCTCCTGTGCCCCTGTGCATGTACATTTAGCATGGTGCATGCATGCCTCACTTTGGGAAACACTGTTCTGCAAAAAGCTTTGAATGGATGCAATTGGGCAGTGACCCCCTGCCCCAAACTCTTGAGAATAAAGTTCACATTGCAACTAGGATGAGACAAACCTTCAGAAAAATAATGTTAAGCACTTAATATGTTACGTTTTGCAAATGGCTTCCAGAATTGCTGCCAAGGATACCTATGCATGTAGGTTCTTATACTTGTACAAACATTGCGCCCAGCTTGTGGACGTCAGGCAGGACTACCATGCCCAGTGGGCAGCGAGGGCACAATTCTGATCCTACACACAATGCATGGGGTCTATGTACTTGGAGCCTTGTCTGAACTTCCCTTTTCTTTTCACTGTGTGAAGATAAACTCTTTCAAAGCTGCATGGTAGCTCGAATGACCACCTGAAAGCTGATACCTAAGAGATGAAACTCTCACATTGATTTTCCCCTTGGGCAGTCTTTGTTCAAATTCACCACTGGATAACACTATTTGACAAAAGAGCAATGTCTGTAGCAAGGTTTCACAATACACTGAGAACAATGCTTGGCGTTCATTGCAAGGGGACAAACAAGGCAAACAATGACTATATTTGGTACCGCCATGGATAGCAGTTCAAAATAAAATATTACATAGTAAGCCATCTTTAGGTCAGAATAGCTGATGATAAGCAGTAGACCAAGGCTGCAAACCTGTGCACAGGGCTCATGCACACTTGCTTGATCAGTATATTGATCATATTGTGTACTGATTAATTCCCCTGAGCCCAACAGCTTTTCTCATTGTTCTGCGCCTGTACCTTGAGAAAATCTGATTTTACCTGCTGAACTGGATCTTATCAGATGTGTGGGAAATCCGAAGAGAGACTTTGCTTAACCGAGCTTCAATTTAGTGGGTAAGATCAGATTTTTGCATGGGACAGCCATGGATGGAAGAAGAAAAGCTCTCAGGCCCAGGGAAATAAATTGGTACACAGTAAGATCAAAATGTGGGTCAAGAGAAAGTTTGGATGAGCCCACAGTCAGTTGAAACCAAGGGGAGTTAAGAAGTCTAAGGTTGCAATCCTAAACACACATTCCAAGGAAGAAATGGGGTTTACTTCTGAGTAAATACATGCCTTGGGTTGCATCGTAATTGTTGGCAGCACCCCAAGGCTGGAAAACTAAGCATGCTTACCAGGAAGTGAGGGCTCATGGACCCATATTTACTGCTGCATTGGAAGAAACATCAATTGGGTTTTCTAGGGATTGTTGTTTGTTCCAACTCAGCAGTAAACAGCGGGTTTTCACAGGGAAAGCAGTGGGACAAAAGAATAACCTCTTGGACCTGTGCCTAGAAATCACGGGACAAATGGGGGGGGGATATTGGGATGAACGGAAGTATGGATGAACCCTAAATCCTGTTTAGGTCAATGGGATTTGCTGTTCAAAATTCCTACGTAGGAGCAGGCTGTTCATGTTGATATAGCAGCTCTTTATCCATGCTTTATATACACCATGTGAGCTGTGAATTGATGTTGAAGCTACTTATTTATTTATCTGTCCATAACCACCATATGGGACGCGGGTGGCACTGTGCATTAAACCACAGAGCCTAGGACTTGCTGATCAGAAGGTTGGCGGTTCGAATCCCCGCGATGGGGTGAGCTCCCGTTGCTCGGTCCTTGCTCCTGCCAACCTAGCAGTTTGAAAGCATGTCAAAGTGCAAGTAGATAAATAGGTACCACTCTGGCGGGAAGGTAAACGGCATTTCTGTGCGCTGCACTGGTTTCACCAGAAGTGGCTTAGTCATGCTGGCCACATGACCCGGAAGCTGTATGCCGACTCCCTCAGCCAATAAAGCGAGATGAGCGCCTCAACCCCAGAGTCGGTCACGACTGGACCTAATGGTCAGGGGTCCTTTTACCTTTATCCGCCATATGCCATCTGTGCACATAGTTCTTCACAGAGTTTCACAACCAACGAAAAGACAGATCCCTGCCCTGAGTAGGTTACATTCTGCATTTTGGCAGGGGGGCAGCTGAGGAGTGGGTGGGAAAGGAGAGGCAAGGTAAGAAGAGATGAGTCTTGGCAAATGCAGTTACACCTGCATGTAGTGGCAATCCTTTGCATGCTTACTTGGGGTAAGTGCCACTGTTGCTGTGTGCAGGCTATACCCCCAAAGCATTCCCCCTTCAAAGAATTCTGGGCACTGTAGTTTATGTCTTACAATTGCAACCTGTAGCAAATTACAGTGCCTAGAATTCTTTGAGCGGGAGCCGGGATTGTTCTTAGAATGAGCTTTGAAGGTATAGTGTTTCTGTAGCCTGTGTTCCGCTGGACTTAATCCCTTGGCTGATGTGTACAGGAGGGAAGTATTAAGCTCTGTTTCAGCTGGAGCAGGATTAAGCAGGGAGCGGATCTCGGCAGCTCACGCTGTTTTCTTGTTTCTCCTTTCGAATCGTGGTTTCAAACCATCACATTGCATGTGGGAAAACTGAGCTAAATTGGGCCCAACTAGACATGATACTAATCAGATGGTTAGCCCTGGTGTGCGTGGTTCTTTATAAAAGCAAAACAAAAAATAACTAGTATGGGAGGCATGAGGGTGAGCTGGAAAAGGACCCTAGTGGAGCAGGGGTCAGGATTTAAGCTTTTCTACCTCCCATGGACCCAATTGGAATCCCATCCCGTAGCCCTTCCATTCCCCAGGAGGAGAAGCTCTTACTGCCACTTTCCTCCCATTGTGAGTAGCAAGTATGGGGTGTGTGGTCTGGTTCTGATTGTGACCACAACAGGGGATAGATGGACCCCTGACCTAACCCAGCAAGTTCTTACAGTCACAGCCGCAGCATGGTGACTATAAGAAGCAGAAAGAGTACAGCACTCTTTTCGGTGCCTACTTAAAAACATTTTTGTTTAGGCTATCCAGACACTTAATATGTTGATGTTTTTAAATCTTTTTTGCTGATCATTTTAATTGTTTTTAATGTTTTTAATTGTTTTATTGATAATATTTCTTGTAAATATTATCTTTATCCACTTAAGAGGCTTTCTTACAATCAAGCAGTATATAAATCTTGTTAAATAAAATAAATAAAAAGAAAGAGAAAGTGCAGAAATCTGTGCTTAAGTCTTGGCAGGCAGGAGGAATGTTGTGGGCTTGAGAGAATTTAAGTATTTGGTGCAAAACATTTAGATAAGTAGCCACATTGAGTGTGAGTCTTCAGTACCAATCAGTGATTTCCTCATGAACACTGTTAGGAGTTTGGGGTGGGGTGGGGTAGGAAATTGAGACCCTTCTAACCCTGGACCCAGCAAGTGTTGAAATATAAGCCAGGCTAGCTTCCTGATGATGTGATTGCCTGGGTGATGGGCCAGTAAGAGAACAAAGGAAAGGGGGCTCTGTGCGAGACGACAAATGGGTGGGGGCCCACTCTTAACTCACAGATAGCTGGAAGGACAAAGCCTGCGTTTAGAGTTGAGTTTGTAGTGATATGGGCCAGAAGCAAAGCAGCAAGCTGGAAGGCAAGAGAGGCAGCAATGGTTCATTTATCTTTTAATCCAAGGCTGTGGCTATGGGAGAAACAAGACCCTTTGTGGGGGTGCAGCCCTCCATTGTAGGCTCAGACTTCCTATATGCGTAAATAAACCATATGTCCTAAAGACACCACAGTCTCCTCTGTGCCTTATTCTTAAAAGAAACACAAACCCTGGGTTTGTTCCACAAACCTGGAACCCTTGGGATCTTGCACCACTCAGATATTGGGGTGATGTGCAACAATATTTAACCTACCAGTGGTGTGTTTCTAGCTTCCATTCCAATGGAAATATGTCATCAGGGAGAGTCAAAGTGGAGCAGCTCACCTGCAGACCTGACAATGGGGATTTTTTTGGATGAATTTCTCAAAGACAGACCTTGCAGAAGGGGCTTTGCCATTAGGGGAGTTTTTATAGTCTGGCCTCTGGGAGCAGCCCATGGAAGAAGACTACCATGCAGTGTGAAATATAGTCATGTCTTCAGCAATCAGTGATATCAGTAGATCTTTATAAAGGAAATGCAGGAGGAGGAGGAGGTCGGGTGGAAGGAGATGCTGGCTCATATGGCTGAACCTTTAATTAGAAAAGGCTTGCCTGTTTTATTAGATCTTTGTCATCTGTATGGAGGTATGAGTGAGAGCTGAATGTGTAAGAGCTGGCTCATTTTCTTAAAAAAAAAAAATCATAGACTTTCATAGAGATTTGAAATGACAAGGACTATGCTGAAAGAAAAGAGGTTTGGAGATTAAATGGGGATTTTAAGAAAATACAGGGATGGGCAATTTGCAGCCCTCTAGATGTTGATGGTTTTCCCAGTAGTGATGTATGGAAGTGAGAGCTGGACCATAAAGAAGGCTGATCGCCGAAGAATTGATGCTTTTGAATTATGGTGCTGGAGAAGACTCTTGAGAGTCCCATGGACTGCAAGAAGATCAAACGCATCCATTCTTAAGGAAATCAGCCCTGAGTGCTCACTGGAATGACAGATCGTGAAGCTGAGGCTCCAGTACTTTGGCCACCTCACGAGAAGAGAAGACTCCCTGGAGAAGACACTGATGCTGGGAAAGATGGAGGGCACAAGGAGAAGGGGGCGACAGAGGACGAGATGGTTAGATAGTGTTTTCGAGGTTACCAGCATGAGTTTGACCAAACTGCGGGAGGTAGTAGAGGACAGAGGTGCCTGGCGTGCTCTGGTCCATGGGGTCACGAAGAGTCGGACACGACTAAACGACTAAACAACAACAACAACAGATGTTGATGGGTTCAGATCAGCTTCAGCCAGTGGGTGGGGACAACGTCCCTGGAGGAACCTGTAGTCCAGCAACAACTGTGATATATGAAGTTAACATGACTGGGGGGGGGGGAGTGTTGCCCTCCAACCCAGCTTCCACTTTTACCTACCCCCATGATGTCATTGTGTTTAGGATGTTGGGCATCCTTTTTGTGAGAGAGCATACCTTATTCCGTGGCTAGACGCCACAGACATCTCCCAACAAGGTTTTAATTGTCCTGTGGTGAGTTTATAAGCAGCTTACGCGTGGCGAGGGATGGCTGTCTGTACGTGTGTTAGGTGTGAGCCTATGCCAGTCTAATCTCACCAGGTGTCATACCATCTTTGCCCTTTTTGCTGTACCATCTTAGGGTCAGTCAAGTCTCTCCTCCTACATACCTGATCCAAACTCAAGAGCTATGGAAACCTGCCTAGACCTGTGCAACCCCAGTTCGAACATATTTGCTTTCCAAGATATTTGTTCCAAACATATTTGATGCCAAGAAGCAATTAGGCATCTCATTTGGTAGCAACTTCTAAAGGCCAAATGACGTATTACATGCGGCCATGTGTATCCATTATTTAACTATGTTTTTCTTTTTTAAAAAAAATTGAATGTAGTCTTCATGCCAGTAAATCTTAGAATAGGAGTTTAGGGGCAGGAACAGGAGGACTTTGTAACTCTTTCCCTTCTGGCTGTTTTATTCCAAATTTTCCCTAGCTGCTTTTTACCACATGGAGGAAAAGATATGCCTCGCATAGTTTTCCCTATAAAACAGAAAAAGGAAAAAGAAATCTTGCTTTCAGTTTTGAGTCCAAAAACAACTAGAACAAAAAAGTTAAGAAATGTCTTGTTCCCTTGCCTAAAACACAATTTTTGAGGCTAGTTTCAGTTAAAACAGAAAGAAAAAGATACACAGATACATATAATGTATCATTTGATCCCAACATTATGATTTAAAGGTCAACTAATTTGAAATATTTCAAGATAAAAGCAAATGGATTGTGCCCAATTTTCCTCTTTCACACAGTTGCTTGTACAGTTGTACCTCAGTTTACAAACACCTTGGGTTACAAACACTTCGGGTTACAGACTCCGCTAACCTGGAAGTAGTACCTCTGGTTAATAAGTTTACCTAAGGATGAGAACAGAAATTGTGCGACAGCGGTACAGCGGCAGCGGGGGGGCCCATTAGCTAAAGTGGTACCTCAGGTTAAGAACGGTTTCAGGTTAAGAACGGACCTCTGAACGAATTAAATTTGTAACCAGAGGTACCACTGTATTGTGCCATAAAGCATATTGTAGTAAGCCTCCACATCAGTCAAAGAGCTGCTGTGAAATTTCACGTGCTTTCCCCACGTATGTGAGGAAATAGATGGGCTTGAATGTCAACTCTGCTCTGTGGAGGGGAAAGCTGGAAGATGGATTGCGCTGGCTTTCATCCATCCATCTGTTCATCTGGCAGGCCTAATGTTCAGTTCCTCGTTGTCCCAGTTGCCTTAAATAATGCTGACCTACAGGATATGGGATGACAAAGGTCATGCAACTCATTTTCCCCTTGCCTTCCTTAAGTGATCGTTAAGTTCTCTGAGACATCGTAACTACACGTAGTGGTGACAGCCGGATGGTATTTACAAACAAGTTAAAATCTCTCTCTGATGTATAAAGGTTAAGTTAGGAGCTGCTTCATACACAGGGTTCATCTGCTCAGTGATTTGCCTGTGGTATCTATGCACAGAGCTGTGCTTTAAAACAAAACCACAGTCTAGTAGTTTGCACTAGGGAATGCTGAATTCTCTGACAAATTGTGCCAGTTAAAATTCATAAGGGTACTTGCCAATTTTGTGCTTGCCATCTGTAGAGGGGAACAAGGATCTATGAAGGACACCGCAATCCTGAGATGTTTGCTTTTATATCTCCTACAGTGGTACTCTGCAACAGCCACTGAGCAGAGGCCAAGCAGGAGTGGTACCCACACAGTAACAGTCAGTATGGTGGGACAGAGCCTCCTTCCTGACACAGGCACCGCTACGGTGTATCTGGACAGGGATGGGGTTGGGCAGGGTTACCCACTGGTCCCATCCAGATGTAAAAACTGTGTTTATGGAAGATAATCTTACTCGGCTATGAGTGATCGCCAAAGAAGAAGAAGATCCAGGTGTACTCTAGCGATGCTGGTGTTAAAAGGGCAGCTCTGTTCCACCACACCAATAACTACATTGGTTCCTACATTAAGGACGTAGGAGATGTTGATAAGTGGCAGTGGAGTCAGGGAGTGGCTGGTCAGCTGCAATCAGAAGTGGAAGGTGCTGCACCAGCAACATCCTGTACCTGACATCTGCATTTTGCTGTGCTGTTACTGGGTGGGCACCTATTTAGCTCAGAGCCAGCCTCTCTCTGTTGCTATTGCTGCGTCTCAGCCCCCACCTATAAGAACATGCTGCTTCCCTAAATCCCTGTGGCCAAGTACTACTTCCCCCCTCACCTCACCAGCTGCATCTCCCATTGTATCAGGTAAAGGTAAAAAGTATGTCCAGGTTGCCCATCTGGCAGCTATTACCCAATCCTGACCAGTGATGTAAGAAGGCATCAGATTCCATCCCACCCTGTATTCTCGTAACACGCAGCATTGTTTCTGTTCCACTGCAGTTCATCTTCCGACAAAAACTACGTTATTTATCTTGCTGTCCATTATGGTGAAATGTTACATAATTAATTACGCTATTCCTCATCATTCATTTCAATTCAGAAGAAACCCAGTGTAAATTGGGGGGAGGAAAGTCATAAATTACATAGCATTACATACTGTTTGTGGACTGAAACCAACAACTGCAGTGGAGACCTTTCCAAACATTTTTGAGCTTTTCACTCTGATGGTTAAGGGAGATTTTTTTTAGGAGCCAGACAGTCTATACAATGGTAGATAACGTCGGCAGCCAGCTCCCACAATCTTATTGCTGAATTAAAAGGGTGTCTGAATATGTAACCGCAAACAGTGATATCTCTGGAAAACTGAAGGGCAATTTAACATTGGTTAGCTTTGTGGTCAACTCTGAAAGCAGGTTTAGGCCATCTATCGTAAGGTTCCCTACATGAGTAAGTAGCTCATTATGCTTAAGTTTCCAAGTAAGAAAGATCACAAGCCTTCTGAGTTCTGGCTCACATGAGCAATTCTCGCCTTACCCAGCAGTGGAGTCATGGAGTTTTTAATTAAATCATGAAGCTAAATAAAATAATAGGAGAGCCGCAGAGCAAAGGGACTCTTGCAATTCCTATTACTCGTTTAGTTCATTGCCTTTGCTCATTCCAAACAATGCCATTCATCACCATTCAGGCAAAAATTACAGTTTGATTGCAGCAGAAGGCAGTTGTTGTTTTGGAGCAAAGGGATCCTGTGTTTAGAGCTGCTTCTGACACTGCAAAAAGGAGCAAGTCTACTTTCTATTTTTTTCTACTAGTTTTCCACCTTTTCGTACAACATGAACTAGGTGCAGAGTTATTCAGAAATGTTATTGTAAGTGCTCACAAGTGCCAAGAGGGAAGTTTAGTTCTTGGTTGTACCGCTGTAGGTAGGAGCTCCCATGACTGAGATCACCTCCAGTTGACTGTCACTATATTTTGCAGGAGAGATTAAAACACAAGCTAGAAATATAGGTTTGCGCAATTAATGGGGATTAAAGTGCTCTGTCGTCCTGGTGCAACAAATCCATCTTAAAACAACACAAGACTTTTTGCAGTTCGGAAAGTAAAACTGTGTGGTGTATGAAGATTAATGGGAAGATGTGTAACTACCACACAACAAATTAAAATGATGGTGAATGCTCATTGTTGCATAATCTCCCCACTCAAATTGAGCACTCAAATGAAGACAGAGCATATTCTAACTGCTGTGCAAGCTTCAAATTGGGATGAACGCTCAATAGACAGGTAGTCTGGAGGAGTGCTAAGTGTTTCCTGCATACAGAAAACTAGATGTTAGAGAGGAGGAGTCTAGCCTGGCTTTTACCCTGACAGACTAATTTTCAGCATGCAGGAGTTTTATTTATTATTTATTGACAGTGCTGAGGAACATTCTGTCATGGGAGCTCTACCAGCAGTCTAAAGAGGTACAGCCCAAACACACAGGTTTTCCTGTCAGAAAAGGACTGTTGAAATTGAAAAGCAGTACATTATTGAGGAGGTTTTTTTCTTGGAGATTGCACTGAATCAGTCTCACCCCATTGATCGAAATATTTGTTGCTCCATCCTATGGCTGCCAATAATTTTTGACTCTTTTCTGTGTGATGTAATGGCATCACAAAGCAGTGTGGGTGTGGTTACTGCAATGCAGCCTCTCGTTTATAAGGCAGATGTTTTCATAGGTCCTGATCCAGGAGATCCTTTGCACATAAATCTTCATGTTAAGGAACTTTTGAATAGCTGCTGCAGAACCCTCACATCTCACAGAAGGTTCTGAGGTGCCTCAGACTTCAGCTCATTGTACAGCAACCTGTGCCAACCTGGCGCCCTCCATTAATTTTGGACTACGACTCCCATCAGCCGTTGACTGCCGTAGAAGAAGATACTAGTGGACAAATTTGTTTCCCATTATCGGTCTCAGAGGAACACTTTAATAAGGACCTTTGCTTTGTTTGTGATTGATGAAGTTTTCTCCACTAGTTAATTGCAGATGGTGAGGTTTTGGAGTGTCATACAATTGGGCGGGGGGGGGGGGGGAATATTAAAGCAACTCGACTGCACCATGTATCCCAGCAATAAAAGTGCATCCATAGATTTTGGAAATGATATCCTCTGAGGAAAAGCCTTTGATTTTGTAGGACATGAGCAGCTTTGCTAGTGAAGGGATATTGTCAGACAGCTTTCCATCCTCACTAGCCGGCCTTACTTCCTTCCCCATCCCCTGCCAATAAATGTGTAGAATCTATTCTTTTCCATTCCCTTGCTGGATCTGAAAAGAATAGGCTTTTGCCTCTATTCTCTTTTACCTGCTGTAGGCCTAGCCATTGAATTCAGAGATAACCTGGCTCTGTGCTGTGAATTTGAAAAAGTTTCTTTTGTGGCATGTCTTTATGGAAGGCTACGATAACTGCCCTCTGATGGACGAGCATGGGAAGCAATACTGGCTTAGCATTTGGCAGAATCGAAGCGGATTCCCCTGTCCTCTTCAGATGCAGGGTTTTTCCATCTCTTGGATCTGACTGCTTCTGATTTTGCATTCAGAGAGAGTGCCACTGCTACGAGGGCGACAGCGAAATGGAAGATGTGTCCAATATAAATTGCTTCCCGTTCTATTGCTGCTCTTTTTATTAATTTCCATGCTGGCTGATTTTATAGCTTTCTGAGCCTTTTATTTCCTTTTTCTCGAAGGACATTTCTAAGCATGGAACCTTGTTTCTGATTTCTTTTAAAGGAGCATTCTAGCATTCTGCTGCCATGGCTGAAAGCACAGGAATAAAACAGCCCCCATATATTGGAAAAGAATATTGCAGAACTAGCTTTGTGCCTGCCAGCATGTGATGCAATTGAATCAAAAACGTGGGGAGGGGTTGTACTGAAGGAGACCTGGCCAGGCCCAAGTATATTTGTGCTCCCCTTTGGCAGGAACCCAACCCACCCTCGAGCTTTTAAAGCATTCATCAATGCACATTTATCTCTCAGTGACTGCTGCATGAAGGGATGGGCATGCATGCATGCATGGGCCATATCACAAGTTGAATAACGTGAGCAGAACTTTTACAAATGCAGTGTGTTAGCGTCTGAGTGACTCTTCTGTGAGCAGAAGGGTTCCTATCAATCTCTTGGGACTGAGGTCCAGTGGAGGCTCCTGCTGGAGGAAGGAGAGGAGAAGGCAGAGTGTTCATTGATTCCCATTGCACCAGGTCTCCTCCAACCCTCAACCCTCCACAGCAAATATACAGGAGGTACAATGGGAAGGAGGAACCAGCAAAAATCACCCAATGCCTTTCTTCCAGCAGGTGTGTCCTCAGAGGAGTCTTGTTCGTGAGAACGCTGGATCCAGTGTAATGTTTTACGTTAGAGTGGGTCCACACATTCGGGTGTCAGTTATTAACTAGTATGTATTCAGTAAACAAGTGTAGAGAAATCACGTGCATGTGTGCATGCATGTGTGATGCAATCCACTCCACTCCACCCCACTCCACTCCACTCAGGGCTGTCTTATGCATATGCGGTGCTGGGGTGCAAAGATCTGCCCAGTCCCAGACGTGCAGGAGGGCGGAGCCAGCTGGCTGCCTCAGCGTCTCATTGCCTTGTTGCCCCCGAACTCGCGGTGCAGAGCCACCTGCAGCAGAACAGCCTGCCGCAGTTCTCCGACCGACGGGCTCTCGGCCTGGTGCCCCTGAGAGCCCGGTGCCCGGGTGCCCCGCACGCCTAGTGCCTATGGGTAAGATGGCCCTAAATCCACTGTTTGCTTAAGGCTGGGTTCCACACCTCTTTTTGAATCAGGCAGTTTGAGTGCTGGGTTCTTTCAGCATTACTGTTGGGCAGCAATGGGGAATCTCTGGCTCACCAGGCCATTTTGTCCAACTTCCCAAGCAATACCCACCACACTGCATCTGTGGGCGGGTAAAGATGTGGCTCTCTGTCAAAATTTGCAAGCCTTTTAATCCTCACCATAGACCTCATGGCATAGGAAGTGACAAGAAAAAAGTTGCAGCTACAGAAGTGGCAACCACATACCTCTCATCCTGGGACTTGTCTGCTCTTAGGTTGTGTGACACTTGTGTTTTAAGTATCCCTCAAGACTTAGAGCTCAATCCAAAACCAATATCTGCTGGGATGAGGGAGTTTGAATTTGGCAGATCTTGGGCTCAGCCAGTGGAACTTACGCCGGTTGTCTATCATAAGGGATAAACTGCAAGAGCATTAGAGAAGAGTGGATTACGGTAAATAAACGAATAAAATAAGTAAATAGCTACTGTGGGGGAACCTTTGGCCCTCCAGATGTTACTGAATGACAATTCCCATCAGCCCCTGCAGGCATGGCTGATAGCCAGCTGTGATGGGAGTTGTAGTTCAGCAATATTTGGAGGGCCATAGATTGCCTCACACCTGTTTTACTAGTATGCGCATGCACACACCCCATGTGCCTACCTGACTGTTTCTCATGCCCCCTGTCACAATCCCTTTTCTATACCTACAGGTTTGGACATTTGCTGAGTGATACCCTTTTTTAAAAAATGACAAAAGCACCGGTAAGCTAAAAGGCAGAGAGTATCATCAAAGGAGTTTAGTTAGTCCTTTCAATCCATCTGTGTGCAAATACTGGCCTTTCTCAAAGGGTCCCTGGCTTTTATGATGGCTTCCCTGGAACTTCCCTCTATCTAAAGTCTATGGGTCAATACAGTGGTACCTCGGGTTAAGAACTTAATTCATTCTGGAGGTCTGTTCTTAACCTGAAACTGTTCTTAATCTGAGGTACCACTTTAGCTAATGGGGCCTCCCGCTGCTGCCGCACCGCCGGAGCATGATTTCTGTTCTCATCCTGAAGCGAAGTTCTTAACCTGAGATACTATTTCTGGGTTAGCGGAGCCTGTAACCTGAAGCATCTGTAACCCGAGGTACCACTGTACAGTGGTACCTCGGGATGCGAACAGGATCTGTTCTGGAGCCCCATTCACATCCCAAACAGAACGTAAGATGCGAAAGCACGTCTGCGTGTGCGCTGGTCGCGTTTCGCCGCTTCTGCCAATGCGCGTGTGGCAAAACCCGGAAGTAACGCGCTCCATTACTTCCGGGTTGCTGTGGAGCGCAACACGAAAATACTTATCCTGAAGCGTAATTATCCCGAAGTATGACTGTAATGTCATAGCAACAAGAAGTCATTAAGTGGGACACTGCCTATGGGGAAACCCAATTCTGCCAAGTCTTGGGCTCCTGTTTCAGAAATCCTGAGCTCTTCTGCTCCGTGATCTTCCCAGTTAGCAAAAGATCCTAAAGTCCATCAGCTGTCATAAAGTAACCGTGCGGCCATTTCACAGAGCCATGCTGCTTAACTGAGGGTTGTTTCCCCCCTTTCTCTCTCCTCAGTTCAGGCTCAGGTTTAGGGTGCTCAGTTACCAAAACATGGCACAGCCACCTTTATGCATAATGCTTGCTGAAGCTGATAAAAAGCTGTAGGTTTTTCGGAACAGTGCAGAGCTGGGCAATGTGCCACAAAATATGGTTCCTCCAGAATAATTTCATTCAAAATGTTTTCATGTTTAAAAGTAAAATTATGTTCTAATTAGGAGGCAGAACACTTGTAAAGGTTAGGCAGGATGACAGAATAAGATTACAATGCATGTCTTGCTGCTCCATTTAACTTCTTGCTCCTGATCTTAATTAGGAAAGGCTGTTTTCACTGGGGGTGATTCCTAGGATCTGGCATAGGAGGTTGCCAGCTGGCATGCCCTCCTGCCAGGAACCCCAGATCAGGCAAAGGGCACGTGGCTTTTTGCCTTCCTGCATCATCCTCAGTCACCTGGACAGGAGGCAGACTTCGCAGTGAGAGTCAAGACTGCATGGTGGTTGCTGTGGGGCATCCTGCTAGCAGCTTCCTTTCCTTATATGGTAAAAATGGCAAAAGAGGAAACAGGGGACGACGACTTTTCCTCCTCTCTCTCTCTCCCCTTTTCCCTCCCCTTTCCAGACCAATCTTATCAGGCCACATCAGTGACATATAGATTTAAATGAACCAATTGCAACTCTCCTTTTTCAACAATAGGTTTCTCCTGCCATCTGTACAGCAGACCCGTGGATGGGGAAATTGTCAAGAGGCAGTGACTAGCTAGCTAGCAGCACAGTGTTCTAGGAATTGTGCCCCTTGTGCATTTCACAGCTCTGGCCCCACAAAGTCAACCAATGGGCTTCATAGTTAAATGGGGATTTGATCCTTTTTGACCGGTTCCTAGTCCAGCGCTCTAACCACTGCACCATGCTGGCAACCACACTTCTCCCCCCCCCCCAAAAAAAAAGAATCCTAATAGTAAGCTGAAGGGTGTGTGTGATTTTCATCAGGACTGTAGCATGCATGTGGACGTTTTCCCCATGCCTGGTGTGTGTGTGTGTGTGTGTGTGTGGAGAGGAAGGAGAGTTATTGGGAAGGGAAGAGCAAAACCTTCTCCCAGCACTGCAGTCTTGATAAAAATGCGCTTGCTTGCACACTCACTCATATACAAAATTTTACTATTCATTTTCTTTTTTTAAACCACACATGGTTTCTAATAATACCGTTAAAGTAGCATCTAATTTACTCTTTTTAATTTCATGCATCAGCAAAACCCTTAAAAGCTTATCTTCACTGTCATGCCAGTGTTTAATAGACTTTGGGAGTGAAGATCAGTAGGGGAACGGGCTTGCACAATTCTTGATTTGTGTTACCTTGATATTTGTGTGCTGCTTTTTCTAACAACCAAGCTGAGCCCAAAGCAGTAACCAATCATTAACCAAATAAAAAGCAGCATTTTGATCACAATAATCAAATCAGCATATACGGTAACATATTATAAATAAAGAATAACAATTCAATATAAGCAAATTTAGTTCTACAAAAAACTGGCACTTACTTGCATTTCTGTCATTTTTTGTTATGGTCAATTTTACCCCTAGATAATGTCCAAAATAGTTCCCCCCCCCCCCCATTTTTTTCTCCTTCTGAAGAATTTGTTTTTGTTGTTTTTTTATTACATATTTCAACACAATAATTTTTTAAAAAATACATCATCAAGCCAGATTTTTTCATAGTTGTTTTTATATTAGTTTATATTCCTTGATGTTAACCAAATCCCTAGATACTTAACCTTTCTTCTGAAGACTTTGGAGCTTGCAGCTTTGAAGTAATAGCAAAATCTATTCCCACCAAAAGCAGTTGGGTGGATGGGGTTAGTCTGGGAAAATCCAAGAAAAGTTTCTCCCAGTAAAATGTTCAGCCTCACTTTTGGGTATTTTTTTAGAAAAAGGGTTAGGTGGATAGAGAAAGATGCACCCATTTGTGCATAAAATCTAGCTGGGTCTTTAGATAGCACCTAGGTAAGCATTGAGAGGAAGACCTGGGATCTGGGTCTGGGGTCAGTCATAGCATTAAGGTTGTCAGATTTTCTGCCAAGGTTGCGGGGGGGGGGGGGGACTGTAAACTTAGGTGGCTCTGTTCATGTGCCCATGCCTGATATGCCTTTTCTTGAGTCACAGATGCAGAGAGCTTAAGCAGACTTAATTTGTAGGGCAATTCGGATTGTATCAGTGATGCTATTGCCAAGGGCACTGATCTATGGCACATCTCCCAGGTAAACTGCTTAAGAGAGAAAAATACAAGAATGCTGGTGAGTTCTACATTGCATTAAATTAAACAGCAGCATGCTGATAGAGGTAATCAAATTTTGTGATTATTTTACGATACGCCCATTGCAATTTAAACAAATCCATTACCCAACTTGTCAGAAGGTCTTTTTGTGCAAACAAGCTCCCTTGCATGAGAGACGTTTTGGGGAGACCCGGAAGGACCAAATTATATGTGATGCAAAACCCTTAATTTGGTGGTGTGTTTTTTTAAAAAAAACCCCAACAGCAACAACTGTAAACCATAGCTACCAAAAAGGGGCAGAATAAGAATCGCAACTGCAGAACCCTCTTCCCCACACCATAGTCCCAATAAAAACATCACCCCCTGAAGCTGCTATTTGCAGTTGTTAAAAGATATACACCAGAGGTAGGGGAGTTTGGATTTGATATCCCGCTTTATCACTACCCTAAGGAGTCTCAAAGTGGCTCACAATCTCCTTTCCCTTCATCCCCCATAACAAACACTCTGTGAAGTGAGTGGGGCTGAGAGACTTCAGAGAAGTGTGACTAGCCCAAGGTCACCCAGCAGCTGCACGTGGAGGAGCGGAGACGTGAACCCAGTTCCCCAGATTACGAGTCCACCACTCTTAACCACTACACCACACTGGCTCTCAGGTAGCTGAATTGATGCCCTCCAGATGTTGTTGGATCACAACTGTTATCAGCCTTAGACAGCATGGGCAGTGATTAGGAATTATGGAAGCTATAGTCCAACAGCATCAGGAGGACACCACATTGGCTACTCTTTATATGGGCTATGCCAAGCTGTGCTTTTAATGTCACATTTAGTTGGTCCCTAAGGATGGTAGGGTACCACTTTACCTCATATTTCACCACACATCTGCCACTTACATTGGTTTTAAAAAAATCTGTAACAGTATGGTACAGGTGACCATGTTCACCCCAGAACAGTTTGACTATCTGTACAGGGTTTTTTTTAATAACTGCCACAATGTTGGTGTCTCTTTGGAACAGTGCTTAATTCTTAAATTATAGGCAACATATAGGTTCTGCGCAGTAAATGGGAACTGGATTGGGAATTGGGCTCTTTTATAATTGTATACTGGTGAGTCTGGCAGTTAGACATTGTGCTTAATATGCTCTTTGCTCACTCCCAGAGACAAACTAATATAGTAGAATGATCCATGGCTTTTCTGGTAGTTTGGTTATGAGACTCCTTTTATGTTCTCAGATATCTGATTACTGGAAAGTATACTGAATAATAGGTGATGAGTGGATTGCTGTTCAGTTGCTGACCGGAAGGAGGGGTGCAAGCTACCATCCACTCATCTTAGGGACTCTGATCTAGATTACTTTTCTACTCCTGAAGATAATCAGTTGTATATGGCACAGTATACATACACACTGCATTGCATCAGCAGGTATGGTAGAATTAGAAGTTTATTAATAAATATCCAGTTTGCTTATACCTGTGGATGTTAACTAAAATCCATACATGATGGTAAATAAAATGACATTTTAAAATATTTTATATTTGCTCACTTAGAAATCTGCATGATTGCCGTTTTACTGATAGTATATCAGCAGAATCCTGATAAGTCTCAGCTTTAGAATGAAATACTAAAGGCCAGGGTGGGGTGAGGGGCTGAATGTGATCAAACTGCTTCATTCAGTGCCCTGCTAGGCACTCAGACTGGCAGTAAGCAGTTTTGCACTCACCAGCCATTTTCTGTTTTTGTTTTTATTTAAAAAACTTGATTTCTCTCCCACTGTAAACAAGTGGAGAGGATTTAACCATGCCAGCTTGGGGGCATTTGGGGGGTCTGTGAAGGTGCTAGTTTCTTCAGATCCAAACCTTACCCTGGTTCACCCCAGCAAACTCCCAAATACTCCCTCCTGGTGCAAGAGTGCAACTATTTTGCAGACTTGTTTTCCCATTCAGTCTTTCTGAGAAGCTTTGGGGTCAGGCACAACCAAAGCACAGGCCAAACCTCTGTCCGAAATGGTGCCTCATTCCCAGCAAAGAAACAAGCTGCTCAAGTGAAATTCAGATGGCGTTACAATGCTTGGATATGGGCGATGCCAGAACCCTGCTGCCTGCTAACCACCCAGGGATGTCTTTGGAGCTGAGACAATGTCCCTCCTACTGATGTTGAGCATGCTGGAGACTTTGCATGTCAACCGAGAAGCAGTGCTTACCAGAAGTGAAGACTTGGAACTACTGGAGAACTTGCTATCCAAATGGCACAGTCATCTTGCCTGCTTTATCTGCAGTTAAAAGCTAACAGTATCCCCAAAGTGATGTCTGAGAAATGAAAGTCTCATGGTGCTGATCCAAAGGTTACAGCCTCCATATGGAGGCTGCCTGAAACCACTCTTCTGCGATGTTGCTCCACAAGAGGGCTGTGAGCCAGGCTGGTCTTTGAAGCCTGAATGCTTTGGAGGTTATTTTAAGGACTGGTTGCACTCATATAGAACCTGCTCATGCCATAGGATCTGCCTCAGAGGTGCTATTGCTCTGGTTCACCATTAAAGAAGATCAGGCTGTTGGGTACCATGGACAGGGCCTTTTTAGTGATGTGCCTGCATCTCTGGAATTGCTTTTCTTAAAAATGTTTTGTAGCCCCATCTTAGGTAGTTCTTAAATGGACTCCAAAGGCCTTTTAATTTCATTGAGCATCTTTTGGCTTCTTCCTGCTTGCTCTTTACTTATAAAATCTCATTAAAGGTTACATAAGGCTCCTTACAATCCTCCGCCTACCTGCATTGCTGGTGGTCCTGTCTATCTATCTATTGATCGATCAATCAATCAATCAATCAATCCACCCACCATGAAGCAATGTTTTCACTTACCTTGTGCTGTGATTCACATGGAGTTGTGTTATTCAATGGGTCCAACAGCATGCATTTGCAAATGCACATTGGATCATTGATGTCAACCAGATCCATGTGTATCATACGATGGCATGACCAAAATTAGTTTGGGGTGGCGGCTGTTGTCTGCCTAGGAGGGGGAGATGCATTAGGAGATAGTCTTCACTCTGTATAACTTCTGTGTCTTGATATCAGATACTTTAAAACATATGTGCTCTCTCTGCTAGATATATAGGTTAAATATCTAGGAGAAGGGCCATAAAATTGAGGGCTCCCTGCTGGATGCTCTTAAGTGATGCTGTCCCACTGCCAATTTACTGCTGAGATTTGAGAAGCATCAATTGTGGGAATTAGAGAGGTACAAGACCAGGCACACTTTATCTGCCCGCTGCTAGCCAATGCTGCAGCAAAGCCATCTGCTCTGGCCTCTGCTCCTTACATTCTGCTCCCCAGAGTCATGTTTGGCATTATGTCACAAGGTGCTTTGTTCTCTACTAATTGGGAGCTATTATTCCAGGAAGTAGATGATAGAGGGAGGTGCAGGGTAATGTGCCGTGGAACTGCTCCCCCTTCCAGTCCCTTGGGCCAGTGCCGCATTTAACCATGTGGAATGCAAGAAGGGAGCAGGCAGAGGTGTCAACTGAAGTGGAAAAATGCAAGCAAAGCAGTTTTCTCCCAGGCATGGAGTCAACCATCTCCTCTTCGACAATCTAAGGAACCCGCTCTCCAGAATCAAAACGCTATGCTAGCTAATCCCTACAGGAGCAGAGTGAACAACCTGTGCTGCAGTTTTTGATTTTTGCCATTGCTTTGAGATGTGCCCATTATCATTGGGCGCCTGACATACCAGTTCAGCTCAGGCCTGTGGTGATTTTGTAGGCTGCTTTGCTCATTTTATAAGTCCTTTCCAATTTGTGCTGAAATATTTCTCTCTATCTCTCTTTTCCTCTCCCCTCCTACCTCTCTCTTCATGTCTTGTTTGTCTGTTTTCATCCTCCTGATGTTCCCACTAATTCTAATAAAGCTGGGCCAGGCAGGCAAGCAGGAGGCAGACTTGGGAGGAAATAATTTATTCCAGTGAGGCATAATCCTCTAAATATGTCAGATTCTTTGCTGTGGTGCGGGTGGGGAGGGATTTTGAATAGAATAGAAGATGGGCAGCAGCTTTATGAGCCAGCTAAGTACAGTACAGTGTCACTGGAATGGAAGTCATTTAAATATTTTTCAGTGATTTTGGTGCTGGTGGTGTCAAATCTGTCACGTACTAGGTTCAAGGGGAGATGGGGAAGAAATAATGGTCTGTGGGCAGGAGTCCTGTTGCTTGCCGAGTGCTTGTCAAAGAACAGTGTGCTTGTGATGTGTGTGTGTGTGTGTGTGTGTGTGTGTGTGTGTTTAAACAATTTTTGAGTCAGGCGAATTAGCAAATGTTATGTAAGCAATGAGATTTGTTTCTCCCAGGAGTCACGTGGATTGATGTAGCAAAAAACTCTGACTGGTGTCCACAGAGGCTTATCAGCTCCGGCTAAGCTATAGGACTCATTCGAACCTTCAGTTTCTTAATATTATTATTCCATTTATACCCCACCTTTGTTCCAAGGAGCCCAGAGTGAAATACATGGTTCTCATCTTCCCCATTTTACTCTCAGAACAACCCTGTGAGATAAGTTAGGCTGAGAGGTTGTGTCTGGTCCAAGGTCACCCAATGAGCTTCATGGCTGGGTAGGGATTATCTCTACCCAGATATCTCAGGCCTTGATACAGCCATCTTGCAAATTAGCCCAGGCACAATTGCATCCCATGTGAGAAGCTTACAGAAACTGGGACATAATCTGCTGTGAAAGGGTTCTTAAAATCTGAAATCTGGGGAGATGAAGTGACATAAGAGGTCTGCATGCATATATCTACACCACTTGAATTACCCTCATTTGATGGATCACAGCTAAATGTGCGAACTGATTCAACCGAAAAGAAAATTTAGGTGACCTTTCATCTTCAGTGTTCTGAAAGTTCTCTTGTGTGATGACTCATTCAGGCATGGAGATTGGCTCCAAATGTGGTCCAGTGAGGAACATGAGCTCCAAAGTGCATGGGCAAGAGACGTCTGCAAGGCAATTTGTAAGAAGCCAGGTAGTATTCTTAAGCTCCTCAACAGTCTGTAAGTTATTAGTGATTAGGCTTGGAACTCTACCACAGCAACAGCAGGTATTCAGCAGCTTTTACAAATTTATTGTCAACTGTCCTTGATACTCAAAGCACAAATCACACAGCAAGCCTTGCCACATCTAAACATATCCAGGCAACTTCTTAGGAAATGAAGAAGCCCTCATACAGGTGGTTCTTTTCTGGACCTTCTGGTTAGATGGGGGTTCCTAGCTGGTGTCTAAGCTCTCAGCCCCCTTCTGAATTCTATTGTCCATTGCATGGTTTAGGATGAAGTCCTTTTTTTCTTTGTTTTTCATTTTATACACACATAAACATAAAACTTACGTGTTTACTACTAAATGCAACAATGATGAGAAAAAAGGCCTTTCCCTTGCAAGCTCATTATATTATAAACTCTCCAAATGCAATTCATCTGACAGACTGGTGTGGTTTTTTGTCAGGTGTATTCTGCAACATGTCACTGACACAGCAATAGTGCATTAGTAGTGGATTTATATTGAACCTTCCACACATCAATCCCCTATCCAGCTCTATATGCTTCCCCAATGTTATTGCATTATTGCTGCCTGGAGGGGCACTGTAGCACAGCAGTCTGGTTTCATGATTAATTTTGATTGATTTTACCTACTGTATGCTTTTTGGAACGTGTATGTATACGGCTTCGAAAGCTTGGTGATTAAGTGGTGTAGAAATAGCGGAAATAAATAAAAGCAGGACAAAAAAAAATTAAAATAAACCAGGACATTTTTTTTGTATAAAAAGTTGTAGGATTTCAGCAGGAAAGTTATGGGACATGCTGCGACTGGGAACAAAGCAGTATTTCTGCCCCAAATCTTTTCCAGGTGCAAACAATGTTAAAAGTGGGATCATTTATAATGGCTTGATACCACAACGAGCACACAAATAATAATGAATGCACCATCAACATGACATCTGGAGCAGCCAAGAATCTCAAATTTATATCAGCAACTAGAAGGCTTAAAATAGTTCCAAACTATATTTCTGTTCCATTTGATGGGTAAAGACCAGGGCTTTTTTTCAACGGAACTGAGTTCCGGCACCTTTCAGGTGGGTGGCAGTGCCATTATAAGAGAAGGAGGGAGGCATTCATGCTGAATACCTCTTTTTTTAGAAAAATAGCACTGATAAAAAACAACCAAGTTTTCTCAAAGTGTTATTTTCTGATGTCTTCCTTCTTTTAATCATAGCATTGCAGTAAGCTCAGTGAGGTAATGTGCCATGTTTATTAAATCACTCTTGTTCAGTTGGCATTATCTGAGTACACTCACAGTACACTGAGTTGTTGTTAGCTTCTTTTTTTGCTGTACTTAGCAGATTTCTTTTCCAATTACAATGTTCTGGGTGTATAACATTTTTAAGATATCCTAGAAGAATTTGCAACAGACTCACTGGTATATTGTATAAAAATCATATTTTGCATAATACTAACAATTTCCCCCCATAAACTTCTGATTTTCTTTCCACATAGGCACACACATATAGCCTGCTTTATGTTTCTAGCATGTCTTGCTGGCATTTGGATAGATTTTTGTGAGGTGGTGCAGAGTCAAATGCCATCAGCGTGACTTCTTATTAAAAATTACTTTTATATTTACACAAAGTGATATGCCAAATTATTTGAAGACAAAGAACAGCAGGATAAATTGGACATTTATAAAGTTTTTGAGACCTGGTATAAGGTCTGGGGGCGGGGGGAGTGTAGATTTTCTGTTTGGTTTCAGACTGAATGCTGATAGTGTTGCAGCTGTGATAAGCATCTATTGGCAAATCACTGTGACAACACCAACATGCCAATTCACATAGTCCCAGGAGCATTATTTTAACGTAGTGGGAAAGATGAACACACATATGCATAAGTGCAAGTGTGTATCTGATTATTTTTTTAAAAAAATAAATAAATTTAAGTCAGAGAGACCATACGTCCTGACTCACTGACATATCTAGCACTTGGCTTGCTGGTGTGTCTATAGTTTGCATAGCACCAGGTTCACACTGTGGGAGAAGAACTCACAGCGACTGCTTCAGTAGCTGCAACTTGCTGGGAGTAATTTCCATTGAATCTATAGAATCGTACTATGAAACTTCTTCACTGACAGATTCCCACCTCTCTCTATGCCAGTGCTGCTCTGTGGTGAGCCATCTTTGTTCTCTGCTAAACGTTCACCTCTCGTGCTGTCTTTATTCTGTCTTTCCTGGCAGATCAAGTTGTACCCTTTGATCACACAAGAAATGCTTCTTTGCCGTTACCTGCAGCCTTCCCCAGAGAGAACAGCAGAGGAGAAATAATTAAAGCATGAAGAAAATCAAGCATCTCAAAACAAGCCCTCCTAGGCTCGGAGAGGACCAGGTGAGGTTGTGAGCGGATAAGAGAAAATAACCTTAGGGAAAACATGGACATCTTATTCATGCAAACTGGGGATGCTCTGCAAGGCTTTACATTATTATATTATGATTATTATTATTTTTTTTTGGGGGGGGAATCATATTCAGGTGTAAGTACTCTAGTACAAAATCCATATACATCAGAAAGAGCCCGTGCGGGGTAGTGGTTCATGTAGTGGGCTTGCCTGTAAGAAATGCACATTCACATGTTTAGCCACAGTGAAGTCTCTCCACAGAGAGAAGTTTTAAGGTAGAAAATGAAATAATACTCTGCATGCTTCCATGAGGTTCCTGGGGTGATGCTGAGAGAATAATTTCCCCACTCCTCAATCTACCTTTTCACTAACCATGTGAGGTAGGCTAGGCTGAGAGACAGTGATTGGCCTCAGGTCACCCAATGAGCTTTATGACCAATTGGAGATTTGAACCGTGGTCTCCAAGGTCATAGTCCAACACTCTAACCACTACACCACACCACACAGAGCATGCTGAACAGCTGCAAAGTCGGAGGTAGTGGGTGAGCTTCACTTTTGGTTACTTCTGTGATTGTTGGCTGCCTGTCTTCTCTTTGGATGCTGTGTCTCTTCTGTAAGCTCCTTTTTCTTCTTTGCATCATCAGGTGTTCTCCATCCGCACATGCTCTCACAGTGGAGATGTGCCTGCTCGTTGATGTGAGCACCCAGATAGCGCAGCCCTGCTGTCTGTGGCTAGGACTCCTGAACAGCATCTGAGCAGTCCGACAACTCCTTCCTCCTCTTGCCCTCTTCCTTCAAAAAGCATCAGCCTGTTAGATTGTCCGCGTCGATTTGCTATGACATACATCAGCGTTGATGAGAGGCAGGAACACTGTCGGGTAATTTTGAGCTGCCAGAATAATCAGCTGTACGCACAACATGGCTTAAAGGATTTCTCAGTTAGCAGCATGCATCCTCTGAAGAACTTGGACGCTCGCATTTTTACTGGGGACTTTAATCCTGTGAGCAAAGCAGACAGCACTGCAGGGGCACATCTGTATCGAAGTGTGGAGAATCTACATTGGGCCACGGGTGCTGATCCGCATTGCCATCCGTGCTATGGAAATGTAGACAAAGAATTTGTCGTCCGTTACAAAGGCACAGCTCATTGGTCAAAGTGTTCTGCAGAAGGTACTCCATCCCCCAGCTCACCTGAATGTTGCCGACACTTCCCTCTCGCGTTGGACAGAATTCCACCTGCAGCGCGAGACGTCACCCTTCCTCCTTGTGCCAAAGTGCCTCCGTGGCTTTTCTCCTCCGTCGACGGGGATGCCAAAAAAACCCTAAAGGAAAAACTTCGAATTCACAGTAGTAAAGCTGCAGAGATTTGCAAGCCTCTCAGACCTCAGGTTTCCTTGAATGACCTGGTTCCAAGGGAATGCTCTGAATGCCGGGCGTGCCAGCAATATAAGAACGGTTGTTCGGTGAACTGTTGCACCATATTTGTTCAGCATGCCACCCTCACTCACGGGCCATGGACAGCTCTGGGGAGTCATCGGCCTTGCTTTTCTCGCCGACTAACAAACCCAGAAGACATCAAGCAAGAAGCTCGGAGAAGATTGCAGATCAGGAGACAGAACAGCTCGCCCAACTTGACTCTCCATTGTGCCAGTGATGGCCAGGACATGGTCAAGTCCCAAACGACTGGATCCTTAAAGGGATATGAGGGGGAAGGAGACAACAAAAGGATTGTGGAGCTGAGCAAAAAAGGGGACTTCAAAGAGAGACTCTACATTCCAACTTTTGAAGAGTTCAAGCGGATGAGAATCAAGGAGACATGTTTTCTCGGTGGCAGCGGTGAAGTGACAAAAGATGTGAAGGAAGGAACCCAAAAGTTGGAAGAAAATGGAAAACAGAACCCTTGTTCAGGTGCCCAGCAAGTTCTTGCCAAAGAAACGGTTGCAACGATAGATTATGATGATGATGTGTTTCATGAAAATACCCAGAGCACTTCTGGCCTTGTTGGCTATCAAGATAATTCATCTTCATGGGATAGGAGCTTCTGCCTGATGAACATGCCTGTGGCTAGGGACAAGCGCTATGAGGTGCCAACTTCAGATAGAATCCCGGTCCCCATTTGTTCGAGTCCAATTCCAAGACCACCTCTACAGTCTGCTGCAGCCCTTAGGGAGGAGGGAGGGAAAACTTTTGCTGAAGGGGAGACTCAGGGATTGAATGCAAGACAACTAAGCGAAGTCCTCCACCATGCTGGACAGCCAGTGGTGCCTGAAAACCAGTCTTCTTGCTGCCCATTGCTATTAGAAGCGACAGATATATCCAGCTATGGAGCTAAGCTGCAGAAAATGAAGGATGAATTTATAGGCTCTGCACTGGACCTCATTAAGAAGAGGTAACCAACTCTGTTAGAGTTCTTGAGAGCAATTTCAGTTTTAGGGTACTTAGAAATGCACTTTCAAATTTAGCTGCATTAGTAATGTATAGAATTTCCTTGCTGAATCAGTATGCTGCAGAGGTGTAATAATTTGCACAGACACTTATGCTATTAATAGCTTTCCCCCTTTTGACCTGTGGGGAGTTCCTTTCTTTGAGGTATCAGGCAGCTGTAGGGAAAGAGACAGTGTTGGGGCTGTGTTAATTTGTGCAGACATTTTCCCATATGCCACTTTGGGAGAACTGATGAAGCTGGGGTTTTTAACTAACTGCTATATCTGATGTCAGGAAGGAGTTTGCCTAACAATCTAGAAGGGTAGTCTGGGGATTGTGGAGAGGGTGGGGACTCCCTCTGCCTCCTGGGGGGGTATTTGCTCTGTTTCTTGAGCCACTGAAATGACTGGTCCTCCTTGTTCATTGACACACATCTAGATCTTTACAGGGAGGATTAATTATTGACTTTGGGCAGAAGGTTGGGGGAAATGTCAGTCATGTGAATGGAGGTGACACAAAACATAATATTAAAGTCTGTGAAAACTGGGCAAATAATTCAAAAAATGCTGCCCTTTGTAAGCTATCAATGGTTATGGAGACCTAATATACTGGTAGATTTCCTGCAGTGTGTATTTGGGGCAACGTAACAACACAAATCCTATGAGGGATAGTTTCCATGATGAGTTCAAGGCAGAGACTGAATTCCCTTGTTGGAACCATAAGCTTAGGATTCACTATTTTAGGGTCATACGGGGTGACTGAATGGCACCCTTATTGGTTTATATATAAAGATTTATGCTATGCTCTATCACATATATGATAAGTCAGATTTTCTGGCAGATTGTGGTTTATTGTAAATGAGCAGCATGCTCAATCACTCCCTCCTCATTCCCCCCAGGCACGATGAACAAACCAGGAAGTCTTGGCTTCCCATTACATCCAAGCTAGGAATCATGATTTGTTGCTCCCTAACAAGTCCACATGTCATAGGCCAACAACTATGGCTTAAAGTTTGCTTGTAATTATGGTTGGTTTGTTTGTTACGGATCAACAAACCATGAACCCTGATTCAGATATACTAGGAAGCCAAGGCTTCCTAGTTTCTCTTTCTGGAGCTAGGAGGGGAAAGAAGCAGTTCACAATAAACCAGAAAATCTTATTTATCGATGTGCAAACATGGGGCAATACAAAATTTGAAAATAAAAGTAACAAACAAGAATGAGAACAAGAAAACTATAAACGCAACAGAAAATACATAACATACAGCCTGCTGAAACTCATCAGAGCAGCAAAAGTCAATGAAAGGGGTATTCAAACATTAAAAACCACACAGGAGCTTGGAGACTGAGAAAATGCAGCCCTTTGGTCTGAAAAAATTGATGCTCTCTTGTCTGACCTACATAGAGATTCCATTGTCCCAAGTGAAGTAAAACACCTCCTCCTGCTCAGGTGAGCCAGCCTCTGCTCTTGTAAGCCATGGGCTCTGCAAGTATGGGACTGAGATCCATCGCACAGTGTTAATTTTCTTTTGTTCACAACATCCCTTTTGCCATAGATGGACTTTATCAAGCTCAGTTTGCTTACATTCAGAGCTTTCTGAAATTAATTCATTTCTATGAAAAGCACAATGGTCATTATAACCAGTTGCCAAGCTTCTCATGACTTTGAGTCAAAAGCTTATGAGACCAAACAGTTTCCCTTTGAAACTGTAAAACTGAGAGCCATTATTTGCTCAAAACCCAGCTGTCATTTTCTTCCAGAGCTTTAGCAATCTCATGGAGGATCTGGTTTTGACGATGGGAGTTTTTGGCTCAGCGGCAGGGGTGTCACTAGATTTGAGAGGCAGCATATTCTCAGGATTTGGCAGTGAAATGACAGGGTTGCAAGCCTTAGGTTCACTTCAGCAACATGTGGCGTTGAGGCTGCTTGAAATTGGGTCCTTGTGGCAGTTGTTCCATGGGGCCAGGTATTCATGTGCCATGTGGATTTCCCCCATGCCGCATGATTTGACCGAGTGCTTGTAAGAAAACCTGTCAGTAATATGAATAACATGGTGAGATCTGGTGTGAGGCCAGTCCATAAGGTGAGCTGCTGCATACAGTCAATTGTTTACATGGAGCAGCATCCTTTCAGCACATAAAATCATAAGAAGAGCACTGCTGGATCAGACCAAAGGTCCATTTGGTCCAGCATCCTCTTACCACAGTGGCCACCCAGATGCCTACAAGAAGCCCACAAGCAGGACATGAGCGCAATAGCACTTATGCTGTCCAGCAACTGGTAGTGAGAGGCATACTGGAGGTAATATAGCCTTCATAACTACTGGCCATTGATACCCTTTTCACCCATGACAATTTTATCATTTCAGATTAAGTTAGCGTTCATTCATGTGAAGTGGAAGACTTCCTGGGTTATTCTTGTCATTGGCTTCTTAAGATCCTGCTGGAATTTTGTGCGTGTGTTTGAATTACAAGCAACACATCTGTCCTTTATTTCTGAACTTTCTTCCAAATGTAATTTACTCAGCACATTTATAAGCAGCTTAATGTTTTAATTCTGAGCCTCTAATTTGTAGTGTTTTATCTTCGTGGAATAATCTAAAGCCTGTCATGAATTGTAGAGCATTTATTTTTTACTTGAGCAAAAAAGAAATGGTTGAAAGGATGATTGAAAGGAGATCCTGATTTATTACCTGTTTTACCTTTTGATTGTGAATTGTGTTTACCAGGCTTTCTGAGGAATCTGACTTCTGAAGACAGAGAAAGATGAAAACCTAGGGCACTATTAATAGCCATGTCAGTGAATGGGCAGGAAATCAGAGCATCCAGTATATAAGGAATTAAATAAAGACAGGCAAAAATTTTACGATGGCAGAGAAAGCAGTTAAGGAAAGAAAAGTCCCAAGGTTAAAAAAATAACAAATAAAAATATTTGGATTTGAGCATATTAAAGTGCATGAAGTTGCTGGGCAAAATATTGTTTTCTTTCAAGGTCAAAACAGCAGCCAATGTCAAGGATGATGTGGGGAAAGTGAGAAGAGGAAAAATTCAGCCATAACAGAAAGGCCCAGCTTGTAGAGAAAATGAAGGAATGCCAGATGGCAGGGTGCCTCAAGATTGAAGTATTGCTCAGTGATTTAAGAGGTGGATAAAGATGGTTCCATAATAAAATCAAAGATGAAGTTGGACCATTTGGGATCTGCAGCAGTGAGGTAGTAAATAGCGTGGAGCCCTGGGAACAATTTTTTTTTCAGTGAAGCAGGCAAATGGACTACCCTTCTCCAAAAACTGAAGCCAGTTACCATGTCTAGCAGAAACAAAAACAACACCCACCTCATATACTGATCATCCTAGCTTCATTCGAATAAGGCACATCTCTGATTGAACCACCTCAGCCACAAATAGTTGCCGTACCATTATGTACATTTTCCCCCATCCAGAAATCTTCCATTACATTAATTCCTTGCTCTAATACCATAGAATCATAGAATCATAGAGTTGGAATAGACCACAAGGGCCATCGAGTCCAACCCCCTGCCAAGCAGGAAACACCATCAGAGCACTCCTGACATATGGTTGTCAAGCCTCTGCTTAAAGACAGAGGGAGAATTACTCTCACCTGGGAGAAAGAGATAGAATAGATGCAAAAACAGTCGGCTAAGAGGCAGTTGAGAGGATATATATAATGAGTACTAATGTACAGATAAGAGCACTCCAGTATCCAATAAATATGGAACTGTGTGTATATGATTTCTTGAATATAAAGAGAAATAACTTCCTACAAAGGAAAATTCCCAGTAGTTTTAATATAATTTGCCATTTTGCATATCGCCTGAAATACCTACCGTACTCTCTCTCTCTGTCTGGAAAACTGAGGTGGTGTTCACAGTTCTGTTTATTCTGCATCCAGTGTACTTCCACAGCTGGTTTGGGAAGCAGGGCACACAGAATATTAGCCACATCTAAATCTTGTAAACACCTTCCCTGCCAAGCGCCACCCAAAACATGCCAAACTCCACCACAATCGCTCCCTCCAAACCTCCTTTCTCAAACTCAACTCAAAGGTTGGTGCAAAGGCTCATGAGATTGCAGTTGCAAAGGCTCCTGGGATTGCTAGCAATTTTTTCTGCTCTTTTCGCACCATTTTTGCAGTTCTTGTGCTCTTTTAGGACTGCTTTTGCCTTTTTCTTGCCTTTTTGAAGTTTAAATCTATTTAATTGTTTCCCTGCACCGAGCATATACATGGCCACACGAGAGTCGAACATGCGTAAGCGGGGCGATACTTTTACTGCATTTTGATGCATTTCCTTCTAAACCAGCGTCAGTTGAGAAATAGAACAAGCTAGCTGCATTCTAAGCTGGGAATTTGTCCACGGTGTGTATAACATTGTTGGGCAGAAAGCGCTGTCATCCCAGTTAGGCAGAGCCATAGAGTTGGAGAACACCGAACTGGCATGGACTCCAACCTCCCTTTTCTTCCCCACAAGGCAGGATTATCCATGCACCAGCTCCTTACAGATCAATTCAGAACACTGTGCCACAAGCTGAAAGCAGGAGTGAACAAGTCACACACCCCTGAGCTGTCTTCATATCAGATAATACCAAGCGATTCATGAAAGTGAGCCAAGTCACATGAATAATATGTATATAGATATTATCCAATGTCATTATCCAGAGTTGGTATAGTTACTCTGTTGTTGTTTTCTTAAATGATGTAATTTTTTTATTTTAAAAATGCTATATGAAGCAGCATAGTAACCAAAGATTCACTGTATATTTGTGAGAAAATGTGTGATGGGCCACACAGGGAATATTTATTTTAAAAGATGTATTTTGCGTTTTTGTATGAAGGGTTGCCTAGAGGGCAACTATCCAGAATGGTATACAGTTCTTTAACACAGGCAGAAGGAAGGATACTGCAGTCTCCTGATGATTCACAAGATCCCCAAATGCAATATATCAAATAAGCAAAGCATGCATTTTTGTGTGTGATTGACACCTGGAAATCTTAAACCCCTTCACCCATTCAAAATTGTGTACCGAGTGTAGTGAACACTTCAAGTGAGCTACGTAAATGCTAAATATTATCTCTGTTTCTGCCACCGCTAATCCTGTATGTGGGTGTGACTAGGTTTTGTCCTCTCTCTTCCCTCCCTCGGGGCTTGGATATACAGTTTCCTCATCATTTATGAATGAGAAATTATTCATGGTTTCTGATAAATTAGGGGAGCACTTTCTTTCTGACGACAGAACAGAAAGTTGTCTCCTATCTTAGTGCAAATAAAACAACTAAGAGGGACGAGAAGCTTAAAGATTTCATGCACTTTAGATGCTACTTTTATACAGAAATATTAAGGTGGGGGCAACCCTTTAAGTTTACAAACATGTTTCATTAAAAAAAAACCACACACAGCCCTATTATCCACTGCATCAGTAGAAGTCCATTTATGGAATGGCATATGTAAGAGAGAAGATATGAGGTGATTTTGACTTCACAAGGTAGAAGACCTGTAGAATAATACACTGTAGCTTTAAAGATGCATTTTCCTCTCAACCACTGGAGTTGGTTCTGGACTGCTGTTTGTGCAGGACATTAATTGGGGTGGTGTCCCTTTTTTCACAGCTGCAGTGGTGAAGCTACCCCTGAGCCTCCCTCCAAAGGATTCTGTGAACTTAAGAAGGATGACCTCACTTTTGTGGAGGACTTGCATCAACCCACCGTGAGTTGCGTGGCCTGGGACAGAAAGGGGTTTCAGAAGTGTTGGGTCAGGGAGCTGTAACTTTACTTTCTATGACAGCTCTCAGCTATTCTGCACCCCTGTCACTAATACTCTTCTGGCTCTCCTCTCCATGCCTTTTCCTCCCTCCCTTCTTCTACCTCTCTCTCCCCTCTCTCTCTCCTGTTTTCCCGCACCCCATCTCACCCTTTCTGCTTCTGGGTGGCTGCGAGGAACAAGCTAATGAATGAAGATACCTAAGGCACATCAACACTACCGTGCAAATCCAGCTAAAGTTACATGTGACAAAGGGCCCCTCCAGACTGGTGCATTTTGGAGGTGTATTCATGCAGTAATAGTGCAGTCGTGTTGGATTGACGCTGGACTGTCCACGCATTATTCTCATAGCTGTCAACGTTTCCCCTTTCTTAAGGGAAATTCCCTTATTCCGAATAGGATTCCTCGCAAGAAAAGGGAAAAGTTGACAGCTATGATTATTCTGCTTTATCAGTTGTTCTGCAAATGTTTCCCCAGTGTTACTGCATGATTCCTGTCTGGAGGGATAATCTTGCTCTGTAGCAAAACAAATGCAGGACAAAACAAAAAACCTGAGACATTTGAGATATGAAAAGTTACTGGGTTTCAGCAGGAAGCTACAGGACATGCACCAATTGAAAAGTATGTTCACCTCAAAACGATGACAGGTGCAAACGACTGAAAGCGGGATCGTGGATAACCGCCCCGATACCAGCATGAATATGAATCATCACATGTGCGCAATAAGAAGGATATCTGGAGTGGCCCAAAGTACCGTTGAAAGCAATGGAACTGGTGATTAACTTTCTCCATTGCTTTCAATAGGACCTGTTCACATAATGTTAGCTGGATCGGGCCCAAAATTGGTTTGAGAGTTGTTTTATTATCCTAGCTTCACCCAACTGGAGCTTTGGGTGAACAACAGCTACGTGAGGGTGCTCAGAGTAATCTGTGTAGATCCTTCACAGAAAAGTGTTTCTTGATCGCTTGGTCATGACCCACAACAATGAAACCAGTTGGAAAGTGTTTTCACTATGTAATACAGTGGTGCCCCGCAAGACGAATGCCTCACAAGACGAAAAACCCGCTAGACGAAAGGGTTTTCCGTTTCGGAGGCGCTTCGCAAGACGAATTTCCCTATGGGCTTGCTTCGCAAGACGAAAACGTCTTGCGAGTCTCGCCATTTTTTCCCGCTCCCCCCCCCCTTTTCAAAGCCGCTAAGCCGTTAATAGCCTTTTAACAGCTTAGCTGCTAAGCCTTTAATAGCCGCTAAGCCGCTAAATCGCTAATAGCGCTAATCCGCTTAGCCGCTAATGGGCTTGCTTCGCAAGACGAAAAAACCGCTAGACGAAAAGAATCGCGGAACGGATTCTTTTCGTCTTGCGAGGCACCACTGTATAGACATAAAGTTCCAGCCTTCAGAAAGGAGGAATGCCCGTTTCATCCTCAGTCAAGCACTTACAAATCCAGATCATTGGGTTTGGATTGCAAACAGTGGTGGCTGGGGAAGGAGAGCTGTTGCCATCTTAATTGGAGTAAAGCTGCTGCTACGATACACTGTCCACATATGGTTGCCCATCCTGCCAACTCTCCCATATAGCCTGATAAAACAGACATGTTTCTTGCTGACACCCCAATATTAAACTATGTGCATATTTAAACAGCTGCACACAGATTTCATGAACATGTATTTAATGTAACACTAACAGCTCATATTTTGCCTCCTTTCTTGAGTGAGGGTGTTGCCCCCCCCCCCAGAAAGGTATGAGGAGAAACAACGGTTTTAGAGGTAGTGGGTGCTGGGTGTCGGATTTGGCCATGTATATTTAAGTATCTTCAAGGGATGTGGGTGGCGCTTTGGGTTAAACCACAGAGCCTAGGACTTGCCGATCAGAAGGTTGGCGGTTCAAATCCCCGTGACGGGGTGAGCTCCCGTTGCTCGGTCCCTGCTCCTGCCAACCTAGTAGTTCGAAAGCACATCAAAGTGCAAGTAGATAAATAGGTACTGCTCCGGCGGGAAGGTAAACGGCGTTTCCGTGTGCTGCTCTGGTTCGCCAGAAGCGGCTTAGTCATGCTGGCCACATGACCCAGAAGCTGTATGCCGGCTCCCTTGGCCAATAAAGCGAGACAAGCGCCGCAACCCCAGAGTCGGTCATGACTGGACCTAATGGTCAGGGGTCCCTTTACCTTATTTAAGTATCTCATATATTGTTTAGTAGAAACTTCTCCCCACAGCCACCCCTTGCTTTTCTTCCAGAGCTCCAGCCCCAACTGCCGCCGATCAAGTTCTGACATCTCCTACGAAACTTCGGACTGCACCAAAGCTCAACGGGAGTGTCGGCTGCGGCCTCATTTCAGTGATCCGATGCCAACAGATGCTGTGAAGAGGAAACAACTGGAGCTGAAGATCGCTGCAGCAGCACGGCAGCATGCCCAGAAGCGCCGGCAAGAGAGAGACTCCAGTATGCCCCCCTTGCCTTTTGCTTTGTATGTGATTTGCAGGGTCTGTCCATGTCACTCATAGTTCTGGGTGTGTTTTGACATTAGGTTAGCAGTCATCATTCAGAGAGATAACCTCCAAACATTTCCCACTCAACAGCCGTGGATTATGTTTGCAGCCAGCTGTAGCCTCTTATTCCAGGGTCCCTCCAGAGGAGAGGGAATACAGTAGCAGCTCCTCCTCCAGTGTGCTCTCTGTCTGTACAATTCATAGCAACAGCAAATAGCCTGGATTGGGCCCATACAGGACCAAACTGGCTCCTGGCAAATGCAGGAAAGGGGGTATTCAAAGGTAAGGCAGTGTCATGAGCTAAGCTTCAATCTAGTGCTTCCTTTGACTTCATGCATGATATAGCGAAAGGTGAGTAGAACCTAGAACAATTGTTCTGCAAGTATACTGAGCAGATGGAGCCATCAATAGGTGGCTTCCGCTTGTTCTTTGCATAGTTCATTAGGACAGGCTTGTTCCTTCCAACACACCTGAGCCAAATTCTAAATGAGAGCATCCTTCCCTAGCTGTTGAATTAAAGAGAGAAGTGTAACTCAGAAGCAGAATATGTTCTTTGCATATTGTCAAGTAGACCTGCTAGCTTGTGGCCCATGAGACTAAACACAGTTGTGCATTGTGGCCCACCAGGAATTTGATAAACCTCTACTTTTGGGGGGCTGCAAATATATAGAAGCACCCAGCAAGCAATGTAGCCAGCGGGATATATTGGTGGGTCAAGAGTTGTCTAGGTCTATTTAAAGGATCTCAGCAGGCAAGGCTGAGGAGATAACATTAGGCTAGATGGACAATTTAACCAGTACAATACAAGGAGGGTTTCTGTCTATTATTATTTTTTTAAAGATGACCTGCTACTGTACCTTTAAGAGCATGCTTAGCAATCAGGTCAAGCTTTTCTTAGCATGAAGAAAAAGAAAATCTTTATGTATGTATGAAAATGCCAGAACGTAGCAACATATCAGTAAGAACTAGGTTCTCCCTGTCTCTGTATTCAGGTACTTTGCAGAATCCTTCCTGGTCACAAGGAGAAAAACACAAAAAAACAGGACAAGCTTTTTACTGTTGGATGAACAGGGCTGAGGAACAAAACAATGGGAAGGTTCCACAAATAGATTTATTTTATTTCCCCCCCTGCTCAGGCCCAGTGCTGACGAAAGCCAACCTCAACTACAGCAGCAACGTTGATGAGAACCACGGCATTCTGGGCGGCTCCTTTCGTTCCAAACACCGCTGGAGCAACGTCAGCAGTCTCAGCGCCGACAGCGGCATTGTGGGCGGGAGTGACGAGAGGGACAGTGCCGATGCCAGCAGTGGAGGGGTGCCAAGGATGAGGTCAGCTGAGATGGAGCGGGCGGACAGCGGCATCAGCCAGGTGCTGAGTAGGAAGTGGAGGAGCAAGGCGTCGGAGACGCTGGCATCTCTGCAGGCGTGGGAGGCCCACCAGCCTTGCACCGACTGTGGGGGGAGACACTTCCCGCTGGAGACGGATGTCCAGAACCAGAACAAGAGGCGGGCCGTCCTCTGCGAGAAGTGCCTGAAGTGCCGGACGGAGCGGAAGGAGTCGGTGCTGGAGTTTGTCAACACTGAAACCAGCTACGGGGAGGACCTGCGCATCATCAAGGAAGAGTTCTACCTCCCCATGCAAGCTGCTGGCCTGCTAACACAGGACCAGCTGCTGGTGGTTTTCGGCAACATACAGGAGCTCATTGACCTCAACGAAAACTTCCTGGAGTACCTTCAGGAAGAGATTGAGCAGGCCTTTGAGCAGGTAATGTGTGCGTGTGTGGTCTCAGATTTCTTCTCCGTTTCCCTGTGCAGTTATAATGAGCTACTTTTGCCACTGTAGCTTTGTTACTATGGCACTCAAAAGTTGTGCCACTCATTAGAAAGGCACAATGCCTAATGAGCAGGTAAGGGAATTGAGAATGGGTATGCCTCTGTCTGACTCATTTTAGCTGCTGAAAGGGGGAAGGGGCCATTGCTGAGTGTAAGAGCATCTGCATTGCGTGTAGGAGGTCCCAGGTTCCATCCCCACCATCTCCAGGTAGGGCTGGGAGAGATGCTACCAGTCAAAGAAGACAGTACTGAGCTAGTTGGTCTGGCTTGGGATAAGGCAGCTTCCCTGTGCTCTTGTTCCAAAGGGTACCAACTTCTTATTTATTTTTTGTCATTTCAATTGTGTGAGTAAACATCTGCCTCTAGCTCCGATTGGATGCCCCCAGTCTACCATAAGTTGCCTGTGTGAATGACAACAAGATACGTGAATTCAAGACCACTTGGTGAATAAGCATCTCAAAAATCCTTTGTGCATTGTAGAATCGTAGAATCACCTAAGAAAGCCCCCTGCAATGCATGAATCCCTATGCCAACCTTCCCCAGCCTGGTGCTCTCTAGATGTTGTTGGACTACAGCTCCCATCAGCCCCAGCCAGCATGTCCAATGGTAAGGGGTGATGGGAGTTGTAGTCCAAAACATCTGGCAGGCACCAGGCTGGGGAAGGCTGCCTTACCCCTTGAGTCCCTTTGCCCCATGTGCTCCTGAACAGACCAGTCTGGCGCTAGCTTTATGACATGTGGAATTGCCCCTTTAGCACTTTCAATTTGCTGCACAGTGAGGCCTACCATCAGTTCCAAATATTACTGGCTGAAGGAAAACAATGCCGGCAGGCAGACGGTTGCGCTAGCACCTCAGCAAAGCGAATGGCATTTACACGCCGCTGTGTATTTATATTATGGCCTGTGCTTTATTAAGGGCTCTGAAAGAAACAAAACACCCTTTTACCATGAAATTAATTTTTACAGCAGCATTCAAAGAAGCCCATCTTGCCCACAGGAGAGCAATTAAAAGTGGCTTTGGCTGCCAACAATTGCCGGTGGCCAAGAACAGGCGCAAGGCTAGTTAAATCCTTTAAGTGTTATTTGAGCCACGCTCCAAACTGGCTCTCTTTCTTGAACGTACTCAAGGTTACTTATAATTTGCTGGAACAGCAGTTCTTGATGGTTCATTATTACAGACCAGCACCCTGTGTACGGCACACGGCTCTGCGCCCTGTTGCTGAACTTTGCAAGTCAAATGCGGGAGAGAGTATTATTTTGAAGGCCGGATAATCGCCTTGGGGAAGGGCCAGAGCTCAGCAGGAGAACACATGCTTTTCATGCAGAAAGTTCCAGGTTCAGTCTCTGACTTAGCCATTTTTAAAAGGGAGGGAAGGGGAAGGATCAGGTAGCAGGTGCAGTGAAAACCCTCTGCCTTAGAGGGCCATCAGAGAAGACAGTACTGGGTATATGGACAAGTAGGCAGGAGAGGGATTCTTCCTGGTGTCGGAGGTCATGTTTTATATACAAAGGTTCAAGGTTTGATCTCTGGCATCTCCCAGGTAGGGTTGGGAAAGAGTCTTGTGTGAAACCCTTGGGGGGTCACTCCCAGCCAGCCTGGACAAGGGTCAAGGAACCTTTTTCAGTTCAAGGGTTGTATTTCCTCATAGCTGACCTTCCAGGGACTGCATGCTGGTGGTGCAAGCGGGCAAAAGGTTTGTGTCTTTTTAAGCCAAGATATAATCATCCAAAATGGGGAAATGTGATAATGCTATCCACTGCGTCAGAGATGTAGTTGAACTTTTTAAGATGCTGGGGAGCCAAGGAGGGAAATCAAGGATAATAGAAGAGCTGGGGAATAAGACCAAAGGTGTAAAAGAGATCCTATGAGCCATTTCCAGCTCTGCCAGTCACAATTTTTAAAATTAATTTAGAACTCAAAATCATATATGCAAAATTTGCATTGCACTACTTCGTAGAAATCTGTGTGCATGCATGCAAATTTTAATGCAGTAAGTTTAAAGGGTTCAGATGTTGAGCGTTCTATTTTGACATATATGGGGTTGAAATTTTGGGGGGAATAGGGTGGTACAGTCTCCAGTTTCAAAACCTCAAAAGTGCAGATTTAATCCATGAAATTCAACTGAAATCCAGTTTAACTTGCAAGGATGCTGTCTGCTAATGGATTTCAGCAAACCATTTAAGTTGGATGGCATGTTTCCTTAATTATGAATGTTTGTTTTTGTTTCAGCAATAGTGTAGTACTCTGTGTCATAACTGAGCCTCTGTGCTACAGCACCTCATGCTGGCAAAAAAGGGGGAATAGTCTTGCAATAGTCTTTTGTGAAATACTTTTATCTTTTTTTAATTAGGAATAAAAATGTAACAGATTCTAAAAATATACATCAGTAGAGTAAATCATTAAAAGACATGGAAGGGAATAACAACATGGTTGTCAAGCTGAGATTAATCACTTTTGCATTGTGTTTTCATACACTTTTAATGTTCTACCAGAGTCAGTAGAAAACCATAAAAAGATCCCCGCTAGATCAGACCAAAGGCCCATCTCACCTACCATCCTGTCCTCACAGTGGCCAATCAGATGCCCATGGGAAGCTCACAAACAGAAGCTGAGTATAACAGCATTTTCCTCCCTTGTGATTCCTAGTGACCGGGCTTGGGCCACTGTTTGGAGAATAGAGTGCAGAAGTTAGCAGTTCCTGGTATAGGTTCAAGGAAGAAACGTGTAGCACTTTTGCTTGTTTTCAGTGCGGAAAAAGCTTAATTATTCAGAATGCATTCAAGCTGTGTTTATGGGAAACGTGGCCAATAGAAACTCACTGTTGAAACAGCTATCATGAGGTGTGTTGCTAACGTGTAGTCCAAGATCACCTTGTAATTATATTAGCAGTTGCAGTCAAGGTAGTAAGTCTGGGCTGCATATTACCTGGGCAGGGCTAGGACAGGGCAGGGCGGTGATGCGGTCAGGTCTGTGTGGACACCAATCTGTTCCTCCTGCTGGTATGTCCACACAGCCCTGCCTTTGTTGCTGCCCTGACCCACCTCAGCTCCATAAACTGCAGAGACACCAACGTCACCAGCTCCACTCCAGCACATTCGCCACAATTGAATATTAGGCCGGTGGCTTTTAATGGCCTCTGGTACCTCCACGTCTCTGGCTGATGCATTGCCTTGTGTGTTGTGTGTCGGCAGGGCGATGATGACCTCATGACTGTGTGCATCGGTGAGATATTCCTGGAATTTGTCAATATGCTGCCTGCCTTCCAGACGTACTGCCTCCAGCAGTCATCTTCAGTGAACATGCTCAATGCACTGGAAAAAGAGAAGGAGTTACTCAGGTGAGGAGACCTCTTAATCTTGGGTTGGTAGCAGGACCATTCAGAGCTTGTATGAAGCCCAGCATGGAGGTCTTGTTCTTGACATGACACCATAAGTCCTGCAGGCCCCTGGTGGAGCCCCCCAGTCATCCTAGCCCTCCAAGGCCCAGGGCAAGTGTCCCCAGCTGTCCCCGCCCCCTTGCACAGGCCTGGTAGGGAGTATATGCCTTGGGGCACAGACTCCATATCTTTTCCTAAATGTACTGAGCATTTCTGGGTAGGTCATGTATTCAAGAGATTAACTGGGTGTGTGTTGGAGGGGCGTGTGATCTGGGTTAGTAAGATACAAATTTGTGGAAATAAATGAATTTGAAATTATTGTACCTAGAGATAATAATGAATGGGGGCAATTGTAAGGGGATTAAATGGATTTGGAGAAGGATCTTTTGGGAAAATGAGAGTTAATTAATTGAAGAGGGGACAGATCTGGAGTGGAGTGCAAGATAATTGAACATATTTGGGGTGTCCGATGGGCTTATTGTCTGTAATATTAAAATTCTGAATTTGCATCTGTACATATTAATTCAGATATGCAAAAAGTTTGTCTATGAGCCCATACATTTAAGTACTTAGCAACACCCCTTGGAGCAAGTATGCTTTGGGGAGAGGGTGTTCATCAATGACCAGGCACTTACACCAGGATACATGGCATCGACTAGAGCTGAGGAGTTTACCAACAAAGGCACATCACCAACTGGGGCTTTATCAGAACGATAGAAAGGCCGTGCTCATCCACCTGTGACATTCCCAGTACAGTGTCTGAGTGCTCCCTGCACCTCCAGCCTCCTCCCCAAATCCGTTCTAGAGGGCCTCAGAACAGATTTAGGGGGTGCACAGAGGACACAGAGGACAAGGAGAGGGTGAAAACATTCCCTGCACTATTGTAACTAATATGCTAGATACTGCCCTGTGTCTACATTTGCATAAATTTAGTAATATTTAACAGCTAAGATATCAACATCAAGTCTGTTGAACCTTACCTTAGTGATGCATTAAACAAAGCCTGAGAACGGGAAAAAAATTAAAAATGTTCCTGAGTCTAGCAAATCAAGTAAATGGTTTTGCAGGAAAGCAGTCTATATCAATAATATTCTGGGATCTTAAGTCATAATTACTTTGTAAATGTTAATTAATTAAAAATATCAATGCCTCATGTGTTTGTAAGAACAAGACCCTTGGTGTAAGCTTTCCTGCTTTCCTGTACCTGTTTACAAAATACGTTATTTTTTTACCTCCCTGCAGGATTTTCCTCAATGTTTCCCAGAACGACAACACAGCTCTTCGCCGCATGAATCTGCGGTCCTTCCTCATGGCTCCACTGCAGAGAGTCACCAAGTACCCACTTCTGCTGAGCCGCATCATCAAAGCCACCACTGAGTACCACCCAGATCACAGCAGCCTGAGGGAGGCCAAAAGCCGCATTGAGTCCCACCTGGAGCACATAAACATGAAGACCAAGCAGGAAGGAAACTCGTGGACTTTGCGTTCCTTCCGCCAGGACAGCAAGAAGAACAGGGAGGTCATTAACATTGAAATGAGGGAAACCGCTATCAAGACTGTGGGCTGGCTGCGGGAAGAAACCCGCTTTGTGATGGAAGGCCCCTTGCAGCTGGCCCAGCCTCCTGATGGGCAGTGGGTCAAAAAGGGCAGCAAGACCTTAAAATTCCAGAACATGCAAGTGCTCCTCATGGTCAACATCAGACGCGCCTCTGAGTCTAGCTTTGAACCCGGAGAGCCAGGGCCTGTGAAAGATGCAGTACTGGTACTGATTAGGGACAAAAACAATGGGAAGTTCAGCTTGCTCAGGGAGCCCTTGAGACTCAGCAACTGTGTGGTCTCTGTGGATCCCGACTGCGACGACACGTTTGAACTCCTTGAGATCAGGCGGGAGTCTTTTGTCTTCCGAGATGGAGACAAGGCACGGACTCACCACTGGTTCAGGCAGATACGGAGGTACTCTCGGGAGCTGGGCTCCTGGAAGAAGCGGCGCAACGCCTTGCCCAACATCATGATAAGCGCATCGCACAATAGGTCATGAAAGGATCGCTGACTGCGAAATGACTTGGCTAAGTAAACTCAGAAATTTTCTCACGACCTGCTTTGGGTTGAAGATCTCCTTTGCAACAAAAATTGCACCAAGGATGAACTTCACCTGGCCAATTAGCATTGGAGCTATCTGTAACGATGTCGTTTTCTACTGAGAATTCATTTGTGACGAGTACCACTTAAATAAGTGTTTCTCAAATTGAAGGGAAAAATGTGCCCCGTTTTTAAGCTTGTTAGATCTTCCATACAACCCAACTTAGAAACCTCATTGGGTGTAGCTACCTGGCTCCTACCACCTTTATGTCTGCTTTAGAGAGCCAGTGTGGTGTAGTGGTTAAGAGTGGTAGATTCGTAATCTGGTGAACCGGGTTTGCGTCTCCGCTCCTCCACATGCAGCTGCTGGGTGACCTTGGGCTAGTCACACTTCTCTGAAGTCTCTCAGCCCCACTCACCTCACAGAGTGTTTGTTGTGGGGGAGGAAGGGAAAGGAGATTGTTAGCCGCTTTGAGACTCCTTAGGGTAGTGATAAAGCGGGATATCAAATCCAAACTCCTCCTCCTCCTCCTTTGCTCCCAACTGTGTGGTTCCTACACACACAGTTGCTCCCCTACCTCCGCTACTCCTCTTCTCAGCTGCTCCACAGCCCATGGTCTCTAGCTTCAGGTAACCCACAGCAGTCTGTGACTGACCATTCCACCCTTCCCTGTCGGCAAATCCATGAGGTAGACACTCAGATTGTGGGAAATCTTGAGCCTCTTTATAGACCTACTTATCAATAAGACTTACAAAATGCTGCCCCCTCTCTTGTAGGTGCCCCACAAACCCTTCTGGAGGCCACATTCCCCATTTTGAGAGGCATTGCCTGATGAGGTGATAAAGTGTCAAAAAGAGGCTGTCATCTTGAGAGAAGGTTGGTGGCCGACCCTCTGCTTAGTGTAACTGACTGAGCTGGTAGCAAAAAGGAAGAGTGTTGTTAGTTGGAAGACTGCCTGTTAAGTGTGGAGTGAAAGTTAAGCATGAGCTGTAGGACCATAAGGAGTTAATCTGGCTAGCCAAAATAATCACTTCAGCACAACTTGGCCTAAGGAGAAATCAGAGGAGGCTCTTAAGTGGTAAGAGGAGTGAGATCTAGATTCTGGGTAATGGGAATCTTTTGCACATTTTGTAAATAGGTATAACAGTGAAGACAACAAAATGTGTGTTGTCTGTCTGAGGGCAAATAGGCTTTACCCTGTGAAGACTTGCTCAAGGGGGGCAGGGCGGGCCCTTCAGATTTGTGGCCTACTTGGGATGTCTTCCTCTATGGTAATTAGGGGTTATTGGCACCAGATCATGAGGAGCAGGTCTCTAGAGAGAAAATATTGAGCTAATATTGTTAATAATGTGGGGATCAGATAGGAGTGTGAGATGTCTGACACTGCATGATTGTGCTGGGAAAAAGGAATTTTGACCATATATGATAGATTGGTTTCATTGTGCATATATTATAACAGCATTAGGCAACATCCAGTCAAATTTAGATCAGTATTAACACAATAAAGGAGAATGTTTAGACAGTATAATTAGCCTCATTTCAGCTTGCTCTCCCAGGAAACATTTAATTCATCCATCTTTTGTTAGCTTTTCAGTTTTCTACTTCTACCCTCATGCCCACGTAGGAACCAGTTTACCGAGTTTTACTTTGCACTGAATGCATGTAACACGTAAATGGAAAAGGAAGCCGAAATATATTCAGAGTTCACTCACAAACATTCCAGAATACCTGTATAATCCTGTGGATAAGCAATACTCTCTCCCTTTACGGATCACTGGATTTGTTTGTAAATGGTTAAAAACCCATTGTAGAAATCCAAGGAATGTTTTAACATCAGAAATCGTTCTGAAATACGCTTCTGTTAACAAGGCTCAATTACCTCTTCTAGTTTGTGATTATTTAAATGATGTAATCTAGTGTATTTCAAAATTTTAATTAAAAAGGAATCCGTTACATTATTGTAGATTAACATAAAATGTTTTAATAATTATGTTTCCTTGCACTTTAATTAACTTCTCTTTTTGTTTTCCATACCAGATCACTCCTATCCTAGTGACACATGAGAATAATAATAAAAAAGAACTCTGTAGAATACTAGAGAACAAAATATGTGGCAGCACTTTTCTATTCTATAGCTGAGAGGAAAAAACCTGTAAGAATATCGTTTAGCAAGATTTTCTGCACCAGTTGTGAACCCTTTATCATAACCTTCCTCCCAAAATGGGCGCTGTAGAATTGCAGTGTCTTGAAAGAAGGGGTTTTTGTTAAAATGAAGAAAATATGATACCTGTACACTTAACAAGTTATTGTGAATTACTGGGTGGAAGCTTGTAAGAAACATACATAACAAAATCATAGACGCACAATATTAAAGAACAGTGTCTTTTATTTACCCACGTTAACAAAGGAAGAATTTGCTTTTCAATTAACTTTCCCCCACCCATCCCAAAACGTAACCAGAAAAAGGCAAAGATTTACAAACAAAAGATACTTACAGCCACTAATATTGTAAAGTACAAATATTTTTCTTATCTTTTGGAGATGATATTTGTCAAAGGAAAAACTTTAGGGCAAGGGGGAAAACAGATCCTATACAGCACACAATATGAAAAATGCTCAGATAAAACAACACAGTATATTGCAGAAACAAATTTTGCACATATAAATGAGATTCAGAAGATGGATGTTAAATACTAATACAGTGGAAGTAGCACACACATGGAGGTGAAAGAAGAGTGATTTGCACCTGCACCCTACATACAAAAGCTGTGCTCCTATGCACAAAGCAACTCGCCTCCATGTACATGTGTTTAGGATCAAGGTAAGTGTCACCGTTTTTTGTTAAGGCCAAATGCATTCTTTGCTGCATGATGGACCAAGAACGTTATATAAAAAAGATACAATACAAAATGAAGGAAATGTGAAACAGGTCACTTAGAATTCAAAGGAACACAAACACCTTTGTCCTGTTACGTAACTACTTACCTCCTTGAAATCTGTGCTCCTCCCCCCACAAAAAAATCACCTAAAACATGTTCCAGGATTTGCTTTTTAAAACTTATATATATACTTGGAAAATGCCCACAAGCAACTGTTCGGCTTCAATGACTATTTCACGTCTCTTCCCAAATGTAAAAATCAGCATGTTTAAGGATACAAATATATGTGTACTATAGAACGGTGACTATTTGAAAACATACATTCCCAACAATATGTCTACTGAACTGATCATCCTAGTTCTGAACTCTTGATTTTATGCAGCAATCTGTCTGGTTTACACAGATGAGCAGAAAATGGATGCTTTTTGACAAGCTGTTTACACATCAGCTGCAGCCAAGTACTGAACTTTTATTTATTACAAAGGAGCCCAGGGCAGCAGTCTGCATAAACTGTGCTACATGTAAATGACATGGAGATCCAAAAAGGATGAGGCTTGAACAAAGGCTGTGACGCAGGGGGGAAATAATCCCCATGCTTGGTTCTGCAGGGATAATGGGATAGCAACAGCTGTAGTTCAGAGATGACAGTTTGCTTACGCCAGGGTGACTTAGGACTCCAAGCAGTGCCTGCTAGAGGGGCTTGGGGGGGGGGGAGAGAATGAGTGCTTCTGCTTGGACATACTAAACATTCCATTAGGAAAAAACAACAGTGGTATGCAGCTTTGTGGTTCCTCTAAACTACTGCTGGAGAGCTCAAGTTAAAGCTTCTCCTTCATTGGCAGCAAGACTGAGGTAATGATTGCTTCAGTTCAACAAGCCCTCCTCTATTTCTCCCCACCAGCATTAGCAACTGAGTCCTTGTTGAGCCCTCTGATGGACAGGTCATAAACCACCTCCTCTATCTTCTTGACATCGTACTTGAGGCCATCATAGCGCTTCCTCAGGGAGTCATTCTTCAGGTTGAGAAGGCGGAATCCGGAATCCAACTCGTTGATAAAAGCAGAGATGCGGAGGGGACGGGCGTAGTCTCCAGCTGTGACACTGTTCACTGCCAACCTAGCCTATGGAAGAAAGCAGAATGGTGCAAGATAAGCAGAGCTGCACAGACCAAATCGGGCTAGGTAGGCCTTACTGGAGGCCCACAACAGTATTAACATCTGAACAGGGTATTCAGCACTTTGTCTTCCTTCCAGAGGATTAATTATACTGGCTTTTAGAGCATATTTGATGAAGAAGCCTCAATCTTGCGAACCTTTACTATTACTAGAGTCATATGCAACCATAAGCCTCCCTTTGCAGAAAAAGAGCAACTAGCAACTTCATTAAAGAAAAAGCCATGGTATGTAACCTCTAGTTTTGTCCACGCAAGGCCCTGGATATTACTTTCAGTCCAACTAGGTAAGTCATGCTGCATTAGTTCTAAAACTTCTCAATACTCTCTACTTACCAGCTCACTAGCCAGAGTCAACACCCCAGAGAGGTAATCCTCAATGTCCAGGTGAAAGCCTTTCTCTCTTTCAGATTCAACTGCAAAAAGAATGAACGGATTTGGATTCAACTCTGATAATACAAATCATCAGGGTTAGAAGACTCCAAAATGAAAGGAGTGCCAATTCAGGTTAGGCCTTCCTTTTAGGTTAATGGTTAGTTAATTACACTGATCAATTCAAAAACAATTCAAATATAAAATACTAAAAGTGTTCATCCAAAGAAAAAGTAATCTGAAACAGCACAAAGCATCCACGCCCTTCACACAGGATGTATACCCTGGTAGCCACCAAAAGTTCCAATATCAGTGCTGCTGTCCAAATGCCTGGGAGAATAAAAATGTCTTCACCTAGTGCCTGAAAGAGGACAAAGCCAGTGTCAGGTGAGTTTCCCTGGGGAGAGTATCCTCTAACTGAGGTTACCACTGAAAAGGCCCATTCCCTCATTGCTACTCTCTGACATCTCTCGGTGGGTGCACACAGAGAAGTACCTCAGATGTTAATCTCAGACTCTAGGAAGGATTGTAGGGTTACATATCTGAGCCCCAAATCCAAAGCACCAAAGCTCAGTGGCTGACCACATTATTTACACGCAGAAGGCCCCAGGTTCAGCATCTCTAGTTAAAAGGATTTTCAGGTAGCAGGGCTCATGGGGAAAACCTCTGCCCAAGATCCTCATGAGTAGCTGCCATTTAGAGTCCACACTGCTGGAGTAGAGTTGCAATCTTAAAACATTTAGTTGAATACAAGTGTGGCTTCTTCAAAGTAATATATAGAAGCTTCATACAATTAATGTGTATACCTAATCTTCCCACATTCCCCTGTCTTTCACTGTGGACTTTCTACCTTTCCAGAAAGCCTGCAATGCTGCCAACTCATACCTCTCAAGCAGTGCATATATGGACTCCTATTTTTTACTAACAGTTACTAATTTTTTCAGTTAAAAAAGGAACCTTGGCAGAGCTGAAGCAGAGGTCTAGACTTTATTTCACCGTCAAACTACGTCAAAAGGTTTTAGAAGGAAAGCTAAGTGACATGTAGAAGCTTTTTGACGTGCCAATTTAGGTTAACATTTTACTGAATTCCTTAGACAGGGAGCCTTGCTAAAGTCAAAAGTCATTGTGTTTAAGTGGAAAAACAATTCCTTACTTCCAAGTATTTCTGTGGCAGCTTCCCGAGTCACTAAGGTTTCTGTCTCCAAGTAGACAACAAATGCTGCTAAGAACACCAAACGTTGTAACACAAATCTCCAATGTTCATTAAATCTGCATGGGGGGAAAAGAGAAAGTGATTCCTGGCACTTTAAACAGAAGACTCCTGCTGGATCTGAGAAAATGCCCATCTAGTCCTAAATCCTATCCTTGTGATGGTACAATAGCATCCTCCCCGCTTGTGATTCCTAGTAACTGGTATGCTGAAGCATACTGCCTCCAACAGTGGAAATAAAACATAGCCATCCATATTACAATGATTGGTTTAAAATTGCTCAGTAACAAATGTAACTTTCTATATGGAAAAAAGAATAAAATATTATAAAAAAGACCACAAAAGGCAGGAGGAAAGTGGACATTTACTAACCTGTAATATTGATCTGCAGGGAACTTGTTTTTCAGAGAGGCCAACTGTGTCCTAACAGTACCAAAGTGTTCACGAGCCTTCTGACACTTCTTTGGTACTGAAATTAAAAACAAACAGCACTTAACGTCGAAAACAAAGGCTAGTTATTGGTTTTTGAGTTTCTTTAAAGAAAACACCCTTTAGGCATAGAACCATGAGCAAAGACAATACTGTTATACTTTAAAGAAACAGGTTTATTTATTTGCTATCTACACCTCCCTCTGAAGAAGACTGGGTTGTTTACAACATAAAAACACAAACGTACACACTATAATAATGAACAACCACCCCAACAGCATTTATATATTTATTAAATTTCTATTAAGTTTGATTCACTGGATCCATCCATAGGACACCACAATCCTATGCATCAAAACTAAGTTCCATTAAGTTTAATGGGGCTAAGTGGATACAGGATTGAAGCCTAAGTTAGTCATGGTTTAGTCCCACTGAAATAAGTTCATAATGACAGGAGTGGTTCAGCTGCAGCAATAGGTGCCTGGAAGCAGTCACTGTCATTTACAGGGAAAGACTAGGTGGGTGGGTGAGTTAGGGTTCTGTGGATGCACTGGCAGAGGCAATCCAGGGCTCCTGCTAGCTAGCTCATTTGTACAGCCCTGACCTTCACACTACCTACCCCTTCCCACCCTCAAAGTAAATGGCAATGACTCTGCTGTGGGAATGTTATTGCAGCCGCTCTGCTCTACTGGGAGATTCAGTCCTGCAACTGGGTAAGCTGTCAGATGAGTAGAGGTGTGGAAGCAAATGTGCTAGCACTGCCCACCCCCAATCCCCATGAATTGGAGGGTGGCAGTTTGAAGCAGGAAGCCAGCTTCTACTTGTTTAGGCTCCCCACACCTGGAGTGAACAGAATGTAAATTGTGACTGAATAGTAATTCTCTGGGTGAACTGAAGCAGATCAGCAAGGATTTCTTACTCAGATGTGTTTAACACTTGCAACAACAAAATGACCCACTAAATTGTACTGCTGAAATGGGGAGGGAGTAGTTTATTGTGTGGAAAGACTGTGCGCTTTGCTCAGTTCTGGCCCTTAAAAAATTTCCAGGTTCTGAATTCTTTCATTCTAATAGTATGTCTTTTGTACCAGGCTCTGCTCAAGCAGAGTAGAACCCACAAGCTGCCCTGCCCTGTCTGATAGGATATAGAAACCAGACTTGTTTTAAGATTTCACAACTGAATAAGTCTTTGTTGACTAGTTAAGTGCCCAATAATAGAACAGTCAAATTTAGTCTTATAATATACTGTACATGATTCACTTTCCTGCATTTCCAATTCACAAAGAAACTGAAGTAGAAAAATGTTTTTCACAAAACACATAACCATTTCACTTTTACGTTACTGAGTGGCATCTTTTATCCTCATCTTCTGTAACCATCCTTTATGCATGTAAACATGTTTGTGACTTTTTTTTCTCAATAGGCAAACAAAGCATGACCTACTGTCCTGAAATCCAGACCCCTGGTGGACTCCTTGTAGCACTGTAAGAATTTCCCGGGCTGTTTGCTCCAGAGTTTGAACAACTTTCCTGATCTCCTGTAAACAACAATAAAATGCTCAGAACATGATGGTACAGAAAAACATGCAATGTGTTAGCACAAAGCTGCTGTTCAATTTTGCCCGTCTTTCTCTCTAGTAAATTTCTAGACCTCTGGTTCCTAATTGGGGGCCCATGGACCCCAGGGAGTCCCAGTAATCCACCCGGGAGATCTGTGGCACCATTCACATAACAAAAACTACCATAGGGATATCAAAAATTTTAAAAGTAGTGGGTCCATAGCTTGGCTTTTGAAAAATGGGGTCTGCACTACTTAGCTAACTAATGGTTATCTATGAGGCAATTAGGTTGTTACTATGATTCTGTTCATCACACTGCTACTTGTGATGGGTCAGTACCCCATAGTGGATCACACCTTGACCCAAGATGGGTGGCAGTGCTTGCAATCATCACTGGTTGTTGTTGTTGTTTCTTTGTTCAGCTTTGACAAAGAATAGGTGCAAAGGAGAATAAGATCTTTAACGGTGGTGGTGCAGGACAGAAAATTTCAGCCGATGCGATTTCTCTCACACTTAGCGTAACAAGCAGCAACAACTAAATTTCCCTCTCCTGGGCCGTTATGTAAATGTTACAGGAGCCACAACAGAGACACATTGAGCGGTTTTGGGTTTACGTGATAGAAATGGGTCCCATGTTTCAGGCATGCAGTTGTTAAAAGGGTGGCTCCCGCGGTTTGGAAGGTAGGAAAACCAAGGCTCTAGTCCCCGTGATCCGATGACCAGTGAAAGGGATGGACAGGAAAGGGATCCCCCTTCCGAGCTCGAGGGAAGAGTCCGTGGTCCTCGCACCGGCGCGACCCTCTCTCACCTCGCGGATATCCTGGTCGGCCGTGAGCACCCCTTGCAAAGCGATGAACATCTCGCTGACGGACATGGCGACGCCGCCGAGGAGAAGCTGCGAGTCGGACGGGCTGCGGGCACAGCGCTCTGGGCACTCCCACCACTCTCCGTGCCGCCAAAGGGACGGGTCCTTCCACACTGCCGTCGCGGGGCTGCCCCGCTCGCTGCCTGACAGGAAAACGCACCGCTCTCGTGCGTGTCCCAGCCCCAGCCCCTAGGCGTCGTTCTTCGCAGGGCAGTCAGCCCCCCGTTAGCTTCCATGGGGGCAAGTAGACGTGGGCAGAGGCAGCTGCACAGCCTAAGTGGAGAGACTAAACGGATCCAAGGTGCTTACTCGTCGTCTTGGCCACATTTTACATATCGCTTTCTACCTGGGGGGAGCCGTATAAACAGGGCAGTTCTACCGGGGGGGGGGGGCGGCTTAAGACGCTGCCTTAAGTCGAGTCAGGCTCTTGGCCCACCTCTCCAGGATTTCAGGCAGGAGTGCTAAAAAATTGAACGTGGGACCATGCGCGCGCAAGGTGGGTGGCTCTAGCAACGAAGCCGCAGCTGGACAGCTGAGCCTATGCTTTACACAGAAGTAGGTCCCACAGTGTTGGGTGGCGCTTGCAATATTCCCCATTGCAAAGGAAAAGCGATGCAAGGGTGGGTAGCTTTTGAGTTCAGCCCCTTCAGGCTGCAGTTCCTATACATGTTGACCTGGTATTATATAGCTCAGTGGGAGTAACTTTGCTGTTTAAACTGCCGCTTGAGCCTCCGTTATGAATGGTAATATATCGCCACGAAAAACACCCGAAGCTAAATGACCACGTTAGGACACGCTGTTTTAAGACAAACCAAACCTGGCTTGCAGAACAACAAACCAGGCTGGGTCCCCGCTTTCCACCCCCAAAGCAGCTCTAACCCTTTTGTGGGGTATTTGCCTCTCGGGCTGCACGTGAGTTTATTGCTGCCTCGAGATGGCGGCTCCTTGTTAAATTCCAATTTGACGGATGAAATCCGTTCGCTGGATCGATTGAGCAACAGCCCTCCCCCCGCCTCTTGGTTCAGCTTCCGCTTAGTCTCTGGTTCAGGCTCAGCCGCAGCGAAAGAGAAGGGGGCCTTTCCCATGGCTGGCGCGGAATACGCTTTGCCTTATTGAATGAAATACCTTTTCGCATGTTTTGTCTTAAATTAGCAGTAGCAGCCTAAACAGCATCCCATCAGAATTCAGTACATATGTAACAACAACAATAATAGAAGAATAATGAATTTGGGAAGGAGGCGCTGTTTTCTTGGCTGGCAAAGATAGAATAGCAAGAATAATAATGAATTTGGGAAGGAGGCGCTGCTTTCTTGGCTGGCAAAGATAGGAATCGCCTCCTTCATAACGCTGGTTTTTAGCTCCAGGTTTGGGATTGCGTGATCGGTGCAATTGACGAGCTGCGGGGCCGAAAGCGACGTCCTCTCTGATTTCTTCTAATAAGAGAGGGGCTCAGGGGCTCACGGTTGACGTTAGGCGATAGCGAGGGGCCGCTTTCTCTTCAGGGGTACCCCTTTCTCCCCTTTGTTATTACAAGACCACCAAAATGTCGGCCGTAATTACTGGAGATGGGGATAGTGGTGTGGGTAGGCTGAAAGTCTGGCTAGAAATAAATATAACTAATAAAATCAATAGCTCTGCAGAAGAGGGCACTGCAGCAGATGTAGCTTGCATGACAAGCCATGCTTCCTGAAATTCCATTTTTATACACAGCTCTTATTTTTTTTTTTTTTAAATTCTTTTTTATTGATTATTCCATAAAAAGAAAAACAAAGATAACACACATATAACAAAGACAACAACACAAAAAAGAAAGAACATACAGAAAAAACAAAAGAAACAAGTAAAAGGTACACATAATTATTGTTTTTACAATCTCCTATAACATAGCTGTTTCTTTCAGGACTTCCTTCAGCTTGGCCGCAAGTCGTTCGAAGCAATAAATAAAGTTACACGTTTCATCTTCTATATTGTTATTGTCATTGTCTCCAATTTTGTTCTCTCTTTTCCTTACCCAATAACCCGTAGTCTATCACAGTGCATCTTTAAATCCCTTTAGCGTTATTTGTCCATCACTAATACCTTCCAGATAATCTGCGTACTTTCCCCAATCCTTAATGAACACTTGGTCTTTTATATATCTAATTTTCCCCGTTAATTTATCGAGTTCTGCATACTCCGATAATTTAGATCTCCACTCCTCCGTTGTTGGGATTTCCTGCTGTTTCCACCTCTGAGCTATTAAAACCCTTGCTGCTGTTACCGCATAGTATACCAATCTGCGATCCTCCTTTTTTATTTCTTGTCTTAGCATCCCTAATAAGAAAATTTCTGGTTTCTTTACAAACGTGTACTTTAGTATCTTTTTTAATTCGGTATAAACCTTCTCCCAAAACAGCTTTACCCTTCCACACTCCCACCACATGTGGTAAAAGGAGCCCACTGCATCTTTACACCTCCAGCACTTATTATCCACCTTATACATCTTTGAAAGTTTCATGGGTGTCAGGTGCCACCTGTAAACCATCTTCATGACATTTTCCTTTATCACAGTACACGCCGTAAAATTCAACCCGTCTCTCCATAATCTTTCCCAGTCCTCGAATTGTATACTATGCCCTATATCTTTTGCCCAGCGGATCATCACTGATTTAACTTCCTCGTCTGCTAAATTCCAGTCTAGCAGCATCCTATACAACTTGGATATGTTTTTCACTTTATTATTTATTATTTCCGTCTGAAATTTCGAGTCATTGTCCGCATAGCCTCTTTCCTTGATGTCTCTGCTAAGCATCTGGTTAATCTGTTGGTGATGAAGCCAATCGTAAACATACTCTTTTATCTGTTCATAAGGTTTTGTTCTCCATTTCCCATCCACTTTGATAACTAACTGGTTATATGTTGCCCAGTTGCTTCTCATATTGATCGTTTTTATGCTTGTTATTTCAAGGGGTGATAACCAGTGTGGTGTTTTCGGTTCTAACACATTTTTATATCTTTCCCACACTTCGATTAGCGGTCCTCTAAATATATGATTACCAAACCCCTTATGTGCTTTCATTTTGTTCTTCCATAAATAGGCATGCCATCCAAAGTAGTTATCGAAGCCCTCCAGATCGAGGAGCTCCGTATTTTCCAATTTAACCCAATCTTTTAACCAACTTAGGCAAGATGCCTCATAGTATAATTTCAGGTCTGGCAGGGCAAAGCCCCCCCTTTCCTTTACATCTGTTAGTAATTTAAATTGAATCCTGGGTTTTTTGCCCTGCCATATAAACCTCGAAATTGTCCTTTGCCATTCTTTGAAAATCCTGCACCCTTTTATTATAGGGATAGACTGGAATAGGAACATTAGTCTTGATAAAACATTCATCTTGATCATATTCATCCTTCCCCACATTGACAATTTTAACCGTCCCCATTTTTCTAAGTCTCTCTTTACTTCCCTCCACATCGGCTCGTAGTTATTTTTATATAGGTCTATATTTTTAGGTGTTAGCCAGATGCCGAGGTACTTGACCTTTTTGACCGTCTCTATCTGTGATTGCTGTTGGATTGCCTCTATTGTCCTTGAATCTACGTTTTTATATATCATTTTTGTTTTTTTCTTATTTAGTTTAAACCCAGCCACTTCTCCGAATGATTCTATTTCCTTCAAGATTTCTTCTACTGAGGTTATAGGGTCTTCTGTCATCACTATCAAATCATCGGCAAAGGCCTTAGTTTTATACACATTCTTTCCTAACGTTACTCCTTTTATATTTCCATTTTGTCTTATCGAGTTTAAGAGTACTTCTAACACTGTTATAAATAGTAACGGGGAGAGCGGACAGCCCTGTCTTGTGCCCTTCCTTATTTTTATCTCTTCCGTAACCGTACCATTTACAATCAGTTTGGCCTTTTGTTCAGTATATATTGCCCTTACCCCGTTGAAGAAGTTGTTACCTACATCCATATATTCTAGATTTCTCAACATAAAGTTCCATATCACATTATCAAACGCCTTTTCGGCGTCAATAAACATCATTGTGACTTGCTTATCAATCCTAACAGACAAAAATTCTAACATATCAATAATATGTCTTGTATTATCCCTCATCTGCCGACCTGGCAGGAATCCTGCCTGGTCCGTATGAATAATATCTACTAACACATTTTTTAACCTTTTTGCCAGGATTCCTGCGAATATCTTATAATCCGTGTTCAGCAGTGAGATTGGTCTATAGTTTTTAACCTGGGTTAAATCCGCATCTTGTTTGGGGAGGAACGTGATGTATGCTTCCTTCCAGGTCTCTGGGATTTCTCCTTCCTTTAAGATGATGTTCATAGTCTTTTTCAAAGGTCCCACCAAAATAGATTTCATTTCTTTGTAATATCCTGCAGTAAATCCGTCAGGGCCTGGTGCTTTGCCCCTCTTTAGGTCTCTAATTACCTCCTCTATTTCCTCATTTTCAATTGGGGTATTCAGTCTTTGTTTCCCTTCTGCTGGAATTTTTTGTCCCCCTTTTTCCTTTAAGAATCTTTCTATCTTCCTTGGGGCAACTCTCTCTTGATCTTTATACAAATTTCTATAATAATTAAGAAACTCACTCCTTATTCCTCTGGGATCAGTTCTTTCTTCCCCGTCTGTTATTATTTTATTGATTGTCCCTTGCTCTTTCCTTTTTTTGATTTGCCAGGCAAGCCATTTCCCTGGTTTGTTCGCAAATTCAAAGTTTCTTTGTCTAAATCTTTTAATGTTCCACTCTACCTCTCTGTTTATTATTGTGGCAAACTGGGTTTGCAGTATTTTTATTTTTTCTTTTGTCTTTGGGCAGTTAGGCTTCTGGACTAACTTTTGTTCACTTACCATTATCTGTCTGAGGATCTCTTCTTTATTTTTCTCTCTATTTCTATTTTTAATTGCATTCTGTTGTATGAAGTACCCTCTTATTACTGCCTTACTTGCATCCCAGATTACGCTCTCTTTTGTTCCTTTATCACAGTTATCCTTAAAGTACTCTGTCAATTTTTCCTTTGCCGTTTCCACCACTTTCTGATCATCTAACAAATAGTCCTTTAATCTCCATCTAAAGGGTCTCTTCTCTAAGCTTTCTAGTTCTATCTCTAATGGATTGTGATCTGATATTACTTTCGGTCTTATTTCTATAAGTTTAACTCTTGGACATAAATCTTTTGAGATCCAAATCTGGTCTATTCGTGAGAGTGATTGGTTAGGTTCTGAATAGAAAGTGAATTGTTTCTCGAGTGGGTGTCTGAGGCGCCAGATGTCCACTAAACTGCAGTTTTCCGCTAAGGCGAAAAAAGATTTTGGTAGTTTCCCCTCTCTGTTTGTTCCGTCTCTAAGTCTATCCATATCAGGCGAGACGACTGCATTCATATCCCCCATTAGGATTATTTTTTGATCGACATACTCCATTAGTTTTTCTTCTAATCTTTTAAAAAATTCATTTTTACTACCATTCGGGGCATAGATCCCTACTACCAGCATCTTTTCTCCTTGCCAGTTGATATTGACCCCTATCATCCTCCCTTCCTCATCTTTGAACATTGTTTTAGCTTCTATTTTACTACTAATATACAGTACCACACCTCTTTTCTTTACCCTATCCAGGGTTTCAAACTCATTTCCTAGCCGTTTATTAATCAACACCTTTCTATGCTTTCTGGCCACATGCGTCTCCTGAAGACAGATAATGTCCAAATTTTTCCTTTTCAAACATTGTTCAATTTTATTTCTCTTTTTTTTGTCGTTCATCCCATTTATGTTCCAATTCCAAATTTTTAATCCCATAATGCTTAGCTTTTCCTTTCGTTACTCTTTAGAATCTTCCTATCAGTTATATATTCTCAGAATCTTCCACTTCCTCTTCTTCTTCCTCTCCCGACCCACTCCCCTCCTCTTCTCCCTCCTCTAGCACTCTTGGTTCTCCTGATGGGGCCCTCTCTCCTCTCCCTAATTCTTGCTCCTCCGTTTTTAGCTCCTTGTATTTCCTCAGGAATTTCCCAGTTTCTTCTTGGTTTATAAGCTTATGTCTTTTACCTCTGTATGTAAATGATATCCCTTCCGGGAATTCCCACCTGAACTCAATCTTATTTTTCCTCAATGTCTGCACCAGGGGTTTATAAGAGTCTCTCTTTTTAAGTAATCTAATTGGGATATCTTTAAACAAAATTATGTAATTCCCGTCTATATTCAATCTCTTTTCTCTGTTCCTTTGAAGGATCCTGTCTCTCATTTCTTTATTTTTGAAAGTAATCAAACAGTCACCTGTGAATCTCTTTGCTTTTGTTGCATTGACCCGCATTCTAAATGCGTTCAGTACACTATTGGCCATTTCTTCCACTGATATACCCATCCATTCCGCTAGCTCCTTCGTCAATCTTTCTTTAACATTTTCATTCTGTGTCTCTGAGACCGCTCTCAGCCTCAGGTTCACCCCCCTCTGCCTTAGTTCATTCATCGCTATAATATCTTTTATCTCTTCCTGTGTCCTACTTAACTCCATTACATCTGATTTGATCTTTTCCTTATCCCTCTTAATATCTCTTATCTCCCCCTTTGTCCTTTTTAATCCTTCTTCTGTGAGCTGCGTCCTCCTAGATATTTCTTTTACTTGGCCCTTTAGTTCATTCACAGTTTCCTCCATTTTTTTATCTAATATCCCAATTCTTTTGTCCACCAATTCTAACTTATGCTCTACGTTAGCTTGGCTTTGCTTAATTTCTGCAAACATTTTCAGAATATCCGACTTAAAATCCACCTCCTGTTTCGAGCCCCTCCTCTCTCCTGGGGTTCCCCCATTCGTTCCTTTCTTCCCTGTATGAGACATCTTGCCCCTTTATACCTTTATACCCCTCCCTCTCCCCCACCCTCTCTTAGTACCTCCCACTGTTTCTTTATTTTCACTTTTCACTTTCCTTCCTTGCTGGGATTTACATTTACTATCTCTATGTACTCCCCACAAAAAAACACAAATCCATAATCAGTAAAACCATATGCAAAAATCAGGGGCAGAACAGTTGATCCGTAATAGTACGTCGTGTGTCTTCACTATCTCAATCGTAATCTCACTTATCGGCCAGTACTTGGTTCCTGTTGTGAGGATATTTCCTTTAAGTATGTGATGGTCCCAGAAACACACGCTTCTTCTCCTCTCCCGACCCAACTAGTCCTCTATTAGTTAATCCAAGAGCTAGGAAGGCTTCAAAAAGCTCAATAGCAAGGAGGCATTTAAACCTAAAGAAATGAGTGCTGGGTGGTCAGGTAGGGGGGAGGGAGAGAGGGAGGGAGAATGAGTGGGGGGGGATTAGTCACGACTCACACCATCTCCTCCATCTTATTTTCAAAAGTTCGTCAAGTCAGCACACGATCTCGCTGGTTCTTAAAGTAACCTTAGTCTCTTAAAAATTTAGCGTTTTTTAACCTCAAACCTCCGTCTTCAGATTTAACAGAGGGAATGTGGCTCTACCCAAGCAGTTCCCGATGCACGCTAGCAAATATCAAAGAACACTGTCCTCTTTTTTCCCTCTTCCCACAAACTTCTCTCTCAGGTTCCAAATGGCGTCTGGTGCTTCTCTTCCAAGATTTCCACTCACATATATAGCATTAAAGCACAAAAGAAGAGAGCGTCCTTTTTCCTACTTTTAACCTCCTGTTCATCAAGGACGCCAGCCCTCTCTTTTCCTGGACCCTTTCCGAGCTCCTCCACTCCTCCACGGTTGTAAATCTTCCTTTGTGTTTTAACGTTTGTTTCTCCGGAGGGGGAGAGAGGGCTTAAAAGGGAACCACGTTACCGCCCGGGCAGATTACTCACTCTCTTTAGCACTGGTTTCTCGCCGCGTTTAAATTGACTTCGGCTATCGACTGAACTCCGTTTTCCTCTCTCTGTTCCCCAAGACTTCCTTGTTGCTGCTCTTAGCTACAAAGTTGCAGGTATCGGGTTTCTTTTCTTTGAGAGCAAGCCGCTCTCCCTGCAAGCGCAGGGCTTCGCTATTTGAAGGCTAGAAAATGGCTCCTCTAGACCCGCTGGATCTCTCCGCTACACTCTTCGCCTTTCTCGGGTACCTGGTAGCCGGTTTGATCCTTCTTTCGGTCGTACCGAGGACTAGACTCCTTGAACACCCTTCAAAGGAGTTTTGGGGGTCTCCGCGCCCTGGAGACACCCCTATCCCTCAAAATAGCTCGGGTTCTCACCTCACGGTGTAAAACCCTGCTTGCGCTGGGATCGCAGCTGACCGGAAGCCCCTTTATACACAGCTCTTAAGAGTGCAAAAGCTTTGTCTCCTTTTGCATCAGGGCACTCTACATTTGAACACATGCCGATTATGTCAGCTAAAAGCTTGCTTTGTTCTTACAAGCCAAGAGTCTTAGGAGCTGACTTTCTGTGCATCATGCAATGACTGTACAACATATTCAGGAGTTCTTAATTCACAAATTATAATGAGAATGCAGTACTGGATCCAGCTACACTATTATTATCACAGTTTGGCAAGACATAATATTAGGGAAGCTATGTAAATGCTTAGCATTATCACCTCTTGAGTTAGTAGACTCCCTAGTATGTGAAATACCATTTTCTTTTGATGTCTCCTGATCTCACTGAGGCATCTTAGCTTGGTCACAGTGTTGAGCTGGGGCAGTATTTTTACCTATCCGATAGTAATTGCTACACTGCACATGCCTTTGCCTTGCAAGTACAGAAAACACAGAGGATGTTCATACAATGAATACCATATTAGAGAGAACTGGCTTGTTTGGTTTCTAACCATTAGCCAATATTGGGGTCATGTAATGTTACCACCTAGGATGGAGATATAGATCCTGAGCTTGAGTGAATTCAGACTGCATTCAACAGCTTTTAAGCAATTCATAGTACTAGAAAGTAACTTCTACTGATTTAAAGGGTTGCATCTGATAAGTCCTACTCAAAGTCTTACCCTATTATTATAGCCAAAGATGTCGTACCAATTTCACAACTCATTGTTTTTTTCTATTATCTGTTTGACATTAAATGTGTTGAGCCAAGTATCTGAACAGGCTGTCACAGACCCAGATCCCATGTGAATCACAAGTAGTCTGTTGTGGATGTGCTGATAATTTTAGGTGAAGTGATCAGAAAACTAGTTTACCATCATCAAATTTAAACCAGGTTGATAGTTTCATGTAACAAAAGTCTATTTTTATGTGAAAGCTGTTGCCAAACAGAAAATCAGGTTCTTTACTGTGAACATTTAGGTGTGTAGCATGTTCATGCAATCTCTTGGGAATTTAAATTAATGATCAAACCTTGATTTTCTACTGTGTACTTCAAAATTTATTTTTAGTATCACAAATCTATGCTGTTGCTCAAGCAATGCTTTCTTTAATTATGACAAATCTGTGTTTTGCTGTATGTTATGAAGTGTGCAAAGCTCCAATTATTAAGTCCTTACAATAGGAGAGAGAAAAGCTAGTCTCCATCTATGAATACATTGATACACTAGGGGGCAGCAAGTTTACCAGTTTACATACTTTCTGCACAAATTTTTAATTTCAGTTTTTTTTGAAAACGGTACACATCTGTTTCTCATTTGCAGCACGTTTTCTGCACAAACATAACTTTGGTAAAAAGAATTCCCACATTTTCTCCTAAGTAATACACTTTGTACTAAAGGGAAGTGTGCGTCTCAACAACAGCACAGATTGTGGGTGTGGGAGGATCACAAAGTTGTTTGGGGAGCCTGCCAAGCTTCCAATCTCGCCATGTTATAAAAAGTTATGTTGCTTCAGGATCTCACCAACAAGGTGGTAATTGATTCAATGTACCTTTGTAGCCTCCCAATTTAAGGTGTTCATATATGTTCTCAAACACACCCTTCATCCAGGTTCTTTTTCCAGCTCCAACATGCCCCTATGGAATGGTTTTCTGGATTACTCAGTGTTGTAACCAATATTAGTACTACTCAGAGTAAACCAGGGATGGGGGACCTTATTGGACCAGTGAACCAGATCCTTATCTGACCATAACCTGTGGGCCAGCTTTGACAGGTGGGCTGGACAACTCACTTGTCAATCACTTGGCATCATTATGTCAAGTGCCTGACAGCCAGTTGGCAACTGGGAACCGCAGAACAAGGGACTTTGCTAATCCTGTAGTGCCCAGCAGGTTGCATTGAAGTGGAGGGGGAAACCTGTTTTAGCAGAAATTTGAATGCAAACTGCTTGGTGCTCTCAGAAAAAGGTACACTCCTTTCATCCAACGTCTGAAGTACACCATGCTCCAGCAAGGAACAATCGGTCACTCACTTTACACTCCTGATTGTTACTTTTTAGCCACATTGGTACCTGCCCCAGACCTGACATCTTATACGTCAGGTGTGTGGCAGGTAGGCCTGGTTTAAGAAAAGCAGCCTAGCAGGCCAAATGGGGAGGTTTGCTGGGCCTGGTTTGGTTCACAGGTCAAAGCTTCCTTACTCCTGGAGTAAACCCATTGAAAAGAATGGACATGACTAACGGGTCCATTAATTTCATGGACTCTGCTCTGAGTATAACTTGGTTGGATACAACCCTCAGGCCTCAATATGGGTCCCCACTCTTTGGCTTATCACACGCCTTACTGTGTTGTAGCTAATTTAGACCATTAATCCTTCTGGTATCAATTTATCTTGGTCTAGAAGAGATTCCACATTCTTCTGGCAATATAAAAACAACAATAATTAATACATTACTCAGGCCAAGCTGTGGAATGAATTTGCTGGCCCATAAGGGAGTTGCTTTGCTGTTGTAGTCTTTAGGCTGCCTAAGTTATAAATATGCAGCGCTTCCTTGCTAAGCACATGAGCAGAAATCTGGACACTTGATACTTAACCAAACATAGTTTCCATAGCAAGTGAACAGGCATGCTGTGTCATGACTTCTGCTTCAGCCACTCATAGGGAGATTTTACGCTCTGCTCATCCCATAAAAGCCCTTCCACCGAGAATCTAAGCCTATGCGCCATTACTTGTAATAAATCTTATTATCTTCCTAAGGAAACATGTTTAGGATCAGGGTAAGTCACAGTCTTGTTCAGATTTGGAGAGGGATGGTGGAAGATAGAATAAGGTTGTCAACTGCCTTCCATCATGGTTACTTAACAGGTGCATGACATGTCAAAATTCATTAATAAGGTTTCCCAGGCAAAGCTTCACTTGCATCATTTTTACTATGGGGGGGGGGGCAGGGGAGAGAAATAAATAAAAACCTCTCAACTCTGCTGGTTGTATTTGCACACTTATAGACAGAAAGGTTAGCAACCCTTTTGCCGGCATATCTCGTTTGCCTTTAACAGTGCATGATGGGCGGAAAATTCAGTAGATGATTCTTCTTTGGCATAGTGATGCAGTGCAGGAAGGAAAGATTCGCCAGATGAATCTCTGCCAATTATGCAGCTCTTACAAATCAACCCAGCCACGCCAGGAAACACTCTGGTGACCTTAAGTGAGAAGATAGAAAGAAAGCTTTGCAATTACCGTATATAAACAGGAGGCATGGCTGTGTGAGGAACGAGAGTGTTTAAAACTGGCAAATATTAGGGCAGATGGGTTAGAATAACTTTTGAGCCATTTTCAATCATATTATTCATAAAAGCTACAGTGAGACTTCAGGGTAATGTAACTGATGACCTCCAGAAAATTTACTTTTAGACTAAGGCATGTAACATTGGACTAAGGCTTCTACCTGTGCCTTCAAATGCAGATTACATAGAAGGGGAAATTGTGCAGCTTGGTGCCACAGTGGTAGAAAAAGCAGAATCAACCCAAATTGTCTCTCATCTACAGCAGTTAAAGAGGCATATCAGCAGTGTCCCATATTTAACTTAGAAAGGGACCAGAAATGACTTTGTTGGCACCTATCGTTCTTTTCTTTGCAGCATGCTGCAGAATCCAGTTTACTGACAAAATCTGTTAGCTGCTGTAATAAGGGAAACTGTTATTGAACCCTAAGAGAGTGAAGTGTCAGCAAAGCCTCTTCCCCGCCTGGAGAATGCTGAGCCCCTCTTCTGTGCACCCAGCATAAGAATGTGGAAGGAGCAAGAGCTGTCAGTTATTCATTTAGCCCTGGGAACTGGAATGAATTACTGTCACACCTGCTTTGTCTTGTGGAATCAAAGCCCTGACTTCATCCCACAAAATGCAGCATGCTTCTATACTTGCCAGTGTTTTCAAGCAAACAAACAAAAATAATAATAGTAGATAATAATAATAATAATAAAAATAACCTCTCTGATTCCACCACAACTGCACTCAAAAGTCACCAGTGGGTTGTTGCAGTATTTGTTTTTATTCAGGACATGCTTTTATCTACAAGTTATGAACAAGAGATGAATCTGTTTAGTTCTTGTTGTTCCAGCCAAATGAGTCAGATTAAGTGAAAGCCCTGCATGATAACCTTCACATGCCCAAATTCCTGTCCCTCCACAATGCTTAAAGATGCAGGATCCTCTTCTTGACAAAAAAACACAAAACCTTATTCCTATAGAAGTGAGGAAGTTCAGGAAGAACACATAGCCAGGAGACCTGCTGTTTGGATTAATGTGTCCAGATACAGAGAAATACATAATTATAAAGAAGAGAGAATTCTAGAAGGTGCAGCTTTTCTAAACTCCCACAACAAGTTAGGCCAGTCAAAATGTACTGCTCTGCTCCTTGTATTCAACATTCAACTCACTCCGTATGCCAGCCTTTTCCAGAACTCCCATCTGCCGCAGCCAGCGTGTGATGAGAGTTGTAGTGCAAAACACCTGGAAGGCACCAGGTCAGCAAACATTGCTGTATATACCCTGTTGCAATTCATTTCACCCATAAGTATCAGTAGAGAGATGACATAATGTATGAGGAGTAGGGTTTGGGGAGGCTAAGGAAGAGAGAAAGGGATAAGCTTCCCGCTGAGTTTTGGAAAGGCAGAATGAAAGAGAAACAGGAATGTCATGCAAATCATGCAATCAGATGCAGAAATGGGCTGGGTGCCTAAACATTTCCTAATTGCACAGAAGGAGAAATTTCAGCATGCTCAGACTTTCCTCCCTGCTACTTGACAAGTTGGTTTCCCCCCCAAAAGCTCTCCATGTACTTCATTATTTAAAAATACAGGTTTTTGTCATCCTTTGCATTGGGACACACAGTTAAATTCCGATTCCAAAGCTCTAAGAAATATTTAACTGCCATACAGAAATAAGTCAGCAGGTGTCTCTAAACCTGCTTCAAATTCTAAGGGTTGTGCAGCTGATTGATTTTCACAGACATGCAATGGCTTTCACCCCTTCTTTTCCCGAGCACATTATATGCACAATAATCTTTTTTCCTTGTATCGCTGTCACTGGAATTCTACTTTGAATACATGCGCGCACACAACTGAAAGACTAACAGATTTATTGAGGCGTTTCACTGTCGCATTGCATTCATAGCACTTTGGGAAGTAGCTGCAGATCGGAAACCACTAATGTTCCTCTGCAATGTATGGAAGGCCACTCCCTTCCCTACAGGCCTTTTCAGGTGTTCAGATGAGCAGAAAGGCCCCCTTGGTAGTTCGATCGCTCTTGGAAGGTTGTGGGGGGACAGCCCAGGAAAGGGCATATTCCCTGAGGTAGCCCATTCCCTGGGATAGCTTCTAAGCTTCCTCTCCACAGAGCTGCATCTGGCAACATCTTTTTTACCAAATGCTGAAGACACACTTTTCCATCCTGGCCTTTGACAGTTTAGATAGATAGATGTAGATTCCACAGATTTTGTGTTGCCCTGGAGCCTCAGGGTGAAGGGCGGGTAAGACAGTCCATAAATAACTAAATAAATAAATAGACTGCCACAAGCAGTGGATAGCAGATAAAAGCTGCTCTTTCATTTGTAGCAATGCCCTGCCATGAACCTTAAGTAAAACAAAACACCTCCCCAACCCTCCATGAGGGGTGTGCATACCTCCTTTCCAGCAATTTGGGTTTTCTCTTAAGGGCAACTAGTGATACTTGTGGTGACTTACAAATCCAGGAGGGTAAAGTCTTATGTGCTGTTTTGGCCTAACCGGCTCTCTCCATGTATACCAAGCAAGTACCTTGGAAACCTCTGCAACATCAAAGCAGATTCCGGAGTGGTTTGACACCTGCAGTAGGGAACATTTATACGGCCTTGTTCCTGCTGCGGTTGTTTATTCTCTGCCTCCTCCTACACAATTCATTTTTGCACTTATCAATACAGCAGCCGGACCAAGCCAAAAATAGCATAACAGTAAGGGAGAAGTTGCTCCTGTTCCCTCTGGAAAAGTGAGCCTCTGGAAGAGGGTGCGGGGCGCATCCTTAAGTAAGCTCAAGATGAACACAGGCGGGGCATAAACAAATTAGAATTCAAAGCATATCCTCTCAGTGGATTTTTTAAATAGGATTACATGTGTAATTAATTAAGGAGGCAGGCCACTTAAAGCTCAGTAGCATCTTGCAGACCCCTTGCGTGGAAGGGGCTTAGTGTTTTGGGACTGGGTTGATTTGCGTTTTGTGTACCTGCAGTGAGAGAAAATGCACAGCGTTCTCTTTTGAGATATCCTGCTCTTTTTGCTGTTGGAATTCTGAGGATATTCCAAGATTCAGAGCAACATATAAGGTATTATATAGTTAGAAATGACCCATCGATTTAAGTAGCTGCCTCTAAAAAAAGAAATTTTGCCTCCATAATGCGAATTTAAAAGATTAGTCCAGCTTGGTGAGATCATTTCCCAGAAAGCTAGAAGGCTATTAATAATAATCCTGCTATCCCACCCCCACCTCGTTCAAAATCAATTGGTAGAGCCAGAGTCTGGATAGTTCCCCCGCCCTGGAAGCTTTTGCACATCCTAATTTCAGAAGGTTTGCTTTGCCATATTGTCCCTTAAGCAACTCTTTTAAAATACTTCAGAATTGATGAGTTGCTGACTCATACATATAACCACAAGGGAAATGCTTTTAGAGGCATGAAAATAAAAACATTTTGTCTAGCAGTTGTTGTCTTTGTTAGGGTAGGGATTTTTTCCCTCCACGTACTTCCACAGTGGAAATTAAAGCAGCTAGCTAAAATGTACCAAAAGTGATAAAGATAAAAGCAGTAAAACTTGCAGAGTCTTCTCACGTGATCAGTTAAAACACACCCTGCTTCTGTTTGAGCCTTTATGCTGCGATAGGGGTAAGGAACCTGTGGCCCTCCAGATGTTGGTCAATGGGAGTTGTAGTTCAACAACATCTGGAGGGCCATAGGTTTCCCACTTCTGTGCTAGAAGCTGGTAGCTGCTGTCCTCTGGTTCAAATGCAAACTTTCCAGTTGCCAATCCAAAATTTGCCTCCTTTTCTTTGCCTTGCCAAAACCATTCTATACTCAGTGGTATGGAGGAATGGGTAGGGAACAGTGACGGCAATGTCAGTGATGGGGAAGACTGGAGCTGGGGGCTTGCTAGTGGGCACTCTGAGAAGTTGGGAGAGGAGCGTGACTCAGCTAGCCACAATGCAGCTACTAGCTAAGATTCTGTATAATTCTCACTTTTCTATGCCAACAGCACTATCTACCTTCCACGTGGAATAGATGGGTGGGGTGCAATCTTGCTGCAGGAGCTTATTCCAAAGTAAGGATACATAAAAACTGAGCCTTATCTATTAGAACTATATAAAACCACCGTAAGAGCCCATATGTTGCTGTTTTTTTCTCTGAGACACAAAAAAGTCTTGGGCCATCTCTGATTTTAACGTCTCAGCTCCAAATGCTCTTAGACCACAAGCAAGATTGCTTAGGATACGTCTGGGCGAAACATACACGCTGTAAAGGAAAGTGCAACATTTAATTCCTTAATTATACCTTCATTGCAATGTCATGCTGTTTTGATGTATGAACACTAAAAGCTTTTGTTTAAATGTACATTTAAAACGAATGAGTTTAATAATGTTCATGGATAGTAAGAGTTTTCCCCTGTTGCAAGTTAATGAGAGATGAAAACAGTAATAAGGGTTTTAATTAACCAGATGGTTTTTTTATAAGCACAATAAAAATGCTAGACTAAAAATGGCTTAACGGTAATCTCTCTTGTTTATACAGTATATACAATTTATTTACCATTTTGCATATCTGTTTGCTTTTCATTCCTATTTTTTCAAACTGCTCTTCTGATTTTTAACTTTCTTTTAAAAGAAGGAGGCCAGCTAGGAACTTAGGTACAGAGGCTGCCAATATGAGGAGGTTAAGAATAAGAACTTAAAAGCCGCCTGGTTCAGGCCAGTGGCCCATCTAGTCCAGGATTCTGTTCTCACAGTGGCCAACCAGACGCCTGTGGAAAATCTGCAAGCAGGACCTGGGTGCAACAGCACTCTTCCTTCCTCTGACAGTAGAGATAGAGCGGCTGATCTTATGCCATATCAGAAACTGCTCTTGAAATTCCCCTCAGAAAAAACTCCTCATGGATTCAGATAACTAGATACACAGTTCTGTGGAATGACATATAAAGGACATTTTTGCAACTTCAGTTACATCTCTCCAGGTTTTATTCTGAAAACTATAGCACTTTCCCCCTCAAAATGGTCAGTTACTGTATTGTATTGTATTGTATTGTATTGTATTGTATTGCATGAAGCTCAACATCAAAAAAATGAAGATCATGGCCACTGGTCCCATCACCTCCTGGCAAATAGAAGGGGAAGAAATGGAGGCAGTGAGAGATTTTACTTTCTTGGGCTCCATGATCACTGCAGATGAGGAAGGGAGACAGTACTTGCATTTCTACAAGGAATCTTTTTGGCCTTTTCCTCACGTATCTCCAACGTACAGAAGCTGCACAAACTAACACTGCAAACCTATGCATGCCTCCTCAGAAGTAAGTCCTGATCAGGACAGTTCTGAAGAAGTGTGCATGCACACGAAAGCTCATACCAAGAACTAACTTAGTTGGTCTTTAAGGTGCTACTGGAAAGAATTTTTTTGTTTTGACTATGGCAGACCAACACGGCTACCTATCTGTAACTGTTGTTTAAATGTTACTTTTTCTGTGGTGGCAAATTACACAATAGGCACAAGGTTATGGCCCTTCTAAGTTAATCACCCATTCATGCAGTCCTCACTTACAGAGATCTGGGCAGAGGATATTGTTACACGACACCCCAATTTCTGAGCAGTGCAAGATTCCAGGGGTATCAGGTACACTTAGCAGGGTCTGTGTTTCTTTTTGGACAATGAGGCACAGCAGAGACTGACATTTTTATGATATATGGTTTATTTACACACACATACAACCTGAGCCTAGAGTACAGAGCATTCACATGCACCCCCACCCCACCCTGTTTGCAAAACTGACACTTTTCTCTGTTTGGTTACATCATTCCCCACTGCAGACCTGGAAATCCCCTCCTCCTCTCTGGCATCCTCCATTGCTAACTACCCAGAGTGCAGGGTGCAGGATGGGGCACGTAGTCTTAGTCTTGCTGATGGCTTCTCTCTCTGTCTTTTGTCAGGACAATGACTTGGCCATTGCAGTGATTTCCTCTTGATGGTTCTTTTTGATGACTTGGAGCAGAGTCAGCAGAGAGGCAGGCAGACAAAGAGCAAAATGGAAGCATTTTAGGATGCCTCTCTGTGTGAGCAATCCTCTCAGTAAGTTCCAATCCGCAGCGGTACCTCTTAACCTGGCAAATGGGCTACCATCAAGGAACACATTGCAACCAAGTATAATCACAGCTGCCTTATTATATCATTTAAATGGTTAACTGCTTATTGAAATATAAATTTAAACTTCAATCCATAACTGTTCTTCACTTTTGCAGAATGGTAACGACAAACCAAATACAAACAATGCATATTTTTTACAGTGAAGCTTCTGAGTAGACATGTATACACATTTTGCAGTTAATCTTTAAGGTGCCATAAGATTCTTACTCCCGCTGCCCAAATACACACAAACAAACACACACAAATAGAAATCTTTTAAAGGCAATACCACTTGAAATGTATTTGAATGCAGTTTTGACTGGAGGAGCAGCCTCCCTAACTATTCCTGCAATAGGGCTACCTTCTTTTCTCCTGTGCGTTTAACACTAGGACAACAGGCAGAAATTCAACAGGTAATCAGGAATAATAACGGGGAGGGAAATATTACTTCCTTAGAAGCCTCCCTGTACAGTGTGTGTCTTTAGGACGCAATCCCACCCCTTTTCCTAATTATTTTGAAATAATACTGCATTGCCTTCTTATGACCTTTGACCCCGGAAGGCGAGACCGGCGCTCTCAGCCTTCATCTCCAATCCGTAACTCCGCCCCCTCTCGTCCTCTTATTAATATTAATGCAGCAGCCGTTTTGTGCACATACGTCATTACTAGAATACGGCTGGCCGACGCATGCGTACAACGCGCGGTGAGCTCATCGCCTCAGCTACACACTTTGCATCCCTCCGCGCCTTTCAGTATCGGATTCACGTCACCATAGAGATGCCCCCCCCCCTTGGTTCTATCTAGCCTTTGACGGACCTCTATGACTGTCGGCGGGAGCGTCGGCCAGGGAAGAGACTCGGGCAGCACATGCGTGATGGTCCCTAGAAGAGCCAGGACCATGAGGCGCATGCTCACCGCATGCCCCTGTGCTTTGGTCTACGGCGCATGTGCAGCACCGCCCCCCCCCACTCCAGTCTTTCCTAGCGAGCGGCGAGTGCGCCTGCGCGCCGAGGTTCCATTCTTACCAAGCCCAAGCTGCAGCTTTATCGGCAACACAGGGGCGGAGAAGAGCATCAGCCATGCATTGCAGCAGCAGGAGCAGCAGCGGGGATTAGAGGCTTCTGCTGCTCCCATTCGTCTGAATGCCTCTTTTAGGACGTGCAGGAGTCCAAATATCTTTGCGCCCGCCTCCAGTGTCGGCGCCACAGCCTCCGCCGCCAGGTATTCACACCCGCCCACCCTTGCACTGTCATGTTGCCCGGGATCTGCATGGGCAGGGGGCTTGGAGGGGGAGGGGAGCGAGGGCGGTGTGCGGGTGGGGAGCGCGAAGGGAGAGCATTGTCTGGAGCTGCAGAGCTGGCTGGATGGCGAGCGGGGATGATGAGCGAGAGGGATTCTCTGTAGGTGAAGGACTATGCCAGGGTGGGCGGGACAAAATTGCTTGGGCTTCGCATCTTGGCTCCTTTCTTTATTTTTCAGAGGTCGCGCTTTCAGTCTTCTCCGCATGTAGGATAGGGAAAGATCTCCAGCGCCGGTACAATGGACGAGCATGATAGTTGTGGGTGGGTGGGAACTCTGGTAAGAAAGTGACCTGCCAGAGGGATATCTCCCCCTGCCCTATTCCCATCTCTTTGAGATTTATATTCGAACAAAGCAAATTCGTAAGGATTAGTGCAGGGCGGGTACATCTATATAGGCTGGGAAGGGTGGATTGGGTGACCTATGGAGGAGCCTCTGAATTTCTCCATGTGTTTGTAATCTACATTGAGAGAAAGAAAGACCAGAGAAATGCAGCTTTTGTTTTATCCCCACCTCTCCCTATTGTGCTTAAATGTGAGATTAAGGCAAGCCTGCGCTGCCATATAAAAGGATGCATTTCTGTTTCCACCTTAGTCCTGGGTATCTTTCCCTAACTGGCTCTTTGGAGATTTTTGTTTGTCGTTGTTTCAGTTTCTCTCTCCAAAATGTGTAGGTATCTTTGTCCTATTGTTGCAGCCTTTATCTGTGTGTGCTAGGTATGTGGATTAATAAATGTGGTGTTACCATCGATCGATGATTCCCAGTTTTATAAACATATAAAATGAAATGAAACTTCCTGATGCCTTCAGTGGGCACAGCACAGGGGTCAATTCTCAGAGCGTTCATCTCAAAACTTGATCAATTCAGTTGTGTGGTTATCAATAGTGCCCAAATGAAGATGTTGCAATAAAACAATTTGCAAAAAAGTTTAGTTTGGTGAGGGGAACATAGGGATGATTGTGTCTCCTATTGGGCCTCTGGTGTTTCTATCACAGAAACTACTTCCACTGTTTTGGAGCCTTTACAGATGATCTGCTTCACTTGCTATGCAATTGGGAGAACTATACCTCTCTCAGGAAGGTCGATGTTTGATCTCTCAGCGTGACTGTGTATATATGTAGCTTTTTATAGTTGTCAGTTTTGGCTTCCTTTTTTTGTCTATCATCCTTGAGCCATAATGTTTCCAAAATAAGATCTCTTGACTGTCTCCACTCCCCCCATCAACTACAGTAGTGAACACTGTGTCACAACTGTACAGTACAATATACAGAAATTACAATAGCATCTGTTATATAGACTTTTTTTTACATCTTTATGGATGAGAAAGATGGCTTCCCCTGCCATGCCATGCCAGTTTTGAAATGATTTTTGTTTCAACTCTGTAAGAGAATAAGTGCTTCTTCAAAGTACCACTCGGAACAATAAACACAAGAGATGCTACTGTCTTCCAATGTCATACTATTTAAATTAATCTAAGAACATTGTACTCCTTTTTCTTCAGTGCATATAACTCCTTATTCTTTAAAAAGAACAAACCTATGGTTCAATGGTGGTGATAGTGGAGTTCCTCTTGAGGCTTACAGCTACCTAGTTCCACAGCAGTTCTGGGTCAGCAAGGCTAGCCTGCTTCCCAGATAAAAGATAGCTGCCCTTTCCCCTGCAGTTCATATGGATTGGATAGCCTATCATTGCTTTTGAACTTGTTCTTGCAGAAGTATCCTATAATACCTATATCATTGAGTTCATAGGTGGAGGGCAGACCATTCTTATTTGTCTCCTCTTAAGTGCAGGGATGGGGAGCTATAGCCCCCACATGTTGCTGTACTACAACTCCTGTCATCCCTGACCGTTGACCATGCTTCTAGTTACAGGTAGGTAGCCGTGTTGATCTGCCATAGTCGAAACAAAACAAAACAAATAAATAAATAAATTCCTTCCAGTAGCACCTTAGAGACCAACTAAGTTACGGTAGTTATTGGTATGAGCTTTCGAAGTGTGCATGCACACGAAAGTTCATACCAATAACTAACTTAGTTGGTCTCTAAGGTGCTACTGGAAGGAATTTATTTTATTTTATTTTGTTGACCATGCTGGCAGAGGCTGATGGGAGTTGGTGTCCAACAACATCTGGAGGGCTACAGGTTCCCACTCCCTGCCCTCGTGGTACAATTCCAGGCACTTGTTTCCCTCCTCCCCCTCCCAGCCAGGCTTATCTGCGGGCCAGCCCTTGAAAAGAGAAAGGGGTGGGGGAATAACAGATGGGGTGCAAAGAGAGCTGTGGGAGTGTGAGGAGATAACTGATACGCAGAAGAAGGAGGAAACAGAAGGTTATGAATTAGGCTGCCGAGAGAAGAGAGTGAGTGCATGCTAGACATGGTGCACAGAGGAGGAATCTGAGCAGCATGGGTTGTAGATAGCCCTGCAACGGAGGTGGAGAGAGAAGAGGTGAATAGAGAATGGGTTGTAGTGTGTCACAAATAGTGTGTGTATGTAGTTGAAGCAATGATGCAGATTTCTTGCTATATTAGCAATGTAGAAGTGGCTCTCAGAGTGACTTGAGCCATGCTCTTCTGCCACAAAGCCTATAATGTGGCTGGGCACACATTGACTGATCATCTGTGTGTAGGAGAGGGTGGAGAGGTTGAAGAAGCAGTGGTGGTCAGCCACCCTACAAGAAACACCCTCTACCCCTTTCATCCATGTTAACTGGGATGGGTGAATGAGGTTGGTATACGTGGGCAGGAGGAATCTGGGAGACCCAAAGAGCCCTGCATTTCCCCTCCCCAAATATTTCAGGTGTTGGGGGTAAAAATGTGGAAGAGCATCAGTTCTCATCAGCATGGCCAATGGTCAATAATAGATGGGAGTTATAGTCCACCACCATCTGGATCTTTTGCCCACAAAGCATGTTTATGTCACCGAACTGTGGCCTGTCATCTTATTGTGGAACATGCATTGTGACCATGATCGTGAGAATTTCCACTCAAAGCCCCCTTGATTTTTCAAATTCGGTTATATAGTGTTATATGAGCCATAATTGCTGCAGAGTGGGACAAAGCCGTGTTGAGTAAGCTGTGGGGCTGGAACTAGTGCATTTGATGATTTGAGACTTCTGAATGAATGTGTATCTTTGTGCTTCATGGAGAAGTCTGAAGGATGGAGGAAAGGCATGAGGTATGTTTACTTGAAACACCTTGTGGGTTCAGGTGGCTCCAGCATTCCATGGCTCCTTGTTCCACGTGATCCATTTTAGTTGGTGAATACTTAATTATGTATCTTTGAGTGATATATTTGCTTGGTTGTGTTCAAGTCAAGTTCTGGAATCTTTCATGAACCATTTCTTGGCTCAAAATCTGTCTCAAATATTGCCTTTTTTGTTACAGTAAACTTGATTAATTGTATTGTGATGTTAGTGTAAAAAAAGACATCTAGCAAAGGTAGCTAACAATAATAAACATTCTAAAACAACTCCCATTCTAGCTCATGTGGTAGAGTGATCATAGTGGGGAGACAACTGGAAACGCCCACGCTTGAGTTGCGGTTCAGCAGGGTTTGGGAACCTATGGCCCTCCCCTCATCCCTATTCTATTAGCCATACTGACTGTAGCTGATGGGAGTTGGTTGTCCAATGAGATCTGGAGCGCCATAAATTCTCCATCCCTACTGTCAAGCATGTAAGCAAAGGTAATATGTTTTTATTCGCTATAAGTAATATTGGAACATAATCAATTTTTAAAATATGTTACTTGTGATAGTCAACCCTTCCAGTTACTACAGTCGTACCTTGGATACCAAACGCCTTGCGAGTCGAACGTTTTGGCCCCTGAATGCCGCAAACCCGGAAGTGAGTGTTCCACCAACTGGAAGCCGCACCTTGGTTTCTGAACGTTTTGGAAGTCAAGTGGACTTCTGGAATGGATTCTCTTGGACTTCCGAGGTGCCACTGTATTAGGCTTTTCAGTGTTTCTGTACCTTTGGTTGTCATACTGGTATTTCTCCTCAGATTGTCAATATTACATTGAATTCATATGAATTTAATCTCTTTTATATAGTATATCCAGTGTCCCACTAGCATTTATCAGGACTGATATGTAATGGAGACATAGTTTGTAATGCAGTAGGATCATCATGCGTGAAAGAAGTCAGTGGAGGGAGGGATGGGGAATATAAGGAATGAGCTGTCCTTCCTGGGAAGGACATATATTGGATGACAATGATCTCTAGAAGAGTAGCTAGCTTTCCGGTACAATCCTAGACCTGTATACTCAGAAGTAAATCCTGTTGCGTTCAGTGGGACTCACTGGTAAGTGAGCATTGTGTCTGTTGCAGCACAAAGAACAAAAGAATCTTATGACGACCTTTGAGTCAGGGATGAGGGGGACTGGACACCTACAAATGTTGTTGGACTTCAGCTCCCATCAACTTCTGCCAGAATGGCAAGAAGTCTGTGATGATGGGAACTGTAGTCCAGCAATATATGAAAAGCCACAGATTCCCAATTCTTGCTTTAAAGGCTAACAAATTATTGTGGGGATGAAGTTTCTAAGAGAGGAAGCCTATTATTTATATTCATTGATTTATTACATTTTAAGCAGTTCAGGGTAGTGTACACAGTCTGTGTTTTCCCCTCCCTGCCACTTTATCTTCACAACAGCTATCCTAACATAAGGATAAGTGTGTGCAATCCTATATGTGTCTGCTCAGAAATAAGCTCTGCTGAGTTAAGGGGGAAATGCTTCTAGGTTCGTAGTCTTAAGTGAGTGATTGGGCCACGGTGATCCACTGAGCTAAATAGGAATTTAACCCAGTTTTCCCCAATTCAGGTCTGTCACGGCACCCACTACATCTTGACGGCTCCTACTTCATCCAGTGCATGAGTTCATAGAAGATGACACCCAAGCGTGCTGTGGGTTGGGGTATCTTATACCAAGTGAGATTTAAAAATGAAAAGTCAGTTCAGCCTCTGATGGTTCTGTGCAACACACACACATAGATAAGATAAGCATAGTTGACCGTTTCATGGCGATTGTGATTTTGCTGATAACAGCACAGCTACAAAGATTGTGTTAACACTTGTATGGTTTAACCAGCTTACTGGCATGGGTTCTAATAGATGTACTAATTCATTCTAGATGTACTTTAAAAACTTTTGCTAAAATGGATAGCGAGCAATAACTTATCCATTCTCATTCTATGTTAGGAAACTATTCCCATTTTACAACTGGAGAAGCTGTGGCTGCAATGCTGTGCCTGCTTCCCTGGAGTGCAGTGGTGCTTGCTTTTGAATAAACACATATGCCAGAGCTGGGCCACATGGGACCCTCCCTATGTTGTGGACTCCCAATCCTCATCAGCACCAGCCAGCATGGCTTCCAGGTTGATCTGCACAGGAAGTGACAGTTGAACTCCTAGCATGGCCAATGATCAGGGATGGCGGGTAGTAGTACAACAGCATCTGGATGGTACTATGTTGGCTACTCCTGGTATATAATATTAATATGCAAGATGTGCAGAACATCTTGTCCAAGGCCATGCAGTAAGTCCATGGGTGCACAGTGGTGTCATTTTGCCTACAGAATGCTACCTGAGGTGTGATTGGACCCTGGTCTGGTGCAGTTGGCCCCTCCCTAGCTATATATCTCATTGAGGGTGAAAGGCAACATAGTGAACCTTCAAATTTCTATTTAAAATGAAATGTGGGAACATTGTGCACCAACTCAAGGCCCTAGGGGTAGCACCCTGGTGTGTATAGTCTCCCTCTTCTAAATCTTTTACCCTGTCCATTGTTTTGTGCTACTTTTCAACAACTAAGGAAACTAACTTGGTTCATTACAGCAGAAATTGAACAGGCACTAAAACGCCTGGGTCTTTCTCACAGGTAAGTGTGCACAGGAATTTGGCTGCAGTCCTGTGTACACTTTCCTGGAAGTAAGGCCCATTGAACTCAGTGAGCTCTACTTGTGCGTAGATTGCTATGAGCTTGTACTGTAAATAAATATATTGTATTTCAGGTGAATGGTTTTAGAGCTGGGGCACAAACTACAGTACAAGGCCTCTTTATACTCCAGGCTGCCTAAATAGGGCTTGAGACATAGATGAAATGGTTGAACCTTAAAGCATATAGCTCAAATGCAGTGCACCAAAATAGACCTTTTTTTGCAAACTGACCAGTAATACACTTTGAAAATGTGAGACAGTGAAGCAAAATTAGAGCAGTGATGAGTAAGTACTCCAGAACAAATGGAAAGGATTGTATGGAACAATCCTGGCCTGACTGTAGTGGCTGCCAGTTAATTTCTGGGCCAAAGTGCTGATGCTGACCTGTAAAGCCTTACATGGGTCAGGACCTCATTGCCTTAAGGACCAGCTCTCCCCATATGAACTAACCCGGACCCTGTGCTTGTCATCCAAGGCCCTTCTCTATGCCCCCCTCCCCCAAGCAGTTTGGAGGGTGACAACACAAGAACGGGCCTTTTCTGTGGTGGCTCCCTGTCTGTGGAACATTCTCCCTAGAGAGGCTCACCTGGTGCCATCATTCCATGTATTTAGGCACCAGGTGAAAACATTTCTCTTTACCCAGGCCTTTGGCCATTAAATAACCAATGGCCTGTTAAATGTGTGTGCGGCGGCGGGGCTGCTGTTATGATTATTTTATTATTATGTGTATTATTATGCTGTGCATTTGGTTTTGTTTTTTTTGAAATTTGCTCCATAAATTATGTTCTTACCAGGTCCATGCAGCGGGGGTGGGGGGCAGAAGCTGGGTGTGCTTGCCCCAAGCCTTGGAGGGCAAAGCTGGCCAAGGGGGGACCGCCAGGGGCTTGCTGGACTTACACTGGCATGCCAGGAACAAGCCAGTGGGCCTCAGACAAACTCTGCACGGGTTCTTAATGTTGAACACAGCCCTGAGATCTTTGGATAGAGGGTGGTATATAAATTGAATGAATAAATAACAACAACAATAACAATTGTATGAAACAACATGCTTGTTATTCGGGTTGATGGCAGATTTTACTGTTGTAGAAATATCAAAAAGATCAGCATTTTAAATGGTTATCTAGAGGGACAGAATCACCTGTTCAAAGGAAAGCTATATTTCAGCCCTCTGTCCGTGCATTTAATGGTGAAGAATAGTAGCCTGGAGTCTTTCTCTCCTGTTCAGTGTTCCAGTCAGGTTCTTATGTGTTCATCTATCACACTGGTATCTAAGGGTCTGCTTGGTTGCCTAGCACTTTTACGGTGTTGGGGGTATTTGTCTGTCTAGCAGACTAATATATGGACAGCCTGCAAAGTCATCTTTTAAACCTCTTAAACCTGCTGTTTACAAGGGAGTGATTGCCCAGTGGGGAGATTACACAGAAAGTTGCTAACTAATTCTCATTTTTTAAAGTGGCAGGACCTTTGAGGCCTGCTTATAAGTCTTTGACAAATTTGTGATAACCACAGTGCGGCCAGAGCTTATTTTTGTTTAGGACATTACTTAACGTGTATGGAGTATTGGTGGTACTTTTTTCTTCTTCTTTTTGCTGCCCAGGGTAGTAGTGACGCCTCATATTTTAGTAGAAAAAGCACTGGGTACAACTGTTGAACAATTAAATTAGCCGAGCCCAGCATGCATTTTAGTAGTCTGTGTTATAATTGATCAATATCTTTTTAAATTGTCATGAGGCATCACTGTGGTTATTTGCTCAAGTGCGCACAGATAATACAGGATGACTGCTTAAGTCTTGGGAAGCCAGGAAGCTTGCCTGGAAAATGCTTGAGCCCTTTAAGTCCTGGAGAAGTCAGTTTTGATAGCCCTGCCTAAAGGGTTTCCTGAACTCTTGAAATACCGTATATACTCGAGTATAAGCCGACCCGAATATAAGCCGAGGCACCTAATTTTAGGACAAAAAGCCTGGGAAAACTTATTGACTCGAGTATAAGCCAGTTCACCACACCACAAACCTGGTGGTGGCAGCAGCGGAGGAGGAAGAACAAGCAGCCCGAAAAGCCTCCTTTCTCGCCGCTCGTCCCTCTGCCTCTGCCGCTAGCAACAGCAGGCACAGGAGCCTGGTTGGGAGAGGCACAGTGCAGCGCCTCTCCCAGCCGCGGCTCCTGTGCCTGCCCTTGTGAGAGGCGGGGTGGCGGAGGGATGAGCTGCTCGCCCCTCCGCTGCCGCCGCCTCACTCAAGGCTTATATTCGAGTATATACAGTAGTCTGCAGACATGTTTATAGGGATGTGTATCTCAAGCAAGTATTGCAATTGTAGTACAGTCTTCCTTGGTTGACAAATGCCTTGCGACTTGAAAGTTTTGGCTCCCGAATGCTGCAAACCCAGAAGTGAGTGTTCCGGTTTGCGAATGTTCTTTGGAACCTGAACATCTGGTGTGGCTTCCACGACTTCCAATTGGCCGCAGGAGCTTCCTGCAGCCAATTGGAAGCTGCACCTTGGTTTCTGAACATTTGGAAGTAAAACGGACTTACAGAACGGATTCTGTTCGACTTCCGAGGTACCACTCTATTGGATTAGCTGATGTAGACTTCAAATTGGGAATAAGGGCAGCCCTTAAAGAAGCATGTATGCATGATGCAGTTTCCATCAAGTCTCCTCTTTATTTAGTGGAACTTTGCTGCTTTAAAAAACAAATTCTTAGCAAAGAGATGATGCACGCGGAACTACACAGGAGTATAACAAAGCAAAATGTAAAGTAGGAGAAATATGCTAACAAGAGGCCTGCCATCGGATCAGAAGACACTCTCTGAATGGCAGCATTATTGTGTTAGTTGATTTCTCTGGCCACTTTTTCTCCTTCTTTGAATATAAATTGATATGCAAGTAAGTCATGCTTTGGAGTAAGCCTGCTGATTTCAGTAGGCCTACTCTGAGCATGGCTTGCTTGGATATTGCTCATATACCCTGCAAAATGTGAGCTTCCAGCAGCCCACGGAGGATTGTTTTGAAAAACTGCCAGGTGCCATTGCTATCTCAAGCCTCTCTGGGAATTTCCAGGCTGCAACCTTGGTTTTCTCTCTGTGTGTTTTGAGAAGATGGTTGCTCTTGTTTAGTTTCTAAAAAACAACAACCCAGAGATACAGGAGCTCAGGATTGCCTTCTGTTTTCTACATATGTGGGGATAGCCTATGGTTACTGAATAATGAGGGGGAACTCCGCTTTCCTTGTTCTCAGCTACTTTATTATTTTAGTACCACTTCAAATAATTCAAGATGAAGTCGTGGCTTAAATTAAAAACTAATTTTCTCACATACAGCCTTTTTGGGGTGGGGGTGGCAATGTGAACTATGAAAATTTGTCTATGTTGAGCTCCACCCAATGTCGTTTGCAGCATGGTAATACTTAGTTCCACTTGTTCACGCTAATCTATGGTGCAGATAATTAGGTGTCGGATATATGTTACAGATTTAAGCACTACTGCAGCTGTGACACTAGCAACTAGGAAGTAATTACCATGCATGGAGCTATTTCAAGTCGCTCACTCCTTGTGCATAAGGTATGCTCCTCCAATAGGTCTCATTTTGTAAAAATTCAATTACAGTATGTTGCTAAAAGCACCTTCCTTATGCAGATTTGCTTAGCTGAATAAATCCACACGGGTTATAAAATTCTGCATTTATAATGCATAGTTGTAGGCTTGAAAACCATGGGGTGGGAATGGGCCTGTGGGAACCTCAAGCTCACGCGTTCCCCATTCTTCCCTCCTCTGGTGTGACCATGAGAAAGAGACTGGAAGACATAGCTTCTCTTTTAGATTAACTGCAATTTCTTATATCCAAACTGACAAACTTTGGCTAACCCTAACTATGCTTTCGTTGAAATAAGGCAAACTAGAAACAATGGATTATGAAGCTGGGCTATTTCAACAAACCATTGTTGAGACTAACCACAGGATTAGGGATTGAACGTAATGATGATAATAATTTTTTATTTATACCCTGCCCATCTGGCTGGGTTTCCTCAGCCACTCTGGGCGGCTCCCAACAGCATTAAAAAAGCACAAGAAACCATCAAACGTTAAAAACTTCCCTAAACAGATGTCTTCTAAAAGTCAGATAGTTTTTTATTTCCTTGACATCTGATGGGAGGGCATTCTACAGGGCAGGCGCCACTACCAAGAAGGCCCCCTGCCTGGTTCCCTGTAACCTCACTTCTCACAGTGAGGGAACTGCCAGAAGGCCCTTGGAGGTGGTCCAGGCTGAATGATGGGGATGGAGACATTCCTTCAGGTATACTGGGACAAGGCCGTTTAGGGCTTTAAAGGTCAGCACCAACACTTTGAATTGTGCTCGGAAACGTACTGGGAGCCAGTCTAGGTCTTTCAGGTGTTATATGGTCTCGGCGGCCACTCCCAGTCACCAGTCTAGCTGGTGCAGTTAGTAAAAAATGAAAGCGATCTCCTTGTAGCTGTGCTGGGAGAGGAGAGGGAAAGCTCATACAGGATCATTTCAGTAATGATAAACCATGGCTCATTGTCATGTCTAAACACAGCCATTGATCTTGGTTGTACATCATGAATTAGCAATATATGCAAAAGCTGGAATGAGCCCAAGCATAAACTCATACTCATGTGCTTCCTCCTCCAATGCAACTGGGAAAAGGTAACATACAGACATCATGGCTGTCAGTGTCTACTAACTAGTCATGTTGGCTATATATGACCTCCAGTATTGGAAACAGTATGCCTCTGAATACCAGTTTCCAGAGGGCATGAGCAGGAAGGTTATGTTGCACTCATGTCCTGCTTGTGGGCTCCCCATAGGCACTGGTTTACCACTGTGGAACAGGATGCTGTACTACATGGGCCTTTGGTCTGATCTGCCAGGGTTGTTACATTCGAAAGAAGCCAACTTCAAACCATGGTTTATGAAGCCAGTTGGTTTATTTTATTTTAGGCCACAATCTCTGGTTCGTACAACAGTGACAAGCTTGAGATTACTTGAAAATGGAAATTATTGCTGGTGAAATCTTGCAGGCTGAGCAGAGGCAGGGATGAGAGAGTGCACAAGACTCATTTGTGGTAGTATTAACTTGTGGATAAAGTGCTAAAGCATAGTTTAGTGTTACATGTGAGAGGGCCACTGTGTCAGACTGTAAATAGGGGCAAAGATGTTGTGTTGAGTTTATGGGAGGAGAAAATACCTATGGGAAACATCAACGAAATGGCTTTGTTGAGCAGAAAAGCAGAGTCGTCCAGATGTGTTATGTGGAAGGCCACAGATCTGTCTTGGGAACCTTTCTAGAAAACAAAGCTTATGGACAAAGCTTTCCTTGAAACTTCTGACTTTTAAAGGAAAATAAAGAAGTAATCATAGCAGGCAAAGTATTAATACATTTGAAGACCCACCTGAGGTTCTACTTTATTCATTTTGTTTGGGCTTGTTTCATAATATGCCAAAATAACTGCAGTACTTCACTATAATTAAAATTGAGAATGTTGCAGAGGAACATTTGTGACATTTGAAATCTATTTAAAATGTAAATGCTTTGTAGCAAGAGGCAGTTTTTAAAATCTCTGCATAGCATTAAGGTACAAATAATTTTTTTTCCAAGAAGAAGACTTGCCCTCTTCCAGGGATATAGTGTCTCCTATCGCCGTCTGGGGTGAGCACACACATGCTGGGGTGGGTGGGTGCGTGCTGGGAGTGAGTGGGGTGTGCCTAAAGCAAAATTGGTAACTCCACAAATTTTGGGCAGTGGCGGCAAACATAGAATTTTAAAAAGTAGGCATGGTGCTGGGGTAGGCAGAGAGGTTCAAACCTCTCAACCCACCACCCTAATAGGACTGCAAATGGCCTCATTCCTGCAAATTGGGATGGAGAGGGTGCAAGCAGCCCACCTTCCTAGCTGATCTGCATGGGACTATGTCCCTTGTGCATTTGAGAATGTGTAAGCATGCATAAATGTGAAGTGGTCACAGCTGCTTTTGGCCACATCCACCATGTAGCTCCTGGAGGGTTGGCCAAGAGTGAGTGTGGCACTTATGTCGGAAAAAGTTGGCCATCCCCGTTACAGATTATTTTTTTGTACAGTGTATTGAACTTCCTGTTACCAATTTCAGACAAAACTTGGATTCTGCCAGCTAGGTTTGCAAAGTTCTTTGTGGTCTTCATGACAGTTCCATGATGTAACCAGTTGTTGTTCCTGCTGCGACAGCAGGAAGCAGGATTTCAGTGCTAGCCAGCTGGCCCATCAAGTGCTGTCAGTTGGCTTCCATCAGATGTTGTTAAATTTTCCATGAAGTCAAGAATGCCTTGTCCGCATGCTTGGTTGCAGTCTGTGCTAGGGATGGAGAGTCCGCAAATTGGTTTGCTATAGACTCTGTCACAAGCATCCTTGCCCTGTCTGGTGAGTGTGACATGACAGGGATGAACCCATTTTCCCAACTTGGAGCTTGGGAGAAGGGGCATGGGGCTTGTCCCTACGATTGCACTTAACTTTGGAAGAGTTCACAACAAAATCCGTGAAATCCTGGTTAGCTGCCTGAGTTGTTGTTGTTTTTTTAAACGGACTGTGGCAATAATATATGCCACAAATGCTTAGAACAGTGTTTCTCAAACTTGGGTCCTTGGACCACAACTCCCATCATCCCTGACCACTGGTCCTGCTAGCTAGGGATGATGGGAGCTGTAGTCCAACAGCAACCAAGGACCCAAGTTTGAGAAACACTGGCTTAACAGTTGACCATGAGTTGTCATAACTTTCTCTGTTTTGTTATTAAAACTACATATGGCTGTTATCTGACTGGTCAGATGCCAACATTAGTGGGAAGGCAAAGTTGATAAGACAGGCTCTTTGTCAGAAATTGGAACCTGACTCCTGTGTCCTGAACTCTGCCCCCTGGAGCACACAGTCTGTTGCTTAAATCAAATGGCTGGGAAGAAAAACCTGGACATGTGTCTGAAGTTTATGGGTGGGATCTGTACCATTTTACATTGCACTTCAACATGGCCTCTCTTCTGCAGGTCAGGAAGTAGTGAGTGGAGCTGAGGAGAGAACAATAGGGACTAATGGAAAATGGAGAAATATTGTTTTAATTGCAATAGACTTTTCTGTGGGGGGGGGGAAAGGCTAAGTTATTTGTCTGGTTCGAATTCATATTGCTTCATATGAATTGCTAAACTTGAGATCGCAAGTCACATATTTTTGGGTTTTGTTCTTGTTACAAAATTCTCTGTCTCTGATTTGCAATCGCTTATTACAGGGTTGGTGAACCCAGGATCCTTGAGATGGGCTTGGGCTGGCATGGCCAGACAGCAGGAGGCCTGGGCCTGGGAGTTGAAGTGCGGCAACAACTGTAGGGCCACAGGTTCTCCAGCCTCATCCTACAATGTTCCTTCCGGGGGGGGGGGGGGAGTGTTGTTTGGCCTGCTTTGGAAAAATAGCAAGGGGGGCCTCTTAAGGCTGGTATGGTGGCCATCCACAGACCCCAGGGTGTACCATTCACACAACTAAAACTACCATAGAGATGCCAACAATTTCAAAAGTAGGGGGTCCATAGCTTGGCTTTTAAAAAACAGGGGGCTCACAGTACTTGGCTAATTAGAAACTATTGGGCTAGTATATACATTGTTGCGTAAGCTTTTGCCAGCGCACTTCATCAAATACATGAAGTGGGCAGATGTACAAGAAAATGGGTTGTGGGGTCTGTGTTTTAAACCGAGTGAGGTTTGAAAAACAGTGAGTGCTTCATTATAGATCATCATATAAGATGCTTAAATATACTTTCCCCAAAAAGCCTGAAGAACTATTGCTAGGTTTGATGGGAGAGCATATTAAGAAGACAGACAAAAGACTATATTTGTATGCTACGACAGCAGCTAGAGTCATGATAGCCCCAAAGTGGAAAACACAGGAGATACCGACTGTAAAGGAGTGGCAGACAAAGTTGGTCGAGTACGCAGAACTAGCAAAACTGACACATAGAATTCGCAGTCAGGAGGAGACAAAGTACCAAAAAGAATGGAGTAAATTTATGGTTTATATAAGTGAGAACTGTAGAAATCTGAAGACATTAGCAGGACTGAAATAAATCTTATGTCATGGTTTAGTCTTTTATTAACGAAACTGTAAATTAATGACTGGAATAAGAAAACCTGCGGAAGGGAAGGAGGGAAGTCAACGGCTCTACGGAGCATAAAGTAGGATACATGTAAAAAAACTTGATGTTTTTGGTTTGTTAGTGTTGGTGTATTTAAAATGAAAACTTAATAAAAAGCATTTTAAAAAAGAAAAGAAAAAGAAAAAAAGTGAGTGCTGCTGATTTCAACGGGGTAGTTGTTTACTGTATGTATATATTTCATGGTTTTATTATAACCCACTCTGGAAAAGCTTTTCCAGGGAATGGCAGGGTAGAAAAGACTTTTTAAAAAAGAAAAAAGAAAGAGTCCAGGGATGCAAGAGGAGCAGGTGCGCTCACAGTATCATGTGGAACACTGTGCATCCGATAAAATGGGGTTTTATTTATTTATATATTATCCCACCGCACCCTCACAAATGCGTGCCACAATAAATCTATTGAGTCTTGAAGGTATTGCAAGGCACTCTGTTTTTAAGGGATTACTGCATGTCAAGAAGTATTCTCCACCCAGCTCTGTAACCAGCCAAATTCATGCATGGGTGGAGCGGGTTTTCCACCAATTTGCCTGCGCCGCAGTAAAAACAACAAAGACTCCTGCGGTACCTTGTGGTACCACAATAATCTGGTTGTTGTTTGTTGTTGCTGCTACTGAGAGAGAGAGAGAGACTTTCCTCACAAACTGTCCAATAATAGTCCATCTGGCTTAGGGCTCATATCGCGGTTTTTAAGTGCAAGTTATTTCAGAGAAAAGTGTAGGAAGGTCTGTGCTTCCAATCCTTGTTTCCAATTTTTGGCAGGCAAATGTTTTTGGGGATTGAAGCTCTTGGCAAACCTGGTTTGATCCTATTCTCTATGAAGTTTGACATTCTAAATAGAAGAGCCTGCCAACCAACCTTGATGCTTGTTTTATCCAAGGTCACAGCTGGGGTCGCCATGGGGAAAGGACTTTTGCATGTGCATGCTGAGTTCTTTTTCTTTCTTTTTTGAGTGGTTTGATGCTTTCCCTGCTATTCTCTGTGCTTTGGTCCAGGAAGCCTATGCACTAAGCAGCTAATTATACCTTTATCAGTGCTACCCTTGGGGCTATTAAGTGTGCACTACAGTCCTTGACACGGGTGGCGCTGTGGGTTAAAGCCTCAGCGTCTAGGACTTGCCGATCGAAAGGTCGGCGGTTCGAATCCCCGCGGCGGGGTGCGCTCCCGTCATTCAGTCCCAGCACCTGCCAACCTAGCAGTTCGAAAGCACCTTCCGGTGCAAGTAGATAAATAGGGACCGCTTACCAGTGGGAAGGTAAACGGCGTTTCTGTGTGCAGCTCTGGCTCGCCAGATGCAGCTTGTCACGCTGGCCACGTGACCCGGAAGTGTCTGCGGACAGCGCTGGCCCCCGGCCTCTTAAGTGAGATGGGCGCACAACCCCAGAGTCTGGCAAGACTGGCCCGTATGGGCAGGGGTACCTTTACCTTTACCTTACAGTCCTTGAACTTCTGGTCTTTCTTGTTTGCTTCTCGGATTGTTTTTTTTTGGGGGGGGGAACATTATGGAGGGTTTGTAGAAAAATCAAAAAACACACCACCTCCAAAACCATTATGTACAATAGTTACGTTCCTCAGTCTGCTTATTGTTGCTATGAAAATATTATTAAACTGATTGGGTGCAGCAATGGGTGGTGCATGTGTTTCTCTGAGGGGCATAGTGCCCAGCTCAGCTCTTTCCCAAATATTGGTGACTCCCCACTTATGTGGGGGTTATGTTCTGGGCCTCCAGGTGCATAAGTGAAGCATGTGTGAGTGGGGAGCCTGTTGCAGTACATACAGCTTTCTGCCCAACAGCTGTATGTTGAGCAGGCTAGCTCGATAGCAGTGAAATCTCCTGTGCGCCATTTTTTGAACCCTTGGAGTCTTTGTTTCTGAACTGTTGGCTCACTGATGCCCTCTTCGGGCTCTGGGGAGGGTCTCCTTGTGAGCCACAAGGACTTTCCAGCTCTCTTCCTCCATTCCAGCTTAGAATTAGTTATTGATTTCCCGGTGCTGCGCGTATACGCCACCATGTATGAGTCGATCGTGAGCAAGTGGGGGACGGGTGCCAGTGGTAGAAAAGCCCATGGAAACTGAGCATCTTCGATGGTGACCTGTTTAGTAATAGGGCCCATCTGCACTATACATTTAAAGCAGTATCATAGCACTTTAAACTGTCATGGCTTCTGTGGGAATGTTGATATGTTGATGATTAATATCTTTCCTAACTTGCACTAGCAAGTTTCTTCACTTAGCAGAGTGCATTCCCCCTTTACGTAGCAGAAAACTGGTTGCAGGCTTGTGTGAGCCTCTTAAGACAATAAACAGTTCAACCTGGCTTGCCCAGATTGAGATATGTTCTGTTATTCCTGGTAAGACCCCTTTGACCCCCTCCTTTAAAGAATAAAGACACAACAGTCTTAATCATAAGTAACAAAAAGTAGTTTTACTCATGATCAGGCAGAGCACAGTGTGATCCCTGAAGGCAGGCTTTAGGCTTAAAGTTACAAAAATGCACAAACAGGTTTAGCCCATATGGGAGATAACCTAGGGGTGAATCAGTACAGACCAGGTGAATCAGGAAGTTCGCAGGACGAAAGGGAAGATCAAAGAGAGGGAGGTGGCTGCATGACTTGGCCTTTTACCAGGTCTGGAAAGGTCACGCCCACCTACCAGTCACATGCAAGGAAGGATGCTCCAGACCAGGTGTAACAGGAAGTTCAACTGGCTGGACCAAACATTCCCTTGCAGGTCCACTCTAGCACAACAAGGAATGTTGTATTTGACTGCTCCCAGTGGATTACATCCCACAGCTTCCCCCAAAGAATCATGGGAACTGTAGTATTTTTAAAGAAGAAAATGGACACAGTTCTGGGGTGGGGGTGGGGGGAGAGGTTTCAGCCTCCCAGCCCAGCACTCTGATGGGGATCCAGATTGCTCCCTCTCCAGTCATGAGATTTATTAATTGATGATCAGGGAACAGAGAGAGATCTTTGAGTATCATGTGAGAATGTGGGTGGTCATGTCCACTTTTGACTGTACCCATTGCTGGCCTGCAGCCCCTAGAGAGTTGGCGAAGGTTTTTTGCTATTGGGCCAAAAAATGGTTAGCCACCCCTGCTCAATGGGAAAAAGGAGGAAGCATTGGAAACCCCCCCCCCCCGGCAACACAACTAGCATGCTATGTTAGATTTCTCTTCATCCCGAAAATAGCATGGCACCTTGCCATAAAATTTAAGGCCTACCTTTCCCACCCCCCTCTTTCTTTCTCGGAGCTACTGTCTCTTGTTGACAAAATTTCAGACTTAATGTACCCCTGGAAAGAGTCCTCAGATACAAAAGCTATTGTGTAAACAGAATAGGCGAAAGAAAATAACTGAAGCCATTGGCCTAATGAGCTCAATACAAGGGTTGTACTCCAGTCCTGTCCTAAACAATGAGAGATTCTAGTTGAACCTCCTTTGGCTAGAGTCACTGAAACGGTCCCAAGCAGCCTTACTTGGAGAGCTCTTCAAAGAGCTCTTATTAATCAAGGATGCTTTAGGCCTAGATGTCCACAGTAAGGCTTTAAAGGACAAATGCAGAACAGTACCCGATATTGTCCCCCAGCTCCTGCCCCTGCTTCTTGGGGGAATCTTTGCAGAAGTGTTGCATAACCCATTGGCAGAGTGTAATGGCCGACTCTTGAAAATCTTGACAAAATCTGATTGGCAAGGGGTAGCCAACATGGTGTATTCCCGGCTCCCATCAGCCCCAGCAAGCATAGCCAATGGGAAGGAATTACGTAGTCTGGCAACATCTGCAGGGCACAATGTTGACAACCCCTGGGATATAGCATTTATCTGCATCAGGTCATCTCTCCCCCCCCCCCACCTGCAAGCATTCTCTGCTTCAAGAGGTTCCTCTGTTATAGGTTGTGCCACAGCCACTTAAAACCTACTCCTATAATCTACTTTGGTATTCTTAAGGTTCTTTCCACAGTTTGAATTCTCAGGAAGACAAACACTGCTGTGTTCAGCTAACAAATCATTGGATTCATGCAGCCTCCAGCTAATTCGGTACAAAGTCATAAAGGGATAGGAAGGATGGGAAAACCAGCCCATTTGTTCTCCGGAAACAGTGGATATAGATATTGGGGTGGTTTTCTCACATCGGCCCAACCATCCTGAACATACGTTCTTGTGAGAAATGAAGGGATAGCTCCCGGGGCAGTTTCTTCCTTGACACGAAGCCCTTGTTTGTGGTCTGGTGACTATCAAAGGGATCCAGGTAGTTGGATGATGTAATACACAGGACAGCCTCATAATGTAAGGTGCAGGCCAAAATTAATGGTTAAGATATTTGAGGTCCAGCTGTTGACAGTAGGCTTTGAGATGCTCTTTTTGTTTATTTATAGTTGCGCAATTGACTGTTGTCTTTTTAAAACAACAACAGTTTTTTATTGGTTTTATATAATTACAAAAGCACTGCCATTTGGCAGTAACCCGTCTTCAAAAGCAACTAGAATAATTATAGGTACTTTAAACTCAGTGAATAATAATAGTCAGGCATGCCATGTAAAGTCCATAAAGTACGGTCCAGAGTAAAATACATAATGTGCTGACTTAAGCCAACATGACCCTCTTTCTGTTAAAAATAATAGTGTGGTCCTCTCAGTATACCTAACATAACACAAAATCAACAAAGGGATCCACTATAAAAGTCTGTATCATCAACATCCATTGATTTGCCGGCATCTGGCATCGAGCATGCTCTCTCACATTAGTTTATGTCACCAAATCATATCATGTACTAATAAATTAGTCTTCTGTTCTTTGACCTCCTATGACTCACATTTTTTAATGTCTGTTCTTCCATTATTGCTGTTTCCCAAACCATCTGTACCAGTAGGTAAGATTAGCATTTGAAGGATTCTTCCAGAAATGTGCCATAGCTGATCTTGCAGCCTGCAATAAATGACTACTTAGGTTAATATTGTGCAGATTCCTGCCTCTCTGCCTCTCTCTTAATTGTGTGTGTGTGTGTATTTATGGTTGTCAGATGATTTTGTCTATGGCAGGGGTGGTGAACCTGTGTCTTCTCCATATGATATTTGACTCCAGCTCCCATCATCCTTAACAATTGGACCTGCTGGCTAGAGCTGATATGACTTGGAGTTTAACAGCAGCTGGAGGACTACAAGTTATCCATCCCTGACCCATAGTGTTAATATCTAGATAAGGGTGGCTGCGTTGAACTTTAAAGTTTTATCTAAGCCTGTTGTACAACCTTAACACAGTGAGTGAGACTGGCTGGGGCTGATGGGAGTTGTAGTCCAGATTTTCTGGAGGACACCATGTTAGGGATGGCTGGCCTAATGGCTGTATTATGAGCCTCATTTTTTCTAATAAGAAAGCCCTTTACCCTTCAAGTTACATTTCCCGAACTCTTATAACCCAGAAGTAACATTTGCATCTTCCCTGTGTGGAGTACTGATACACTCATCCACCACCATTTTGATGTTTTTGCCCACTTGTCTAGTGCTCTGGGACTTCGTTTTGTGTCTTAGGATTCAGCGAGGGACGTTTGTGCAGAGTCGGTATTCTTTAAAGTTTTTTTAGTGAGCCAGTTGTTTATGGAGAAGGGTATACATTATCTTAAAGTCCAGCCTTCCCGAACCTGGGGCGTTCCAGATACTTTGGACTGCAGCTCCCATCAGCTCTAGCCAGCATGGCCAATGATCAGGGATGACAAGAGGTATAAGTCCCAACACATTTGGAACTCACCAGGGCAGGGAAGGCTGTTTTGAATAGACAACGTACAGGCCCTGACTGCTGGAGAAGTTTTGTCATTTCACTGACGGTCGGGGCTCTTTATTTAAAAAAAGGAAAAGAGAACCGCAGCAATGATGACCTAGAAATACAGTCTGTGAGGAAAGACACTTTACTGACACTCTGCTCTTCAGATAAAAGTCAATTAGGATGTATTATTGTACTGTATTGTTTTTGTACTGGGTGATGCCTGTAGGTTTGCCCTGATTGTTTACTTGGCAAGAGATGTGCTTTACAGCTGTCTGGTTAAACCCCCCCCCCCCCCGCCGGCCGCCCTTCTCTTTTGAACTGAGCTTGACCTGTTTTCCTTCAAGTATGCCCTACTTTCTATACATCCAGGAGCTTCAGATGTTATCATTAGGCAGCTTATTTTTCTTTACATTAAAAGGCACCTGCAAATAATAGTTTTTAGGATGTGGAGACTCCCCCCCTTATTTTTTTTAAACCATGCAAGTGGTACTTTTCTAGCCGCATAAGCAGGCCACATGGGAGACTGAGGTGGAAGGGCTGTGGGGGTTGTTGGGGTGAAGCGAGGAGTGTGTGTCTGCCAGAATTAATGGAGGGAGATGGAGTGTGTGTGTGTGTGTGTGTGTGTGTGTGTGTGTGTGTGTGTGTACTGTATTGGAATATATGTGAGCAAAGATTCATTTCATTATGGAGGGGGAAGGGAACATAGAGCCTGCAGCTGCTGGTAAAGTGATACAGAAGAGTTGGCAGCATTGTCACGGGGGGGTGGGGGGGTGGGGGGTGGGGGGGTGGACCTCCAGTATGTGCTTCCTCTGCTTCTCTTTAAAAGTCCTGTTTGAAAACACAGGAGTTTTTGAAGACACTGAGGCTTAGAGGAGGGACTGCATTTCTGTGTTAGGGGCAGAGGAGGAATGAAGTGCTCTGCCTTGCTTCAACCAGCCTGTTAACTTGCTTGCATGGAATTCCTTTTCCCTATACCTGCCGGGCTGATGCTTTAATACAAGGCCGCGTTAGAAACAGATGCATAATAATAATAATAATAATAATAATAATAATAATAGTCGTGCTTATAATTTATAATATTATATTAATTACCTGCCATTCACCCTAAGGTCCCAGGGCAGTTCACAAAATAAAATACAGGATAAGAACAAGTAAATAATTAAAACAAAACAGCAAAACAATAATCACCTCTTCCCACAGACACATTTTAAAGGCCTGGTTGAAGAGGAACATTTTTGCCTGGCACCTAAAATATATACAGTGGTACCTCGGGTTAAGTACTTAATTCGTTCCGGAGGTCGTTTCTTAACCTGAAACTGTTCTTAACCTGAAGCACCACTTTAGCTAATGGGGTCTCCCACTGCTGCTGCGCTGCCGGAGCACGATTTCTGTTCTCATCCTGAAGCAAAGTTCTTAACTTGAGGTACTATTTCTGGGTTAGCAGAGTCTGTAACCTGAAGCGTATGTAACCCGAGGTACCACTGTATAATGAACCTCCATCTGGCATCAGTGGAGACCTTGCAGATACCAGATTTCTTAGGACACTTTGGCAATATGCATGACCACTATCTTTGGTAGCAGTTTTAAGGCTGCAGTTGTATACACCAAGGAGAGGGAACCTCTGGCCCCTGTCATTGCTGAACTCCATCTCCCATCATCCCTGATTGTTGGCCATGCTGGCTGGAGCTGAAGGGACTAAAGAGTCCAACAGCATCTGAAAGAACACAGTTTCCCCATTCCTGGTATACATACTAACCTGGGAATAAGTCTCATTGAAATCTGCGGGGTACACTTCTGAGTAACCCTGTACAAGGCTGCACAGTTAGTGCATTCAAACATAGAGGTTATGTTGTGGTAATTCTTACATGAATAATTTTATTGGGATGCGGAGGCCAGGATATGGGTAGCATTCTGGAGGATTGCATGTTGAAACTCTTGACAGTGCGGTATATTTCTCAAAGTTGCTGCTAAAAACATGAAGCTGGCTTCCGGGAGTCATCCAGACTTGCTTTCTCATCCAGACTTGCCCTGTGCTATCACCAATATGCAAAACCTTGCTGTCACTTGCTCTGTGTGTCTGATGCACGCACAGACAGAACAGGAGGCGACTGCTTCTGTGGTTCTTTCTCCAGCGTTTTTTCTCTTTCTTTTGGTCGTGTCTGATTTCAGCAGACAGCACCCATGGCAAAGTATCCGTCTCTCCATACAGTTGACAGCCAGAAATCCATATTATAATTTGTTGACTGCATTTTTGTTGTTGAACAAAATGTGGGTTTCTTTTTTGTTTGTCTACGTGGTTTTTTCCCCTTAGCAGTTGATGCCCCGTATAACAGGATTAGCTCCTTTTTCTTCTTTGGGGCAGACTGCAGTGCTGTGTAAGGCATGAGAATAGTTGCAAGGAATGGTTGCAAGGGAACAGATAGATAAATTACTACTTTTTTAAAAACACGCACACACAACATGACAGCTTTAAGTATCTCAGCTGGGACTTTATGCTGTTTGGCTGTTTGCTTTCTTCCTAGTTTGCCTCTAACTTTTCCCTCTTTTAAAATTTTCTTTCAGGATGGACTGCTGAACAGAGAAGCATCACAGACCTGGTCATACAGCACGGCTGGTCCGCTCCCAGCTTTATTTATCTATTACTAGTTATTTTGAATTGAACTTTTAATAACCTGCCAGCTGCTCTTCAGACACACATGGTGCATTGTTGCCATTCCCAGAATCACGTCTTTGAAATCCAGGCCCTTGGTAACCTTCATCGAACAAAGAGGCGACCTAGAGGAGACATCTGCAGCAGGACTTTTCAAACCTGCTGCCCTCTAGCTTCTCCACTGGCTGTGCTGTTTTCCTAGCACAAGATGGAGCCCACCATGGAGGGTTGCTTGGTCCAGGTTCTGCAGAAGGATGTTGGGAAGAGACTTCAGGTTGGCCAAGAACTAATAGACTATTTCTCAGATAAACAGAAATCTGCCGATCTGGAACATGATCAGACCATGCTGGATAAAATGGTTGATGGCCTTGCTACCTCGTGGGTAAATTCCAGCAATTATAAGGTAAGACTGATGTGCAGAGATGGGATTGCTAAGGTCAAATGTTGCTTCAACTCTGGCTGGTTCGTTCGCGCAGGCTTCTGTCAACAGTTATGGAACAGAGACATCACTCTTCGCTTTATAGCTTGCAAATCCTCTTGATCCCGTGCATTTCTTGGTGATCTGTAGCCGATGTAACAGCAAGTTTGTAATTTTGTGGCGTTTCATTTCTGAAAATGTATGCAACCCACACTGCAGAACTCAAAATAAATTAAAAAGAAAAAATAACCCCCCCCCCACCTTTTACTGATGGAAATAAAAACCTTCATTACTGGGTTGGATCAGGGTCCTTGCTTGTAATGGTGAATATCTGCTGGATTTTCAAGCTCCTTTAGAGATACCCTCTTGCAACAATACTTGTACGAAAGTCGACTTGGAAAGAGCCTATGCATGAGGGCATAATTTAATAATGCAAGAAATACAGGAACATCGGCCCTGTGTCACACTCTCTCACCCCACCCCCTTCCATAATGTGCAGAATAACTTGCTGCGGTCCCTTTCCTGGTGTTATTACATGGTGGGGTTTTTAGACACTGCTTTAATTGTGCTACACGTTATGGAAGGGCCAGCTATTTTTAGTGGCAGCTTGGTATAATCATCCTAACCTAGCCTTCGCCAGCTTGGTGTCCCCCAGGTGTTTTGGATTACAATTCCCATCAGTTATATTGACTAGGGATGATGGGAGTTGTAGTCCAAAACATCTAGATGGCACCAGGTTGGCAAAGGGTATTCTACCCTAATCAGCATTCTTCAAGGCCTTCTGCAGGTCTTTCCCATCCCTACAGCAGTTTATTTTAACTGGAAATATTGGGGCTTAGACCCAAGGCTTTCTGCCTTCTACCACTGAGCTATTACCCCATTTAATGTTGAAATTCCCCCATTACCCCATTTAATACTTGAAATTCACAGATGAATCTTCTTGAGTGTCAGTTTATCTGAGATATTGTCTGAAATAGTTTCATTAGCAGGAGCCGTGGCCTGACTTTTGCACATCAGCAGTACAGTTCCAGGTCAAATGGGGTTCTAGATTGCATTTGTCTACATTTCACATACCCTACTTTTCGCCCATCAGAAGATGATGGTTATCTGGCCAAATGTTTAAGCCGGCCTTGCTCACGTTGGTGCCCTCTAAATGTTGTTGGATTCTAACTCCCATCAGCTTCTGCCAGTATGGTCAGTGGTCAAGGAATGATGGAAGTTGTAGTCTAGTGTTATCTGGAGAGAAAGTGGACATGGGGAAAGCTGCTGTGAATGGCTTTCAACATGGAGCTAACCAGTTGCATCATAAGCCCAAGAGTAGTTCAGAAAGAATATAACAGGTGGAAAAAAGTGTAACTTTGGGGCTGGTTGTTGTTCATTACCTCAGTGGAGAGATAACAGGATGTGGATCTTTAAGTATTGGTCACTGCCATATGGGCCCTATATATAACTTCTTGGTTATCTAACTCCTGGTGGCAAGTGCTACAGTTGTTAGCAAATAGTTCACATGTGGGTAGTTTCAGTGAAGCCTTAAATAGTCATTATGAAGGGAGCATGATTTGGAGATGGTATCATAGTTAAAAGATATTCTGATAACAAAGAACATTATAAGTAGCCCCTTTCTTCTATCATAAATTGGAAACGGGGGCTCTCCTCTCTTGAGTTGAGAAAATCTTTTGAGGATGTTCAACCCTGAAGGCTGAAGAGAGGTAGCCATAGACATCTCTCCATGTTTATCCTAATCTGTGACAGTGACAGAGGGTGTAAGGAATATCTGAAGCGGAGGAGGGTTAATACTGACTAATATTTGGATTCTGTGTTTAAATGATGTAAAATTAAAATAGTGGTGTTGTAGGAAACGAAATTGTTCCATTTGTGCAAGGACTTCCATTTGCACAGCAGTACTTCCCCCTGTTCTCCACCAAGGCAGATTTACAGGGAGTGTGGCAGGAGAGGAGAGGAGAGGGAAGGGAAGTTCTGTTGCACAACCAGAAGTCTTTACTCAAATTGGATGTCTTCATTGGATACAACCTATGCATTTTAGCTGCCCCAAATTACCTTGTGAAGCGGTCCTTAGATGTGTATCACTATAAACTACAGTCGTATCTTGGATCCCAAACTCCTTGCGAGTCAAACGTTTTGGCTCCCAAACGCCAAACTGAACGTCTGACATGGCTTCCGATTGGCTTCCTGCAGCTAATCAGAAGCCGCACTTTGGTTTCCGAACATTTTGGAAGTGGAACTGACTTCCGGAACAGGTTCCGTTCGACAGCCAATATACAACTGTACTCTTAATTCAACACTTCTGATTAAGCTGGCGGGAAAGAGTGCATTAGACAGATACTGTTTGAAAGAGACTGGCGGGAAATGAAAAGCAACAGCTGATGATAAAACAGAGCTAGGAGAATTATTTCAAATTCCTTGGATTAATTGTAGCCTATCACACAGAGGGTGGTTGCGAGGACAAATGCAGAAGAGAAGAGAAAGCAATCTGAAATGTATAGTTCTACTGAATTCATTTCTGGAGCCACACCTTTGAAAATATCACATACATGTAAATCTACATAATTTGATAACAGCATTTTCTCCAAATCATATCTTTTTCCCTTCCCCCTTCTTACATGCTCCTTATTATTTTGGTGCTTTGGATATACAGTGGACCTCGGGTTAAATACTTAATTCGTTCTGGAGGTCTGTTCTTAACCTGAAACTGTTCTTAACCTGAAGCACCACTTTAGGTAATGGGGCCTCCTGCTGCCGCCGCGCCGCCGGAGCACGATTTCTGTTCTCATCCTGAAGCAAAGTTCTCAACCTGAAGCACTATTTCTGGGTTAGCGGAGTCTGTAACCTGAAGCGTATGTAACCTGAGGTACCACTGTATCTGTAGAGACCTGGGATAAAAAGACTTTGGTTATGGCAATCCTAATTAACTTCTTTGCTCTTTGGCCTTCTCTGAAAGTATTCTGGTTGTTCTCAGGCTCTTGTCATTTTCTTTAGCTTGCCCCCTCATACCCTCATGCCAGTCTTTGCTTGCCCTTTCCCGTCACTTTCAACTTAGTAACATGCACCCTTTCTTTTTTTACACCACGTTCTCCCTTAACCACACCGCAGTTGGGTCAGGGCTGTTCTGTGCCTGCACCTACCGATGCAGCTGGCCATACTGTGCTATAGTTGTGCATAAGCTATGCGCCGTTCCCCAAGATGGCTCTCACAGCCATGTTTTTCACTCCCCTGTGGCCTCATCTCATCATACTTTGGTAATGTAGGAATGCAGAGAGGATCTGGGACACGGGACAGAGAGGATCAAGTGGATAAATAGTAATAACAAATACTCTTCCCTCTCTGCCCCCCCCCCCCCGATTCTGGATTCTGATGATGAATTTGTTCTCTGCAACATGAGATGCTACTAATGCCCCATGAATGGTGGGGGGGTTGGCGGAGAACGTAAATACAGACAGAAGCAGATTGACATCTGCATTGTTTGTTACGGGGCATTGCTGGAGGTTTATTTTGCTTTGTATAATTGAGGGGTGGAACAGATGGCTTGAACTTAGTTTAAAGTGGGGTGTCTGTTAAAATTACTCATATGTAGCAATCATTCAGCTGCTTTAAGAAGCAGACATGCTTTCTGAAGCATGCTTCTTGTTCTGTTGAAGTTCAGTGGAGGAAAGGAAACATGGAATTAGCTTGATGATGATAATGTGAAATGGACAATGTTGACGTGTTCTTCCGCTAAAGCAAGCTATATGATATATGAACTTGATGAGACCTAGGAAGGAAAGTAGAATCAATGTTGACAGCTGAATAGGACTTGTTTGTTGTGTAAGTTTGAATGGATGCTCTCTTTTATAGCACTCTCCTTATTCCAAAGTATCACAATCTAATAGGACATGGCAAAGGCCCACTATTCCAGTTGCCCTTCAGTTGGACTCCAGTCTCAAAAGTTTTGTAACCCCTTTTGCCAACAGTTGTAATATAAATAAATGTAATTTATTTAAGGTCTGCTAACAAGGGGGGGACCAAGTTACAGAATATAAACACATAAATTTGTTGAATGGCATGGGAGGGAAGCATAACTGTTAACGTGAAATAGATACATTTCAGTATTTTGCCCTGGGAATTAAAAATTGGAGCTCTCTGTTGGAACAATCAGAAGAGACTTTGGAGATGACCAGTGAAAGTCTGTATAATGGGGTAAATCAGATTTTCTCTAGTCCCTCCCGATACAAAACCAACAGGTGTGATACCACTAAAGCTCAGTAGTTTGTGGGTCAGATATGTTAATATGACCAAGCAACACAGCCGCTGTGTTGGGCTGTGTTGCTTTTGTTTATATATGAATATTTTAATGAGTAAAAAATAATGTTTGTCAATAATCAGGTTAGAAAGTCAAGGGTTGCCTTAAGTTATTTTCACTTTCCCCACTTTTGTGGCATGAGTAAATCTTTGCATAGGGGAGACAGAGGTTAGGTCAGGTGAGAAGTTCCTGGCCAGCCTTAACCTTCTCCGCATTTGTGCTGCTTAGCTGTGTGTCACTGTACAGGCCTCGAAAGTAACACCTCTCTGAAGATGTTAGCACAGCTTTTTTGTTTTTGTGTGTCTGGATTTAGCACAGATGTGCCAGTGTGATTTGCAGTTGCGGTGTCTTCTGCAGGGGCTCCTGACCTACATTTTTCCACGGCAAGCTTTTAAAGGTATAATGAGCAAAGCTACATCAGATTTTGCGACAAGAAAACTCCAAACCTTATTTGGGATGCATTTTGATCTTAATGTAGGTAGATTTGCACAAAGGTACTTCATTTGTTTCATTCAGTTCCCTTAACCTGTCAAATATTTGGGAAAGGGGGGGGGGAGAAGGAAGTGAGAGCCATGGAGTAGGGCAGCTAGTGTACATGAGCAGCCCTTCCTCTGAAGACCTCTCCTCTCCTAGCTGACTTTATTTCCTGTAGAGAAGTGCAGGGCCAGCTTTCGCATTATGCTTTTGGTAACAGATTCTCAAGTGGGCTCCCTACTGGGTATGGAAGTCCTGTCATTTTGATAGCTTTTTTGCCTTGGGTGCAAAAATATCTAATGTTCGCCCACTTAATTTTATTTATTCATAAGAGTATTTCTAAACTGGCAACTCCCTCTCCCTCCCGCTCTCTTTTCTCTCTCCTCTCTCTCTCATCTATCTATCTATCTATCTATCTATCTATCTATCTATCTATCTATCATCTATCTTTCTAACTTTCTAACTCCCGGGTGCAAGTAGATAAATGGGGACCGCTTACTAGCGGGAAGGTAAACGGCGTTTCCGTGTGCTGTGCTGGCTCGCCAGATGCAGCTTTGTCACGCTGGCCACGTGACTCGGAAGTGTCTCCGGACAGCGCTGGCCCCCGGCCTCTTGAGTGAGATGGGCGCACAACCCTAGAGTCTGTCAAGACTGGCCTGTACGGGCAGGGGTACCTTTACCTTTTATCTTTCTAACGGCAAAACAATAAGAGCATTAAAGCTTTATAAAATCATAAAATGCAAAACAGATGACCACCACGGAACTAAATTAGTTCTCTGAAAATGTCTCACAAAACAGGTGAGGAAATATCAAAATGGTAGGTGCTTGTCTGCTTTCGATGGCAACAGTGTTCCAAAGTATTGGCACCACTACGCCAAAAATATTAGCTTGCGTAGAAACTAAACAAATACTGTATTGGATGACTGCGGGACAATCAGGAGGGCTTCTCCAGATGATGTCTAAGGGACATGTGTCTGGCTGGTGTCTAAGGGACATGGCAGTCCTTCAGGTAACCTGGTCCTAAGCGGTATATGGCTTTATACACCTTGAACATAGCTTAGTAAGGTACTGGGAGCCAAAAGCTGGGCCACCAACCGCATTCTGCAGCACCTGCAGTTTTTGAACCAAACTTCTAGTTTTCTGTGGTTTTGATTTGAATTCTGTGTTCCCTAATCCTTTTTCTGATGATGCTGTTGGTTTTGACTTGTCTGTTGCTTTGCTAGGTCTATGCTACCCAATATCTAGATATTTTCTGCAGGCACACTGGTATTGCCAGAAAAATGAGTATCTCTGGGAGGGGGAAAGGCAAGCAAGTGGGGTTAATGTTGTTCCAATCCCCCTTCATTTGATTTCATTGACCTGAGCTGTAAAGCCGTTGCATTTCTGCGGTTGCTTATGGCAGGGAGTGGGTGTGAGGGAGAGTCAGGGTGGGAATGTTAACATTTGGTAGCTTTCAGATATTCATAATAGAGGAGCAGGGTGGTGGGCAGAATCATGCTTTTAATAATGAGCAGGCCAGACAACAGTATCTTTCAGCTCTTCCCAGTGGCTTGCCAACATGTTATGAAATTCTAGCCTGTAGGCCACGTAGGGAAGGACAGGAAGGGAAAAAAGAGACCTTGTGTGGAAATATTTAGACCAAAATGTGACCCTTGTTTGCAGTTTTAATTGGGGAGTGTGAAGAAAGAACACCTTTGAAAACGTATTTTTAACCTTTGTTTTCTATAAGAGGCAACGAGAAGTTCTGCAAGTAAAAGAGGGATTTCCCCCTCCTTTTCTTTTTGAGTTTTACTAATAGAGTTCACTTTCTCCAATGAAAGTGGATTTCAGCTTAGGCGAGCTGTTTTGAGAATATTTATTGCCTTCTGCATTCCTGCTAGTGACTTTGACCTGTATTGTGCTGTTTTGTCCAAAGCTGACATAAGTGCCTGGAAAAAAATCCTGCCATCAAAACAAAATAGCTGGGGTTTGAGTTTGTTTGTTGTAAGTTTGCCAGATGAAATATGCTTCGTATATAAGTGTAGTGTTACTCCCTCACAATGCTAATCCGGCCTGTGAATTTTTTTTTACAGCCAGCTTGGTTATCACCATTGCAATTTTTCTGTGAACTTTAATTCCTGTTTTGCAGAACTCAAGGACAATTGGTATGTGGGCAGCAGCATAAACATAGCCTTGCTGGGATAGACAGCAGGCCTGTCTAGCTTAGTAGATCGGTGTGCTATATACTAGTTTCCCCCTAACCTGGTGCCCTCCAGATGTGGTCTGAGCAATGAGAAGCACCAAACAAGGTGGCTGGATAGGGTTTTCAACAATAGGGGAAGGGAGCTATCATCATGTTATTTGTCAGGCTTAGGTGCTGATTTAATGAAAAATTAAGGAAACTTCTTAACTGATGTTGCAGAATCACATCTGCATGTCCTGAGAGTTCTGTCAGCACAGGAGTGGATATCTAGCACTTCTTGAGAGCTGCCACATATAAGATCCACCTAAAGTGGGATATAAGGGATAGTCGGCTATGAACGTGGTTCTGGCATCCTGCATGTCTTACCTGTCTTGACACTGCTTGTTTTATATGAAACTGCTGTACTACAAATTGGACTCCCCATAGCATGCATGGATTGTGTGGGCGAGTGAGTGGAATTAACTCTTGGAGAGAGAGACAGCGGGTGTGAATAGGACAGAGTGGTCAAAGGGTAACTGATCCCTGTTAGATGATCTTGAATATGTGTCCTATAAGAAGCGCATGGAATGTAGAAGGAATGGAACAAGTGAGGATGTGCTGTGCTGCATTTGACTCACAGCCATGCTTTGCTCTTTTTGTTTATATCCCCTTTCAGTGGCAGATAACAAGAGTTGCCTTGTAAATACTATAGTATGTTCCGGTGGAGGCTGCCCAGCCTATTGTCTCTCTCTTAAATCTGTTACTTTGATATGCTGAATTTTATTTTATTTTTTGGTAACGCTATCTGTAACATTATCATTCACTGGCATCCCTCTTAATTGGAATAATTTACCTTTGAATCCCATTGTCTGCAGAACTAGTTCCAGGGGTGGAAAAGACTGGTTTTTAAAGGGATAATTATGATAAATCTAATAGAGTTTCTTTCTGCCGTTGTTATAGAAATCAAAAGATAAGGGTTTCTTCTCCTTCTCAGTTTTGCTAATTGTTCCTTAATGGAAGACTTTGAATGGCTACCTGCATTGTGTAATACAGAAAAATCTCATCCACATGTTCTGTTAGATAAGGAATGATATTATTAAATATATATATGTATATATAATAGTAGATTACCTTTTTTCAGAGTAATCAGTCTTTATAATTATAGCAGCTGTTGGAACACCAAGGATATTGAGGTGATGGAGTGGATGAGACCAATACTGGGTCCAGTGGTCAGTGAGGGTGGTTTTTGCATGTGCTGTAGAGGGAAGTGAGGTGCAGATGGGGCTCCTCAACCTGGGAAGCTAGCCCATCTAGGAGAAGGTAAACTTTGATCCTAAACTTCCTCTGCCTTGTGGGATATCTTTGGGAGAAGAAAAGGCTAAGGAGTAAACCCTACACAAATCTGGAGTGGAGTCCCTAAGACGGTTGGATGGCGCCTTGTACGCCTCCTTCCGGCAACTCCTGCACCCAAGCTGGTGCCAAATATACTGCTGTGCTTTCCTTTGGACTACACCCGCAAGGCCGAGAAGGGGGTCTTGTCGTCTGGGCAACACAGGACCAGCCTTGCACCCCAGGTACTTCGGTACTGCTAACTCAGTGGTTTGACTTCACCTCCCGGAGGCGCACTCTCTTGTGTCTCAAAGTCAAATGGATGCCAACAACAGCAACCCCATGCCCTTTGGTTGCTGTTGAGAAGAATCAAACCAGTTTAATCCTGAGTGAGCCCTTTTCGTTTTTGCTCGTGGGGCAGAAACTTTGGGTGCTGCATGTCAAAGGAGGCTTTCTCCCATGGCTGCTTCAGGTTGTGGGTTGCCACTGGTGCACTGGTGCCACAGGAAGGGTTGTCCCATTTTGTGGATAGCTTAGCCTGCACTGCCCACGTGCCTTTTCAATGGAGTACAGTGGTACCTTGGTTTACGAACTTAATCCGTAAATAGGAAGCAGTCCCAAGACCTGAAGCGTATTTGCTTCATTGAACAACTGACCAATCAACAGTAACCAGCCAGCATGGCTAACCCACCATTTAGCAATTAAAATCAATTACAAAATCCACAGATTTAACCACAATAGCAATAAGACAATGCACAACAACTGCAGATTAGAATAAGGAGAGCAGCAAGTAATAAAACAGGCTAAACAATCTGCTTCTCAAAGTACAGTGGTACCTCGCGTTACATACGCTTCAGGTTACAGACTCCGCTAACCCAGAAATATTACCTCGGGTTAAGAACTTTGCTTCAGGATGAGAACAGAAATCGTGCACCGGTGGCATGGCAGCAGCAGGAGGCCCCATTAGCTAAAGTGGTGCTTCAGGTTAAGAACAGTTTGAGGTTAAGAACGGACCTCCAGAACGAATTAAGTACTTAACCTGAGGTACCACTGTACTGTATCTCCAAGGGGATAGAAATAAAGATGCCAAACATGCTCAAAAACTAATAGTGTTCCTCTCTCACCTGGACATCTAACCCTCGAATTCCCAAATCTTTACTCCTACCAATGGAGTACCAACAAACTAGGCTTATACAGTGGTACCTCGGTTTAAGAACTGTCCAGTTTAAGAACGATTTGGTTTACAAACTCTGCAAAACCAGAAATAGTGTCTTGGTTTGAGAACTTCACCTCAGTCTAAGAACGGAATTTGAGCGGTGGAAGGGCACCAGCAGTCGGAGGCCTCATTAGGGAAAGTGCACCTCGGTTTAACAACTGTTTTGGTTTAAAAACGGACTTCCGGAACAGATTAAGTTTATAAACTGAGGTACCACTGTACAATGATTTGGCTTTCCCTGTTTGCATTTGCCCTGCCTATAGTGTTGGTATAGATTACAGTTGAAAATGGTTTTTCAAATTATAACTTAAAATGCTATTTCTGCTCATCAGAGCAGCTGCTTAGGCAGCAAATATATTCTCAGTTGTTCTGACTTTGACCAAATATAAAGGTAAAGGTAAAGGTAAAGGTAAAGGTACCTCTGCCCGTACAGGCCAGTCTTGACAGACTCTAGGGTTGTGCGCCCATCTCACTCAAGAGGCCGGGGGCCAGCGCTGTCCAGAGACACTTTCCGGGTCACGTGGCTAGCGTGACAAAGCTGCATATGGCAAGCCAGCGCAGCACACGGAAACGCCGTTTACCTTCCCGCCAGAGCGGTACCTATTTATCTACTTGCACTTTGACGTGCTTTCGAACTGCTAGGTTGGCAGGCGCTGGGACCGAGCAACGGGAGCGCACCCCGCCACGGGGATTCGAACCGCCGACCTTTCGATCGGCAAGCCCTAGGCACTGAGGCTTTTACCCACAGCGCCACCCGCGTCCCTTACTTGACCAAATATAGTTGAATGCAAACTTCTTTTTAAGCATTAAAGGGAAACCCATTTATAAAAATAAGGTTGGCTGGGTACAATTGGGTACATGTTGTATACTGTGAGCTTGTCTATAGCATACAGTAGATTCTATATAGCGGAATACAGTTATTTTGGAGTGGCTCTGAATCTCCATCCTTTCTGTTTGGCCTTTAAACCTGCATGAAAATGGCATGTTTCCAACTGTTACAGAAAACCTTCTATTGTTATCAAGTGCCATGTTCAAATCTTTCGGCTTCCTGCTTTTCAGTATCAGGGAAGGTCCTAGAACAGATAATTCAACAGTCGGTCTGTGAGCATTTAGAAAAGGATGCTATGATTACTAAGACCAAGCATGTGTTTCTCAAAAAGAAGTCATGCCAGACCAATCTGATTGTTTTGTTTTTGATGGAATTACAAACTTGGTGAATCAGGAAAATGCTGTGGACATAATGCATCTTGATTTCAGTAAGGCTTTTGACAAAGTCCCCCATGATACTCTCGCGAGGAAGCTGGTAAAATGTGGGTTGAACGAGGTAACTGTTGGGTTCGGTCAGTCAATCAGCTACAAACCCACCTAATTAGTACTCATTAATGGTTTGTCATCATCCTGGAGGAGCGCTTGAAGGAGCTGGGTATGTTTAGCCTGGAAAAGAGGAGACTGAGGGGAGATATGATAGCAATCTTCAGATATCTTGAGGGCTGTCACATGGAGGAGGGAGCTTGCTTGTTTTCTTCTGCTCTGGAGGGTAGGACTCGAACCAATGGCTTCAAGTTGCAAGAAAAGAGATTCTGACTAAACATTTGGAAAAAGTTTCTGACAGTAAGAGCTGTTCAGCAGTGGAACAGACTCCCACGAGAGGTGGTGGACTCTCCTTCCTTGGAGGTTTTTAAGCAGAGGTTGGATGGCCACCTGTCATTAATGCTTTTGCTGAGATTCCTGCATTGCAGGGGGTTGGACTAGATGACTCTTGGGGTCCCTTCCAGCTCTAACATTGTATGATTCTAAGAGTATAAATTTTCAGTTCATGCACCAAAAATTAATGAGCTTCAGTTGTTGCACTCCTCAGAGCAAAACCTGCCTTTAATATTGCATATAAAGATTGTTTTTATAAAAATGATTTTTTTCCCACCCCTTTAATATTCAGAGCACACCTGTAATGAAATATGCACTTGTCATGAACTTTATATGCGTTGCATGAACGTTACATTTGAAAAGTAGACTCTGTATGGGTATGTCTTGGCTGGTCTGATTCGATAGCCCAGGGATACTTTTAAAAAATATCCTTCAGATAAACGTGGCTCGCTAGTAACAGTGGAATATCTGTACAAACAAACAACCATAATAAATGAGCTGTATCTTCCAGATTTGCAGTGTTAGCAAAGGAGGGCTACAAGAGCCCTCCTTTCCCAACCTTGTGATCTCTGGGTGCTGTAGGACTCCAACTCCCATCAGGCCCAGTCAGCATGGCTGAGTTGGCCAATCCATAGAGCCTCTTCTTATTCATTTGCCATGGCTATTGAATCTTGCAAGCTGGCAATGTGGTTGAGTGTCCCCAGATATAAAAGTTTGCAGCACTGAAAAGCTACCTCAGACCAATTATCCTTCCTTCATTTGTGACTTAAGGAACATGGGAAGCTGCCTTTATTCCATTGGTTCAACTAGGTCTGTATTGACTGGCAGTAACTCTCCAGTGCATTAGACAAGGACCTTGCCCAAGCCTACCTGGAGATACCAGGGATTGAACCTGGGATCGCTCACTTCCAAAGCTGTGGCCCTTCCCTATTTGTCCAATGTCAGAATATCTGTTAGCCCACTATTGTCTACTCTGGCCTGGTTCATGCATCACACAAAACCATAGTTTAAAGCAAACTATGGTTTAATGTGAACGAGCAGCACACCGATGCATGCTGCTCAAAAGTTCCCATGACGCTTCTCCCTCCACTCCTGCTGCTGTCCTGCAGACAAAACAAGCCAGAGTCAGGGGGAAACAAACCATGAGCCTGTTTGTTCACACTAAACCTATACTTGGTTTAAAACAGCAGCTTAATATGATGTGCAAACCAGGGACTGGAAGCAGCTCTACAGGATCTTAGGCAAAGGTTTTTTGTCCAATACTTTCTTTTTTTCTGTAGATGCAAGAGATTGGATTGGGAACCTTCTGAATTAAAAGTATGATTTCTGCTACTGATTTCCCCATAAGGGAAAATAAAGGGAGGGAACTCAGTTATTGAATGCCGGGAGTAATGAAACTCCCGACCTCAATATGCCATAAATCCTTTTTTCCCCTTTTGAAATGTTCTTGCAAAGTAAGCATTTGTTTACTGTATTAAAAAGCACACACCCTACAATTCTAACTATAAGAGACTGTTCACCTAGCTCCCATCAGAAACAGACTTTCAAGTTTTTTTTTACATCTTTGATGCTAGATCAAAGGAAAAGCAAGGAAAAAATGCTTCAAAAGGACAATGCTACTAAAAAATATATGATTATTGCTATACAGGATATGTTATGTGTATATAGTGTGCATATTTGCCTATGTTTTAGGTGGGAAAAGTATACCTTTGCCATCAGATTACATGACCACTATATAGGGATAGAATTGGGGCTTAATCAGTTGATGGCTAGATTGATCCTAAACAGCGGTTGTATTGTGCTTTAGATTGCATATTAAAATGCTTAAAAATGCACAGTGCACATAGTGCATGGAAGGTGCTTTGTACCTTCTCAGAGGCTCTCCTCTTTTTACTCTGCATGTTCTAACACTAAGCATTAAAATAGATTCAGGGGCCTTGAGCTGTGACTATCAAAGCAAGCCTGCTCCTATTGTGCTCCTGGGCCTATATAGATTAATGCACAGCAGGGGTGTACAAGAGGGACCTGAAACAAAATATTGCAGTGCATCAGTCTCCTCCTGCCAGAAAGTACGTCTGCTCAGAGTTCCAGCTACTCAACCACAACATCCTTCAGGAGTCTGTAAAAAGAGCTCACACAAAGTGGCTCTTTTCTCTCTCTTCTCTCCCATGGGTGTCCACAGGAAAGGAGGTAGTGAGAACGATAATCCTCAAATAAGCCATAATCCTCAAATTCTCATTTTTTAAAAAAAAGAAAAGACTGTGTTTATACTGCTGTCCCCTTTCAGTGTTTTCATTCCCCAACCCAAGAGAAGTTCCTTCAGATGCTCACACCCCACCAACTTTCCCTAGGTTTCCTTTTCAACTGCTAACCAACTTCCTTTCCTTGCTTTAAAGGATTTTGCTTCTACATGCTGATTACTTCAACCAAGCATGTTGATACATCCCCCCCCCTTTTTCTGTCTTTTCAGCACTCAATCACCTGAGTTTGCTATTAGAGGGAGTGGTGATGATCTGCCACTGAATGTTGGTGACAGGACTACAGGTTCTTTGACAACCTGCACTGACCATTCAGCTGCAGCAATGGGTTGCTTGATTACCATGTTCTTTATAAATGTGGTATTATACACACTTTGCACATTTATGCATGCCTGCATATATTCTGACTAGACCTTTCCCATTAGTCTTAAGCTAAACTCTGAATTGCTGAATGAAATACCCTTTTGATTGTTTTGTGGTGAGAAAAGTCCAATTGGATAATGTTTAAGAAGGGGCCCAGCAAGGGAAGGAATTCACCATGCCCATAATATTGTATACAATAAGCCCCCAGCCTATGTTCATTTAACTTGTGCACATTTAGCTTTATGCGCTTGGCAACTGAAAAAAAATTAAAAGGGGACGGAACGGAGGTAGGCTTCTGGGGAAAAGGATTTTGGCAATCCTGCCTGCCATTACACCCAATATGTTTTGACTATACACAATTTTGGCTTTAGGTGTGACTGTCTTTTAACTAGTTCTCCTGCATTCAGTCTTATGCCTGCTTATGTGCATGTGTTCATGTGCTTATTGTTGTTTTTCAAACTTACTCACAGATGCTTACTGTGTCCCGATCAATGAAAGGAACCCATCTCTCTTCCACCTCTTGTCTTCTCATCCCTCAGCTTAATGCAGAAGGTCAAGAAGGTTAAAAATAGACACAGTCAGATTGGAAACTGAAACCCGAGTATAGATTTATTAAAGCAGAGCAATGTGTGCCAAGGGAACAACCCAGCTTCTCATCTTGTCGTCTGTGTTGGGGGCTTTCCTTCTGCATAGTCACTGTATTGTACAAATGAGTGCATGCTTTATTTGTTGTCCACAACCCACACCCCTTTCCCTCGAAGCAAACTGGGCAAGCTTGGTCCGTGGTCCAATTTCAAGTGGGTGACATGATGGTAAAGGTGGTAGTAGAAAAAAGAGAGAAAAGAGGTTTGGGGTGAAGATAGAGAAGGGTGTGGGGTGGCTGGGTGGGAAAAGAGGGCAGGGTTCCTGCACTTTTAATGGTTTTGTATAGGAGAGGATTTCAGCAGTTGCCCACCTGGTTGACAGTTTCATCTAGGACACAACTATTAAAGGTGTTCTCCCCTCTTTCCCCACTCATCCATCTTAAATGAGAGGCCTCTGGCCTTGTCGGCTGATGGTAGGCAGCCCCTGACAGATTACACCTGAGGGAATGTGGCCCTTAGCAGAGAAAAAGATCACCCAGCCCCATCTTATCCTGTACAGTGGTACCTCGGGTTAAGAACCAAATTTGTTCTGGAGGTCCGCACTTAACCTGAAACTGTTCTTAACCTGAGGTACCACTTTAGCTAATGGGGCCTCCTGCTGCCGTTGCGCCGCCACCATGCAATTTCTGTTCTCATCCTGAAGCAAAGTTCTTAACCCGAGGTACTATTTCTGGGTTAGCGGAGTCTGTAACCTGAAGCATCTGACACCCGAGGTACCACTGTATTCTACCACAGTATTTTGTAACTGATGAATGTGTTGATGTTGTTCATTGCTTGGTATATTGAGCTACTGTTAGGTTGCTGTGCTGAATGTGGTGGCTCGGTTGTCAGTGGTTACTGATAGTGGCACAGCTAATGACAAGCGGCACAACCATAGCACCTCAGTACCCCTTATAAAGCCTGTGTGTGTAAACAGTTGCACAGTTATTCCCCTCCTCTGTATTGTGCAGATATTGTGGCATCCCAAGCCATCTACTGGAAGGGCTCTGAGTCTTCTCTGCAGGGTCAGGTAAATGAAGGACGCGGCAAAATGCATTGGTCAGAGAGACAAGTTGAGGTCTGTTCCTAGAAGGAAGTCTGGACAGGTGAGCTTTGGAGAGAGAGAGAGAGAGAGTGAGCTGGGAAGGAATACTTGGGGAACTGGGTTTTGAGGAACAAGAGTAGGAACAGAGCAGGGAAGAGGGTCTAGGTAGGAGCTGGACCTGGAGAAAGCCTATGAACTGCGTACAGGAGAGGGGAGTTGTACAGTATAAGGGCAGGAAAGGGCAAGCAACCTTAATACTATTGGGGCCCAAGGCTTTTTTAAAACATATTTTCTTACCAGGATGCAGTGACAGAAATAGCAGAGCCCCACCCTAGCACCCAGAAGGGCTGTGCTTGGAATTCATATGCGACTAATTTCACCTGACAGACGCTATTGTCAGTCGACAAGAGAATTGAGAGAGCATTGTACAAAGGCCAAAACGAAGCTGTGGCACACTTCAACTGAGTGTGCAAAAGACCCTAAGTTGGCTCAGTCGCCTATAGATGCCGAAACGATTCAGCCTGTGAGTTTGTGAATAAATATGTAACATGGCAAAACTAATTTTAGTTGTTGGTTCCTTAAACATAAAAAAATCAAGGTTCAGAAATAATGACCGGGAGATCATAAATAGGCAACTAAGTCAAGTTTCAAGATTTGCATTGGTGCTGTGGGCTGCGCCAAGGCTTGGATTGCCTTGCACGCCTGAACAAACTGTAGAAGTAATAGTGGGATTGGGATCGGGTCTCCCTTCTCGTCTCTATCTCTCTTGTGCACTGCTGCTTTTACTTGTTCCACCACAATGCTGCTCAGCAACAGTGCTTCTTGGCTTAAGTATTCTAGCCGCTGGAGGCTAAAAGGAGGATTGAGAACCAGAGCTGCATTCTAAACAAAGGGCAATGCTGATCTGGCGGCAAGTCTAGCTCTCCTACTGCTTATTGTAGCATTTGAAAAGGAATGTGCACTGGATGAGGACCTGTAGACTGCAGTAACTCTTAACAATAAGCATGCTCCAGAGCTGCCATTGGGCCAATACCGCTGGAACACTTTTCTCAGCTTCAAGCTTCAATGTTTTGCTCTCAAATGCAGTTTGTCACATTTGCTGGAATCAAATATGAGTAGAGTGACACACAATATGGTTGTCTCTTGAGAGTTTGGAGGAATGGCACAGCAGAAAGGCAGTGGCTCAGTGACATAGGCCTCAAATAAGTAGATATCTCCAAAATAGACATCTAGTGTGAATTTCTGTACTCTCCTGTCTTAGATTTAAAAGTCACATTGTTAGGGAATTTAATTGAGCTAATGACATTGCAGCTCCTACAGCTAAAATGTTCTCAAAACAGAGAGGCTTCAGGCTTTATAAAGAGAACTCCACTGACCGGTAAACAGTCAGTTGTATATCCTACTGGTATTGCTTACCCGCCCCCCCCCCCCCCATCCCAAATTACTCTCTGTGCACTTCAGTAAAGGGTAATGGAAGACCTTTGGATTTCTTATAGCAGGGGTAGTCAACCTTTTTATACCTACTGCCCACTATTGCATCTTTCTTGATGGTAAAATTTCCTGACCGCCCACCAGTGCTTGATGGAAGAAGGATTCAGCTTGGCCGTAGAACCCCCTACCACCCCCCTAGAATCTTGAAATGCCCACTAGTGGGCAGTAAGGACCAGGTTGACAACCCCTGGCTTATAATGTGCAAGGCACTCTTGTAGCACTTACTGACACTTCCTTCTAATGTTGGTGCTAATTGTTGAGACTCCAGTCTTTCTATATATAATTGTGTCCGAATTTGTTCACGTGCATGAACAAAAACTTCGCAACAACGAACATTTCCGCAATATGTTTTGGGAGAATATTAAGGTGAAGTGGGAGGCGATTCTTTTTATCACAGCCCGTTCCCAGATGCTCATGGCTTTGGATGTTCACTAATTGGAAGATAAGCTTAGGAAGGCTGGGTAGATAGAAGAGGCCCAAGTACACTTGTTGATTAGACTTAATTGACAGCCTGCATTCCTGCAGTGGCCTTGATTTTAGAAACTGGGAAACTGCCTTATATAACAAGTCAGACCAAACCTAGCTCCATATTGTTGACCAGTGACTTGCTTCCTCTTTCAGGCAGGAGTCTTTCCTAGCCCTACTGGGACTTTGGGCATGTGTGGCATCTGCTTTTCCACTAAAGTTGCAGCCCTCTCATGTCCTGTTTTTCCTCCATGTATACACCCTTGCTGTAATTCTCTTTGCCCCGCCTCCCCGAACCCGCTTGTAAGGCTGCAAAAAGGGGCCACTTAGCCCAGGTCCTTGATGTGAATTGTAGTCCAAAACATCTGGAGAGGGTACTAGGTTCAGGAATTCTGACTTTCATTTCACGAGCTAGTAGCAATATTTAAAAATTGTCTTCAGTTTTGAACAGTGTGTGAAAGAGCTGAATTGCAAACCAATCAAGGGTGTGTTATACCAACCGCAAGTATTTTAGCCTTTTGACTCTGCACTGTTCGGTGGTAGATTTTTAAAAAGAATCTCAGGAGCCAAAAGATCAAGGACCTGTCATAATAAGAAGATAAAGACATGACAGATCATTCAAATGAATGTATGTTCTGTTTTATAGTGAGGAATAGCTAGATCAAGCTGCATATTAGCCAGAATTCATTCTTCTGCTATTGCACAAATGTGGTTCCTGTTCTGATTTTTTTTTTAAAAAAAGAGTTATCGCTGTAGTGGCAGCTGGTTTTTCACAAGGAATGAAAATTCAAGACATAGCACATCTGACTTGCTTACATCAAATGATTTCTATCTAATCAAAAAGCCCTATATATGTTTTTTCCCCATTGTAAGTATATAGCTTGGATTTCTTTATGTGGCTTAAGGGGTGATTTATCTACAGATGCTTAATTTTAGAGCACCAAATACCGTATATGACGTGTGTGTGTGTGTGTGTGTGTGTGAGAGAGAGAGAGAGAGAGAGAGAGAGAGAGAGAGTGAGTTATGGTTAACCCAATGTTGTTACACTAATGAACCTGCCTTTTGAACTGATACTTTTTGAGACTGCTGTGGACTCAGTTAGTGGCCTGTCAGACTATTCTCGATCTTCACAAGTGAGCCAATGGTGCTGTATCACTCTTACCTCAGGTTTTGGAAGTAGCTGGATAATTGCTGTGATAGCCTGACCCCTTAGCTAATTTTAAATTCTGATTAGACAAGGAAATAGCTAAAAAATCTTAGATGGCTTGACTGTGTCCCCATTGTCTGATCCTAGAAGCTGGGAGTGGGTTTGGGAATTTACCGTAATTGTTTTTATAATTAGACCCTGGTAGGTTCTGCTCCTGCTCTACTGAACTTGTGAAACAGTTGAAAGCAATGGATACACTGTGAACTTTGTATTTTCCCCTGAAGGGTTCAGAGGCCTGCTTTGCATATTACACCAAGCCAAACACCATGGCTTGGTACAAATGTGGAGGCTTCTGGGGAGATTGTGCCAATGTCACTCCTTCCCAGTAAGCCATCGTTTAACCAAGTGTGTCATCTAAACTTGTGCTGTGAATTCGCTCTTTCCCTCAAACTCCCTGCAAAAAGAAAGCTGCAGTAGAACATTTATCTCCATGCTGTGTTAGTTTTCCAATTGGAAAGGGTAGGCCAGGGGTCTGCAACCCGCGGCTCCGGAGCCGCATGTGGCTCTTTTACACCTTTGCCGTGGCTCCGGGGCGGATACTAGCGAGGGGAGGAGGTGCATTGTGCGCCCCGAAACTCCCCACTGTGGCGGGCGCTGTACTGGCTGTGACGTTGCATGGGGGCGGTGCGTGCATTAGTCACTCACTGTCCCGACGTCACCTTCCCGGTTTTGCGGCTCCCAGTTTTTTTTTCTTTGGAAAAAGGGTCCAAGTGGCTCTTTTTGTCTTAATGGTTGCAGACCCCTGGGGTAGGCTTTTGTTTTTCATGTCACAATGCATTCAGAAGCCTCCCTCACCTGTAATCTGAAGTGCTGCTATCTACTCAGCCAACTGCTGCATGCATAGGCTAGGCTTTATCTAAAGGTCACCGTAGGGGTAAGTGCACCTATTTCCAGAATCTTTATATTTCCAAACATGTGAGATAAACGGTAGTTTGTTACTTCTCCAGCAGCGGCCCTTGATGCAACTTGAAACCTGCATGGCGCCTAACAGAGCCTCTTTTGAATGTCTGCTGCCTCCTCCCCTATTCCACCTTAAGGCTGGGACCAAACGCAGACTGCAGGGTTTCACAAGCAGCCAGCTTCCCCCAATGCCCACTTTGTTCCCCATCTTCTAGCCCAGTGATGAGGAACGTTTATTAGTCTTAGAGCCATATTCCCCCCATGGGCAACATTCGGGGTGTGTGTGTATGCCTGTGGCAAACAGAGCCAAGGGCCAAAAGAGCAAAAGGCGTGGCTCCTAACCTTTCTGCAGCAGGCTGCATTCCAGCCACCTTCAAGCCACAGGTTTCCGTCCACACGTATACACACAAAATTCAGACAAGCAAGAGATATTATCACAGTTCACTCTTTTGTTACATTTTTGTTGGCTAGTATGGTCCTGCTCTGAGGGACGCGGGTGGCGCTGTGGGTTAAACCACTGAGCCTAGGACTTGCCAGTCAGAAGGTCGGCAGTTCGAATCTCTGCGACGGAGTGAGCTCCCGTTGCTCGGTCCCTGCTCCTGCCAACCTAGCAGTTCGAAAGTACGCCAGAGTGCAAGTAGATAAATAGGTACCGCTCTGGCAGGAAGGTAAATGGCGTTTCCGTGCGCTGCTCTGGTTCGCCAGAAGCGGCTTAGTCATGCTGGCCACATGACCCGGAAGCTGTATGCCGGCTCCCTCGGCCAATAAAGCGAGATGAGCGCCGCAACCCCAGAGTCGGCCATGACTGGACCTAATGGTCAGGGGTCCCTTTACCTTTTTATGGTACTGCTCTAATACAGTTCTTGAGCACCCCCAAGACTGCTACCTCTGCTTTTTGTGCCAATAGTGACTCACTTTGCTTTATTAATTCTGCCCCGGGCTTTTCTTACTATATTTTTTTCATATCTCCCCTGAACTTTTCCAAGTCTCTTCCCGCCCTCCTCTACCCACTTCATCATTAACAAAGCATGTTTTCGGATTTGCTTTTCGAAAAGAGTTCCAACTTTGAATTCCTGAGGGGATTTTTTTATATATATAAAGATGCGGCAGTGCTTTCTTTGGTTGCCTTTCTGCTTGAGACTAGTGTGGTTGCTCTTCCAGAATTTGACTTGAGATTTATTTATTTTTATTATTATTTTGCAAAGATCCCTGTTTCCTTTTCAGCTGAGGTTGACGTGGCTTTTCTACGCTCTTGAAAGAAAAACGGCCCTATTGTTGGTTGAAAATCTCAACTGAACATTCATTAGTTGAGGTACTATGAGCTGTCGATTTACCAAAGGTTGGCGACTGGATTGGAGATGTGTGAGGTGTTTCTCTTCATGGTGGCTAAACATATTGAAGCAAGGGATGTTAATTTCCTTAGACTCAATTTGCTCATGGCTTCAAAATCTTGAGGACGAGGAGCGATTCCCTCCTTAAGCCCCTAGTAAACTTGAAAACTGAAAGAGGTAAATGCAGGAACAACCTGCATTTGTACAGAAATAGTGAAATAAGGAGTGAAGCAGAAATAGATTTTTTTAAAACCCATATGCTGCTGGTGCTTATGAACAAAACAATCAATTATGATTGAAGATTATGTTTTGTTTTAGTTTGCTTGGCCTCAAATCCTCCATGTAGTTTCCCCCTTTTCCAGCCTTGTAAAAATGGGTCAGGTATTCAATTCCCCTTTCAGAAATGGGAAATTCTAGGCTGATGTTTGGCCATGGATGATAAATGTGTTGAAAATGACACATCGCTTCTTGCTAAAGCTGCAGAGTATTTTCTCGCTGCTCCATTTTCCTGCCCTTGCAAATTGAGGTGGATGAGCCTTCTTTACCCCGGAGGGAGGCAGAGTAGCCTGTATGGTTGAACCTAAAGATTAGATCAATGTTTTGCAAGCCTGAAGTTTTCTCGTTTGCCAAACTGCTCTCTGCTGTGCAAAAGATAATTGCAATTAAATGAGGAAATGGTGCATCTTTTTCTGTCATGATTAAGCATTCCTCATGCTCATAACTCGAATTTGACATTGATTTACTAATTCTGGCTCATAGACTAGTGTCCTCCAAATTGCAAACCTTGAACAGAACAAATGCACCCCATGTATGTTGGGAACACCAATAGTGCACATATTTGCAAGAATAGTTAATTACTGTATAAATATTTCTTGTAGCAAAGGTGCTTTTTCTAACAAAAGATTTTACAAGTGATCTCTAGCATCATCTAGTGGCAGCATTTGAAAACACAATAAAAACGAAAATGTGTACTGTGTTTTCTTTCTATAAGCAACTTTCTAACCCTATGGCAAAATGTGAATACCGGTAGCTTTACTATTAAGCTCAGAAAAATGGATGAAACTGACTGGGGTTCCACTATTGCTTACTAAACTTATAGTGCGAAAATAGTACTTGTGCTACATGCGAGCATTCCTGGAGTTTGTATCTCATGAGTTATAAATTCTTATTTTGCCACTAGACGGTAAAGGTTCCAAAAATTGCACCTCAATGGGGTAGAAACCCCAGGGATGCTCATGTGTTGTGTAGGTGTTAGCAGTACTACTCTCACTAGACGTTCATTGAGCAGTAGCGCAACCCCAAGATAAGGACGGTTAGCGAGCGAGCGCTGCGGCGATCTGGGCGGGTGGCCGGGAAACCTCCTGAGGTCATGGCGAGCGGGTGTGCGCGCGGCCGCAGCCAGCGCGTCGGCGCCCGCGTTGCTCGGATGTGGGGATGAGGCTTCCGCGGGGTCTCGGGTTCCGTATTGCAAAGCAAGCCGCTCTTGAGGCCGGTGTTTGAGATTGCGGACTGATACCCACAGTGCATTGCAGCGCTGCTCATTTGCATAGAGGGCTGCGAAAGCGACACCGGCGGGGCGGGGCGGGGGAGGGAAGAGGCGCCCTTCGCTTCCGCTCGTGGCGAACAGCCGGCGACGCCTCTTGCAAAGGAGGACTTTTGCTGTTTTGCAGAGTTAGTGCAATCGCATCGTATGCTGAGAGTTTTGGGGTTAATAAAATAAAATACTGCAGTCCACAAACATATTTCTTTGTCAAACCCCAGACGCATATTTACTCGGAGGTAGCAAAGCTAAATGGGCGTTTACTTGTAGATGCATAGGAGGAAAACACGCTGAACGCAGCCGGGACTTACTTTCGAGTAACACTGTGAAGGAATAGTCCGTAGATAAGTTTCCTGCTGCAAACACACAGAAGCCTCTGTGGAGGCTGCTTGAAGGGTGCATGAATTTGATGGTTTTCTCAGTTAAGTCGAAGGTTCATTCCAACCCGAGCAGACTTCTTGCGAGGGCTGCCTTTATAGAGTGACTTTCCAGCAATGTGATTTAACAATGAACGGTAATGCCGAGAACTCACTTTTATAGGTTGTTTCATATATGCAACAGTTATTTGTTCTACCCTCTACTAACAGATGCTGTGTTAGAAAGAAGCCAGCATTCTCTCAATAAACTTCCTTCCCCCTGTTGAAACTGTTAGCAGCATGATATGTCTACTTGGATGTAAGTCCCATTGAGTCACGTGGGACTTACTCCCAGGAAAGTGGGTGTGGGATGGCATTCTAAACAAGTATTTTGGTCTAGAACTTGCATTCTTTTTACTATTATTTACACTTCTTAGCCACCTGTTAACCTCATCCTCTCTGTGACACACACCAAGTCAGTCACAAAATTAGAAACAAAGATAGCACATTATATAGCGCATTAGATAAAAATACAAAACAACAACACAAAGACAAATGCAAGGCTGTACGAACACAGGTAGTAATATAGCTCCTTTAGTTACATAATAACATAATAACTACTGTCCGTAGTTATAACAAGTGCCTTATGTCAATTTTGCAGATGGTGAGCAGCAGTTAAGAAATGGTGGTTTGCCAAGACCACATTGTGAATTTATTAATTTAAGGTGAACTTTTCAATTTGGGGAGGGAGAGGCAGACATTGCCCTACACCAGGTTAAAAATGCATAGCTGTTAATTTACTGCTTCTAAATGTTCAAAAGTAGTAGCGTGTAGCAATGCAGCAGCAGGAAGCCCTATTCCATTGTGCTTAACTTTCATGTTCAGTTTGCATGCTTTATGTTTACCTCTCTCTCTCTCTCTCTCTCTCTCTCTCTCTCAGGTTGTCCTGCTGGGCTTGGACATCTTATCTGCGCTGGTGTCACGGCTCCAAGATAGATTTAAAGCCCAAATTGGAACAGGTAAGGTCATTGGGACTAGCTGAGCCAAAAGATGTAGTATTTGATTGCATGCTATTCTGTACTACTCTGCTGATATTATTTTCCAACATGCAGTCCCTTTTCTTAAATTGTTGCAACTATGAAGAAATAGCAGTTTGCAACAACTGTGATTGTGAAGTCTGGAACTTGACTGTCTGCATGTATACACACCAGAGCATTTTCCTTTTGAGGCGCAGCTATGTTGACAGGCTGTAAAGTGTTAACTGGAATCTGGATTCCAGTTTATATATTTATTTCATAAAAATTGTACACCACTTGATTGTATAATAATAATAATATTACTAATCATAAAACATCAAAGCAGTTTACAAAAAGATTAAAACAACAAAATCAAGATTTATTTATTTTTGCAATACTTTAAAACATACAAAAAGTTAAGATAATAAAACAGATTAAAATTCACACTAGTATTTCTGAGCGTCTAGGCAGGCTTGCCTAAACAAGAATATTACTGGCAGGTGCCAGAAAGAGTACAGTGAAGGCACCTGCTTGACAGGCAGGGAGTTCTAAGTGTAGGTGCTGCCACACTCAACAATAGAGTTCTTACCAATGCAGAATGGGTATTATGTGGCACTTATACTAGTGCCAATTCTGCCAGTTGACGCTGTCAACTGGGTGTATATGGGTTCAGGCTATCTCATAGGTAAACTGGTCCCAAGTTGTTAAGGGCTTTGTAATAATAACACCTTGAACCTGGACCAGTAGCAGATTGGCAAGCAATGCAGATCTCTGAGCACTGGTGTTATATTCTTTGCTCATTCTTTCTGTGTGCCATGGAGTTTAGAATCATTAGTTTGGTGATGTTCCTTTAGAAACTGCTTAAATTGGAAAGCCAATTGATCATTCTCCTGTTTCTAAGCTTATTTTCAGAACAAAAGGGACAAGAAGCTGGGTTTTCTTGTTGCGGGGGCATTAAATGAAAGCTGGATTCTCAGCTTCTAAATTCTGCATCCAGTGTTGCATGTGGAATTGTGGAAATGCACACGGGTAACACTGACCCGCCGTCAGTGGAGCAGATTATAGACAGGGGCATAAGGCCTTGCGGTCTGTGTAAGATCTGCTTTGAACATGACATGGACCGGGGGGAAAGCACTTGCCCATGGCTGCTTCCCATGTGTATCTGGTTATATTTAAAGGAACTTGCTGGCCAATTCACAGGTTTACTTCAGCTGCTAATGTCTGATCATTATATGCAATGTGGCAAGTGCATGTCAATGTCACTGGGAAGTTGGGTAAAGTCACAGCATGCGCATCTATTGATGAGAATGGTGTGGTAGCCTTGTCATTAGCCTGTTATCCTTGGCAAGTGTCTGTTCCATTAATGCAAGTAGCTTGCCAGACCCACTATTTAAGACACCTTGAAATATGTGGGAAGGGTTGGGTTCTCATAGAATTCTTCTGTACTTCCAGCTCTGTCTTTCCATACCCCTCCCTTTCCCCCCCTAATCAGCCTTGCTTTTTGCCCTTAGTACTACCGAGTTTAATTGACAGACTGGGGGATTCGAAAGACTCTGTCCGAGAGCAGGATCAGGCACTGCTGCTAAAAATCATGGAGCAAGCTGCTAGCCCTCAGGTGAGTTCCTGGAAATATTCAACTTCAGTATACAAGTAAGCAACTCCCGAGAAAAGAATCCCTTGGAGGTTTTTGTTTATGGTCATTTAGAAAACGCTGCTTTTCAAATAGGCTGAGTGCTACCTATCCATCATAGGCAGCATCCTGCAGACTGAATTGCAGTGGAATTGCAGTTGTGGTGGCAGCATTTTTGCTCGGCATGCAGGGGCAAAAGCTTTCAATGAACAGTCATGGCCTGCTGCTTCAGAAGTGCAATAATAAAGTTACTAGAGGGATTGGAATCCAGAATCTTCATAAAATCCGTATGCAGTTTAGGGAGTACAGTCATACCTCCAGTTGAATGTGCTTCGGGTTGAGCGCGTTCGAGTTGCACTCCGTGGTAACCCGGAAGTAACGAAGCGCATTGCTTCTGGGTTTCGTTGCTTGCGCATGCGCAGACGCTCAAAATGACATCATGCGTGGAAGCGGCAAAATGCAACCCACACATGCGCAGACGCGCCGTCGCATCTTGCGTTCTGTTCCGGATGCTAACGGGGCTCTGGAACGGATCCCGTTCGCATCCCGAGGTACCACTGTACACCCAAACCTGTGAATTATTTTGAACCACCTACCTGCCCTTTTTGTTGTGAAAAGCCTTGAAATAAATACGTTGCTGCAGTAGATTCCTTCCCCAATTGCTTTCAGCTATACAGAATGTTAATCCTATATACACTCATTTGGAAGCAAATCCCATTAAAACAAATTTAAAACTGATTTTTATTTTACACTCAGTTGGGGGCTATAAATTCCAAATAGTTTTCCTGATTTGGGACCAAGAGGTTTCAAAACAGTTTTGTGGAAGCACCATGCAAAACAGGGGTGAATAAGTTCTGTGTAAACCGTGTGTAAGAAATCAGGTACGATGTTTTGGGGAAAACACTTGTTCCTCACAATTCACTCCTCAATGAAAATGTTTATAGAGGGCAGGTATATTATATTCTAAATATAGAATATATAAAATATAAATTATGTTTTGGCCCTCTATCATGTTCTGTTTGAACAACTGGCCATCTCTCTACTGAGGTAACACTTACTTCTGGAGTCTGTCAGCAGCAGCAGTAGTCACAATTCGAGTATCCCATTTTAATTCCTTGGAAGGTTGATGAGGAGGAAAGACATGAATATTTACAGTACTGTATTTTAAAATAATGGTCACTGTTTTAATGGAAAATAGCCTATTACAGAGAAACAGTGTACACAAAGTTGATACATACAAATACATTCATCTCCATACTTTGAGAAGACAAATATTTAGCATTTAATGGAGCACACCAGTCTCACTTTAAGGCCCCCTTCACTTGTTACATGTGTGCAGCACAGCTTAGATCTCTGGGGAGATTCCCCTGCGCATAAGCAATCTCTCACAGTTTTTGATGCTCAGATATCAGGGGACTTGCCCTGTGGTGAGTGGAGCAGCTGCATAGCCCCATTCTGTACCCCTTGCAGAGACAACCCCGCTTTGTGTTTGAAACCCTTGAAAGTAGCTGAGAGCTATTAAACACATAAATACAATTTTTGGAGACAGCATTATCGCTCAGAGTTCAACTCTTAAATGACCTACTAGAGCTGTCATCGCTGATGCATCAGTGTTAAATTGGTGGGGAGTACAAAAATCAGTTTTAGGTTTGTTCCAGTAGATGCATCCTGTTTGAAACAAACAAAACACTAGCAGTTCTTTTGGCATGGAAAGCTATTCTCTATTTAAACCAACTAAGAGAAAGTGGTTACCAGACAACTGAGTGTTCCTGTTTACCTAATCTACCTAAAGGGCTGTACTCACTGCATTTGAAATGCTTATTTTATGGGCAACCAAATGAGTCCTAGTCCTAATTGTCTTAACATACATTCAGCTCCCCTTTTGTGGGTAGATGTTCAGGATAGGACTTTCTGGAGAATCACTGTGTGGTGGTTTTGCGTAGTTAGCTTCCTAAGGCAGTATGAGAAGGGGCTAGGTTACCGCTCGCCCAATAAAAAGGAGTTCTTAGAAAAACAAAAATCAACAGTTGACTAGTCCCACTCCCATCAATGCCTGCTCAGATGCATGTGAATAGCAACCCATACAACCCCCTGACACTCTTCCTCGGACCTTACAAGACTCAGAATCCCAAAACGAAAAACTGCAGCCTGTCTAGGTTAATCTTTCTCTTACTTTCTTGTCTCTCTGTGGCAGTATGTATGGGACAGGATTTTGGGAGGATTCAAACACAAGAATTTCCGGACTAGAGAAGGAATTTGCCTCTGCCTTATTGCAACACTCAATGCGTAAGTTGGAGCTTGTAGCATATTTTGCTGTCCTGGGCTACTTTGGGAGAAAGGGCAAGATATTATTATTATTATTATTATTATTATTATTATTATTATTATTACCCTGCCCATCTTGTTGGGTTTCTCCAATTCACAATTTTATAATAATAAATAATAACAACAATATCCACATTCAAAATCATTTCAAAATACTTAGCACATATTTTGTTCTCTCCCTCCCCCTTCTCTTTGTGTCTTTAGATCTGGAGCTCAGAGTTTAACACTGAGCAAGATTGTGCCACATATATGTAATTTACTTGGAGATCCAAACAGCCAGGTGAGTCTGCAATGAAACAAATTTGATTAAATATATTCCCCCAGGAGAAAAAATGACTGTGGTGGATGGAGAAGATTTTCTTTTTATTTTATTTTTTTCAGATACAGCCTTTAAATTGTGTGCAATAAATTTGTCCAAGAAATGCTTGTGGTTGGCAGGTGTGTGGAATTGTAAGCTTTGAGATTTCTCATTCATTGATCTTGGAGCATGATGTCTACCCCTGTGCTGAAGTTGTTGTGCCAGTCTTGAACATGCTTATATAAATGAATATCTAATTGCCTTCAATGAGGGTTTGGTTTCATTTCTGCATGTGGTGTAATTTTGGCTTACGAATGGTGCATTTTGGGAGAAACTGCAGCTTCCTAATGTTTCTGCAGTGCCATAAAACTGGCTGCATATAGTTTTATGGGGCAGTGGGAGAGATCTCAGCAGTGAGAGACAAGGGGACCATGATGTTACTAAGATAAATAATGGAACTCCATGCCAGGGACAGAATTGTGGAGTTTACTCAGTAATCAAGCCTCTAAAATGAACTCACTCAGTATACTATCTGCCTCCATATTCAGATGAGGTAGGTATGATTTTTGTCAACATGTATGGGAAGGATTTGAATTGTTATGCTATAATAGGGTTGCCATATTTCAAACAGTGAAAATCCGGACAGAAAGGTTATTGAGGCTCCCCCCCCCCCCCGGCCAACTCTTGCCCATAGAAGTGGCATAGTTCAGAGGTCTATGAATAGTTTAAAAATTGGCAGTGCTGGTTTTCTGCCTCTGACAGAGGCAGCGGGGCAGATGGGGCACCTGTGAGAGCTTCTGCCGCCTGAGGCAGTGGCCTCACCCTGCCCAATGGCTGGACCAGTTCTGCTAATAGTGCTCCCCCAGATGATCTCAGTGATTGGCTTGGGTCATAGCTGGTCCTTAAGGTATCCTGGGCCTAAGTTGTTCAGGGTTTTGTACAGTAGTAAAAGAATATTAAACCTGACATGGTAGCATATGGAAAGCTCATTATCCTTGAGATAATGATAACTTCAGGAATCGGTACCTGAATTTGCTAGGTTTTCTCTTCCCTTCCCATTCACTTTTCTTTTGCTGTCAGGGGCTATCCTATTTTTTTAAAAGAAATCTTTATACAGCACTTAGAAGTTAAAAGGGAAAAACACAACTACTACTAACAACAAACACAATAATTAGGCATATATCCACGCTTTCACACCTACTAGCTAGTGGACAGATGGTCAACAATGTTCCCCTCCTTTTCTGGCTCTAACGGAAGTGTATCTGAAACACGAGTTTCCTTGTTACCTCTCCTCTCACCGCTTCTGTGCCTGAATCCTAAGTTGTACCCTTAGGCTAATAGCAGTTCCCTAGAAATGATCTTATTACTTTCCTGCTACTGCCATATGAGAGCCATTTAGGTTGTGTATTTCCGGAAATAAACCACTTGGCTGAAATTAAATCAGTGTTGTACCAATTAAATACATAAGCACTTCTTTGAGCAAGGATTACAGCTGGCCTTTGCCAAGGGGGTTGGACTCAGTATCTTATCAGACCATAATCCATCACTTGCTGTCTGTTCTTGTTGTAGAGTTATAACATCAAAGCTGCAGAGAATGGAATTTGCATCAGTATTGCCCTCTGATGATTGAAACAATTAAAATAGAAGGGGACCTTGATTTTCAATTGGTTCACTTTTGAGTTAAAGTTGCACTATGTTCCATGAAGGGCTTCTAATCAAGAAATTCAGGCGATAAGTAGCCTTGGGTTTACTGAGCAGTTTCTTTGGATCCTGGCTATGGCATTTCATAAAACCCTTGCTTTGTGTCCGACACTGGCTATATTTAAAAGGCGACAAATTTAAATGGCCAGTCTTCTATTTTTAACTGCAGATAGTCTATTTTTAGCTAGATAGCACTTAAAAAAATGCTGTGGAGTCACTCCATGAAATATAACATGATTTTAATGACTGCTCTGGTCGTAAATTACACAGCGAGGAAATGAGAAGCACTGCAGAATTTCTCTTTAGTTCAGTTCAGCATCATTACACAAGTCGCTGTTTCAAACTTGGCTTCCTTGGACTTGAAACATCATTGCTTTTTAGAACAGCTTTCTAGAAGATCTTATTTTTCCCTCTCTATGTGTTTTCTGTTCAGCCCAGCGGCAAAAGCTTCTTTTTGACCTTGCTTGTAATGGGAAAGAGATTTTCTTCAACTCCATAAAATACTCTGTGCTGCTGCTGCTCAGGAAATGAACTCTGCTGTGCTGTTAAAGGCACAGGATGGATGGTTAGGAAGGTGAATCAGGGGAAGAGATGTAAATTTTTATTCTTAATTTATAAACAAATCAGCCAAAACCTATATGCTCTATCATTCTTCCTTTTTTTTTTTACTGGTCCAGTCAAAGGATGATCATTATATGTTAGATATGGGCTTAAAGCAGTTAGGCGGCAACTCTGAGGGTGCGGTTTTATATGTCGTTGAAGTTTTTCCCCATTGATTCATTAGACTCCTTTTTTAGCCATTAGTCCAGCTGTTGGGTAGAATTCAGGAAGTGTTGATTAGATCCACTGACATCAGTAATTGGATTTAGTTGTTGTGATTGATGACAATGTTATTTATATTAGCTGGCTATGCCTTGATCCAAGAGCACCTAATATAATACTTCATAGATAATCCTGGTGAAGTTATGGAAGTGTGGGCCGGACTAGGAGTTGCCTGGGAGTCTCATATAAACCGCTTCTCTCAAAAGAAGACTTAGATGTACAGTGGTGCTCCGCAAGACGAACGCCTCGCAAGACGGAAAACCCGCTAGACGAAAGGGTTTTCCGTTTTGGAGGCGCTTCGCAAAACGAATTTCCCTATGGGCTTGCTTCGCAAGACGACAGCCCATAGGGAAATCTCCGGGACAGCGGGGAAGCGCAGCGCGTCTTCCCCACTGTCCTCGGACCTCCTCCGAAGCCTGGCGGCGGGGCGGGAACACCTCCTCCCGCCGCCGCCGGGCTTCGGAAGGCTCCTCTGAAGCTGGGCGGCGGGGAGGGAACACCTCCCCCCGCCGCCCGGCTTCGGAAGGCTCCTCCGAAGCCGGGCGGCGGGGCGGGAACACCTTCTGAAGGCTGGCGGGGGGCAAAAGTCTTTGTTCCCCCCTGCCTGCCTTCCCGGGAGAGCGGAGAAACGCAGCGCGTTTCTCCGCTGTCCCGGACGGCTTTTGAAGGCAGGCGGGGGGGAGCAAAGACTTTCGCCCCCCGCCCGCCTTCAGAAGAGGTCCTGGACCTCTTCTGAAGGCTGGCGGGGGGCAAAAGTCTTTGTCCCCCCTGCCTGCCTTCCCAGGGGCTTTTATATCGCCCCGGACAGCGGAGAAGTCCTCCGCTGTCCCGGGGTTTTTTAAAATGCTGTGGGTGGGAAGAAAAGCCCTTGTCCCCCCCCCCCCCCAGCCTTCAGAAGAGGTCGGGGGACAGACTGTCCCCGGACCTGGTCTGAAGGCAGTTTCCATAGGAACGCATTAATTGATTTTCAATGCATTCCTATGGGAAACCGTGCATCGCAAGACGAAAAACTCGCAAGAAGAAAAAACTTGCGGAACAAATTAATTTCGTCTTGCGAGGCACCACTGTAATTAACAAACAGTAAAAATCCTTTATGTTTGTTTTCAGTTCTCTTTAGTGGAGTTTAATATAAACGTAGTGCGTCGATTAACAAACAGTAGTGGTGCCCGCCCTGTGGAACGCCCTCCCATCAGATGTCAAACAAATAAACAACTATCTGACATTTAGAAGACATCAGAAGGCAGCCCTGTTTAGGGAAGTTTTTAATGACTGATGTTTTAATGTATTTTTAATCTTTTGTTGGAAGCCGCCCAGAGTGGCTGGGGAAACCCAGCCAGATGGGCGGGGTAGAAATAAATTATTATTATTATTATTATTATTAGTAGTAGTAGTAGTAGTAGTAGTAAAAAATGTTTACATTTGTTTTCAGTTCTCTTTGGTGTAGTTTAATATAAATGTAGTGTGTTGATTAATAGGGGGGAAATCCCCACACACTTGCATAAGAATACAAGATCCAGCATTCTGACGCCACAGATACCTATGAGAACCCCTCATGCAGGATATGAGCGCAATACCACAAAGTCATGTTCCTCAGCAACTGATACTTGGAGGCATGCTGCCTTTGATATTAGAGGTAGTATATAGCCATCATGGCTAGCAACTGGCCTCCATAAACATATTTGGAGAAAGATGAAAGAGAGTAAAGTCAACCAAGCACTGCATGTACTTGCTAATGATGCAGAGAGGAAACTCTGGCACCCCTGGCTTTTAAAAATGCGCATGTTTAACGGTCACCTGCCTCAGAGTCTGGAACGATGTAACTCTTTTTCCAGTACAGGACAGATAGGGTCCCTTCCTGGGTGATCTCCAGTGGTCTTCAAAATGGTGTTGCTCCCCAGTTATCACGGGACACAAAAAGGACTATAGTCTCTTTACCTTCAGAGCTGCCTTTCTGCTCTGGGGCGACTTGATTTGCTGTTTGTTTGAAGAGTTAGAAGAGTGCCTCACAAAAGACGGAGAGGTTCATGTCCTCTCGCCGTCAGAAGTTGGTGGAATGCTTATGGCCAGTTGTAGGAGTCCAAGTTCCAGAACTCTGCCGGTGAGCAGTTGTACTCTTAGGCAGTGGCAGTTGAAAAGGCATAGGTGAGTTATTTGGGCAGAGGGGAGGGTCCACAATCTGCCTCCAGGTTCACTCCCTGAGCCTCTGGGCTGGCCAAGAGGCAGAGTCTTCTTTCTCTATGGTCTTCCAACACAGTGCTTCTCCTTTACCTGTTGTTGCCATGGAGATAGGGAGATCCCTGAGCCATGCTTGGTCAGGGGGGTAGAAGAGGAGCAATGTAGAAGAGCTGGCATGGGGGTAGGAGGGAAATATAGCTGGTGGGATGGATGTGGATTCGGCCTAGAGGGAGCAAGGAAGAATGGAGGATTGGTTTTCGAAATGCAATTTGCTGTGGAAAGGAAGGCTAGAGAAGGAGAGGTTAGATCTAGTAACACATTTTTTTCTTAACATTTTGTGCGCATAATTCCCTGATTCATTTTGGATCTTAATCTGATCCTAAGATAGGGCTGTCCGTTTGAATGAGTGTTCATGCCTTTGAAAGAGTGTTCAGTGCTGGCCAAAAGCAAGCAGCCGTGTCAGTTTGCTACAACAAAATTAACATAAAATGAGCCTTTTTATTAAAAGCAACTGCTGCTCGCCGTGTGTCATACAAGCTTTCAAGTGGCACCAAACTCTTCCTTGAGCTGAAAATACTCGAGAACATCTTTTAAATGGATGGAGGGTGGGAATACATGCTTCGTCGTCAGGACTTGAACCTGCTGAATATGAGACCTAAGATACACCAGGAAGGGATTTAAACTGGTATGCCACACCAGTGCCCTCTTGATATGGAAGAAAACCGGCTTCAGGGAGACCAGCAAGGAAGCCTTTTTAAACCAGTGGTTCAGAATATAACTGACTGGTCTCTGTACCAGTTTGCTCACTAGTCTTTGTAAACTGCTGCTGTTCCCTGTGATAGATTACTTTTGCTTCTGACTTGCTTGGCCTTAATCCCACTCCAAATTTAAATGAATTGAGCCCTGGTGATTCTTCCTCCATCTGCAAGAGGTTATGAGTTCGATCTACCTGTAAGATTGAGAAGGATGCCAGCCAACCAAAGGATTGAGAAACTCCATATTTTTTCTCTAGTGTGAGCCTTTAGGAGACTATCTAAAGGGGGGGGGGGGCTATGACACCAGTGGCTCTCCGTTTGCTGTTGAATTGCAAGTCCCATCATCCCTGACCATTAGCTGTGTTGGATGAAGCTAATGACAGAATCTATCAACCTCTGGAGGGCCATAGGCTCTCGAACCCTGATCTTGCCATAATATGACTTTAGAAGCTTGTGCATCAAGCTCTGGGTGAATGTACCAGGTTGTGTTGGCATCTGTGTTGGTGGCCAGGTAAAATACATCAGGATGCTATCATATGCTTACAGGGGGGAAAATATGTGTACCTGTTTATATTACTCAGCTGCCACAATGGTGGCCTATTTTCTACCAGATTGCTTCCCTTGGGAAGTTCAGAGGGCTTTGTTTTCATAACTGTGTGAAAGGCCTTTGTTCTTAAAAATCTCAAGTCAAAACTAGACATGGTCAAGGTCTCTGCTCCTCTCTTTTCCTTATGGATTAGTCATATTATTTCCCTGCTTTTCTGGCATCAGCCAGTGACATGGAGCAGGTGCAGAGGAATGAAACAGGTAAGTCTGAGTGAACATTATTGGGGGAAAGTTGGGGGGGAATTTGACATGAGTCAGGTGTGTTCCTATATGTAATTCTGCCTAGACCTGGACAGCAATATTGACAGTTATAAAACAGTATTATTACTTTATGGATTTATCTAATTGTATGTGTAAAACTTTCCTCCTATTCTTTTCTTGGATCTTTAGGTTCGCGATGCAGCAATAAATAGCCTAGTAGAAATCTACAGACATGTAGGTGAACGTGTAAGGGCTGATCTCAGCAAAAAAGGATTGCCACAGTCTCGGTGAGTGAAGAGTTTCTGGTTTTGATGTTCTTATTTTTCAGCGCTCTTCAGTTTCTTCTGCTGCTAAATTCTGAGCACCCTTTGCTTCTCATCTGCTGAGTGTTATAACCCTAACCCTAACTGGTTGGACCTGATCCCTAGTGCTCAAAAGCTTTGAGCAAATCGGAAAGATTGTAGTTTGAAAATGATGTTGTTTTGTTCAGTTGGCTATAATTTGTACATTACTTGTTTTGTCCGGTAGTCTGACAACCAGGATGAATAAAGAAAATCTCAGAATTATGATGTGGACTTGAAAATTGTGAGATTTGAAAAGTTAGCATCTTTGGGAACATTGTCAGCTGTGCTTAACTGTAAGGACTGCACACCTGCTGTTTTTATAAATGAGAAAGCTAAGATTGTAGAATGTACTGAACTTTTTCTGGAATAATGTAATTCACAGCTTGTGTGCACTTCTGAGGTGTACCCTTTTTTCTTGCTCATTTAACACCTATATCTGACTAATGAAGGAAGAGTTTTTTCTTTCTTTCATTAAAATTAGCGGCACAAATATACTTTGGTTGATATCAGCGAACCTTTGCTAAAGTCTGCATTCTCAGTTGGACGTTTTGCAATGTTGATTGTTCAGTTGTTTTATCTTCCCTCTTGCAAACCAGGTTGAACATCATTTTTACAAAATTCGATGAGGTCCAGAAATCAGGAACCATGATCCAGGGATCAGGTGGTGAGTAGAAATATTGTTTTTGCTTTCTTATAAGATGAAATCAGTGGTTTAGAAAAATTGTACCCTTTATCCAAACTTCAGTAAGTTGTGGTTAAGACCTGTTTGAAATTAGTGGGTTAGGGTTTCTGTTTTTATTTTGTGACTGATGTATCCTATTTTTTTATTGCCATTAAAAACAAAGCATGCAAGTTGCTTTCAGAACTACTGAAAAGGAAGATGGTGTATTTAAAAAAGCATCACATTGGTTAGGCTGGGGCCAAAGGGGTTTTGAACAGAAGCCTGAGTGAATTTTCATTCTGAGATTAATAGCTCTATATGAAAGCAACAAGAAACTTTGTGTTAGCATTCATATACTGTATATTCCTATTTTGTGGCTGAAAGTTCTGCAGCTGTAAAGTTATTGATTCAATATTCCTTTTATTTCATGTGTTGTTGTAGCTTTCAGCCAGCCTGGCATAGTAGCAGAGCTTGTTCTTTCAGTATCATATTATTAGGGGATGTGGTCAAATTCTAAAGTGAACACCGGAGAAGCTATGTTGCTAGTAGCCCATTGCTTTCGCCTGAGAGGAAGCTGGACATTGTTCAGAGGTCATCATACAGCTATGTCTGGAGCAGATCTTCCCAGCTTGTGCCTGTTTTCGGTGTAAAATGTAAACAAGCATTATATTGTACATAGTGTTGGTGTCTGATGCAGTCTTTGAATGTCAGTAGATTAGTGTGTGATTTAACAATTAGTTTTTTGGGCAGCTGTCCATGTGGGTTGACAGTGACCAGCATCAAAGAGAGTTTAATGCAGTCATTCGTGAAGTCCTTAGCTCCAATAATTTTATGTTAAAAACAGAAATATTGCATGCCTTCTAATAAATAGACCAGGTGTTCCTCAGATTTTGGGACCTTAATCTTTCACTTTCTCATATTTGCTGCTGATATTTGCCACAGTTTGTGCTGAGACGCTTTACTTCGCTGTAACATTGAGAATGCAAGTAGCCTTCATCGAACAGGATCTTCTGAACCTCTTTACACTAAGCAGCAAATAGGTTGTTGTGGTTGTTTTGCTTAATGAAGAAATATATTTGCCATCAAACACAATTTTTGGGTTTGAAGGGTCAGCTTCAGACTTTTACACTTCCATGACTACTATAAGTAAGCTTCAGATCACAGCTGTTTTATACTTGAGGCACCCACAGAGTTTGATGCCTTCCACTTTTCCAGAAGCAGGTTCTTTAATTGTAGAGGGAATATGAAGTAGTCAAGATTCCATTGTTATATTTTGGAATGTATTTATCCTCATTCTCTTACATCCTCATTAGAATAATGGTCCAATTAGCTTGATTTACTTTGGAGGCTTATGAATTCATGGGGGTTCAGAACTCAATGGGGGATTATCTGGTGTCTTTGAAGGTCACCTTGGTGAAGAGGTAGCTAACTTGAGAAACAGTAGCTTTCCTTGGACCACCAGTTCAGGCGAACACGGGTGTTTCCCCCCTGTGCCGTACATCATGATGCCCTGGTTTACAAAGAACATGAAGGGTATATATATGGTGGCATTACTCCACTCAGATGAAACCGACTGACTTCAGAAGATGTCATTGTAACATGGTGATGGCTCCTTTTGTTCCCTTTGGTGCCCATTGAATTGAATCAGATTTATATTGGATCAGTACCTAGTCAATTATGTACAAATCTCCTCGGGGGGGAAAGTAGCCGTTCTCTCCTTTGCAAAGTTATATCAAAATCTGAACAGAAAGGCAGTGATATGCGGGCTTGTTCCTTATCACTGTTTTTTCCCCAGCAGCAACATCCAACAGAGTATCTAGATCCAAAATCCCAACATAGGTTAAAATTTTTCGAGAAACAGTACTTGAAAGAAAAATTAAAGCAATGGGCATCAAGTAGCTCCTGGTGTGATGTTACTAGCACCAGAGAGTTTAGAATTTGGTAACTGTATAGACTTAGAAATGCTGTTTTCACTGAACAGAAGCTTAATTTTGATCATTGCACCTCTAATCTGAAGCTTGCATCCTGGTTTTGTATAAAGTAACTATTTTGCTGAGAGAGAGATGGATGTTATATAAACACATCCCAAGTTCTTGGAACTCACCAATACAGTGGTACCTCGGGTTACATATGCTTCAGGTTACAGACTCCGCTAACCCAGAAATAGTACCTCGGGTTAAGAACTTTGCTTCAGGATGAGAACAGAAATCGTGCCCCGGTGGCGCAGCAGCAGCAGGAGATCCCATTAGCTAAAATGGTGCTTCAGGTTAAGAACAGTTTCAGGTTAAGAACGGACCTCCGGGACGAATTAAGTACTTAACCCAAGGTACCACTGTAATGGAGAATTTGCACCCCCCCCCCCGGGAATGATGTTGGACTGTAACTCCCATCATTCCCATCCATTGGCTATTCTGGGTCTGGCTGATGGGAGTTGGGAGTCCAATGACACTCAGAGTGCCACAGCTTTCCCACCCCACAAACAAATGACTCGACCATTCTTTAAATATGAGAGCTTTTCCCCTCCCTCCTTCATTCAAGTCCATCAGCATTTTCCTTAAATAGATCTTAAGAAATGCCAGCATTAAGTTCCTTATCCGCAGGGGCTTTGTTTTTAAGCTTTAATAGTATTATGAATAAAATGCCAGTTGGTGGGGGTAAATTGCAACCTGAAGTGGGCTTTACTTTATATAAGAGGAAGGAGGATTTCATCTTGTGGATATGCTGTTGGTTGCTAAGTTACGAGGAGGTCTTTTCAGTCCTTCGTAGCCAGAAAATGGAGCAAAGCGGCACATTGGATTTCTCAGTGGTTCTTAGCACTGTGCATGTTTGTGTGAGTGTGTCTCTTGTTTTACCTATAATTAACCAGTCTCTGGAAGCAGAAATTGAAAGTTCTTCCTTCACCTCAGGGTTTCAAAATTCCAGGCATGCCCATTCCTGTGATACAGTGTGTGGATCTTTAATTAAATATAAGATGCAGGAAGGAGTGTCTTTGGTTACAAATTACTCCATAGAACCAGTCCCTTTCCATGTGAATATAGTTTTAAGGTTGCTGATTCCCAGTCCAGTGAAAATGAAGCACAGAGCAGACACTTTCTATTGGACTTGATGGTGGTGATGATGTTTATGTTCCCAGCTTTAGTTGTTAGTTGTTCTCTGTGTGTTAGCTTTGTGGTTTTGACTCATAATTCAGTTGTGGCAACTTATTTATCATTTTCTCTAGTGCCCCACGAGGCAGCACTCCCATTAGGTGTGTGAGGTAGAAGTTAATAGCAGGACATTTGAAATGTGGTATAATTGATGCTCCCTTAATCAAGAAAGCAGCTGTTCAATGCCAAAGCCAGATCAAATAAGTTGACTTCACTATCCAGAGCTGCAGTTCCAACATAGCGAGAAACAGGGATGATGGAGGTACTTTCTTACTTTCAATTTGATGCTGTGACTTCCCCTTTCCAATTAAAAAGAGACATTTCACCATTTTCTCCCATTATGTCTAAACCAGGAAACTGAGCTTTGTTTGTTATGCTGATGTGTTGAGTGATGTGCAGATGCCACATCTGCACTGTAGCATTTAAAGTAGCACCATACCATTTTAAACAGTAATGGTTTCCCCCAAAGAATCATGGGAAACATAGTTTAAGGGTCCTGAGCAGGCATAGGCAAACTCTGCTTTCCAGATGTTTTGGACTACAATTCCCATCATCCCTGACCACTGGGCCTGTTAGCTAGGGATGATGGGAGTTGTAGTCCCAAAATGGCTGGAGAGCCGAGTTTGCCTATGCCTGATCGTGAGAGTTGTTTGGAGACCACTATTCTCTTCACAGAGCTATAATTCCCAGGGTTCCCTGGGGAAGAGGGTTTGCTTGTTAAACCACTCTGGGAATTGTAGCGTGATACAGCTTTGGAATTACAGTGCAGATGTGGCCACAGTCCTCCTGGTTCAGATTTAACAAGGAACTCTGGCTTACTGCAAACCAGGAATGGAGCAGCAAAGATGGTACGCAACAGGAAGAAATAGCTTGAGGGGACTGGTAAGGGAGGAGGGCTCTGCCCAAATGGCTGTTCCTGGTTTATGAAGCCGGGAATGATAATCAGAACCAGGCCCATTAGAAATTTCAGCATAGGTGGCACATCAAAGGCCATACTCAGGAATGGGATGGAATGCCTAAGGTGAGCCAAAGAGAGTTTGCTTGCTTGCCTGTACTGACTCTCTTGCAGTGTGGAGCTAAGGGAGTTCCTGTGTCTTACAGCCCACTCAACACAAAACACCAGAGACATAAAGCAGGAAGTGAATGCCTGGAAGTCCCACCTTCCCCTTTTGGTACAGTTTGGACCAGGCATAGGCAAACTTGGCCCTCCAGATGTTTTGGGACTACAACTCCCATCATCCCTAGCTAACAGGACCACTGGTCAGGGATGATGGGAATTGTAGTCCCAAAACATCTGGAGGGCCAAGT